>NC_087513.1:11890308-12539042 GCF_963921805.1 Phalacrocorax carbo | reverse complement strand
TAGTGAATCAGTTTATCCGATTTAAGGGACAAATCCAGAACTACAAATCAGTGTGACTCTCTTCTGTGAATCTAATTTATAAGCATGGTTGCCATTTGTTGTAGAATACAAATAAAATTTTGTGCTGTTTTCAACAAGGTCCCTGAGAGCACAGGAAAAGTCCAGACTTTACTTCTAAAAATCATACATTGAAAAACAACTCTTTTCTGGTAGACATGTAAATTCACTTACTGTTAATTATTATTTTACTTACCTTTTTACTTGCCTGAAGTACTAATACATCTGAATTATTACTCCACATTAATGATTTCAGTTTATTTCTGTTGCTATTTCTGGTGCTTGGTGTCTAAAGCTTAGAGACACTTTTGTGGTTTAAATCTTACAGGTATTCACTGCTTGTCTGTAACCAATAATTGTGAGAAACACTGACTCAAGGCTTTTGTATTCCTACTCATTCTGCACATAATTTGATTTTAGTTTAAGGATGTTTAATCTAACAGTACGAGCTGATGGAACACTCCCGTAAAATACACCCTGGGCACCTCCATTCCCATCATACAGCTATGCGAATAATCTGAAAGCAAAGTTTCTATGACTAAGCAGAAATTGTGGGAAACAGCAGGCTCCATCATTGAAGGATGGCTGTGAAGGTTCAGTGAAGGTGGTGAGGCACTGGGACAGGTTTCCCAGAGTGGTGGCAGATGCCCCATCCCTGGAAACATTCAAGGTCAGGTTGGACGGGGCTCTGAGCAACCTGATCTAGTTGGAGATGTCCCTGCTCACTGCAGGGGGTTGGACTAGGTGGCCTCTAAAGGTGCCTTCCAACCCAAACCATTCTATGGTTCTATGATTTGTCCCTTTGGCAGTGTTTCTGTTGCCATGTACACAAGCACGCTTCGCAAAGTCCTAGTAGCACCTGCCTTGCTGGCTACTGCCACCTACATAGAGAACCACAGAGACAGCCTGCACTCCGCCTCTTACAGCCTCTAGCTGCTAAGTCAGTAGTATGTTTCACTCTCCTGCCCCCAAACCCATCCAAACTGCTGTGAACTAATGCTAGGGCTTGCTTTTTATGGCTGTTGGTGAACAAAAAACTCTTTTGAGAAAGGTGAAGGCAGAAGTCACTGAACCTTAGTCCCTCTGGTGAGGTAGATGTTTGTCATTCATGCTGTGGTTCCTCAGGAGGGCCACATCCCTCCCAGAATGTCCCTGGCAGGTCCTTCCTCACCATGGTGACCTTTCTTTGCTCATGGGTCTCCTCATGCCAGGGCACCCTTCTCTTGGAAATTTCTGGGTCCAGACAAAGTGAAAAGGTAGGCTTTGTAGAAATCTCACTAGTCAAACTTTGGCCTTTTCTAGCTGTACTGTATCTTTAAATCTCACAAGTGTTCTAGCACAAAATGCCATCTATACACTCCAGGATTTCCTGACTGGGCTCAGGCAAACCCTCAGACCGCCCTAATCTAGTGCAGACTAATTCAAAGATTTGGGGACAAAACTTAACTGCATGCCCTCAAATCTAATTCAGTCTTTCCATGCACTGCTTTCATTTGCAGCAACTCATTCTGCAGCCATTTATGGAAGTCATTTCCACCTCAGAGTTTTCTGTTTTCATTGTCTGACCCTTTATTTGTGGTCTCCTAATGCCCATCTATTATGTAAGCCAGTTTTACAAGCTAAAACACAAGCTCTCCACAAGCCATCATCCACTTCTACACAATGGAATGATGAAGAAATGGATGTATATTTATTACTGCATTGATGATCCATTTTCAGGATTCTTCCACATTAAGCTCAGTACAACATTGGGTCTTTTAGTGAAGCTCAGCTTTATTGTTTTTTGCATTTCTTCTATCCATTACTCCTGTTAAAGGAAAGAAGAAAGTAAGACCATCTGTATAAAACATTTAGGAAAATGTTTCTGTGGATGTCATTATTGCTTTAAGATTAAAAAATAACCAGAAAGGGAACTAAAATGTTTCCTGTTCATTTCATTCTGTGGGTCTCATACTTCCCAAAATCTCCACTTTCAGGAATAACCAATTGCAAACTTTTTAGTGATAAGTTTAATTTATTGCATTTCTAGACTGTTTCCAGAAACTGAAAAGCTTCTTGTCCCTTATATAATTTTTACTTGTGCTGTTTTCCATGGGTTTTTTTTTCAGATTTTTGATCAAAGATGATTATTTTAATAAATGAGTGCCTTTTAAGAAAATATGACATTGTTAATCATATAGTAAATTATATTGAGGCAAGATTGATGATAACAAGATAATGTTAATGAAAAGCTATTATTTATTTATTCAAAAGGTACAAAAATATGAATTAAATCTTATTTGAAAGTATTAATTAATGATTCTGCTACTGCTGCTAATACTGAACCTACAAAAAGATGAAATATTATGTCAATGCAGTGCACGGGAAGTGATTCAATTAGAAGTATAAAGTACTTATGTCTCCAAGCTGTGAGCTGGCTCTGTGGTCAGAAATAAAACATTAATTTTGAGGCTGATAACTTTAACCCAGATAAATTTGCACAGACATCTTTGTCCTATTCCACAGCATCCTTTTTCCAGCAGGTTTTCTGACGATTGCATCAAGAAGGTAAACACAAATGTGAAGGTGGGCATGAGTCAGCATGAGAGTAGGCTCCTGTCTTTTACAGAAGGACACCTCCCAAACAAGCAAACATCTCAGCAAGATCTTTCAGCTTTGATTTTGTTAGTTTTTAAAGTAAATGGCAGCTAGTGACCAATTCAGTACTGAGACAATACAGCAGTGGTACTCTGGGGAAGATGATGAAACAGCACTCATGATGGCAGAGGATCTTCACCTGTGGAGCAGGTTGCTACAATTACTTTGACCTCTTCTGTATAGCACATGGAGATGAAAACTGATGTATCATGACTCAAGGAACCATGGTTTCTTTCACAGCATTGTATAAAGGCAGCCACAACACAGGGATCAGCTTTGTCCCCAGCACTGTCCTAACTGTGGTTGCTTTGGCCTGCATCAGTTGACATAAGGGTAGTGCTGGGAACAAAAAGCCAGAGGAGAGGATTATTTTATTCCAGACCTGTAATAGCATCCATTAAAATTACTAGGATGCTTCAAGCCCCTGACAAAGTCAGTGGCAAGACTGCCTTTTTTGGCAAGGACTCTTGTGGGTATTGGGTTGGTCTTTTTGGATGCAAAGGAACCTCAAGGCATGATCAAAGGAACCAGGTTAATAAGGACTTACAGCACTTCAGTATTTCAAAGGCACCTATTGCCATTTTCAAATTCAATGGAATCCAGATTCTTAAAGACTACAGTATTCTAGGTATTTTTCAGACTACATTTTAAAGATTATATCTTATCCTGATTTGTTAAAAAGTATGGAGGATAACACGTACTTCACACACACACCCCCCTGGCCTCTTTCAGAAGAAACCATTTTATGAACTCACTTGCAATATAGTTGTGGTGTGTTTATAAAAATAGAAGTAGTACACATGTCTGTGCTGAAGCCTCCAGTTATGCATTTACTGTGACAATCTTTGTCTCCAATATCAACAGTAGACTACCACAGCTTACCTGGGGTTCAGGCTTTCATTTACTAATGCCTGTGACTGATGCTGAGCCTTTTGCAATGTACCTGTACAAATATGGATGGTTGTACACACAAAATATCTGATTCTTCATACGCCTTTTCAGTCTCATTTGCAAATTATGCCATATTGCACAGTGGCTGAGAAAGTTAGCCAAAATTCAGTTGTTACTGTTTGCATCTCACGGTTTTGTTACTGGGGCAACTGGTGACCTTTGCTGTGGAAATGTTGCTTTCAGACTTGGAGATATTGGCAGTGCTACATAGACTTATTTTGATTATTAAATAATCTTTAAACATAAAACTGGAATTAATGTGCATGCTTTGAGAAAGGGCTGGAATACTTTGTTTGCTGTAAACATCTAGACTAACTATGGCAGCAGATTAGCAGCAGATTAGCAGCAGATTCCCAGAAATTCCAAGCCCTTTGACATAAATAAGATTAACTGTCAGAAGGGAGAAAATCTGCTTTAGTAATGTTCTGAATTATGATTTCAAATCCAAATTTATGTCTTGAAACTTATTGCTCCTGAAAGACAATGTGAACATTAAAAGAACCTGTAGAGTGCCAGCTATATGAAGACCCACCAAACACTTTCACAATCCTCTCTGTTTTATAATGCTTCCTTCCCCATTTTGTTTGGTCTGATACTGATTTCTAATACACCATGATGGGTTAAGAACCAAATCTCAAATCTCGTCTTACCTCTGATGTGCTATGACTGTGTGACAGAACAGGAGCACCACCTTCAGAGCATCAGACCAAGAGTTCTCACTTGCTGATATCACAGAAGTCCAGACAGACCTCCTGCTGCCCTACTTCAGCCATTGTTAGAGGTCTGCAAACAGCCATGTGCCAGCAGTCAGACATAGCAGAACCATATGTGGTCTGGCCAGCTTCTTACTTTATTCCCAAAGTTTTTTCCAGGGAGCTGCCTGACTTGGGACTAGTGCAGTTCTCTGTTGATAACTGCTGTTACCTCAGCTGCTACCCACAGTGGCTTTTCTTCCCCTATTTGAAGAATGAAGTATTCAGTACAGAGGAACGAACAGAGGTGAGGGCTTCCACATTTTTTTTCCATGTCCTTTCCTCAAAGTGTTCCCACAGCAAAGGTGGCTTATGCTTGAATGCTGATCCTTTCTTAAGCCGCTGTTCAAACTGAGATCAGGTAAATCATAGGTATTTGATGGGAAAGGAGAAAATAATAAGTCATCTCATCTCAAATTATTATGAAGAGGAACATGATTAGTCTCCCCTTGCTCTAGTTGTCCTCAGCATGGTGGCTTCTATCAGAGCTACTCACCCGTGGAGATCCCATTAAAACCAAAGGAGTAAAATAAGCGCCTTTATAGCAAATCACCTGGCCTATTTTGTCTTTATTAGGCTGCTCCAAAAGTGCCTCTTTCTCTCCATAAGCTAAACAGCCTAAATAACCGCCAATAAGGTGGGGATGCCTGCATTTAATGAGATGAATTCCACTGCTTCTGACATTTTCTGACACGTAATGAAGCGGAGCGGAGACACCAGTACCTGTTTGTCACCCACACTGCTGTGAAGCATCATGAGGGGGCGGTGGAAGGAAGTGATCACTCCCAATGATATTTCTGGCCCAAAAATGCATGCCTTACTCAGGAAACGGCAGTGGGATTTTTATCTGAGTAAGGATGGGTAGGGAGAGGGGAGAGTCAGCCAGTTATGGTTAAACAAAGGATTTGTATCCCTGTCAGCATCAGTCTGACATCTCTCGCTTTCTCCTGTGTTCACCAGTTAACCACACATGCAGAGAAGTAAAAAAGCATAGAAAATTTAAAATGCTGCATGAAATAAACGGTTATGAGAATTTGCAAGAAGCATGGTTTCCAGAGCTAAGATACCCGATGTTACCTATCCTTATCTATAGCTGATGCTATTCTCTGACGTACCAAAGTATACTATTTCTCACTAGGTTTTCTCCCGTATTTGGTAGTTACTCATCAACAAAATCCAGCTTCTGTCTGTAAGAAACAAAGGGAAAAAAAATGTTTCCTTGAGGCTTTTTTATGCAATTCACAAGCTGGGTTCCAGCTGCATGTGAATCATCACCTCCAGGCTGGACACAACCCATCCATGGCTTTTTGAGGGAGGCTTTGTAATTTGTTTTGAGAGCCAGGTATGAGACAGCCTGCCACCTCCTTATAGGCAGGGATTTTCCTGGGGTTTAGGTGACCTGCTAAAAAGTACTTCCAGGTTAAGTTTAGCCCAGTGTAAAAAGTGTCCTAGAGTGTGCAGCGTACTGCTCAGTTACCTAATTAATATTTAATAATTAAGTAGAGTATTTCTCATGAAAGATTAAGAAGGAATCACTCCCCTGGTTCCCTTGCAGGGACAAGCCCCTTCTGTTAGTGCTCTTGATTCCCGGCAGGCTGTGACCCCAGGTTGCCATAGGCAAAGGGAATGCTCTTAGCATGCTGAAATCAGTATGTTTGAATAAAATTCCAATTTTCAGTGAAATCTTTTTCCAGTATTTTTCAACCAGCCCCACGTTCTGGTTCTACTAATGGGCCATTGTGGCTCATGTGTACTTTTCATTCAGCGGAGAATGCCTCCTGGGCTTCAAATGAGGCCTTCAAGAATAAGAAGGTGAAAGAGAAACTTGAAAAAGATTACATTTTGCAATGACCTTTTTCTTTAGTGTACTGAGAATTGCAGCTAAAACCTAACTTGAGGGAGAAATACATGACTGGCTGATTGATTGATAATCTGAAGATAACTTTTTCCCAAGTTAATTCACCCAGACAGATTCTTCAGGGAATTCTTAAACACTGGGAAAGTTCCCAGGAGGTAAATTGAATGGATGAATCTTCAAATGTTAGTCACATTAAAATGATCTAGGTTAAATTTGTCCTCTGTCTTGTACTTGCTATAATTGCCTACAGACAGTAAATTGGATGCGATATCTGAACATCACTGCGGTACATCTTTTTTATGTAGATAACAGTGCTTACATGGAGCAGATAGCACGGAAAACTCATTCTGTGAATTGAACACCCATGTGCCAAGACTAGAAGCACAGAGCTTAATTTAATATGAGTTGTGACTAAATTAGTGACAGCAGGGTTATTGTTCTCTTTCACATGTAGGAATTCTTGGCCTGCTACTGAAGGAAGAATATTCACGGAGAAGCACCTGAAAAAGGAAGCGCTTGTATTTTGTCATTCCTGACTCCCTCTCAGAGATGCTGAGCTCTGCTCCAATGGCACCTCTCATTCCAGGCTGGGGTGGCTAACGGGCACACGCAAGAGCCTTGCTAGAGGCGTGATGGGGGAGTTCAAACACTCAAACCCAGGACATGCTCAGTGGTGGAGACAGGCAGAGTGAGCTAGCTGAATCAAAAAGTAGCTCAGATCAGATGAATCAAACCACTAAGAGTGATATCTAACTGGAAATGTGTCTACCTGATTACAGGAAAACATGAACTGAAGTGACGTAGTTATTTTCAAGTAATTCTGTGTGTAGACCAGATATAGGTAGACAGTCATGATAGAACAGCTGGAATCTCTGAATCTCAGAGGTAGTCCCTCACTTTGAGAAGTTGTTCGGCTGTGGTTCTTCAGCTTCTCTGGTGCACCAGGTGGGAATAAAACCTCACCACTTTCAGCTGGATTCTTGTGCAATCCTCAAGGAACTGGCAAGATGAGATTCCCCAAACCAGAAGAGCAAAGTAAGATGACGTGGGATTTGGCAGGGCACTGGTGGCTGAAAATAAAGTCACTAAAAGTGATGTTAATGTTTTGATCAACTCCTGTAGTATTTGGATTAGGCTTTTAGAGGAAGAGAGTTGTTGTCTGTGTTGTGCCTTAGGACATAGGAGTGCTAATCCTAGTGCTTTATTCAGGGAATTAAAGTGACTAATAAGGGACTTAAAATATTGGATTAAAAGATCTGTAGAGATTATTTTCATAGTTGTACATATAAGTTTAAAAAGGATGTAGTAATTTCAGGTAAATCCCCACGTGTATTTTCCTTAAGTCTCAGCATAACCTGTGGAGGAGAAGAGAGCTTCAAAGCTTTATCATAAGGGATCCCAAGCGAACCGACATCCTCTCCCTCCTCCGGGCAATCCCCTGGAGCCGACTGCCAGAAGAGAGTCCACTGGTTATTTTCTTCAGTGTCCCTTTAATGCATGCAAGGTTTTCCTCAGTGTCCACTTGGCAGCCTGGAAAATAGAGAAGTTGAAGGATGGGAAAGGATGCAGTGAGCCTAACACAGGAACCAAATTTAAGCATTAAGTCTTAAATTTTCCTCCTCACAGCCATGGCCACAGCAGAGGGTAAGCAGTAGTGACTTCAGTCAGTTATAAGCATTTAATTTCCACATGCTCTCACAGGAATAAGTTTGTTCCTCAGTAGATGTCCAGAAAGAGATCTGGTTCACCTAAATTATGCACCCAGTTCACTGAGGGTGTAGTGAATCAATGTGAAACGTTATATGCGATATCCAGTTGGCATACTTCTGAAAGCAGGTGCATAATGGGGAGAGTTGGCGTTAACAAATTGTGCCTATACCCTGCTGTCCCTTCTGTAGCTGTCTAGGAGACACTGCTATTTGAGGGGGCTTGGACCCACACTTGCCCCCTTTTCGAGCAGTTCCCTACTGAGGAGGTTGATGTGTAACAACTATTCACATCCATCCCTATCATCTGCCACCAGAAGTTAACAGTGGTCAAAAAAATAGTTACTCAGCTGAAGGGAAATGTAGGTGCAGGTTAGGCGGCTATCTTGTAACCAGCTTTTGTGTACATAGAAGATACCTCTCAAAACCACCAATTCCAGTGCAATTTGGGGTAAGCAGGGGAGCATCTAATAAGCTTAGCTGCCAACCGACTTAGCTGTTTTGTCAGTCTTCTTTCCAATATCCCCTTTGTAACATAACCAACAAGCCTCACCTTAAGCTTTTTCATAAAATTTATTATATTTTTTGTCTAACTTTTCTCACCAAAATAAGTCAGTTTTAGTGATGGTAATGATAATTCTTTTTGAGATTCTGATATTTTTGGACCCTGAATTTCAAAATGGAGAGGAAAGTAGATATCGTTGGCCTATATGAAGTGATGTACAAGATAAATAAAAAAAGATTGCAACACAACCTGCAGCTGAGATTTATCACAGTTTGTATTTCTTTGCAGTTCATAAATACCACACATCTGATATGAAAGACCTATTAATTTCCTCTCTGTTTTTACCTAGCAGTAACATTCAAGCTGTGATCAAGTAACCTTCATTCTTCTTGTTCAAATAATATGGAATATGCTACTCAAGGGATTTGAACTGATTCCCAAAACTACCTGTAGATTTCAAAATGCTTCAAATTATAATACATTACCAAAATCCAAATGAGCAGTTCCTACGGCAACTACTGTTTACATGTGGAAATCATCCGTCATAAACAATCTATTCAGTGATGCCTGAACCAGGTACTAGTAAGAGTCACGGCATTTTCTGTTACATTAATTTAAAATCCTAATTCTTTCTCACTAAGGCTAAGATCACAGCAGGTAGACAATTACTAGACTGTTGCTTTACTGAGGTGAATTTAAAAGACCATATATGTTAGTAGCAAGGATGTTGGCGATTCATTCTAATAGCATTTGGCAATTTATAATTGCTATGTTCCGTCTGAAGACCTTCTGTCATATTCATATAATCTCTATCAAAGATTTCCAAACAAAATGAATCATAAAGAGGCATAATTAATTGGAAGAAAGCCAGATATCTAAAACAAACACTACCATTAGCATCTCCAGCAAGCTAAAAATAGCCTCTAGAGATGCCACTGTCACAATGAAGAAGCTTTCAAAACAGTATGATGATGTATTCTACATGTTAATGGAATGATTCTCACAGTACAAGGCCTTGAGAGCTATGTTTAGAATACCATTTTGTGAAACTAAGGTGACTACATCATTGCTGCTAGCTGTGTAACAGCTGCCTCTAATTTAAGGACCAGGTCATGGCACACTTTGTTTGCCCAAAGTGCAAAGGGAACCCAAAATGCCACCTTAACCCAGCTGAAAGCTTCAGCCTAGGAGGGAAACATGAAGGAGGGAGATTTCACTCAACGTCCATTTGCCGTCATCTCTATGTATGTGGGAAGGTGTGAAGAGTGTGGAAATCCGTTGGTCAAAATAGCAGCTAATTTGAGTGTGCAAACATTAGGGTGCACTCTAAAGCCTATAATCAACCTTACCGTATTTTTCATTTATCTAAATTATGGGAAAGGTCATGTACCTTGGATAAGCACACAAGCATGTTACTGGTATTAATTCAGAAAAATCTTATTAGTAATTAAGAGAATATTTCACAGAAAAAAAACCCACCCCACAGGAAAACAGCACAGATGTATGAGATGGAGGGTGCTATTCAAAACATCTTTTATTGAATTAAACATGCTTCATCAGTAACTTTTTCAACCAGTAATGATACCAAAAATATACATAGTTCATCTTTTAATATAACAGGCCAAATTTCTATTTCATCAGCAAGAGCTGTAAGCAGCAAGTTTGGTTTCCTGGTTCTTTGCCCAGCTGTGTCGGTTTGTGAGCTGGTTATGGCACCCTAGACTCTGCTCGTAAGTGCATCTGCTGGCCAGAGTCCCCAGTGGAAAATTTAGAGCTGTGGGTTAGCTAAATGCAGTTTTCTAACCACATTTCCTCTCTGCCCCTTTTTGTGCCTGACAGTGACCCTGCCATTAGAGGAGATAGGAAGGAAGGGTAAAAGTTAGATTAACCTGTTACACACATAAGTGAAACTGTGTATTATTGGCTTACTTGTAAGCTCTTTAGGGTAAGAGACTCTTAGTCTTTTTTATAGTGTATTTTATTGATTCAGATACATTAATGATTTTGTAATATAAATAATTAGGAGCCTGATTCTGTGGGTAACAGCTTTATATGCCTTCCCCTGTACTGCAAAGTAGGTTCCAACCAGACTGCTCAATACCAGCAATCAGTGAACTAGAGCATTCAGGTCTATCTGCTTAATTTTAGAGGCCTGAAATGTACCTGAGTGAAGGCTCACATCGTCGCCTGCTTCTATACTTGCTGTAAATCCTTCAGCTCTGAGCTTTGAAAGGCTGAGTCTTCTGTGAGCATGTGCTCTACTCAATGTCATATTAAAATCTATGTTTTTATCAAGAGTATAATTACTAGAAGTGGGTCTTGTAAAGAAGTGCTTTCATGCCATGTTTGTTCCTTTCTGAAAACTTTAACAATATTGGCTATATTGAATAAAAGGGGGTGAAAGGAGAAAGAGTTTTATTTGGACCGTGCATACTGCTTGACAGAAATCTGAATTAAATAGATACTTTCTACTCAGTAAGACTGGATCTGAAATTCCTTTCAAACTCTGTGTGTGCCTAGAGGAATTTAAGATATATTTAAGCTACTGATAGAAAATAGATTTGTCCTCTGCAGATTTCTGATATACCAAAAAAAAAAAAAAAATCAAGTTCTGTGGTAGATCTGCTTGCAGATATGTAGTTTCACACAGCATGGCACAGAAAGAATTGCATATAGCTGATTGGCTAAAGAGGAAAGATAGGTGAGTACAGGAAAGCTGTGAAGTGAAACATCCTGTCCCTGATGAATTAAAAAATCTGCAAGTCTGTATTAACCTATAGGTGTGAACATTTCTCTTCCAACGCAAAGTGAAAGCCCTAGTAGCAATCAAGAGTGATGCTAGAGGAGACTGAGGAGAAATGCCTGTTGTTGCCGTTGTCAGAAGGCAATGAAGCACTACCTTTCCCCATTAAAATGGGATCCTAGTCTGAAATGTAAGCATGCTAATCATCAAGGAGCAAGATTAGCTGGAGTGCTGGATTTGTGGATGAGTCGTGCTGAGTAGCAGCCCATAAACAAAGGTTCTTTTAAATGCCTATTTTTCTTCTGTGCTGCTGCTAAACTCTCATAGAGGAATAAAAGGAATGGAGTGAAAATCAAATGGGGTTTTAAAATTTATAAAATCAGTGTTTCATCTATTTCTGTACAGTTTTCAGGATACGTTGGTTTGCTAACACAGATAAAAGGAACACAACTTTACTTCAATCAGCTGCTCCAAGGGAAGAGCTACTCACTATATATTCACTTTCTTTGCATGCAGTAATTCACCTCCTCATCAGGCTGAGCCTCCTTGTTTTCCCAGTCACCTCTTCCTAACTGTTTCCTTGCCTGCATCAAATAACACTAACCCCCTTCAGGAAAGCTGTTCCTTCCCTTCCAGGCACAACTAGAATGTGTATGAATAATCCATATGCTGTGACCCAATCCTTTTAAATTCAAAATAAAATTTCAGGGTAGCTAGTACAAGATCCCTTCAGCAGCTTTAAGAGTGTTTGCTAACTAACCTGGATGAACTTGAAGATTTCTGTCAGAGTCCGCTAGCTCCACCTGCCCTGATCCCTAAGCTCTTCAATGCAGTCCTATGCTATTGTCCTCCTCATATGCCAGCAGGAAAAGCCACATGAAGATGACTGATTTCCTCACATTCATTCCCAGCCATTGCTGTGCTTTCTTCTTGTTAGTAAATTAAAAGTGGCTAAAATCACTGTTGGTTTCTATAAGTGCTTAACTTCTATGTTGCAAAAATTAGGGGGAAATACATCACGGAATCACAGAATGGAAGGGGTTGGAAGGGGCCTCTGGAGATCATCTCGTCCAACCCCCCTGCTTGAGCAGGCACACCCAGAGCAGGGGGCACAGGAACGCGTCCAGGCGGGGGGTGAATGTCTCCAGGGAAGGGACCCCACAGCCTCCCTGGGCAGCCTGTGCCCCTGCTCTGGCACCTGCACAGGGAAGGGTTTTTTTCTCATATTGAGGTGGAACTTCCTGTGTTCCAACCTGTGCCCATTGCCCCTTGTCCTGTCCTTGGGCACCACTGAAAAGAGTCTCGCCTCTTGACCAGTCCTCTTGACACCCACTTTTCAGATATTTGTAAGCATTGACAAGATCCCCCCTTGGTCTTCTCTTCTCCAGGCTGAACAAACTGAAGTCTCTCAGCCTTTCCTTAAAAGGGAGATGCTCCAGCCCCCTGATCATCTTCGTAGCTTTCCACTGGACTTGCTTGAGTAGTTCCCTGTCCTTAAACTGGGGGGCCCAAAACTGGACACAGGACTCCAAATATTTTCTCACTAGGGCAGAGTAGAGGGGGATGATAACCTCTCTCGACCTGCTGGCCACACTCCTTTTAATGCAGCCCAGGATATTGTTGGCCTTTGTGGCCACAAGGGCACAGTGCTGACTCATGGTCAGCTTGTCCACCAGCCCTCCCAGGTCCTTCTCAACAGAGCTGCTTTCCAGCAGGTCAGCAGGTTCCTCCTCTGGCACAGGACCTTGCACTTGCTTTTGCTGAATTTCATGAGGTTCCCCTCGGCCCAGCTCTCCAGCCTGTCCAGGTCTCGCTGGATGGCAGCACAGCCTTCTGGTGTATCAGCCACTCCTCCCAGCTGGGTATCATCAGCGAACCTGCTGAGGTTACAACATGTCCCTTCATCCAGGTCATTGATGAATATGTTGAACAGGACTGGACCCAGCACAGACCCCTGGGGAACACCACTAGTGACAGGCCTCCAACCAGACTCTGCTCCTTTGATCCCATTTACCTGTTCTATTTATCCTGGATGATAATACTGCTTTTTGTATCCTGTTCTCCTCTGTGATATTGCCATACCTAGTTCAATAATATGTTGGCACTGGAGCTGCCTTCCAATAAACATAACTGGGAGATAATTCTGTGAAAGGTGCTTAGGAGATGCTAAGTCTGGAGGTAAGCCTCTGAACATGCACATATCCCAATAGGATTAAGAACCTTAATGTCTTTAGATGGATCAATGCATTTAATGGACTAGATGGACATGGTGCTGGTTGTGAGTAGCTATTGCTTTATGGCTTAACAGCACTACCAGAGCGACATCCTCTATTATTAAGATGATTAGGAAACAGGTTTTGTTTTGAATGATACTTGATAAAAGATAACAGGAGTAAAGAGAGCCATAGAAGGCATTTGGTAATTGAATGGATGGTCAGGAACTTCAGCAAGACATGCAGAGAGCTGAAAGATTCTACATCTCTTATTTACTCCTCACTGGAGTCTGAAAGTGTGAACAAGTGGTTCCTCCAGGACAAGGCATTTCCATGATGGTTGGCTGACAGAGGTGTAGGCAGAATCTGGATGGCTGCCTGCTAAAATTAGACCACGCTAGAGATCAAGATTAGGAAGTAAGTACCTTTCTCCCCAGAACTGTAATCTTGGAGCATGAATGTGCAAAAAACTACTCGCTTAGGGTTGCATTAAGCAGGGACCTATTTAAGGAGTTACTGTTAGAAAGTTGTCACATGAGAGCTAAGTCATCTGTACTCTTTCCTTGTGTTAGAAGGGGTAGCTGAGCACACAAAGACAGAACTGTTTAGCTTGTTTGTCTCAAATCTAATATACATCTCTCTCTTTCCTTAGGCCTAAGAAGGCACAAAGTGTAACTCACCCAAAGAGATAATTTATTTAATTTTTAGAAATTTGGGATATATCTTTGTATCTTAACAGAGAAAGGGGTCTCTCAGAGGGAACTGGGAATTAGCATCTCTTTCCATGGAACACAAAATATTGTTGAGAAATGCAGTGGAACGTGGAGGCATCTGTGGACTGAGCAATACTTTCCACTAGCACAAAAAATGAAACTTCTGTGATGTGTATTACACTGTTTCCTTCCATCTTCATTTAGTTGTTTTGCTTAGGGATCCTCAGGATGGCTGCCTTGCAACTTTGGCTACGTTGATATCTCCTGCCACAGTGAAAACCTCTATTTTGTCTGAAAAGATTTGCCTTTTCCAATGAGGAATTGTGCTGAAATGAGTTATCTTTCAAACCCAGAAAATGTAACAGGATATCTTCTGATTTCATCTTGCTTTGCTCCAGATGATTTTGCTTAGGCAATGAAAACATTTAGACTGTGATGTTTCCCCTCTCTAGTATTTGTTGGTGTTTTTGTGATTTTAGTCTTTTGATAAGAATAAAAGGTCCCCATACCTTTGTAGGGAGATGGGAAGTAAGAAACAGTTTAAATACTGCTCTTGCCAATAGAAATAGAAAAGAGCGAGAATCTTATTCTCCTTATCTCTAGTGGTCCACTTTGCATCTGGACTAGAGCAAAATGAAATAATCTCCATCATATGTCATCTTATCCCCTAGCTGAAACAGATAAAGGATGATAAAGCAGCAGTACTCCTGCCCTCAGAGAGGAATTCAGCTCTTCAAATGGCCTTTTACATACTGTTTTGTTATACCTTGCTCCTAATAGTGCATATACCACAGCTTGAAATTATGGAAGAGACTGAAAACTACATATTAACAAGCCTTTGACAAGAATTCTCACACAGGTCCTGCTATTGATATATCAAAGAGCCAAAATAACCTGCCAGGAACTTTTTTATGGCAGTAGCTCTTCAATGATTAGGAGAAAATGTTAAATACATTGGGTAAAACAGTATCTGGTAGGAAGGCATCAGTAAATCACACCCATAAAAGTATTTTTTCAATAGAAGAATATAATATAGATGTAGAGCCTAAGTGAAAAGTCACTAGAACTATCATCTCTGTCTTCTGTGGCATGATTCATGTCATTATAGATATTCAAGTGAAGCGTGTGCTTCACTTCATTTTCCCTTTCTTTTTGTCTCCAAAGGGAAAAAAAAATAAAAACCCACTAGCTAAAAAACTCAGTTCTGCAAATGAGAAGTAAAGAATGCAAACCTTTGTATTGTGAGATCCAAATGTATCAGACTGCAAAATGAATTCACCTTTGGAAAGCCAATTTAAATTTAAATTGAGGTCAGGTGTTATCATTTTACTATGCAGTAGTAGTATTGTTTTCAGTTGGAGACTACTAATCATTCTGTGAAGAGTTATAACAGGACTTTCCAAATGAAACTGCTCATAGAAGAGAGAAAGTTTTTCTGCTTTTTTTGTCAGCAGAAACCAGTTTGGAACTTAGCTGAATATTCACATTAGCCTTTCTTAGGTTTTTTATTTTTGCTATTTTTATTTTTGTAGTTTAGAGGTCATGGAAAAGATGAATATGAAAAAATTCCACTATGATGTACTCTACAATTGAGTCAAAAAAGAGCACTGGCTTCTGGGAAATGCACCACAACAGAAAACAAACTCCTTAAGGCTGTTGTTTGCCTTACAAAACTATGTATCAAGAAGATAACCTGTATATGAAAATATATTTTCTTTCTCAGATTAAGTAATTAGTGTTTAATGTAACGTGCTGGTTTTGGCTGGGTTAGAGTTAATGTTCTCCATAGTAGCTAGTGTGGGGCCATGTTCTGGATTTGTGCTGGAAACACTGTAGATAATGCAGGGATGGTTTTGTTCCTGCTGAGCAGGGCTTACACACAGTCAAGGCCTTTTCTGCTCCTCACCCCACCCTGCCAGCGAGTGGCTGGGGGTGCACAAGGATTTGGGAGGGGACCCAGCCGGGACAGCTGACCCCAACTGACCCAAGGGATACCCCACACCATATGGCCTCATGCTCAGCATATAAAGCTGGGGGAAGAAGAAGGAAGGAGGGGATGTTTGGAGCTATGGTGTTTGCCTTCCCAAGTAACCGTTACGTGTGATGGAGCCCTGCTTTCCTGGAGATGGCTGAACATCTGCCTGCCCGTGGGAAGGAGTGAATGAATGCTTTGTTTTGCTTTGCTTGTATGAGCAGCTTTTGCTTTACCTATTAAACTGTTTTTATCTCAACCCACGAGTTTTCTCACTGTTACCCTTCTGATTCTCTCCCCCATCCCATATGGGTGTAGTGAGTGAGGGGCTGTGTGGGACTGACTTGCTGGCTGGGGCTAAACCACCCCATGTATAGACATTTATACATATGAAAAGTTCAATGTGTATATATACAAAATGTAATTAAAGCATTATAGTCATATCCAACTGGAAAAGTATCACTTTTCCAAAGTGCCGGTATCACTTTGCATTAGACTTTGCTCCTCTGTTTTTTTCTCTCACCATTAGATCAATTAACTTGTCCAGAAACATTGTGTCACATATTGGTGAGCGGGGAATGGCACGATGGAACATCATCAACATCAAGCAGCAGAGGTTTCACCAGCACAGCAGAGAAGCCTCCGGCATGGAACTTTTTAGAACCTGAAATTAACAGCCAAAGTCTCATTCATTGATTTTTGGCCTGTGGGAAGGACAGCAGAGCCACTGATTCCTGTGGGGTATCTGCTCTGAGAAGGGCTGAACTTGACAACGTTGGTTCCATTGATTGTACCATGCTTCACGTTGGGAAGCAGCATGGCTATTCTGGGTCAGACCATCCTCTATCTAAACTAGAAGCTTGTCTCCAATACTGTGATTGAAGAGCTACAGGGGACAACAGCAGGATTAACGTAGCTCACAACACACTTTCTTCCAATCTTTCATACTTGGAGGTGGGGTGCTCCCCTAATGAAGCAGGTCACCGTACAGATTGGATTCTCTCTCAGACTTTGATTGTTTTGGGCTATTTTTAAAAATCATACCTAAGCATATAGTTTTTCACAAAACCATATAAGTATTTTTACTTGTAAGGTATATTTTTATATGCAGTTGCAGTTGACTGTGCTCCCCCCATCCATACAACAAGCAAAAGCCGATTTGAGATCTGGAAGCTGTGCGAATGCAGTTCATTTGCTGACAAGTGTGACCTAATTAACCATGCTGAAGGGGGATTTTACTCACTGAGGAATGGTGATTATTACAACAGTCTAGAATACAGATGACCCACTTCTCCCTTGCATCTGTCCCCACCCAATGACAGAGATGTCTGTGACTTTTGATCTCTGAAACACCTTGTATGTCTTTATTCCTTTTACATCATTTGAATGTTCCATCTTCTATTTTCAATTAATGCCTTGCAAGTTTTGAAGGTGCTCCTGAAGACTGATTGCTTTTCCTTCCTTATAAAACAGGCAGAGCAGAAGTTTTTACTTTGCTGCCTGTAACCTGTACTTTTCCGTTTGCATGTGCAGTTTGGAGGTCATGGAAAATATGAATGTGGAAAAATTCTATTATGATGTACTTTCTCTTATTCATCATGTTCCTTCAGTAGCCAGTATCCCACTCTTTATACACAAGTTATTTTGGAAAGAATACTTTCCCAGAATCTTGACACAGAATTATTACACTTTTATGTGTTAAGGATAACAATCATCATCCAACAGAGGATTAACCTTTTTAAGTGCACTGAGCTAAAGTGAGGCTGGATCACTTTTTCTGCTTCCATTATTATTTTCTCAAGTTTCAAATAGATTTAAACAAAGCAGACAAACACACAAAATTCCTTTACTCACAAAAAAAACCCTTTCAAATTTCTTGAGGAAAGCAGGAAATAATTTACAGAAAGTCCTTGATGCCTACAAAAACATAGAGGCCTTTGGGACTTCAGATGACTGAAATTCTGATAACTGAAATGGAAAGACAGAGGTCAGACCTTGAGATCTGCAGAAGCCTGGAAGGAATTCGTTTGCTAGGAAGTCATATACTTTTATGTTTACTCTATAAAAATCTTTTGAAAGGATTCTAAAGAATTTAATATAAAATATTTTCTTACTTTACACAGTTATTTTTATTATATACCCTGTTTTTATTGATTTGAAATGATAATGTCAGCTGCTTTCTATCTTGCAAATGTAACATTATGCAGTTTAACCTCTATGCTACTATGTTACAAACACATCAGAGATTACGCCTGCAAATGCCTATTCATCCATGTTTGTACATGTGGGTCATCCCATGAAAATCAATGGGAAAGTTCCTGAATATGTAAAGTTCATCACCTGCTTGAACTTTCTTCGGAAATCTATTTGCTTTACCACTCTTTTTGTACTAGAGGCTACGGAGAGCACTGTGCTATAGGCAAATTCTGTGTAAATCCACTGTAATCATCTGGGATTTACACCGGAGTGTACAGGGAATGGCAGCACTTCACTAATGCCTGTGACGTGAGGAGCCCACACGCAGTGCTGCAAAGAGCACGGGGAAAGGACGGGAGCAAACGAGGGCAGTCGGCTGGATAGCAGGTCCCTTGGATCCGGTCTGCGCCTCCAGCACAACCTGGGGGCCGCTCACGATGAGAAAAGGCAGCAGACTGTGCACACAACATCCTCCACTTAAGGAAAATACTGCAACAGCAAAATCCCCTGGTAAACTGTATGAAAAAAACCCCATGAATAAACTTGAAATATTTTGATGCAAGGTTGGTTTCACATTTTCCTTTCTACAGTCTGGCTGTCAAATGACACCAGCAATCAGCCCAGGCTTTATAGCTGCACATTTGTGACCATGCCCAGAACACTCCCCTCAGGCAGTGTAGTTTCTGTGATACAAACAAGATCCCCAAGGCAGGATGGGTGGCTACCTGTCCAGCGCACCTTCCCAGAGATACCGATTATAAATTTACATACTTAAAATTGAGGAAAGGGTCACATCCTAAAAACTTCCCTGAGAGAGAGTCCAGCAGACAGTAACAGAAAGAAAAATTTGCAGCGATCTAATATTCCTATTATGTTATGATTATCTGCAGAGCTCTGGCTCTGCAGTCTTTCTCTCTTTCTCCTGCTCTAATCTATGTGGGCATTTCTATTATGCCTGTCAGCATAGCATCTGAATGCCTTCCAAGCAAGAGAAAATACTACCTCTTTCCACACACCCCTCCCATCAGCAAAACGTGGACTTTGTCTCAGCTAGCATGGAGTCGTCTAAAAATGTCAGTGTGCTGAGGAGAGCATGGCGATTTTTCATAGATACAACACCTCATTCTCCAGTCTGTTTTCTGTTCTGTTTATGCATTGCATTGGGTCTCTCTGTTACAGAAAGAACAAGCTGATGGCTGTGGTTTTAATAGGGTATTTATATAAGGGATAGTTCTTTAAGTATAGCATCAAGGTTAAGTGTGATGGAGCAACTCAAGAAGTGCTCTCAAACTGGGTTAATCCCCCCAGAAGAGCATTGTCTACTTTATCTATACTGCAAAGAGCACATAAAATTAGAGATACTTAGTGCTACTGCTTGCAGTACTAGGTCTGCCTTTTAGATGGTTTTGTCATACCAAGTCTCTGTAGAAAGACAGACCTACCAAAAGCCACAAAGTAATCACAAATCTCTGTGTAACAGGCACTTTAGTTGTGGTTTTTGTGATGTAAAACTCATAAAAAGATGCTCACAGTAAGTTATGTTGTCTTAACTGGGCTTTAATTACAGTTTCAATTCAGTGAGCCCCCGTTCCGCTGCTGACCGAGGAAGCAGAGTAGAACCCTCTCACTTCCATTCACGTTTCAAAATGAATGAACCTACTGACAACTCTCTGTTTGCATTTTCACTGAACAGAGGGAAAGACAGAGAGGTAATGTGTAAAGGACCTTATAATTTTATGAACATTTATTTTACCTTTGTTCTTCATATTAGTAATTCAAACTGTCATACAGTGTACGTCAAGACTGAGACAGGAAGAAGCTTGTTCACTTCTTTCTCTGTGTGTGTGTTTTTTTTTTTCTTCTCAGAACAGTCCTTTGAAACCTTATTTGCATTGAAAATACTTATTGAAAAGCTGAGTCTCATGTCAGGGTTCCTATTCTACTCAGAGGATGTAATTTTGCTTTGTAAATTGGTCTCTCATCTTGAATGAGGAAATAAGTATCCTGGTGGATGCCAATTAGATGAACTTTTGTATCCCAAGTAGAAGTGCTGAGAGCAATTTTGATGGACTGATTTTGCATTTGAATGTGCTTTCAGCTGGATGTAAAACACATTGTAAAATCAGATTGATCTCTCCAAAGTTTCTCCAATGAAAAAAGATTCTAGTAATGTTTAGATATTTTATTTGGACAGATTCAGAGCAAGACATTTTGATTTCTGTTTAGTTTCTAAGGGTTTTTTGTTTGTTTGTTTTAACTACCTAAATACCATATCTTAAAAAGTCAGTGTGAAAGTATTTCAATTTTGCCAAAAGTAAACATCGAGAATGACCAGCTTTTTTATTTGTGTGCTTTTGAGACTTATCTTCAAGGAAAGATCTGGAACACTGATTCCTATCAGAATCAGGTCAAACACTGAAATCCTGAAATTCTTTTGAAATGCAACTTCCATTCTCACAGCTCATCTGTAGAGGGAAATGCATTGGTTGTTAAAATGTTTCCAGCTGCAATAGTCTAAATCAGGAATTTAAAAACATTTTTGATAGATGCTGCCTTTGGTAATGGCAGCACTGGGTATAATCACTGACAGGAATAGCACTGATTACTGGTATCAGTCAAAAGCACTTCCAGCTCGGCCTGTCTGTCTTATTGTTTAGAGCCAGCTTCCATACCCTTAATATTATATGCAGTGCCTCCAGAACTGCTGGGGTTTGTACTGGGGTTTCTGGTTTGCTGGAGTGCGTACGATCCTGGACTTTCACTGCTTTCCCATATTGGAGGCGGATGTTAAGGGAGTTCTAAGTAGATTCAGGGAAACTATTTTTCAGGAGGATGTGTTGGTCACCATCCTTCCATGAGCAGGCAGGCTTGGTGTCCACTTTTAAAACCTGCTCCATGCATCCTAAACCCCTGAGGCTCCAGTGAAAGCATGTAATCACGTCATCTTGCCGTTGGACAAATGATATAGCAATCTTTCTCTGTAAATATACTTTCCTCTCAGCTCCACAGAGCTACAGACTGGTGCTATTGATGCACTGTAATTCTTGTTCATCTGGACTCACACACATAACAGCAAATATTTTTGGAAGCAACTGTCAGGGAAGATGAAGGACGCTGGACTTCCTATAAAACCACTTGTGGATTGTTAATTCTGGTTTTATTTAAAAGATTGGATTCAACAGTGGTGGGAATTGCAGCATGAGAACAGACACTGGCCCGTGCTCTTGTGATAAGGGTCACACCAACTGGCTGAACAGAGGTTACCCAAGAAATCACTCTTATGTAGTTCCTGAAGTCCAAAATAAAATCCTGTATCAGTGAGAGGCACTGAGTCCAGCATTGCAGGCTAAAAAGCAATCACTAAAGGAAAGACAGCTCAGTGAACATATAGACGATCTCCTAGTCTTTAAAGTAGCAACAGTAAAAGTTACTGTGCTTCACTGAAACAGAGGGAGAGTGAGCAGGCGATGCCTCTCTCCCTTCTTTTATCAGCAGTTGACTCTACATCAAGGACATTTTTCTAATGGTTTCCCAGCACAGCTAACCTTATCCCAGTGCTAGACCTGATGGCAGCCCTGGTGAAGACATTTGGCTACTACTGTAGTTTTATGTAACCCTGGTCCGAATAAACATAATTGAATCAGTTATTTAAAATTAGCAACAAGAGGCTGAGCTGGAGGAGCCATTCTGCGGGAAACCTTCTCCTGTGGCAAGCTGCAAAGAGCAGCTAAGGGACTGTTCTGCAACCCAGATTCTCCCAAGTGCACCCATCCTCAGATGTTTCCTCAGATGGCTGCTACGTCACCCAGCCCCAGCCCCAGCACCCCTTCTCTAATGGAGTTTGCAAGAGATGGAGAGTAACACCAGCCCTGCAGCATTGTGATGCTTCCACTGCCTCTTGCAGCATCTGTGGTCACTCAGGAGAACTGGGGAGGAAGAAATGCCTTTCCTAGCTTTTTGCCCTTTCTTTTGAAAGGAGTTATTTCTTCAGTCACCACCTTTAAAATTCCCCCATGCTCCTGTGCCGTGTGTTGTTTCTCTGCAGCCAAAAGGAGGCTGAATTTACCAGATTATGCCTGTTCAGCCACTAAGTCTGTATCATGGTGAATGTTTCTGTGGGCAGCCAATATAATGACAGGGAAGCTTCAAAGGTCCTGGAAGGGTCAAAGGAGGGAGAGCTGTGTCATCTTGATGTCTCAAAAGACTATCGTTTTCCAGGAATAAAGATGACCCTTACCTCTTCTATCCCCTCCCAGCCATCAGATCACGCCTCCCCAGACCCATCTCCCACAAAACCCAGGGCTGTATTGCTCTGTGAAGGAGAACCCCACATTCTCCAAAGCCTTTACATAAAGATCTGATGCACACAAAGGCAGGCCTGTGTTTATAATGGCAGCTTGACAAACTCATAAATGATATCTCTCATAAGAGCCCAAGTTCATACGAAATCCTAGTCTTCAGGGAGCCGGAGGATAAACATGAATCTGCGTTGCTCTTCACAAATGCTGAAGAGCAGAGCCTTAAATAGAAAGTTCTTCAACAAATGATGGCTTTGTCTCTTTAAATGCTGCCCCACAATTTCGGGGGATAAAGTCTGACTCTTTATTACAGGTTACTAGAAGCACAAGAAACACTAGTTGCAGCTAAGAAAAGCCTTGAAATTATTATGAGTTTAAAGCTTCATGTTGTTCATGCTGCTGGGTTAGCAGCTTCCTAACTGCTGTAATTTTTGTAGCTGCAGAAAATGGCATGTTGCTCTTCAGAATAGTTGGGAGAAAATATCTATTGCATACAGATGGAGGGGTTGCGATTTTTTACCCCCAGGAGGGCTTTCTGAATTGGGATATATCAAAAGCAACCCATAAACTTTTCATATTCGCATATAAAGATGCTTGCATGTATGCACACATGCATATTTTGGCACACTGCTTTGTTCTGACTTGTGTCCAGTGACAGTGCTTCGTCTTGTAGGCCAAGTTTGCTTTAGCCATTTCTTTTCCAGACAGAGCTGGCCTAAAAACTTCACCTCACTTCTATTCAGCTAGCCTCCTGAGAGGTCGAAGTTATAACTCTAGTTTCCAGACACTCTCTGTATAACCAGTGCCATGATACAGTCACCTTCAGAAAGTTTATCGAGGTCATCTTTCCCCTAGGAAATTTGGAAGGTGTCAAAAGAGAAAAAAAAAAACATAACAGAAGGTTCAAAAGCCTTTGGACTGCTTGGCCCAAGGTGTGGGGGAAAATACCAGCCTAATCTCCCCTCTGATGGAGCTTCTTTTTGCAGGTGGTCAGCTGGTGTTGCTGACCTGGACACCTCCTCCGACAACACGAAGAGTTACCTGGCAAATGTTTGTACAGTGCTTTGGAAGCATGAAACAGAGTTTTGATGCAGTCCTGCTGAAGGCTGTCTGGAAGAAAGGGAAGGCAAAATCTGCCCTCGTTACATTGCATGCTTTTCCCCTTATCAAATAAAATTGCCAAAGCGCAGAACGTTTCACTGCAAATCACTTTCATCAGAGGAAGAAAGCAAAGCTAATGAACCTGGGAAAGGAAAAAATGTTAGCGATACAGAATCTCTCCTATTCATAAGGAACCCTCTGTTTCAGCCTGCCAGATTGAACAGTCATTATTAATCTCATTTCACAGCACTGATTACATTAATATTATTCTATTGTATAATACTAAATAACACTGAAACCTTGAGGAGATAGAAGCAAAACAGCGAGGCAGCAAGAAGAATCCATTACGCCACAAGCTAAAAAATTCTGACCTGTGGCTGCTGCAACTTGAGCAGGAAAGATCCACTTCCTAATAAACTATTCAGAGAGAGGGAGAAAGACTGAGAGAACAGGCTGAGCTTTTTACAAGATGTGCAAGTTTTTTCTTGGATAACATTTTTTTCAGTCATGACAGCTCTCAGTCAATTGCAGATGAAAGCAGCTGCTTCCCTGGAATGGTCTGCAGCTTTCCTGACTTCTCTCTCTTGGCCTCATGTCTGTCAGAATTTGATATACAAACTTTCACTAAAAAGCATACGTAAGCCTTTTTTTTATTATGAAAATATTCTTGCAGTAATCTTTAAAGCTACCACATGTTCCGTTGCCTCAGAATGTGTTCTCTGCAATACCTTTTTTCAATAGTCTCTTTATAACTACTCAGTATTAGCTTTTTTACTTATATTCTGTAAGTAAATTCTATTATATGTTGCTGTTCCCTGTCATTAGGTGGATGTCATTTGATTTTAGCATTCAATTATAATTAAGAAAGTGGAAACACCGAGGCACATTCTGACTTCTGGCACTTTTGCTTATTTTCACAAATCCCATTCACTGTTCTTGCTGCAGAACCGGTTTCCAAAGCAAGTAACATTTTAGGGCCCAATTCTATTAAGTGCTTAAGTCCCTTCACAAAGGGACCTGGTAGTAAGGTCTTTTTTGGTATTAGATTCTCCTTCAAAGAGGTGTCTGGGTTCCCACTTATGTTTAGAAAAGTCAGTCTCTCTGCAGCAAAACCTTCTGTACAGATTTCCTACTGACAGCACTGTGCTCCTTCTGCAGCACACTGGCTCTTGCTACCTCTGACTTGCTGAACTCTTCCTTCTCACTTTGCAGGAAACTTCACCACTGTACTCAGGGGAGTAAATTTTGCTTCAAGAGATGCTTGACTGTGTCTAAATCCTTTTACCCTGTGTAAACTGTAAGGCAGATGCACTTCCCAGCACCCGGGTCTGGATGTCTGTCTCAGCTACCTGCTGCAATGAGAGCCACCACCTTATTTGGGGCACTTAAGAACCGAGAAATCTAAAAGCAAAGACAATCTTTGAATATGCTGTACTTTAAAATCAGTGAGTCTGTTTGCATTTTGCTTTCTGCCTCCTACTCCTTCACAATCCATCTGTTGGATCTGTACCAGTAGTCAGAACCACATGACTTGCACTACAGGATGAGATGACTTTAAATGGCAACGTGGCACTAGAACAGCATTAACATCTCAGCAGCAGACAGTGTGAGATTAATGTCACAATTAGCAAGTGGATGTTTGATATCTTAACCTCAAGGATTCATTGCACTTGTAAATCTGCAGGGGCTCAGTTGGGTGTTCGGTTGTTATAGATCACAGAGATAATGTAAACAGCCATTTACTGGGGCCTGATAGAGCCAGAAGGTTTCTGTTTGCATGAACAGTCTTTTTAAAAGGTAGAAATCTTGTTATAATATAAACACCAAGGTATATGTGTATAAACACTTTTTTATGGAAGAAAATTTTATAAACCTGAATTCAATAAACAGAAGTAAAAGCAACTCAGTATTAAATACCAAAAGGGGAAAGCAGCAGCTCCTTCATACTTGTGAGCTCAGGGATGATAAGTTTAAGCAAATATTGTGGGCAGAATTCCACACGGTTAATGCCAACCTAAAGAAAAATATAAATGCGAACAGCAAAATACCGAGCACTGTCACCTGTGCAGACCCTGAGCTGGGAGCACTAAGGCATAGCAGACAGATCTGATTTTGAGAGATCTTCCTGGATACCACCTGTAAGTTAGTGCCTGCAGGCACCACTGTGTACCTAAAGCAAACACAAACCACTTAGATCTTGCAGGGTCTAGCCCTTAATGATGGGGATACTACTGCTCTCTGCTGGTGCAAAGTCAGACTTAGAAAAACATTGCTGAATGCAAACTGACTCCGAGAAAATGAATGCTGCTGCCTACAGCTATGCAGAGGAGGACATTCCCCACCAGGGAAGATTCTGAGATTTTCAATATTTGTCTCTGTTTCTGTTTTTAACAGAGGCTGGTAGTTCTTCACACATGAAAAGGGAAATAGTTGGGATCTATCAAGATATTTTATTTCAACAAACTGCTTTGTCTGAGCTTTGAAACTTTTCAGTTATAATACGGAAAACTAAAAAAAATTAAAATGGTTTTTAAAGGGAGAAAACTGTGTCATTTAGTCTGAATATATACCTGTCCTTCATTTAATTCCCTTTAATTTCAGCCTGGATACTTTCACCTTGTTTCTCCAGATCCTGTTCTCTGAAACCCCAGAACTGTTATACAAGTATTTTCTCTGCCTTGTGCAACTTTTCAGAGGGAGATTTGTTTAGAATTTCAGATTACTTATAGTATGAAAAACACTGGCTGTAAATGAGCTCTAAAGTAAATGATAGTTTGTTTGTTCTGAAGAAGAGGTGTAATGTATTTTATTAAGATGTAGCTGTCATTTTACTTTCATGCAAGTTTTACCTACAGTCCCTCTTTAAGTAATGGCTTCATTTTTTCAATGAAAGAAACACTGTTTTCTCTAACTGTTCTCTGTTCTAAGCACTGAATTGAAGTACATTAGATTAAACAACAAGACACATTATTAAATAGGGTCATTACTAATCCTATGTGTCGTGGTTTAGCCCCAGCCAGCAAGTCAGTCCCATACAGCCCCTCACTCACTACACCCATATGGGATGGGGGAGAGAATCAGAAGGGTAACAGTGAGAAAACTCGTGGGTTGAGATAAAAACAGTTTAATAGGTAAAGCAAAAGCTGCTCATACAAGCAAAGCAAAACAAAGCATTCATTCACTCCTTCCCACGGGCAGGCAGATGTTCAGCCATCTCCAGGAAAGCAGGGCTCCATCACACGTAACGGTTACTTGGGAAGGCAAACACCATAGCTCCAAACATCCCCTCCTTCCTTCTTCTTCCCCCAGCTTTATATGCTGAGCATGAGGCCATATGGTGTGGGGTATCCCTTGGGTCAGTTGGGGTCAGCTGTCCCGGCTGGGTCCCCTCCCAAATCCTTGTGCACCCCCAGCCACTCGCTGGCAGGGTGGGGTGAGGAGCAGAAAAGGCCTTGACTGTGTGTAAGCCCTGCTCAGCAGGAACAAAACCATCCCTGCATTATCTACAGTGTTTCCAGCACAAATCCAGAACATGGCCCCACACTAGCTACTATGGAGAACATTAACTCTAACCCAGCCAAAACCAGCACACCATGTGAAATAAAAACAAGGAAAGAGAGAAGAAAGTAAACTTAGACATTGACACACACATATACATAAAAATTCAGTGGAAATCCTGAAGGAGCTAAGATATGAACTAACTGTTAATTGCCGTTCAATTACTAATACAATATATGGTGAACATCAGCTTTAAGCAGAACTCCTGAACAAGGTTTGTGTTGGCTTTCCAAAAACAGCACAAAACGGAAGAAAAAAGTTATCAGATCAACTAAGCATAAGCTAAATATATCCCCTATAGTATCTCATGTTATTGACGTTAAGCAGAACAACCCACTAACTTTTAATTCAGGGTATGCTCTGATGAAAACTTAGCGGCATGATGTGATCCATCTATAACTACAGCGGGAGTAGCTCACAAACCAACTAACTGCCTGTTTTACAGGGAAAAAATTGACTTGAGAGAGACATTAAGGTTTTCTTTTTACAAATCTCTATTCGTAACCGGAATGAACATGGTGTCCCCTTAAGCTGCAGCTCTTTAGCACAACTTCAATAAACATACATACTTGTAAAAAAGTCCTCAGCTCTCTACGTTCTTTCCCCTCAAACTGAATAGAGCACCAGTCCATCTCATTCTTCTCTACACATCCTGCTATCACAAAACCAGCCACTGAACAGTGCTGCTGGGTAGCAAATTGTAGTTTTGTATCTTTTGAGTAAGATCCCACATGAATGCATCTCCTGGCTGTATCATTTCATTTTACAGCTTCTTGTTCCTATGTGGGCAGGATTTGCACCCATGGGTAAACAAAGTTAGCGCTTCTAATCAGTGCGTGTTCAGCATGTAAGTGCTCTTGGATCTTAGGTCTCAGATGATCCTCCTATGTGCTTCTTCAGAATTTATGATTTGTTTTTTAATGGACTGTACCATGAATAAGAAGCTTTCACTGTGCTTGTTATCAGAGTCTCACTGTCCTGTGATTTATATGCCATTCCTATGCTTTTAAAATGTGATAGAAAAGGGATGTATTTATGGCAGGTTTTCTACAATGTTATAGAAAGTGGTTTTAGGACACATAATGTATCTTATATATACATTTTCAGGAGGATATATTGTCTTTTCTGAGTATCTTGCAAACTTCATTGACACTAATAAGATTTACATGTCCCAGTGGACGAAAGAATAGACTGCCTAGTCTTTAATTCAATTTATTAGAATGAGTGGCTGACTCAGGGTTGAGAACGAGCATGACCTTTCCACATCGGTTGTTTGCTCCTAGAGCCAATGTAATCCCCAGGGAGAAAAATACTCTTTGGGTGTTTCCTGAATGGCCTTTCTGGCCATTTTAGCCCCTGTACAGTACCTCTACAGCACAGCAGTTCAGCAGTTCCACTTGCTTAAATGGTTCTTTGCACATTTTGCTAAATCAGAGTCTTAGGAAGTGTTTCATCTTCAAAGATAAAGCAGTGCAAAAGTAAGTACTTCATAGGATGACTTGTTTCCTCCTCTATGACTTTGCTTATTGCCAGTTCTCAAGGGAAGAGTTAAGATTTTTTTTCCCCCTTCTCTTGTGATTAAAGAATTCAAACATTGGAGCAGGTTGCCCAGCAAAGTTGTGGATGCCCCATCCCTGGAAGCGTTCAACGCCAGGTTGAATGGGGCTTTGAGCAACCTGATCAAGTGAAAGATGTCCCTGCTCATGGCAGGGGGGGTGGAACTAGCTGATCTTTAAAGGTCCCTTCCAACCCAAACCATTCTATGATTCTATGACCCTTAATCCCTCTGGATGCTTCCTGGGATTGGATGCAGTAAAAGCAAACATTTAGTTCAAAGAGAAAAAAAGGAAGATGACTGGCAGAAACCTAGGAAAGGGAAATCTGGAATGCATGTAGAGAGATCTTATAGCTGAAGTTGTCCATATCCTGGATAAGACCTCATGGATATTTTACTTGTAATTTTTGAATTTCAGGAAAGTGAAAGTAGTCAAGGTCTAGTCTATGTCTTGAAATTGTAGGGATAATAATATTAGTAAACAATCAGACATAAACCCCAAAACCCTAATGTCCCTGCCTATATAGAAACCTTTTTTGCAATGTTTAAGGTTGACACGCAGTGCTTCATGCCCTTTATGTAAGAGAGGGACATGCCATCAATAGAAGTTCAATGCATGAACAAAATTATCTCACACAGCCAATTGAGCTGGATTTGCAGTGCTATAGAAAGCAAAGCCATTCCGTGAGGTTTTGGATGCTGGTTTCAAATTAAAGTAAAGATTGGTCAGTCAAACATTCATGGACTATCACAGTCACTTGTAAATTATTGTAACAATGGTACAAACTAAAACCGACTTAATGACAAGGAACTGAAAGCTGGCAGCTTTTGAGCATTTCTTCTGTTGGTTAATGCTGCCTTCTGTTGGTTAATGCTGCCTGTTGAAGTTTGCAAAGTAAGCAAAAGCAATAATGTTCTTTACAACAAATCCTTTCTTTTCTCTTTTGCTGTCTTCAAGAGCCCATATCCGCAGTAAATGCTGAAGAAACTTAGGAAATTGAATATACAGAATCAGAACTGTAGTTCTTGAAATGAGAAACTCAGAAGAGTTACAAAGAGGTGTTGATGTCAAATGCAGCAAATCTTTTGTCATCCTATTGGAGTGCATGCATTCCTGGACATCACCTAAACTACAAGGGTAGGGGTGAGATTACCAGATTGATACCACTGCTACCCCAGAGTATTTGTATATGCCACATACGCTGTGCTTAAGCATCTTGTTATGGGCAAAGGAAGGACCATATCTTATACGGGAAGCCAAAATATTATTGTTAATCTAATTTAAATATTTGACTGTATAACCAAAATACAGAAGGCAGTTAATGTTAGTTTAAATGCAGTTTAAATAGTCTAGATTTAAAAAATGTATCTCATCAACAATATTATAGTTTAAAATTGTAATAAAAACCTCCTTCTAACATCTAATGCTTTTTTTCTGGTGTTACATTTACCTCCCCACTGCTCCTCTAGCTGCTAATGCTGATGATTTTTGTCTGAGGGAAGAGGTGTGACAGCAAGTTGTCCCCTTAAGATATTTGCTGGAAGGAGTATGATGTTCATGGTAGGAATTTCTTTTCCTCTTTCCTAGGAGAAGCATGATGTTGATGTTGATGGCTGCTTCCTCCTCACTCTAGGGGGCACTAGGGCCCATTTTTGTGTTTGTTAACATGATCTACATCCCTGATTTCTCTTCCTTGGTCCACAACTCTTATGTGGCACCTAACTTTACTATTTATGATAGGGTTTATACACATAAGTCACTTTTCTTTTTTGTTATGCCTATAACTGGTTTTACCCAGCTCCTAGGTTTGCAGTGCCCTCACTGGTGAGTTACTGATAGCCCTGGGGCCTTTGGTATTATCCTCTGCTCAAACTTTTGCAGCCACTCCTATCACACCATAACTACTTCTTTATGCTTCATCATTAGTCTAGGGTCACAGATAGTTCATTCTACACAGCTGAATTACTTGTTATTCCTATTTATATAAAAACTTTTAACAACAGACTTCGCACCTGTTATACGAAGTTAAGCAAAACAAAACCAAAAAAGGTATGAGCCACCTGCTCATTAGACAATTGCTGAAGCAGATAAACAAGCTGAAACAAAGCTCCAAGCTAGCTGAGACTAGTCCAGACAAAACCTGACAAGCCCTCCGACCTGTGTTAAATTAGCACAAAGCCTGTGGCTTGTTACCAGCAACAGCAATACTGTATTTACTAATGCATGGGACTACACAGGGCACTCTTAATTAAGAAGGAGGAGAGATCCCAAGAGATCGGGTCGTTTTTTGACTATTTTGTGATTAATTTTACGTCTCTGAAATGTACAGTACTTGGACTGAATGTTATAGTGACAGCTGATGATAAGACTAGGGTTTGTACAAGCACAGTTTTAAGAAACCTAAATTCTCAAAGCACCACTGAGAACCCTGTGAAAAAGACAAAGGGCTTATCTTGGTTTAACGTGCTACTTTACCTTCTGTCAGTCAGTTCTCAAGGACTGGACATGATTCCTAGCCTGAGGTAGATTTAGAGCTAAGAGTAGGGCTAGAATTTGGGAAAGTGCAGGCTGAGTAGCCCAGGTTCCTGCTGCACCTTGGAGGACTCCTGGAGCTGGGAAGAGGACTCACACCATTTTCCTCAAAACTATTTTTCCTTAAGCCCTTGTTGTCTCCTGTCTCATGCCTACCTTTACATTTTGAAATGAAGTAGGACCAAGATCAGGGTTACAACTAGGGTTTTGGAAAGGCTTATAAGCCCAGGTTCTTTCTGGAGTCCCTGAGTGTACTAAATAGGTTTCAAACTGTTGAAGACACCTTTTCTTCATCGTTCTTTTCTCATAGGATCAACTTTATTTCTAGCTAAGGCAGAAAATGGAGTTAGGGTTAGGAACTGGGAAAGTTGTTTTCTGCTATTTAGTGCCTTTTCAATGGAAAGTGCAGACACATCCCTGGGAAGATTTTCAGAAACCTCTGGCTGTCTTTCTCTGGAAGTCATGTTTCGTGTTTACATCTGTTCTCAAAGATTTCTCTCCCTTGTCAGTACTTACTCGTTTTCAACATAAATAGGAAGATCATGTTTCTGTGTGTCCATGGAGAGAAGAGTATAAAAAGTCTACCATGTATGAAAAACACATGGTGGGTATCATGGTCTTGCCTCTTCCTCCTCCCCCCACGTACAGCCTGTTCACTGCAGTCCTCCTCACGGCTCACTTCTTGGCCCTGCCTGGGAGCTCAGGCACTCTTCGGGTCCCTGCAGGGCTATGGCAGGGTCCGGCTGCAGCACTGGGCACCTGGCAGGTCTGGCACCGCCTGCCGCGGGCTGGTGCCTGAATTTAGATCCTCAGTGACTCTGCAAGGTAAATTTGGAGATATTTAATGAATTTAAAGGTTTAGCCAGCCCTGGGGAGAGCACGGTCCTGCAGGCGGCCCTAGGGGAGGCCAGGCACCCCTGTAGCATGGCCCTGGGCCACCCACTCGCCCGCTCCTCCTGGGTCAGGGTTATTTGGGATCGTTGCCGTCAGCCTGTCCCCAGCAGACGCCTGCAGCACACCTGCGTGCAGCGCTGGTGTTACTGGGAGCCGGAGCAGCTGGCGGGGCTCCACGAGTGCCCCGCACCCTGTCCTGCCCTCCAGCCCCGTGGGGAGCCCGGTGACACCACCCGCAGCCCTCGCCCCTGGAGGATCGCAAAGCCTAGAGCTCGCTCCTGTACCAGTTGCCAGAAGCTCAGGCAAACCTAGGCCAGCCTAACAACTGAAATAATGAGTATTAACTTTCAGGCTACCGTGTAAGGTCCCTCCGACTTCTTAGGGATTTGCTTGAGGTATATGTTTGAGAGAGGTGTTTGCTTATGAAATTTTTTCTTAAAGATCTTGGCTTTTATTATGCCATGAGGGATCTAAAAATTAATGTTGATGCTGTCATAGTTCAAATTATTAATTTTAAATTAGATTTATTGCTGGAAATATATGCAGAAACCTTACCACTGGAAATCCATTTTTTTTCAACACAAACAATGAACGAAACAAGCAAAGCATTGCAGATCAGGCAGCGATAGAACTCCAGACAGTGCAAATTTATTTTAGCTCTCCACTTCCTACTTCTGCTGGGAGACCTGCGGACACCAATGGCCTTACCTCTGTGAAGCTTGCAGGACTCCCTTGTTTGGTGACCAAGTTGCCTATTCTAGTGTTTTCAACAATTAGACTAACCAGAACGCAGTGAGTGTATGGTAAAAATTATGGAAATTGTCTATTGATAGTGTTTAATGCTACAGCTTTCTTAAGGCTTCAAATATAAATACAAGTCAGTTATCTGTTATGTATTATATTTTTTCTCCCATCACTAGAACACACAGGATACTGAGGTGTCCCCAGTTCCTAAGAAGTGCTCATTACCTTTAAAACATATTGATTAAAATAGGAATTTCCCTGATTCCAGTAGGATTTATGAGCTGCTGGTATCTCTGTGGAGCAGGAACATTTTTCTCAATCTTGTAACACACACTGCTCAGGCTATACCCAAGGCTTCACCTGACAGCTAACAAAAGCCTAATTGATATTGTTTCTTCCCTAGACTTTTTTGTTTCAGTCAGCACACAGGATGAAGAGAAGAAAGTGGACTGAGCTGAAATCACACTGTGAGCAAGGGAATGAATGGCTAGAAAAGCCCACAGTCTTTCAGATTTTCTTTGATTATTATGTCTGTAACTGCATCAAATACAAACTTGACATTCTGGGTGTCCGTGGCACATGTCAAGTGAGAATATATCTCTTTATCTTCTTTTCTTATGTTCAAGTCTAGGAATTGTTTCTTGATGTAATTTCCAGCATCTTCAAATGTATTTAATCCTAGTGGAGAGAGCAGTAAAAGAAAGAGAAGACACATTTCAGCTGGTACTTCCTCACAGCTGCTAACAAGAATTCTTTTTTCTGTTCCTTCTTTCTTTCTACTTTTTTTTCTAAAGGGAATTAACTTCTTGCATTAGGTATGAAAATTTTGTATCTAAATTGCCCACCTAAATTTAGATTTCAATGCCTAACTAGAAGTCCTTAGTTCTGATGTGAATGTTTCTAAGTCAGTGTGAAACAGTTAAGGGCCTTAGAGTGAGAGCAGAAAATGAAACAGAAGAAAAAAGGCAGGAGCATAAATTCAAAGGGAAAGAGGTAAAAAGACAAAATTGGTGGGAAGTACAAAAACAAAGAGATGAAGAAATGAAGAAGGAAAAAGGGGAAAATCCAGATGCTTATATATTTAGTCATAATTTCTTCATGCAGCTTTTCTGCCTTTTGGTAGTACTTTGGAACGGCAGCAAGTCTGAACGTTGGTACCGTGGACTCGCTGTAGGTCTGGAGCAGGATGAGGCTCCTGGAGGCAGGCTGCTGCTGAGAGCCCCTGCTGGTTCTTTTCCTGTCTGAAGCCTCAGGCAGTGTAAAGTGGCATATCTCCACTGAGTCTAGCACATAATATTTGATTATCCCAGTGAAACACTGAGCAGTTTTGGGTTGCTGTGTTGATGTGTCCTGAGAAAGGGAGTGAAAGAGCTGGTTGTCAGGAAGTGCACAGAACCCATCTTCTAATAATAATATTGCTTTAAGTATGCTTCTTTCTGGGCACTCCCTATCCCAAATACGTTAGGTTAAAACTAAAATACTGATAGATTTTGATTTTTCTCTGGCACTTTCTGACATAGCCTCATATACTCTCTTCCATCAACTGGGAACAGCTGCTGTTTTATATTTCCTGTAGACACTACTGTGACATACAAAAAGAGGCAGACTTCATTTATGGAATGGGTTTTCCAAATAGGGACAAAAAAACTTGGATTCAGTTATGGTGTGTGTGAGTGATAAGCCACAGACTTGTACTAAAATATGGGGTGGGTTCATCACACTTCAGCCATCTGAAACTTCTAGTTCTCTCAGCTTCCTCTACTGCCAACAGAGAGAAATAAGCATCTCCAGAGAGCGATGACCCCACCCTAGGATAAGCATCATGAGTAGATGAATTGGATTCTGGTCATGTCTGTCCCTTACCATCCTTTTGAAAGAAAGGCTAGATGCTTGCATAAGGTGCTTAGTATTTAAATGGTTATATATAGGTGACCTGAATCAAAGTCTCAGTCTTTAATGCATGGCCTACACTAATCATCTGAATGTATTTTCTTCTGAAAACACTAAACTTACCATTATACTCAGGAAAGCAGATATTCAGATGAACTTTTGTTATTTTCTCTTGAAAAAGGTCTTTTTTGTTTAGAAACAGCACAATGGAAGTAGCTGCAAAGCACTTGTGGTTGCAGATGCTGTTGAACAGCTGAAGGCTCTCATGCATTCTGTTCTGTGAGATGCAAAAGGTAAACATGAGAGACTGACAAATCTTGTCCCCATACGTCATTTTAACTGTAATGCTTTTTGCTGGCAAGAACCAATACAGCATAATAGCCTTTAAATGGTTATCAGGGAACAGGAAAAGTCCTGATATGCCATCAGAGAGTACATTAAAACTTAGCAGCAAAAAGGGTTGTTTGTCTCTTCTGACTCACCACTTCTTTATCTTCCACCAGAACCATGTCATAGGCACTGAGCGCAGCACAGAATATGATGCAAGTAACTCCCTCAAAGCAATGAATCCACTTTTTTCTCTCTGATCGCTGTCCACCCACATCAAACATCCTTTGCAGAAAAAATGACATACATACAATGTAAAGCACTAACTAGTAAGGACGTAGTCATGCTGTTAATATGCAGAGTGCAACTGGAGGTGAATGACTATCAAATATCCATCTTTCTCAAATATTGGTCTGCTTCTATCCCAACAGGTCAAGGAGTACTATGTACTATTTTCAGCTTTGTAATTGGCATAAAATGAAATGTAAAGGCTTAATTACCTGCATACAGGAAATACATTAAGTATTTCTAAGTCACACTCCATGTTGAGGAAGTGGGGCTCTGCATAAGAGCTCAGTGCAGCACTAAGCCCTGCAGGCAAGCATTTATTCAGGACAGAGTTCATATGTGAAACACTGACAAAAGACCCTCAAATCCACGGTAATTTGTTACTTCATGGTTTTGATTGTAGTCAACTGACACATTGATCAATAAGGCATGTGACTGGAAGCTGGTCATGGGTTGACCCATTGGTTATGTTTAATTGCCTGGTGGTGATCTGTATTTCATCATCTATTCATTGCCCTGGCGCAATCAGCTGCATAACCTGCAGCGTGCGCCTCTGTCAAGTGGGTCTCTGCCCTGTTGATCTCATTAGTTGCTGTTTAAGCAGCAATTCATGGGTGGCTGGAATCCCTCCATTTGTAGAGAGGAAAATTCAGGGCTGTCCTCTTCTGCACTATTTTCCTTCAGTCTTTGCAAGAAATTACTGTCTTTGGTAGATTCACATGAACTTTTTATGGAGTCTTTATAAGGGATCCAAAGCCAGCTAGGCATACCTGGCTGGGACCTAGTCAGGGCCCTCATTAGGGCCCAACTGAGATGGAGCTGTTATCAAAGCTACAATTGATCTATTCTTCTGACATAAAAGGTGCCAGAAATGAACACTTTTCAAGTGTATTAGAAAGGAGAAAAAAACATGTACAAAACCAAATTTATCCTACCCTTACTTTTTCAGTTTCCTTGTGTGCATGATGACTTTTCCCTGTGCTGCCTGTTGTTGAACTTAAAACTGTAAAACCTAATCCCCTGTTGCATTATGCCTTCCTTCAAGAAACTGCATTAGATTTTACTCTCTGGATGTATCATCTGTGGTATTGGAAAATTAAGCACAACTCAGTTTTTATAGCAATAAATATATTGGGATTCTATATGAAAAAATATCAGTAATAAACAGAGCAAGAATAATTTGTTATTGAAACACCATTTTTTCCAGTCTATTGATCCTCTTTTCTTCACCATCAGCAATGCAGCTGATGGAAACAAAGGTTACTTATCATTTCTCATCCTGCTTAGAAGAAATGAAACCCCTCCCAATGCTCATGATGAACTGTTTCTACAGCTGAGGAGTAATTAGAGAAATTTTTTTTTTTTCTAGTACATTTCATCTCTTTGATCCTTGGGTGTCTATAAATGTGAAGTATTAGGAAATCAGGAAGCTCTTGTGGATCAAGGTTTTGATAACAGTAATGTCATTCTTCCAAGCGGATCTTTACTGAATTCAGTATGCGTACTGAAGAGTGAGGTCAGTGTGAGTAAAGCATCTTGACTTTTGGCTGTGATTAGTGCCCAAAAGTCACCTGCATTATGTACCTTCCTTGATTTGTGGTATGTAACTCTGAAATCTGGGTTATGGGAGAGGAAAAAAAGCTCCAAAATTTAGTCTGCAGTTAAGTTTTGCAAGCATACATAATCATATGAATCTATATTCACTTCCTGCAAGCTTTTAGCATATGGCCCAGTGAATATTCATGAGAAGTCAGTTAAAATAAGACAAGATCAAGGCCAGGGGGAATGCTTAGGGGTAGCTTTGTTGTACTAACCTTAGTTTGCTTAGCTCTTCTCATGTCAGCCCAGAACTTAATATATGCACGTGTAAAACTGAAGTTCCTCTGTGAGTGGTAGAAAATGTATTTCTGAAGTGATTTTATTCTTTTACCAAGACAGTCAAAGTTAGTCTTGAAAGCTCTATATTTTCCCAGCACTGCTTTTGGAAAACTTAGCTACAGATACAGGACTAGCTGTACGTTCATTTGTCCTAACGGTACATATAGTGAGACCTGAAGACTAAAAGCTTGCCTGATTTCCGTCAAACTCTTCCTAGCACATCAATGGAAATTACAGCAGGAGTGGACCTCTAAAGATCAGACCTTCTTTTAAAAATATTTAAGAATGTTCTGAGCTTTGGAAATTAAAGTCAACATCAGTGAAATAAATTGAAGAGCTGAAGAAAGCTAAATTACACTAAACCAGCAAATTAACCACTAAGAAGATAGCAAATAATAAGAAATGTTGTCTGTGCAACTGTAATTCAGTTCCCTGGAGCAGTACTGGGATGTAGACTTTTACTACACAGACAGAAAATATCTTCTGCCTCATTCAATTCAGAAGAGGGACAAGTATTTAGTGAATGAAGCATCTGGTCATGTTTTCTTTTTATCCATGTATGGCTTGTAACCCCAAGCCTCATTTAAATACATCAACCAAAACTCACTCTGAATGTGGAAGTGTTACTCTCTTTGGTACTTATCAAACCAAGCGCAGAGTCATCAGGATCCCCCAGCTGTTTTGCATTGCTCTGGCAATGCAAAGTACCAGTAACTGGCTGGTTAAGATGGATTTATAGATGTTTTGCATCCCTACAGCAGCTCAAAACCCTCAAACTATTTTGTAGTGTTTTTACTTCATATTACTTAAGTGCCTAAAGCCACCAATTAATTTACTCACATAACACTACTGTGATGCATACCAGAGAGGCTAAGCATAGTGGGGTTTTTTTGTGTGTTTGTGGTGGCATTAGGAACCTTCCTCTTGTTTACAGACACTCAGGTAACTTAATTCTTGGTTGTGTTGCATTTCAGTTGGACCTAGACACCAATTCTGATATTCTAATGTCAGGACTGGGGGCATTCATGTCAAAGAAGGTTTGCATTCTGATGATTTCTTTATCCATCCTGATTTTGCTTTTATTTCTTACATAAACTGGTTGTAAATGAAGGTGCTCAGATTTACAGTATACAAGGCTGTATGGAAATATGTTAATCAGAGAAAAAGATGACTATATCTACAACACTGCACTGTAGCATTTGTGGGTAAGTGCTGAATTTTCACGAGTGATCGGTGTATTAATAGGTGATAATAATTTATTTGTAGGGCATCTACTTCAGAATCTTATTTTGTATATGTAGTCTCTGTTACGTCAAAGCATCTGTGTGGTAGCATAGATGGTTTGGGGGCAGTTTAATTGCAACATGAGAAAAAAAAGAAGCCAACTGAAAAATGTTAAAGTTATAATCCTGGTGTTCTATACTTCTATCTCTGCAGTTTCTTGTCTAGATTACATTCCTCAATATGCACCCCAGCCTTTAAATTAAGAGTTAGATGGAATTCAGTCCATAGAGCAGAGCATTATAAAACACTGGAACTACCATAATTCATTCAAATACATTTTCATGTGGAATTAGATGTTTTTAATTGGTTCATTAAGCATAACAAAATCTTGAGTATCTGAAAGTGTCAATTATTTTCAGTCAAATTTCTCCGGGACATTATTTTCAGGATTTTTGTCTGAACATTTTGCTTTTCATCTTAATAGAGCATAAAGGCATGCATGCTAATAATGAAATTTCCCATGGGACTGAAATGTTATTTTTTTTTCCAACTGTAATGTATTCCAGTGTTAAGAGCAGTTATTTCCATTCTCAAGAAAAGAGAGTGAAAGGTTGAGAGTGCATGCAAATTAGTAGTCATCAAATGTTTTGCATGCTGTTAAGGACATTTAGGTAGGCAAATTTCATAAATGTCACAGTTATTCAAATGGCAGGATACAAATAATGATTTTTAGACACTTACATATGTAAAAATGTCCTTTTAGAACCTGATATTCTGAGATATCTTAACAGTCCATTATATGCTTAAAGTTGGAGTACTGATACGAAAATATCTTGCTTTTTTGGCTGATTAAAGTTACTAAATAAGGGTGGACTCAAGGATATCACAATGGGATTACCAATATTAAAGAGGTCAATACCTTTCAAAGAAAATTCTTAAGAAAGATAAAACCACAGAAGACTGTTAAATATGGCTTTTGTACCTGAAGTTCAAATCCTTGAAAGAAAACTGAGTCTCTATAATCCCAGTTGTTTTTACTCTGGAGTGCAAAACATCTTGCTCAGTAGGCACATAGTCCGGCATTGCTAACCTATCCAAATCGTTGAGGTAACTAGGAAAGCAGAAAGAAATGGTGATTGGTGAATTCAAAAGGTGACATGAACATTGCATAATCACTTCATATTGAGTCGCTTTTAAATATTTTATGTAAATTACACATTTAAATACAATGGTATTGGTTTTTATAAAACCTAGATCCACAGTCCAGAGCCTTTTTTTTTCCTTGTATATAGAACTTTAACTTATTTGTATATAATAAACATATTTCTGAGAATTTCAGTTCAGCAAAATCCTTATTTTCCTCAGGGATATTAAAAAGCTACCTTGACAGGAAAGGGTTTTTTCCCATTTGCTTTCAGGAGGTGGGAATTGCAACCACAGGGGAAGAACCGCAAGTATCTTTCAGAAGCAGATTGAGTAGAAGTTATTGCAGCCTATCATCAGAGCTGTTCTAACAGTATCTTCCTTCCTAAGTGAAAGGGAGGGTACAATATTTTGGAAGAATTCACATTTAGGGGCTGAAGGTACATGATAATTTAAAAAAAAAATTTTGTAATTAAAACCAGAAGCTTCAACGATGCTGAGACCCCCTAGGTTAGCATTCTCACAGTCCCCCAGAAAAGAATGGATTCTCTATGGATTCTCTGGTTTTATGTCTGGCATACAGAGGTAAAATCTGCATGAAGTAAGAATCCAAACCAGATCTTTGAAGCGTGTTCTTGTCCTACCACCAACCCTTCTCCTGTCTCTTCCAGGGGCGTGAGGCTTTCTCAGTGGCTGGACAGAGCCTATGAATCCTACTGGCTGATCTAGGAATCTGAGTGAAGAGGTTATGAATCAACAAAAGGAAAAGAAGAGGTCATTTATTGGTAGCTTCCTACCCTTTAACTGCTAATATTCAAATAAAGAACAAAGCCAAAAACAAGAAAACCCATAAAATAGTTGGAGCATTTTCAAGCTTTCAATGTCCCAGTTGACACCTTTCCATTTGTAGCCTCTTGTCTCTGACAAACAAAACACAGTTTCTGTAATGTTTATTAGGCTTCATGCCTTTTATTTTTCTTCTCTAACAAAAATGCTCAACATGAAGTTCTGCCTCTCGGTTTATCCAGACGACTACCAAAGCAAATCTCATAGCTCATCACCCTTGTCTGCAATATTTAACATACCTGTAAGTAAAAAAATAAAATAAAATAAAACAAAAAAAAATTTTAAAAAGCTAGCATCTTCCATATGGAGATTTGTAAGTAATGCTTGAAAATAGGATTTTCTTATTTTAAGTTGAATAGACTGAATCCACTCAGCAAGGTGTGCTGAAGTTGATCTGAGTAATTCAATGTTTGCCCATTATCTGAGTCTAGGAAACAATCTGTTTTATTAAAAAAAAAAGCAATATAGCTCTGGTTCTCTGAGTAGGGCCTGAGGCAAACTCATCTTAGCTCACCTTTGTGGAAGGCAGAAACAAAAGGTATTTTCTAATTTATAAAGCATATGAGCACTAAAATAAACACTTGTATATAAAATTCATTATAAAGTTCTTAGTCACAAATACCTAGATTCAATTCAACACAGCCAATTTTAATTGCATAAAAAATTAAACCAAGTTAATTATCCAGTTAATGGAGCAAGAGAGGCACCTTCAGAATCTTCTTAGGGCTGTAGGCAGCTCCCAGGGGATACTCTGCAGGCCAGCTCTCCACTGGCAAAAGAAGGAACACAAACTAGTAGGTTGGTGTAAATGCCTGATCTTTGCTTGGCTTGAATTAGGTGACACAAATGCTACCTCAAGAGGCAAATGACTGAGCAAGCAAGGAGCACCGTGTACTACTGGTAGCTGTGCAATGATATTTAAGGTCATGATTTATAATCCTGATTTTGTCCCTGCCTTACCCATCACTCTGTCTTAAAACAGGATTTATTCCAGGTGAGTCTAAGGAAGAAATTCCGGCCAAATTTGACATACAGGGGATTTTCTGTAATTTGGAAAATCTCACTTTTTTCAGTTAAAACACACAGAGGAAAGGCAGTGATCAAACTTATTAGCATGAACTAATAATGAAAAGACTCAGAGAAGATAACCTCAGATAGTCAGAGTTTACACAGCATAAATCAATACTGTGTAGGAGCTGATTCACAGGAGCTGAGGAACAGGATTTTAGTTTTAAAAGAAATTGAAATGTAGTATTAGATGGTTGATTGTCTCTAGCTAGTTTTGAACTGATCATTAGAAACCCAGAAGCAAGGGCAAAAATGAAGTAGATTTTAAACATTTAGAGCCAAAGTCTAGATTTCCAGAACCATCAGGTACCGCAAGATGAAGGCAGAGGATTAGCAGGATTTTTGGAAGTGTTCAAGAAGATGAAAAACATATCACTGTTGGTTTTAATGTAATTCTAACAATAAATAATGATTTTTACCTCCTTAACAGTCTATACTAGCTCCCTTAGATACTGAAAGCTGTTGCAGGTTAAAACATGACACAGCCCATAACACTGACAGGGAATTACTTTAGACTGTCCTATCTTCTTTTTAGGCAACAAACCTAATCTGCCAGGCACAGTGTACACACCAGAATGATAGCTGGTAAACAGGTAATTTTTTTTTTTTGCGTTAGTTTTGTGGTGGTGGTGGTGACGGTTTTTTTGTTTGGGTTTGTTTATTTGTTTTTCATTTCATTAAGGGTTTTCCTTTTATGTATGATGACTGACTTGTTACAAGCTTTTAGTGCTGAGAACTGCAGTGTGGCCAGTCAGAAAGGATATGTTAGGAAACAAAATATTACCCTGTACTGTTCCTATAGAGATACAAGGCTGCCATAAAATACTGCCAAATCAGGCACAAACCTACATAGGCAATATTTTCTTTGTTTACTTATCTTGCAGAAAGGTCTTCATTCCTGTTATGAAGATATAAAGAGATGAAGCATTTTTAATATTTTCATGTATATCCCTTCTACTATCTACAGTTAGTGAGCTATTACTGCCTTCAGTGTGCCTGGCTCCTGGCCCAGACTTGGTCATGCCTTCCCACACTGAGTAGAAGGGACACCCCACGCCTTGTCAGGTTTCCCTCTGCAGGTGCCCTCAGCCTGTAGAAGCAGCTGCAGGAGAAGAGAAACCTCCAGCTGCAGATCTTGGAAGGTGGACCTCAGCTGGAACAACACTCTGCCCCACATTGAGGGTCAGGCTTATGCACTCTAGGAAAACTCCATCCCAGGTGACACCTCCCTTCTGGGCCTTGTATCACCTTGGGGAGAAAACAGCAGAGCAGGACCACTCTAGCCTGCAAGAACAGCTGTAGAAGCAACCAAACCAGGGACTCCTGAAAAGCTAAGCTTACTGACTGTATCTAAGATAGGAGATGCACCCCAGCTGAATGCTGACCCTTTGTGCGGTCGGAGCTGAGCAGCCCTAGTCCCCTGCTTGTGTGCCTGCCAACTCCCAGGCTGCAGAAAGGGAACTGGGGCTGTCGGGTTGGGGAGTGGCTGCCAAGACCAGCTGGATGCTGAGACAGTAATGGCCCAGGGAACAGCTGTTCATGCAGCCAGATTAGTTTAGAGGGAACTTTTAATAGTTTTGTCCAGAGTTACGTTTAGCAGCTTGGAAAATTATACATTCAAAGTACAACTCTAGGTAGAACCTAATCTGTTTCATTTCACCTTTTCCCTTATTTTGTCAATCTTAGAATTACTTAGAGACAGAATAGCCTGGGGTTTTTTTTTTTGTTTGTGTGGGGGTTTTGTTTTGGTTTTGGTTTGGGTTTTTTTACAGTTTAAACAATCTCACAGAAACAAATGGCTCCTTGTTTTTACATGTTTCCTTTGGTTAAACACTTCTAATCTATTATAAACATTAGTAAAAACCCTCATTCTTTTTCAGGTTAATGAGGAATAATTTTTGTAGGCTATTCTGCTAGAGGAAGGGTTCTTGTCACAAGCCTTCCTATACGGTCTGCTATGGTAATAGCCAGCTGTTCAGCACCTGCAGCTGGTGTCACCTACTAGGCTGCCGAGTCGTTGAGCTGGTACTCCGCTGCCCTTGTGAAGCAGGCCTGGGTCCCGCTGTCGCTCCACAGTTGTTTGATGAGTTCAACCAATTCAGAAGGCATGTCTCCATCCTCCAGAGTAGTTACCATGGCATGCAGCTTCCTTTCATCTTCCTAAAGAGAAATTTCAGTAAATATTGTGCAAGCACACCATGCCCCTCCACCGCCTTGAAGGTGTGCTTGGTTTACAATGAGCTGTAAGGGTAAAATTTCTCATTTTCACTGATTTTTCCAGGTAGCTGAACCCGCCTGTGCATGCAAGCATCCTTCTACAAGCTCACTTCCCTTTAGTTAGTGCCAAGGTTAGACTTATATTGTGATACACAGTTTTCCTCCTTTTATTGTTTTGTTTTGTTCCTACAAGATCTCAGTTTCATCTTACAAAAGGTGTTCACAAAAGACCCAACTTGGAAGGAAGGCTTTTATTGTAAGACAGAATAGTTGGGTATCAAAAACTAAATTAAAAAGTATATTTAAAGCTTCAAGATAGTATAACTACATCAAAGCAGAAATATATGGCCAAATATATTTTTGAATGTATTTGGAAGAAAAAATTTCTAGCTTTAGGCCACAGTGAGAAATGTGGCAAAGTGAATATAGTTAGTGAATGCATTTCCCCCGTGTTGTTTTATTTGGGGAAGAAGAAACATGTAACTGAATAAAATCCCAAATATTTTAAACCTATTATTTCATAATTTGTTCCTTTTGCAGTCAATCCAAAAAGACTTCAAGTAATGTATTACATTAAAAATATTTATTTTCTGTTGTTAACAGCTTAGGAATGTACTCTAAATAGAGAGCATGATTAAAAGAGGGTCATTTGATACACTGTCACAGCAGTGGATAATTACAGGATATAATTCCTTCCTAGCCATGTAAGTAGACTACTGAAGTGACCTGCAGTCAATAGTTGCAAAAGTATTGATGGATTCTGACAGAATTTGGCAGGGAATATGTTTTATTCAAAAATAGAAAACATCTTCACAATAACTTGTAACAAATTCATTTTAGGAACGTACTGTATCTTCGTGTTGCAATAGAAATTGCAGTTTATGGAAACTTTGCAAAAGTCAGAGACTGATCAAAAATAAAACCCTACAGGTTTTCTGAAGTATTGGAGAAACTGGGTTAGCATGGAGAAAGAGGAAAAAAAGGGCGAAATAACCACCAGAGAATTGCCTTAGTTTGAAAGAGGAAGGACAACAGATGTACAATTGCCCTTCTACATTAAACAACATCGGCTCCATTTACACCCCCATCCTCTCGCTTAGTTCTGGAATCAGCAGAACTGAGTCATGCTTTCTCCTGTGCACCTCTCATTTGTCTCCAGGGCTGCTCTCCAGGGCGCACATTTGTTCGGCTTCAAGATAAGAGTTGTTATGTCTTCTCCTTCAAGATATCACATATCATTTAATGATTATAGCTATGCTCCTTCAGCGTTGGATATGTTGGTTAAATAGCCTTGAGCTCAGAGCCTCCAGGACTACCGTAAATGTTCATCGATTATTATGCAAAAGGTGGCAACTGTGGATTTTGATTCTTACATAAAAAAAGGAAGATAGTGTCAGATTTTTTATCAGAAACCTGATTTATATAACATTTTGTTTCTCTCTGGGATGTAGACAGACTTTAGCTGATTTTCATATTAAAAATAGATTGTAATGGCGCTTTAGGAAGAAAAAAATACCTCTCTCCCCAGGACAGATTTTGTTCAAAGTACATGCTAAGACACTTTCAAGACCAGTAAGACCCATTTGCAGGCAGTGCTGGAACATGGATAAACCCCTTCCTTTCAGGCCCAAGATAAGCCCAGCCTGTGGACTAGATGACTTTAAGCAGCTAAATCTGGATGAGAACATAGCAAGAACAAAGTCCAGATGAAATAAAATCCTATATATCTTATATCATATCAAATCAAGCCATTTAGTGCCCAATGACAGGCCAAGGGGCAATGGACACAAGTTGAAACACAGGAAGTTCTACCTCAGTATGAGAAAAATCTTCCCTGTGAGGGTGCCAGAGCAGGGGCACAGGCTGCCCAGGGAGGCTGTGGGGTCCCTTCCCTGGAGACATTCACCCCCCGCCTGGATGCGTTCCTGTGCCCCCTGCTCTGGGTGTGCCTGCTCAAGCAGGGGGGTTGGACAAGGTGACCTCCAGAGGTTCCTTCCAACCCCTACCATTCTTTCATTCTGTAATTCTATAAATGGCTTATGATTTTACAGAAAATGTAAGCTAAGTCTGTTTTTGGAAAAAAGGGCAATGTTTATTGATTACTCAAATAAATGTAACCAAACTTTCTTTAAAAGTCATATCCAGTTTGCTCTTACATGGTTCTGGGGGAAAAGTAGGCAGGCACCGCAAATGTTTTATACAGGTGTATTCAGCTGTATTCCTAGAGACCTATTCTGCCAATGACAGTAAGAGTGGGCTTCCTGTGCTATCAATGATAAACTTAGAAATGCTGAATTTTCTGCATTTGGTTATATATAACATGAAGAAATGAACTGGGCTATTTAACAGTTCTCAGTTCCCCAGGCTGTAAAACCCCTTGGAAATAATGTCTATGAAACTGGAATAGCTGATAAATGATGAGTGACCATGTATAAACCTCTCAGAAAGTTTGGCAGGGCTGAGAAAAGAGGCTGAAGTACCAGGGCTCAGGCAGAACATATCTCAGTTACAGTGGCAAATAGAATCTGGACTATGTAGTGGATTTCAGAGGCTGAGCTAGGACCTGTGGCTAGGTGCTGCAAGGCTCAGCTTTCTTAGGCCATGTAGACTTCTAGATGGGTCTTTATGCAGTATATGTGTCTATCACAACTGAGGAGACAGAACAAGTTGCAGCACATTCACATGGGCCTATTTACCATGTGCTGCTCTTGGGCACCATTACGTTTGTTTGAATTACTTGCAGCCATGGAAGAAAATAGGAAGAAAATATTTAGTTTCTATTTTGTCAAATCACTGTATGAGCTTTAGTAACCTCTGAAGCTTTTGTTTATCATTTTGTAGGTCAAAGTGCCACATGTCGTTGTAATGAAATGTAGACTTCTGGAACAAGAAAAGGTCTTTCAGATAAGCAGAGATAATTCCCTCTAAGATAAACCCCCAGGGAATAGGGAGAATTTGCCAAAACTGGAACCAGCTGGTATTCTGCCAGGCCTTTGAGAAATTCTCAACAAGGTCCCAATTACAGGCAATAGACTAAATCATTGCACTGAGAAGAAAAGTATGTGGTTTTGCTTTACTTCTGTCCCTGAAAATTCAGGGTCATTGCCAGAAGATAGCAGGTCTTCTTACTGGGGCTTTTCCTCTATGCACTCCTGCACAGGATTTTGCTAACCATGCCAGGAAGGTCAGACTCCACTTCTCTGCAGTGCCAATGCACCAGTGCTGCGTCTGTACAATGGGCAATTCTCTGCTCCAGGAGCAATGCCAAACTGAAATATTCCCAACATGTCTAGATGACCCTTCCTTACATGGCTGAGCCCCAAGGTTTGTTCATAAAAAGGAAATGTTTATTACATTTCCCAATAGCAATAAATAAGTGACTAAGCAGCTAAGAAAATGTTCTTTTTTAAATTTCTTTTGTCTCTGATGGTGGAACATTTGTTTTGTAACCAACAAAATGGCAGTTTATGCAAAGGCTAGACCTTTGCAAGACGTAAGAACATCTTCCTGCATATAACTCAAGTAGTACTTAGTTTCCACTGTTACAAAGCAAATACTGAAGCCTCTTTGTTCTACTAGTCTCTGCTATCATATTACAAAAAATGTATTCTCATGCCAATTTCAAGAGAAAGGGCATCATACTCACAATTCTAGCTGGGTTTTCATAACTGATTCCTAACTTGGTCATTGCTTTCACAATAGACAGGATAGACTGCACCGCATTACTGTAAATGACAGGTCTGTACTCCATGCGTTCCTGGTAGGTGAAACCATCTTTATGGATGATCCTGGTGCAAAAATAGAAAGCAAAAGGTTTATGGGATGCATTATAAAAAAAAAAGAAGGTAATTAAAGTTGGATCAGATGGTTTTGTGGTCAGTGTGAGAAAGAACTTAATCCATCTGGCCCTTGGAAAAGCATTTATCAATGGCTGATCTGCTTATTCTGCTGGAACAGGTGAACACCAGTTTCTGCAACTATGTGAAGATATATTTATGAGGCTAGGTTTTTACTTCCCAGTCTGAGTGAATAGGATTTGGTTTTCTGCCGTGTAGGATAATGTATGAATCCAGTAAAAGACCCAGAGCCATTCTGGTGGATAAAGGGCAAGATGCCTAGCTGTATTTAGAACGCAAATCTTTTATTATTGGAATCATCAATGTTAGTTATGAGCTGTCACATTGCTTGTTCAATCATTCTCATTTTTATCCAGAATCTTACCTAAAGTAGAAAAATTTTTGCAAAAAATATTTCTGCACTGTGAGGTACATCCTCAAGAAAAAAAAAGTCTTTAATATTTCTTTGTACATCAGTTACAATTTCTAGTTGTTGAAAGGTGTCACTGTTATTATCTACAGGCTTTGGGGACATGCATATTACTCCAGAGGATTTGGCCTGTATTCCAGCAAACATAGAACCTTATCAGTCAAATTCAATTAATCTGACAGAGGGATTATAATTTCATAATCCTTCTTGACTGGAGAATGGCATGTGGTAAAAGTTCTCCAAGACCAGTGGCAGATTATCTCATGACTCAGAGACATCTTTTTCCATGAGCTGTGAAAAAGGATGAAAACTTCACCTGTTTTGGTGTAGTGTACTCTCAATGAACAGACACCAAACTGCTTTGGCTGCTGTTGGAACCAAGGCTCTACTCTTCCTCACCTCAGTTGTTCAGAGATGAAGGCCAGGTTATTAAATAAATAATTTCTGGGTGTTGTGGCTTGTTTTTCTTTCCCTGTCTCTTGCCAGAGATAGTCTGTACAGAGCTATACAAGTAGAAAAGGGTGATGAGAAAGGATCTGACAGGTTACCCCAGAATTAGTGTAGGCATGTGTCTTGGGGAGACTTTCCCTTCAAGGAGGTAAGTCAGCCCTGTCCGAAAATAATTCACACACACGCACAAAACCCACATTACAATTGTATGTGTCTTAACATCTCTCTGACTTATGGACATCAGAAAATTCAAAAGTTTCATTATTGTGTCTGTAGGAATAGTATCTGTAGGAAAAAATGGTTCTCAAAATGTTTCCCCAATCACTTCTGGACCAGGTAAATCTATAAACTCTGTTTTGAAGCTCTGGGTTTTTTGAATGCTTTTTTTCAGTGTGAATTCAAGTGAATCTGCAAGATTCAAAGGAATCCTGTTGAACTTGGGAGAAAGAAAAAGGGGAGCTGTGTTTTGCAGTCTGGTTTACTAGTGAACCTTTTTTTGCCATCCTCTGAAATATCCATGTATCCCTGTGTCAACCCCATGATTTCAATGAAATAATAAGATGTGTTCAGAGGGGAGGCTTATTCACTTGGTGGAGTCTAATAAAGCTCCATGATAGTGCAACTGGATAGTCTGGATTGCTGCCTGGGGATGGCCTGAGCAATGTCCTGTGTTTGAAGTGCCATTGGAGCCAAGAGCTCCCCACTGGTGTAGGTGACCTCCTTTAATGGGTCAGATCACCTTTAACAGGAAATAATTTCAGCTTCCATCAAAGTTGAACCTTGAACTGGTAGTTAAGCATATTCTTCTCAGTCTTATGTAACATCTGGAGAAGATGGATGGAAAGAAAGAAGATGGAGAGAAGAAAGGCCCTAACACAGTCCACAAATGGTTATTTTATATGTTGTTTTCATGCTTTCTCTCTGAAGAACAAAGGGAGGAAGAAAATATAAGATTCTGTAATAAAACTAGATTCTGTAATTATAGAAAGAAAACTTGGTTTTGCTTGAGGATTTTCATGGGTTTTGCTGAGGGTTCTTTTGTTGGTTTGTTGGTTTTTTTTTTTTAATAATCTATTTATGTCCTCTGGCAGAAGGTATGTTAGCCAGCCAGTTAAATCAGTAGTGAATTTTGCTACTTGTGTTAAAGGTCTATCATTCTGAAGGAAGTATTGTAAAACAGGTTGACATCTTGTATGGCCAGAAGGAGCATTTTAGCAAATGGTAAAATTTTGTTCCATGATCCTCCTTGAAAATACAAACAACATTTAAAAAGTAAATGCAGGATGCTGAAAGTATGAGGTGTTAGGCTACCAGTCATAATATCAAAATGATGTTTCTATTGGAGGAAAAAATTAAACTCCTGGGTTTTTTTCACGCAAGGAGGGCTTCTCACCAGATAGGTGGAGTTGATTGAATCTCAACAGGCATGATGAGTTACCAATTATTTTGCTTCCTCCTTTTCATTTGCTGAATTATTTGTAGTAAGTTTGTACTGCTAACTTAGGACATAGTACAGAAATACACAATTTAGTTTTAAAATATTTAGATCATATATTGGAAATGATCTAGTCAGAAGCACAGAGCTCCAGAGAAGCTTTTTCTTTTTTCCTTTTTAGTTATCCCTCATAACCATCCTAACCTTTTTAGGGCCTTGCTGCATATCTAGATTTTGAACATCAGAAAATATTGTGCAAAGCTTTGTGGAAGGATTTAACTTTGAAATATTCAGTCTGGAAATTATGAATCAGAATATTACATTAATAGGAATAAAATTACCCTGAATGTGGTGAAAGTTGTAATTTCAGGAAAGCTATTTATATTGTAAGCAGCTATCAGTCTTCTCTAGAAAATGTTCTCCTTCACTGAAAAAGTTAGTAACTGGAATTTTTTTTACTAAAAAAATCCCTTTTTTTAAAAAAAAAGTTCTTGGTTGTAACAGAAAGATGACATTTTATATGAAAAATGATAATTTTCATGAACAGCTTTCTTGTAAAACAATTCATATTTGTGATCAAGTTGACAGCTCATAAATGCACAACTACTCTCAGCTTTGCCATATTTTGCCCCCTCCTCAGTGCTGTTAAGGGTTATCAGCCTTCTTGAAGTGCTCAATTCAGAGGAACATCTTTAATCTGCTTCTACTTGGGGAAGCTTTCAACACAATATATTTCAATGGTTTGCTGAACAGGGAGGGTCTCCTGATTGGAACGCAAAACAGAAATAAATTATCCACCATGGAACAAAGAAGTTAGCAAAATATTTCATGGATGGTTCTGAATCTGTCTTATTACAAAATGAGCTGCTTAAATAGAAAATTGTTCTTATGACATAACATAACTTACTTCACTCTTTAAAATGCATTGGTGATGACATGAAATAGTTAGGAAACTTAAATTTAGAATAGCATTACTGATTTTATAAAATAGTCTGCTTGATTTTTACCCAGGAATAGATCGGTGCTTACAAAATAGGGTCATGTCTAAACAGTTGCAATTCTTATGTCATTTTTTTCTGTATTTAGACAGGTCTAGGAAGCAGACCTGGATACTGTCTATGAAAATAAGGCTGATACAATAGCAATATTTTAGCAGGTTAGACAGTGAAGGAGGATTTTTGCTGCCTGTCATCTCTTGAACTCAGGTGGATTATCTACTTAAACCAGATACACGATTAGTATTTTGGCTACCCTTAAAAGAATAACATGAATAACATGAATTAAATTGGTTTTAGCCTGTTTTATTATATGTGAGAATACTGTGATAGTAAATTATAAATGGACACATACACACACAAATTTGACCTTCCTCTGAAGCCAAGGGAAATAATACAGACTTCAATCTGTGTGGCGCCATGTGCACTTTGAACAAACATATACAAGTATCCTTATAGTAGATTTATGGTGCAGTCACAAGATCTTCCTAACCAAATACTCGGTCCATAGAATATTGTGGAAGTTATTAGTTTACATTGGTTCAAAAAAGATTCACGAGAAACATAAGCATGAATTAACTGAGGGCTATTAAATACAGTGATACCGTCTCTGGTTTAGGATGGTGCCTGAGTCACAGATCATCAGATACTCTCAGGGTATCCAGCATGAGTATTCCTGTGTTTGCTAGTCTGGTTTGATGATCTTCTGGAAACATCCTTCATTAGCTACTACAGCGGACAGGACACTAGGCTAAGTGGATCTGCCATGGCTGGTGGTCTTACGCATTCATGTTCTCACTACGGTACTGTAACTCCTACCAAAGCCGATGAAGAAGGTTCCCTGGTCTTCACTGAGGAGTTGGGCCAGTGCATGATTTGATCAGACAGATCTGATTACCGATCCAGCTGTTTGTCTTAGTCACTTTGTATTTTTCTTTGTGTGGTTGAATGAGAACTTGATTTGAATGGCTTTTCTTTGCATTTTATTCAAATAAGCATAAACATTTTAATAAGACATTAGCTAGATTGCTTATACTACAAATGCCAGATTCAACAACTGATATGAATATTCATATACTTACTTCATTTGCTTTACAATAGTGCTCTTTCCTGACTCTCCAGCACCTGCAGAAGGGGAATGTTGAGATTTGGTTGATACGTGAATAAGTAACAAGTATTAAAAATAACTCTCTGCAACACAGAATTTTGTATCTATGAAGAGACATACAGATGTTTTAGTTCCCCATTGTACTAACTATAACTCTCCCTAGTGTACATTCAGACTTAAAAAGAATGAAATCTTGGTAAAAAAACTAATCCTGAAAAGAAAAGGGACATTTGAAAAGAAAAGAACATTCATTCAGTCAATTAAGAGAAAAATGTAGACTCTTTAATTATCAAGGAAATAAAATATGGTCATATTTTGATTTCATCCACAGCAGGTGGGCAGAAAGACATGAACCAACTACATCTTCTGACAGCATCCCTTCATTACATGTTTTGTAGCTGCTAATTTAATATGTATCATGACCTTGTGTAAGCCAAACCATCCAGTTCCATGCTCTTCAACCAGCCTCTTTGAGCAACTGGAAAAACAGAATGTGGGGACTTGCATGTGGTCTAGCTCATGATGTGCTGGCAGCACATGAGCAAATGCCTTGACATTGTGTTTTGCCAGGTCCTCTGCCCCATGGTCTGCTATGAAGTAGTGTGGCTGGAAGAGCTATGCAACAGATCCAGCTTGGGCACAATTCTGCAGGAACTCCCCACAGCTGGCTGGGAGGTGCAGGCATTTGCTCGCACAGCCAGTTGCAGAGCTAGAGCACAGGTTTGGTGGGAGATTTTTTGCCCTTCTTATCTCATGCAAAGTGAGTAATCACCACACAAACTGTCCCCACTGGAAATCAGTGCAAGTGACTACCATCAGTCGTGAGGCCTGGCAAGAACTGCCAAACAAGAGACAGATTATGAAAGCACCTGAAGAGATGATTTAATTTTGACTGTGAATCCATGGGACAGGATTCATCACTGCTTTTCTTTTTGCAGATTATCATTTACCTCACTGGACAGTGTCAAATACTTTTCACAAAAGAGGAAATCTGGGTCATAGCTATTTTAATTGAGGGCTTCTCAGTGAACAGAACAAACTGATTACAGACTTTCCAAACAGATTTTGTAAAGCTAATAACATTTAAATGACAGGGATTAATTTACTCAAATGAATCACAACAGAGAGCAAACCATACGCAAAGCATTTTCTAAAGCTCATGATGTGAACAGCAGAAAGTGTGACAGAAAAATGAGCCTATGCAAAATGGGCTGATGCTGCCATCTGCCACAGTTTGGAAAAAATGCAAATTTGCCATCGTTCATCTATTATTCCTTCAATGCCCATCTGAAGAATTTGGTAAAGCCCTGTCAGCAAGGTGGCGTTTGCTACACTTTTTGTAGGGAAGAGAGCAGGCTGTGCTGAGAATTCATACTTTTACCTCATGGAAAGATGTCAGGAAGCATAACATGTAAGTGAATTTCTCTTCGAGATCTGAAAGGCAACGTTAAAAAAGAGTGGGAGGCATAATTTATATCTTTTGGGTGCATTTTTCTACCCCTGCTCATCTTTAATTTATGATCCAGTAATGCCTTTATCTAAACAGCAGATGACTCTCAGACTTTGGCTTCTCTCCAGAGTACTGTGTTAGTCGTAGCAGCGTTTGCACTCCAGGAAATGGGTCAGAAACAATTTACTTTGCACCTGCTTCCTTCCTCCCTGCTCCTGTGCAGCCTGCTCCTCTGGCCAGGGCCCAGGGATGGGAGAGCGGGGACAGGGCTGCGCTTCCACCTGCCCAGTAGCCTTCTGCTCACACAAACAGCAGCAAGAGCTGGTAGCCCTTACGTGACTGCACGGGGATCTGAAGGCAGCTTCCCTTTAGGAGGCAGCGACAAGGTCAATTATAATTGAGCCCAGATTTTCTGAATAAAAGACAAGAACTTAGGCTAAACTTAGTCCTGTCCTGAAGCTTGGAAAGTTTAACTGGCTTTTGAAAAGAGCTCTGTCACTGTGAAGCTCAGCCTGATAGGGACCAGGGATAATATGCAATAGCCTGTATTTTGCTTTGCACATATTTAAGATTTCGCTTTTTCAAATTTACCTCTGATTTCTTTGCTTCTTTTTGGATGCCAAGTTTCCTTGAGATAGATAAATGCACAGGAAATAAGGGCACAGAAATCTTGGTCAGTGTCTGAAACTGTAGCCCTGCTCTTGGGATCTGAAAGATGTCCCCACTGCCGGTAAGGTTGATGGAGGTTTGCTCCCAATCTTCTTCCCAGAGATGACTTTTGCCACGCCCTGGGCATATGACATCCACCTTCAGCATGGTGCTCTACACAGAGCAGTCTGGCTACTGTAACCTGCCTCTCTTCTTGTTTTGGACATTTCGAACTGCAGTTCCCCGTGTCCCAAGCCCGTTATGTTTCTGGGCATGGTGGGGCTGCAGAGCAGACACAAGATGTGCCGTGCAGCATGGCTGCAGGCTCCAAGCCGCAAAGGAGCCGTTCCCCAGCAGCCTGACAAGAGCTGCCCTGCTGCGCTGGGACTGCCTGACCACTTCCCTGCAGGCCACCAAGGCACAGTGACAGAGCAGAAACAAAGAAAAAAAATAGAGGCAGCTTGAAAGCCAGTGAGAATCTCTCAAATTCAAAGAAGAACAGAACCCAGGACCTTAGCTGTAACTTGACATTACTGGTTTTCTAAGAAGAATTTGTTTGAATAGTTGTGGAAACTAGGGAGAGTACAAGCCCATTTCAAGGTTAGCATCTGCTGAGCTGTTGAAGATGGTTCTTTTTATATAATATATAAAAGGCTTCTTTTGTGCCTCAAAGCAAGAGCTATTGTCTCTTTACAGTTATTATTTATGTGGAAACAAAGGTTTGATTTAGGAAAGCTTTCACAATCAAGGTAAGGACATTTAAAAACCTACTGTGTGAATATTTTGTTTGAAACCTGTCACAAAAGTCACTGACAGTGACATGAAACAGCAAAAAATAGGAAAAGAAAATCTTAAAATCAGAAAAGGTTTTACAGCTCTGCCTGAGCCTTGTCTATGCCATTCGGAGCTCTGCAAACTGTGAACTAGAGAGGAAATTGTATCTTCCTGATCCTTTTACCAAACTGAATGAACATTCTTCATGGGAGAAATAAAATAGAGAAAATATCTAACCATCCTGAGGTGGAAATGGGCAAATTAAGGTCCTTAAATGCTGCCCCATCCCCAAAAATCCAAAATCGGGGTATTCCAGTTAGTAGGATTACTGGGCCATCTGTGTGCTCAAGGCCTTTCCTTCCAGGGGAGGTGTTAATAACCTGAACTTAAACCTGACTTCAGTACGACAGTAGCTGATTAACTGGTTTTAAATGCCTATACTATAAACTTCTACATTCAGACTATTTATCAGAGACCTCTTATAGCCAGTGGAGGAACATATTTGCTAGTAAAACTAGAACTAAAACAAATAAACCAACAGCTTCAATTTTTGTCACCCTGAAGCAGATGTTTAAATTAAATTAGGTGAGTTGTGCCCTAAAAGTGAGTATTTCTCAGTAAAGTGAGCTGAGGATGACCAGCTCAAATGAGGGTGAGTTTTGTCCTGCCATGGAAAACTGTAGACAATGAGGCCATAGAATAATATTTTGAAGAGAAATAAGTTCCAGGTCTAGTGATTATTTAAACTGAAGCTAAGTTCTTATTTCTGTGAAACATGACTGTAAGCATCAACAGTTTTGGCCACGTTTAAAATGTGGGCTGTACTTTGCACACAAATAATTTCCAAGCTGACCTCCTACAAAGTGTATAAACTACATATGATGTGTTAGGCAAGCTATGGCCCTGATACAAAGGAAATAATACAACTTCCACCTTGGAGTTTGTTCCAGACTCATAAAACAATCAGATTTTTTGGAAGTATAAACATATAGAGGCTAGGTTTGTTGAGAAGGTAGGGCAGAAGGATGGCCTTCCCAACATTGGAACACCTGGCACAGGGGCCTTAACCCTCCTGGCTTCTGAACAACTTGTGAAGAATGGCAGAAAGTGGCATAATTTTCCACCTCCCCTGGTTTATATGTGCAGTTTTTATGTGCACGTCATATAAACTGTAAATTTTCACCTCAACTCAGATAATGTGCTTGCCCAGATCATGGAACTTTACATAACAAATGTCTTTGTTTTCTGGATATCATTTCATTTTTTGTAAAGGGACCTACTGGAGGACACAGACAGATCACATTAGATTTTAAATGATCCTCTCAGAAAATGGCCAGAATGCATTTTATTTTTTACATTTTAAGAGTATAATGATCACACTGATAAACTTATGATATACATATCCATTTTTTCCAGAGTATTTTCTACCAGTCTGCCTGCTGCAAAAGAAACAATGGTGACATCTGGTCTGTAATACAGAGGCAACATATGGTCTGGATGAACAGAAACCTAGAACTAGGGTAGGACTAGGCTGTTTGGTTTGAATGGAGCTGCCCTTGATTTATGAAGTGTAAAATTTGAATAATTTCCAAGATCACCTCAGAGGTATCTAAAGATAACAGGCCCAGATCTGAACATTAGGAGACATTAAAAACTGAAGTTCTTAATACTAAATACATACATGTGTTCTAGGAGGGGTAATTTAGTTTGTGTCCTAGTATAAGATAGCCTCCAGTACTACTGCCAGGACATGAAGGCTTGAAGATCAAAATATATAATGAAACTGCCTACTTTATAAATTCCTCTTTATCTTATAAATTCCTTTTTATCCTATAAATCCCTCTTAAAGGATTTCTTACATCTTCCTCATGTATCTGTGTTGGGTAAGGTCAGAGACAGGATGCTGGAGTAGTTGGACCCTGGCTCTCACTCAATATGCGAATTCCTTTTTGTAAGAGTATATAGAAAGTATTGAAACTTTATGAAAGTTTAAATGAAAATATTCTGGGTTTTGACCAATTCAAGCTTGTCTTAGTAGGGACAATATTTTGTATGAATATGGAACATAAAATCTTCATATTCTCCCCTGGACTGTAAAACTTTGTAAACCGCAATTTGGATACTGATTGTACATAAAGTGTATCAAACTGCTACTTTCCTATTATTAATTGAGAACCTGCATGGTTGTGTTTTTCTCTTATTTCTTTATTAATAATAGTAGTTAAATTCTCAGCAGGTATAAACAGACTTTTGCATAAGATAGAAAATAGCAGTTAAGCCGATTTACTTTATTGAAGGGATCTAGCTATGTCTGAATGAATGTCAGTTTGAAAGCGTTTGTCAGCATTGTGGTTACAGTGGAGAAAAAAGATAAACATTTCAATGATCAAAGGCTGTTTTTCTATGTGTTTAGTGAAACCAATGTAAACTGTCATAGCAGGCATCATACTCTTAGAAGAAAAATATTAAGATGGTGGCAGTGTTATTGTGCTCTTGGATATTTCTTATAGGCTATGCAGCACCATAGAACAAAAGAAGATTAAATCTGTATCAAGGAAAAAGTTTTTCTTTTGCTGTTACACCATCTGTCTGTTAATAAATTGATCATCCTGTGGACTAAAAGTACTAGTCGTGAGAATATTCATCTGTATTCATCTCATTACACAACCTTCCATTCCTATTTCCACAATAATATTTTTATACACAAAAAAGTCCTTCTAAGTCACTTTCTGCTTCTGTAAAAACTGAAGTGCAACAGTTGGAAAATAAACAATATTGATAGCTTGTGACACCTGTGGGTTTTCTGTGTAACCAGTTATATTACTTAACCCTGCAAATCAATGCACATAGGTTCTTGAAAAAAAAGATGTCTGTGTAAGTAAACATCATAACATTTATTCTAACAGTAGGTACTCATTTCTCAAATCTTTTCAAAGTTAAGGATTTATAAAATTTAAGATTTAATATATGCAGTGGCATGGCCATTTTCAACCTGTTCCTTGTGACTTAATTGGTTGCTTCATGAGTGTTCACAACTAGAAAACATTTTTGTGCATATATTACAGGATAGTTTGCTTCAAATAAATAATGAGGTGGGAAATTCGTTGTACTGAAATGTAATTCCAGAGCAAAATAACCCCTTAATGGAAAAGCATTATGAACAATTTTTATTCTATTTACCCAACAGTAGTAGTTTGACTGTCCTGGCTTCCTTCTCAGCATCTGCTTGGAGTTTCTTTTCCAGTTCTTTGGATCTCCTGGATGACTCCTTGCTCTCAGAACTGGCTCCATTGCCCATCTTGAGGTGTTAAAAATCCGTTGTTTGTCCAGCTGATTTGCTTCTTATCAGACTAGCTGCTTTAATTCAGAAAAAAGACAACAGTCCGTGCCTCAAGAAAATTTAAAAATCCCATTCAACCTCTGTGTTCAGCTTTCAGATCAAATGGTTTCTTTTCACCTATCACATGATCTAGAGATGCTGCAGTCAAGGATTTATGTAGGGGCATAAAAACGTACTGTTATGATGTCATAGAATTAAAATGAACCATTCAAGAGTAAAACCAAGGTCCGAATGGATCTTGTCCTTCTTCAGAAAAGATCCAGCTTCACATGCTTCAAAGAAATGTGCAGAATATCCTGAAACAATAAAATTGGGAATAACTTAACTCTATGAAAAATTTTTCAGCTTGTGAATCAGTGTTGGTGCCCTGAAGCAAAACCAAGTTTACATGTCTTCGAAACATTTGCATAATTTATTTTTCATCTTCCTCAGTGGTTGTAGCTCTAAAAATGTGTATTCTTTATTTAAAAATGGCACAATGTGGATTTATATAGTTAAGATATATTTAGTTTTGAATTATTAATTAACATGCTGAATGTTTACTGCATTTTCATATTATGGCAAGTGCATTTATTTTCTTGTTATGGTAATGGATAATTTCCTGCAATTTGTAATATCTCTGGGATATTTTTGTGTAGCCATTCCTTGATGAATATCATAGTCTCTTCCATTTTTCTAAGAAATTATTACCAGTTATCAGTTTTGGCTGAAAACACCACAACTTCTTTGTGTAAGAAAGGATACAGGTCAGATTCTCCCCACTGATGTAATAATTTCATCTTAGTTTCTTCATAGTGCAGCAGTAATGTAGAAACATTTTATGCAATACGGTGGAAATATTAATTGGCATGTGGTGTCAGCAATATATTGAGAAAATAAAATCTACTGTGATATTGTGGTAGTGGGTAACAGTAGGATTACTGGCAGGACTAAACGATCCAAAATATTTCCTTTTTGGTCCCTTCTCTTCAGATTAAGAATTTCAGTAAAATAAACCTCTTTAGTCTGCAATACTATAATTAGTTGTAATATTGTACTTATTCACTTTACAAAGTATTTAAATGATATAAAACATACAAACAAAAAATGATATTACATTTTTAAAATTATTGACTAGTAATAGCCAATAACACTCTGACTTTACAGTATGTAAGCTTATACGATTTAGCCTGGAAACGATATTGAAGGGAAATAGAAGCATACAGGTCAGTCAGAGTGATGTTAGACCTATTTTTCGGTCAGAAGATAAATCAGGAAGAGGGCCTGAGGCAAAGCATTTAACTCATCCTTTCCTATAGAAAAGCAACTTTCTACACCAGAAGTAGGTGGATCCTGGATGTAAGAGGAATGTAGGTATGAGGAATGTAGAGGTACTGGATGGGGAAGATGAGAGTGAGAGGAAGAAAGATCATCACTGGCACTAATAAGTTCTGTGTCATTAGAGCAGGAGAGCGCTGTCTTCTGAGAAAAGACAGGTCCTTTGATGTGCTCACCCTATTCAATGTGAGGGTCTTCTCAGACTTAAAATTAAGACCACGTAGTGCAATAGAGATCTGCAGTTGTGCTTTTTTCAGTATATGCTTCTCAGTCAATGGAGCAGGAAGCCCTGTTTTCAGGCTCCATGCAATGCTTTGCCAGAAATTAATATCAGTATTTGTTAACAGCTGAATTTTTGCATACACATTTACAATGCAAGAAAATGCTCTGTTTTGTCAAGCCTGTATTACCTTGTTTATTCTTTAAAATAGGCTGTAATAAGATCTTTATGCAGCCCTAGTAACAACTGGTTTGTTTAAAAAATGAGAATAAGCAGCTTCAGAAGTGTGATATCAGTGCCAAGTGTCTGTTTATCAGAACTGTAGGCAAGCACAGTGCTCCTATGGATTTCAGGGGGTTTGAAAAGTAAGTCTGTTTGAGGATTTCTGAACACTAAGTGAAATTACAAATTAACTGATACAGTCACAAATCATGGAGAAGAACATAATCTGCAGATTAAAGGCCCATTTCACTACTGAGTTGTTCCAGGCATATACTAATATAACTCTACTCATTTTGCATTTAATTTTTACAGTATCAAACTGGAATAGAGTAATAGTAAACTACAGCCTATTCAGCTATACTGGAAGAAAATGAGTGTAAATAAATCAAGATAGAAAGCTTTACATCATTTTTCCTGGATGGAAAACAATGGAAAATCAGGTCTACATCCCATAGCATAAGTTTCCTACCATCCTTTGTTGCTGTTATGACTACATAGAATCATAGAATGGTTTGGGTTGGAAGGCACCTTTAGAGGCCATCTAGTCCAACCCCCTGCAGTGAGCAGGGACATCTTCAACAAGATCAGGTTGCTCAGAGCCCCGTCCAATGTGACCTTAAATTCCAGGGATGGGGCCTCCACAACCTTGCTGGGCAACCTGTGCCAGTGTTTCACCACCCTTATTGTAGAAGCTTTTTTCTTTATCTCCAGTCTGAATCTACCCACCTTTAGTTTAAAACTATCACCCCTTGTCCTGTCATAGCAGGCCTTGCTAAAGCGATTGTCCCCATCCTTCCTGTACTCCCCCTTTAAGTACTGAAAGGCCACAATAAGGTCTCCCCGCAGCCTTCTCTTCTCCAGGCTGGACAACCCCAACTCTCTCAGCCTGTCCTTGTAGGAGAGGTGCTCCATCCCTGTGATCATTTTTGTGGCCTCCTCTGGACCTGCTCCAACAGGTCCATGTCCTTCTTGTGCTGAGGACCCCAGAGCTGGACGCAGCACTACAGGTGGGGTCTCACCAGAGCAGAGCGGAGGGGCAGAATCACCTCCCTCGCCCTGCTGGCCCCGCTTCTTGTGATGCAGCCCAGGGTATGGTTGGCTTTCTGGGCTGCAAGCACACATTGCTGGCTCATGTCCAGCTTTTTGTTCACCAGTACCCCCAAGTCCTTCTCTGCAGGGCTGCTCTCAATCCCTTCATCCCCCAGCCTGTGTTGATACTGGGGTTTGCCCTGAACCAGGCACAGGACCTTGCACTTGGCTGTTTTGAACCTCCTGAAGTTCTCACAGGCTCACCTCTCTAGCTATTCCAGGTCTCTTTGGATGGCATCCCGTCCTTCTGGTGTGTCAACTGCACCACTCAGCTTGGTGTCATCTTCAAATTTGCTGAGGGTGCACATGATCTCACTGGCTAAGTCACTGATGAAAATATTAAACAGCACTGGTCCCAGTACAGGTGTCCCAGTACAGGTGTCTCTTGAGGGACACCACTCATCACTGGTCTCCATCTGGACATCGAGCCATTGACCACTATCCTCTGGATGCGACAATTCAACCAATTGCTTACCCACTGAACAGTCCACCCATCAGATCCATATCTCCCAAGTTTAGAGAGCAGGATGCTGTGGGGGGACCATCTTGAAGGCTTTGCAAAAGTCCAGACAGACGACAGCTCTTCCCTTGTCCGTTGATGTAGTCGCTCCATCATAGAAGGCCACTAGGTTGGTCAGGCAGGACCTGCCCTTGGTGAAGCCGTGCTGGCTGCCCCGGATCACCTCCCTGTCCTCCATGTGACTTAGCACAGCTTCTAGGAAGATCTGTTCCATGATCTTCCCAGGCACAGGGGTGAGCCTGATGGGTCAGTAGTTCCCCGGGTCCTCCTTTCTAGCCTTTTTAAAGATGGGCACAATGTTTGCCTCCTTCCAGTCCCCAGGGCCTTCACCTGACTGCCAGGACTTTTCAAATAGCCTGGAGAGTGTCTTGGCAACTACATCAGCCAATTCCCTCAGGACTCTGTGATGCATCTCATCGGGTTCCATAGACTTGTGTATGTCCAGGTTCCTTAGGTGGTCACGAACCTGATCTGCTATTACACTGTGAGTGGCTTTACCCCCCTGGTTGCCATCTTGTGGTCTATCGACGTGGGAGGGGTGAAGAGAGATGTTACCAGGTTACATATAGGAATTAGCTTTAAATAAGATACAAGCAGACTGTAAAAGGAATAAAGAAATAAAGATACAAACACTTAGTTCATAAACATATAATATCTACAACATCTCATCCATTTGATTTGCTTATTTCTGTATTCAAACCTTAACTAAACAGTTTACTGAAAAGTCAAAGCAGATTTAGGACAATATACAGGATTCTATTCTGCTTCAGACATCTTCATCATCTTCATCATCATTATCATTATCACTAACTGTATTCTAATTGAGGAATTTGATGATGATGATCAAGCCAGAAGCAATATACATGCCTTATAGGTTTCAGTTGAATCTAAAATGTCTTGTGCTATCTTTTCTCCATGTCTCCAGGTACAATAATAAAATTCTGCCTCTTCCTGCTTCTCTTCGATTTTATCAGCTGCATGTATTTTATATGGAAGTTTTTGAAAGACAGTAAGTTTGGAAATGTTCCTATGAAAAACAATCACATTTTGTAAATAGTGTTGAATTGATGGTTTTTGGAGTTGTTTCTAGTGATGCGCTCTAGGTGGTGCTGATAATATAGGGCGTACACTAAAGGCATTCTGTAGCTTGTAAGAGTTATAAGAGACTTTCTGAAAGGCTCTTTCAAACCATATGCTTAGAAGTAATGGTTTACGATTCCGGACTCCAATTCCAAATTTTTATTTTGTAACTTATATTAAAGGTGCACTGGTTTGGGATTTTTGTTTGTCAGATAGTATAGATTGTTCAGTTAATAGGGTCTTTCAGTTAACTTGGGTTTTTACTTTCTTTTTCTTCTAAAACTACTATTCTCAGTCAAAGAAGGAGGAATAGCTTAGGAAATTCACACATTCTAAGTTTTTCTCTAGTATTTTCTTTCTAGGTCTTTGCATTTACAAACTCTTCAGTCTGGAGTCTGTTCATCTATTTCACATTTCACTATAACTAATGTTTTCCCTTTTCCTTGATAAAATCTGGAAGAATGACAGTGATGAAAAAGGAGGAAGTTTTAGTAAACATAGAATTCTCTAAATTTAGGAACTTTCAATACTTTTCCTTCAGTATGCTCCTAGATAGCGGAAGCCTGACAAATCTTCAGTACAATGCCTGTTAAAATCAAAGGAAACCTTTCAGCTCTTTCAGTTGGCTACTGAATTGCTTCTGATGCACAGAAGAAACAAAACATCTCTGAATTACTGGAAAAAGAAGTTTCCCTTACACCCTGAACACTGACAAGCCCATCTACACTTTTTTAACTACTGATGGGCAGAGATATCTGCTGAAAGACAGATATTCAAGAGACATAACAAAGCAGGTACAGAGACTCCTTATATGCTTCCAGTCAGCACTGGTATTAGCTTGGATCCATGGCAAGCTGCATTAACATTGCTCAAAGTCCGAGCTTTTGAAACCTGTTAAGAGTCAAGGTTTATTACCTCTGGCACTCAGCCACAGTCATGGGGCTGAACTGTTTGTGGACCTGAGGTACTATGTCCACATAGGGCTGTGTTTCACTGTGTGATGTTTGCAGTTTGGATTGTCATCTGCCTTGAATGGTGTAGGTATACGCATATTGCTTGATCGGTGTAAGGGATATACCAGATGGATGTTAATCTTTCTGTGAGCTTTTCATCTCTCAGACTTGCAAGAACATAAGAGGGACCTGGAAGAAGCTGTTAAGGATTACTTTAGAACTGGCCATCTAGCCTAGCAGTAAAGTGTAACAGCTGGAGAATCTTTGGGTAGTAGATTGGCCATGGAGGACCTCTCAAGCTATCGCCTTTTGCCACTCTGCTCCTCTTCCAAGATATTGTGACTCAGTCACAAAACTGAAACTGTTGAAGCTTGAGTGTGATGTGAAGCCCACAAAAATTTGTCCAGATCAGTGTCAAGCTCTTCTTAAGAATCAAATTCATACCTCTCAAGCCAGAGGGAAAATATGTCACTCTCAACACCAACTGTACTATGGCACAGAGATATCTAACATAGATGAACTAAATGTGAAAATCATTTAACTGGTGTTACCAGCCAGCTTCATAATACTGTAAATGTTTATAGAAATGACCATAGGAGACTGAATTACTTCTGTTATTCATCATTCTGTCTCCATGATGGAAACAGACCTTCCAGTGTTGCTGGCAGTAGGTTCTCCAGGTTCTCTGATTTCCCCTGTAGCAGTACTGCCATCCATTCTGCCATTGAACATATGTGACATACTTAATCTTTTTGAGTCAGACTTCCTCAGTTTTCTACTGGGGAATCCAGACATACTCCTTTAGGCAAACTACCTTTAAGAATTTGGCCACAGGATCCATGGAGAGATGAGCATTTAGATGTTACCATGCTACTACCATCTGTTTAGTTATCTTATATGTATAAGATAAAGTGACTTAATCAGAAATCTCCCTCTGGACTCTCTATCCTCTCAGCAAGGGAAAGTATTCAAATTCATGGTAGCAGACCAAATTCTGAGGTTGATCTTCTGTGTTCTGTTCTGGATGAGCAGTAGTTCTGCTTATGAATGTGCACAATTATAAAGTGGGATCCCCTGAGTTTATTGACAGAAAAGGTTGAGATGTATGGGATAGAGGTCCATATATACTCCAATGCTGGATGAGTCAAAACAGAATACATTGACATGAAAGTCAGATGATACCTGAGATATATCATTCACCAGCAAGGATGGCTCAACTTTTCCTAATCCCCCCTTCTCGAGAGACACAGGTAAGTGGTCTTTTAGTGAAATGATTTTATACTAAAATATGGAGGTTCCTTAAGAAAAAGGCATTGCAGAGTGTCATGTCAAACTCCTTGAGGCCTTAGGAACTCATAGATCAGCTTCCTAAATTACAGTTAAAGTAAAACTAGTTCACATTTATCTAATAAAATAATAAAACAATTTAGGTTGGAAGGGACCTCCAGAAGTCTCCAGTCCAACCCTTAGCTCTTCCTAAATTATGCAGCATCTGAAGACAAAAATTTCACATTGTCTCCAGGTAGCCTGCTCCAGCACTTAAACACTCATTGTGAAGAATTTTTCCCATTTCTTTGGCTGGAATTTCCTTTGCCTGAGCACATGTCTGTTGACTCTTTTCTCAGGAGAGTTTGGTTTCCCCTTTTAGTGGAAGACTGCAGGTCTCTCCTCAGCCACACTGAGCAAACCCAGCACCATCTTCCACATGCACTTCAGCATTCTAATTGTCTTCATTGGCCCATGACTATATCTTTTTCTTTTTATTAGTGGTCCAAACCCTAGAAACATTTCTCTGGTGAGAAATTTCTCAAAAGAGGTTAGTGGAGGGACTCCCTTGACTTGATGGTCGTATTCTTAAGTCAGCCCAGTATGTGGCTGGCATGTTGCTATTCCTACTGAACTTACTGTCCACCATTTAGGTCCTTTTCTGCAAAGCCATTTTCCCCCTAGTCAGCTCCCAGCCTGTAATGTTTCATGGAGCTATTCTGTTCCAGATGCAGGAGTGTACATTTGCTCTTGAGCTTCATGAGGTCCATGTTGGCCCATTTCTCTAGCTTACTGAGGTCTGTCTGAAAGGCAGCCCTGCCCCATAGCATACCAACCACTAATAAGCACTGTCCAAAGTTAATGTTAAGTAAGTTAATCCAGAGCAGTATGCAAGCACACTTAAAATTCAGTGTTTGGCCAATAACACTGTTTGCTCCTGGAAAAAGTTAACAAGTTACTTGAGTCTTTTCAAGCACAATTGAAAGCATATTCTCATTAAAGCACATCAGAATTCAGCTCAGAGTATCTCAAATATATGATCTAGCAATTCCTTAGTATAATTACTACTATGTACTCTGTGGTGCATTATATATGTGGAAGCATGTGGTGCTTACGCAGTGATTTAAATATTGTATTATATCAAAGATACATTTCTTGTAGTCATGGTGCCTGTAATCATTTGCGTTTACTGCCCATTCCATTTATTGATGAATCCCCTTGCTTCGATAAAAAAAATAAAATCAGATCTACATAGCTCTCCTCATGATTTTTCAGAAATTAATAACACAGCTGTTTCAGAAGAGTCACATAACTGAACTTTGTTCTAGATATCATCCTGGAAGTTTGTGTGGTGAACTATCATCTGTATATTCCATGCTATGGAAAAAACCCTTATTAAAGCAAGAATAACTGATACAGTGATAATTGGTGAGGAAAAAACCCCCAATGTGGTTAATATCAGTTAAGACATACGTCTATTTATCAATACTTCACATTTTTTGTGCTCTTTATTTCATACTGTCTCCACATTTTGACAAAAGAAGACTTTGCAGATTTAATATCCATGTATTCATGGATTCACATAATATTCATGTGGTAAAAGGATGTGACTGTGAGGTCTTCAGCTCTGTGGCTTCCTTTATAAGCAAGATTATTCTTAAACTTCAGGTTCCTGAAATTTTCTACCCAAAACAAAAAAAAAAACCCTCATTCTTAAGTTTTTCATGGGGAAGAAAATATTGTTTCTATGAAAAGCATTCAAAAGCAAAGAACACATTGACAGCTTACTTAAGTTGGAAATTTTGCGTTTTTTCCCTCAAAATATTAAAAAAAATATTAAATTTAGATTGTCTTACTTTTATTTGCTCTGATCCTTCTTAATCTTTCTATTTCCTTTTTCTGCACTAGGCATAAATGAGTGAAGTCTAAGATTTTAAGGTTCCCTCCCCCCCGCCCCCAGTTTGTCATCCCCTATCTAGGAAACATTACCAAATAACAGAAGAAAAAAGGAAATATTGTGCCTTAGCTCTATAGTAGTATCACAGTAATGTCACTGTAAAATTTTCAAAGCCATCTGGGTTTATAAGAAAGGGAAAAGGAATGGGGCAGTCATTAATTTTTTACTCTTTATGGAGGTGAAAAGGAAGTAGAAGAAGGAAAAAAACAACACTACATATGTCAAAAGGAAATATTTTTTAAATAATAGAAGTGGTAACATTTTCAATTCTGTGAAACAGATTTTTTTTCCCAAAATATTGACATATGCAATAACTCTTTTCCCTTTCATGAAAATCTCAAACCCACTATGAGATACGTGAACTGTACTAGCTTCAGTACACTCATTATCCTCGGTTCTTTATTTGCAGCACATGATGATGCAATGGAATATGTGACATTGTGTGAGCAAAGATTACTGAATGCTGGGTGGGGGCTTGTTGGCTGAGTATTGGTCCAGATAAGGCTCAGATAACTTTGGCAAGTTTACCAATTCTTCAGCTGAACATAGGCTGTGTTCTCAGTGAACCTATGCCAACTTTGTGACAGTAGATGTGTGGCTGAGCTGCTATGTTCAGATTAAGAACTGGTCATTCCAAAAGTTTGAAACTTGATGTATAGATTTGGCTCACCAGTGAAAAAGCAACATCCAGAGTAAAGCTATAAAGAAGCCCAAACCCTTCAGTCTCTCCTGAACCAATACTCTGACTCCAGACCATGTTTACAGGATGTCTGTGATATATTCGAGAGAGCTATGAACTGCACTGAGCACTGCTGATTTCTCCTGATTTCTCACATGAGGACAGCAAATATCTCAGGGTCTGACCTTTCTACAAAGATTAACAAATTATCTCTCTGCTATGGTGAGTTTAAATTTTTTTTTGGCTTATTGCTGATTCACCCCAAAAATGAAAAAATCAGAATTTAATGCATTATAATGAATAAATGATTTGAGATCTTTGAACTGATTCACATGTATCTCCCACTGGAGTACACTCTCTCCTGCTGACTCCCACAAGAGGTCTGCCTCATTATTTTTCTTTGGGGGGTGGGGGAGTGGGGGGTGGGGGAAGAGAAAAGGGAGTCTTAGGGAGAAAAAGGGTGATGCCTGCTATCTCTGCTAAAAGGATTTAATTTCTAGTACAAGGTGAACAGCCAACATCGTACATTAAAAAAATAAAAAGCTTAAAACAATGGGTAAATATTTTGTCAACATCTCACTCTGAACATGTCTAATTCCCCAAAGACCCATATATTAATACCTGCCAAGACCCACAGTGCTTTGCATAGCCAGAAATGAACAAAGAGTAAAAGCAAACACAATTCTGATTTGATCTGTAGAACTTGAATAACAACCTTTTTAACCTTTCTTTTTGGTGTCAAACTAAAATGCAGAGAAAAATATGGAAAAGATGAAAAGACGTTTTTCTGAGCAGACTAAAATTCCTTCCCTTTTCTGTGGCAGACTTGTTCCAGCTAAGCCAGCCTGTGACTGCAGTCCCGTCAGCAGAAAACAAGCAGCTCTGTGCTGTAATACAGCTGTGTAGTGGCTGGATAGAACTTGATTTCTGAATGCTGAAGAGGACATAAGCAGGTAGCTTCAGTGCTTGGAGCGATTTCCAGGTGTCAGCTGAATTGAACTATACTGAGTGGAGTGTGTCGACAGAATCTCTTTTCCATAAGAGCTGCTGCTATATTGTAATAATCCCTATAGAAAAGAGTATAGAAGAGATTGTTCTGCTGCTGAGGTAATGCACTGCATCTGAAGAGATCTGTTTTATTCTGTATGGATTCTTATACTACATGCTTATGGAAGCTGGTTAACATCTGCCACATATTCTTTCATTCACACTCCAGGCTGTAATAATAACAACTAAATAACATCCTTATTTTGGTAGGTTCTTAGAGAGGATGGTAGCGTTACTTTTTAAAAAGATATATTTCACTGTAACTCTGTGTTAGACCTGACTTGATTAATTCAAAGAATGGAGCATGGCAGCAAAATGTGGTAAGGCAAAAGAGAGAGCGATTTCCTAGGGAAATCTGTCTATAAACTTGAAATTATTCTGGGAAACCTCTGTCTCCTGATCAGTATAACTTCTGGAAGGAGAGTTATTTCTCCAGAGGAACAAAGTTGCCTTTCATTATCTTTGTGGCTTGTAACCATTTTAGCTTCTGATTGAACCCTATACATTGTCTTCTTCTGTGGTCAGATATGCTTCAGATGTCTTCAACCAAGATAGCTGAAGTACTTTCTGTCTTGATGGTATTCTGAAATACTATGAGGTAGTGGCACGACACACCTCATCTTGACCCATGCAGCATGTGGAGGGAATGTTGGAAGTTTTCACTCTTTGGGGATTGCAAGAATTCATTGTATTTTTAGTATTCTTCCACTCTGCTTATAAAGCAGTGTATTAATTAATACAATGCTAGCTGAAACTTCCCCTAGAAAAATATGTATATATGTATTGCCCTGGGAAGAATTCAAGGGAAAATGGAAATTATCTCATTCTATTCAGCTCCTACTTCCCTTAAAGAGGAACTTAAAGCTGAGCATTTCTTCCTGAGCTAGGCCGGCCTCCACCCCAAAAACGTTCTGTTCTTAGAGAGGGAAGGAAAAACAAAAAACCAAATGTTTTTACTACTGTTCCAAATGGAAGGAGCACAGGTCAGAATCCCTAGGTATTTGGGAAAGGAGATCCTAAGCACATATGTTAAGAACTCCACCCACATACAGTAAGTCAACGGGGAAAAAAGTAAACCTCTGAATCCTCAGTTCTCGTAAGAAATGAGGTCAGGACTTAGGTGCAAAGGAAATGGAAGAGTGATTAAGACTAGCCAGATGTATGTGAATGCCAATAGTGTCTAAGTGTTCCATAACAGATCACAACTGGAAGTGGGTCTCCATCTTCAATGGTCTCCAACGTCAGCTGCCTAAAAAGAAGCATGAACCTCATTTGGTAGTTACAGGATAACATCCTGAGATGGGGAACACCTCTGTACCTTCTGGCAGCACACTAGTTTATGCCTCCAAGAGTGATAGAGTAATGTTTTTGTTCCTCAAAACCACATGATCATTTCCAGAATTAAATATTATCCTTCCAGGTTTATTCTCAAAGTTGTAACTTTAAGTGGAATTACTTTCTAGTCTCCTGAGGTCTTGTTCTCTTGGCGCCTAAGATGCTTTGTGCAAATGTCTCTCTTCTTAATTTCTTCCCTTTCCAGAATTTATCATGTCTCAAAGTTGGCTTTATCTGAGTCTGCTGCTCACTGAAGTGCAGAACAGAATGTGCCAGTTCTTTGGACAGTGACTGTGTTTTCCCATTTGCTCATTTGACTTTTTCTCGTTAGAGATTCTGCAAGGTAGGGCTGCAGCTATTTAAGATACATTGTGGGATAACTTGGGTTACCACATGCTGTAGTGTTCCATGCCCCAAATGTTTTGTTTGTTCTGGCAATTGATTTTGTGCTTTCATATTTATTATTAAATTTGGTGTGGCAGTACTTTCATAGGGAGCAGGGTGAGTTTTCCTCCAGAAGTCATTGTAGTGCCTATCCCTTATTTTAAAGTGTTGTGCAGCTGGCAAGCTGTGTTACTGATATTCCACACAACTCTGACAGGCTCTTTATTTGCCTGCGTGTCCTCTGCTGCCCCAGTCACCCTGTTGGAAAGTCATCTCTGGGTTGAAGTGTTGGCCGGAAGCCATGCATTGCCCTGTGTGATTCCAGCTCCACGGGGAGGGCGTCACATACCTGTCACAGTTCTGCTGGCTGAGCAGTCTCGCCTCGTGCTTCAGTGTGGTGCTCTACTTGGGTCTTAGATTTCATTTGTGCCTGCTCAGTTTTTAAGTCCCTCTGAAATGCATACACGGCAGGGCTGGACTACAACAGCTGCGATCAAACTCCTCATATACACATATATATATACACACATATATATTCAACCCCATATTCTGTTCAGATTTCCACTTAGTAGTTAAACCATTCCCTACATATATAGCTTAGCAATGCAGGTTGCTTTTCCTGATGACCAGCTCTCCTGGATTATCTTATGGCATGTGACAGAAAGAAATAAGTCTTCTCATTCAGTATTTGCCCCTTACCCTCAGTTATCTGTTGAATTTATAGGCAGCAGCTATATTCAAGTAAATGCAAGTAAATTCAAGAATGCCTGACAATTATCCTGGAACCTGATTGTCTGTGCTTGTAAATTATTAGGACAGTCCCGGTAAAGAATTTGGTGTGTCTATGACATTCCCTGGACAATTCATGGACTTGACTTGCCGAAGTAAATTGACACAAGGCAGATTACTTACAACCTGTTTGGTCTGAAGCCTGTGACAGTTTATTAATAGACTTGAGGTGGACTGTGATAATTATTCTCAGATACTGTAAGTGTAAGCCATACATTCTGAAGCTGACATGATGTAAAGGACAAAGTGTTTGCAAGCTGTCTCGTGATCAGCCTTTCTGGATCTTGACTCTCAAAATCCTATTCTGCATTACACCTTCCTGTGCTTCCTAAGTTAGCATTATAGTGTGAGAACAGGCTGAGGTGGTTTCTATGCCCACAATATGTACAAATCGGCAACACCGGAGATTAGTGTTTTGCTTACATCAAGAAGAACCACTTAGATCACAGGTGTGAGCCAAACTTTAGAGGATGTTTCCAGTATGTTTTACAATACTAATTAATATTGTATTACTTAGTTCCTTTATATCAGAATGCTGGTTTCTAAGGTGCTTTAGCTTCCTGGATATTTTAACCTTTATTATAGCCACCTCTTCTCTCTTCCCAGATTCTCTCTCCCCATATTTCAGCAGATGGGGATCTGCTGAAATTCCTTGAATTTAGCATAGTAATAAACTTAGAAAACAAAAGGTGAGTAGAAACATTATTTTACTTGTGGCTTCATTAATATCTTAAACTGTTGGAGCAAATTAGTTAATAAATGGCAGACAAACACTTTCAAGAATGCACTTCTCTTCACAAGGCTGCATGATCCTACTCATTTTACAGGGCAATCTATGCTGATATGTGTGCATGAGAAAGCCAATACTTGTGTCCCATAGAAACACAAAGAGTATTTAGCATCGTGGTCCTTTCAGTGCTGTCCTGGAATCTTGCAGCTCCCTTCCACTCCTGCTGCAACCCTAAGCACTATCAAGCGAGAAGAAGAGCAGCCTATTTTCCTAGCATGCCCACCAGTTTATTTCATAATATCCTTCTCTGATTTGTGGGGAATGCTTGAGGTTAACATCTGGAAAAGTGTTGCCTCCAGAAGTCAACAAGAAATGATGAGATCCCTGCTAGTTCGCTGAAATTATTAATTTGCCTCTGGTCTGTGATTGCATCAGTATCAACACTAGCATTTTTTGGTGAAAGTGCTCATCAGCCACCTGCCTAGCATCCTCCCATATCATCCTCTTGGACTATATGATCCTGTATAGTCAGGGTAAATTGTGAAAATGTCTTGCCACTTCCAAGATCCAAGACGGAGGAGAATTTTGCGAAAAACACCAAATAACAAAGGAAAACAGGTGATAAATCATTGTGAATAGAGACCTACAGTGTGGACAATACTGCCCTTTTCCTCTCTTCTTTTTTGTACATCAGAGATGTCACAGTGACCAAAGCTAAAAATGTCATGAATTGTGTGAGAACTGTAAGAGTAGGAGGAACTTTTAAAACATTCCCAAGAGACATACCCAAAGAGAGAAGATGATATTTCTTTCACATGTGCATACTTTGGGAAACGCTCATCACATTCTCCAGGGGCATTTCTAATTATGTGACACTATGCAGAAAAGAACTGAAAGATCCTCTTACTTTATCACCATTTGGTAGCCCAAGATGCCATTCTGAGCATCCTGTTTGCACGTTTGTATCTATGAAAATAAAACAGATCATATCAGATGCTTTTAAAAGTGCACATTTGTGTAGAAGCAACAAAAATGAACATGAATACATACGAATGATAATTTATTTTTCACTATTTTGTGTGATCTTTATTGATAATTCATTAGAATCAAGAATGCTTAATAAAAATACCTTCTGTCACTGCTGTTACAATGTTGAAAAGCATATGCTGACATCAGTTGTAACTGTCTGCAGAAGCCTACAGTGTACAAGTCTACATCTGGACTAGTCACCTTCTGTCCTTCTTATAGGCAATGAAAAATAAAAGGCATTTCCAGAGCTCAATTTCCTCTCACACTTGCAGTATATAGTATAGAGGCCTCATATTTTGCTGCTAAAAATCTTCTGCAAGAATGCAAAACTCTTTATCTCCATCTGCAGTGTCTCACTGTTATTCTCAGAAAGGTTCTTCTGAGCATGATTCTCATCAGAAGCATAGTTTTTGATTCAGAACCCTTGAGATTTTTTTCACACATCCAAATTCAGCAGTTCTCCAGGGAGAATTTGAATAGTGTCCTTCTCCCATGCAAGTATCCGGTGAAAGATTTCTTTACCACAGAAGCTAAGGATGAGCTGTTTTTCTCAAAGTCATTGGACAGATGACAACGTCATCAATGTCCAAAGAGGCTCCAAGAGGCAAAGTTCAATTTAGCATTTTAGGAAAACACTGTGTAAAGATCTTGAAGTTTGGAGCCTTTCCAGACTTCAGTGCATGGACATGTTTGACTCGTTACTAGAGGTTGCTTGCAGTGGTTAGTGGCAGTCACTCTGGAGACATCCTGATAAACTCTGAGACCTGCTGGGCAAAGCATCCACATGAATCTCATGAGTAGCCAAAAAAAGTTTGGAAAACTGACAGTTGGAAAATGGCCAAAGCTAGTGATATATTCCAACATACTGGAATAGGAGTGACAAAACAAAATAATTGTTTTGATAGAAAAACATATTTCATTAAAATAGTCCAGTGGTTGATCTATGAATACAAAATGAGGAAAAATGAGGAAACGTGACCAAGAGCCATGGGAGACAGGGAGTGACCCTGTGATGATAGTCACATGCATCTTTGTGTTGTCATGAGCTCTTTTGTGTCAAGGTGGTTGGGGTTTTCTCCCTATTCTGCATGCAAGATAGCACATTTAATTTCACTTTGCTAGATTAATTGTATAATCTAGACATCTGGTAGGTCTCACTTTTCAAAGGACATTTTTATGTCAGAGTTTATATTTAATTAACAACTAAGAATGAAATCCACCTCTGGAATAATTTCTACCTGCTTCATTGGCCTGTAGTCTGATTATTAAAACATTTGTTCAGAACTTATGCTTTTCAAAATGGAAAAAAAACAAAACAAAACAACATAAATAATACAGAACTTTTTTCTCTAGCAGAAAAAGAAATATAAATGAACTTTATAGGCAAAGAAAATCGGCTACTGTGTATCTGACTACACAGACTTATAGTCCATTATAGAAAAATGCTTGTTTTACTACAGGCCAAGTTCTGAATTATTTTGAGTCTGTGTGGATGTACATGGAAATTATAGGGGAAAAAAAAAAAAGAGAGACATAGCTCTAGGGGCAGGAAAATGTTGAAAGCCTCAGTTCTCCATATATACTAAGGGAAAGAAGAAAGTGGATATACAGACATCTTCTGGATATGATGCCTGTCTTAGAGTTGCAGATTTGTTGTACCAGGCATACCTGAAAGGAATTGTAGCTGATAATATCCAAGTCAACATAGTCAAGGAGAGTTTTTCCCAGAGCTAACATTACACTGCTGAAACACAAGAGGAGATTGACATGAGACAGTGCTTGGTTCCATTGTCTCCTTAGAGAAGTCTCTTAGAGCCAAATGCAGAAGCTCCTAATGGACTCAGAAGTCTAGAAATAGCTTGCTTTCTTCTTGTTACACATTTTCTGATTGAAAATGTCAGGGGCATTCTAGACAAAAATGTTGTATACATTTGTCTTACCACTTTGTAAGTAAACACCGGGTGAATGTAATGGAGAACAGACTTCCATTCTGCCCTAATTTTTACAAGGAATATATAGCAAAATTATCTTGATGTAATTGCCTAGTGTAATACATGCAATCTGAAAGTATGATGATGAAAATTCTTTTATTTGTAATAGTTTTGACAGCTTAGACACATTTTTCCATTATTAATTAAAAAAGAATATACAAGGGGGTTATGTTATTAAAGTTACAAAGCCAAGACAAATTGTATTAAGCATTAAGAAAAAATGAGCTTATGGAAATAATCATCATAGTGAAAAATAAAATCAGATTTCTTTTTAAATTTGGAAAATAGACTAACACGGAAAGGAAGAGTGGAAGTGGTCGTGATAGCTTCAAAATACCAAACCTGCATTTTGAGATAATGGAGATCAGATGTTCAGAAAAAAACACTATAGTCATAATTTATAATAAAGAAGGTTTCTATTAGATCTTATGAAAACCTTCTAACTATACTGGTAGTTAAGCACTGGGACAAGCTATATATGAAGGTTATGGAAATCCCTTAGCTTTATAGAAAAGAATGGGATTCATTTCTGCCAGGGATTATTATGACACACTAATCCAGCTATATTTAACCCAGAGAGACAGAATGGAACTGCTTTTTGTGTCCCATGTGCTCCTACATTTCATTACTTGTGTTGTCTTTATAAGAATTAGGGTAAATCTGAAGATATTTTTTCAACAACATGATTTTGCTCCTCATTCACATAAATCCTAGTGTGCCTTCACACATATTTAGTTTGCTCAGTGACCTCTTCTTCCTTAAATGGCCTTTTGTCTTCTTGAAATATCCTCACAATAGTTTTCCTCTCCTTCCGGAATGTTATACTGAAATATTGTACCACATGCCTTAATGATGTATGCCAGATTAAAACATAGCTGTTTACTTTAAAGAAAATTACAAGGATTTCAGAAACTTTTTTTAGGCTGAGGATTTTTCCTACAGCCTCCAATCATGTGGTCATCCGTTGCTTTTAGCAGGACTCCAGGGCTCAAAGGGGAGTCCAAACTGAAGAAAACAGTATCAAAGAAATAGAAAGCTGTGTATGAAATTAATCCAGAATACTGAGGACTGTCTAGTTACCTCAGTATACAGTTGCTGATCTGATCCAAATTAAAAATGCAGACTCTAACCATCAGAACTAGCCACCCTAGTGTGTAGGAGGGCCTGCCTGGACCTGTGAGTCAGAGTGCTGAAGTTGGGCACCAAGGTTCGTGGTACCACTGTCACCATCGTGGTAGGAGGCTGTCACCTCCAGGAGAGATGCTGAACTCCCAAAGTTGTGCTGAGTGTGATGTTTGGCTTAGACTTCTCCACTAAGAACAGAAGATGGTAAGAAGGAGATGATAAAGTAAGATAGCTCTGTAACCTAGTGGTTGGGTATTTAGTAGTGAATAGTCATTCAAGAACATATATTTCCTTCTGGTAAAACAAACTGGTAAAACCAGCAGATGAAGGATTTTCTCCATTCTTTTTTGAAAGTTAAGCTCACCTTTTCAGGTCGGTCTGAATTAGGATGAAAGTTAGATGGGAACCTCTGGCTGCTCTGATCAACATAATTTGAAGGACCTTATGGCATAAAATATAAATGCAATCTGAACATGACCACGTTCAGGGTTATATCATGCTGGTGAGTGAGCATTAGGATTTGCTTTATTATTCATCTCAAGCTTCTTAATTGCTTTTCAGGTTTATCACTGGCACTAAAGTTGGTGATCTGAATTTTATCCTCTGTGTTTTTCACAGTAGGAGCAAATAAATTTGAGTGAGCCTTATTACCTTATTACCTATGAAAGGAACTTTATTTCAGAAACTCCTAGGATATTTTGTTTTTTAAGGATGTCTCTAAGGCTTCAAAACAGCTATTAAGGCAAGGAAATTGTTTAGCTACTTTCTGTTTCCCTCTTTTGTTGAGCGCCTAATAAAAAACTAGAACATTGCTTAGGTGGTGATATGAAACACAGGTGGTGGGCTGAAATCTCCTCATGTTTATGGCAATGTACTCATTTTATAGTTCCTAATCTTTCTTCCCTCCCATCTCCACTTGCTTCATTAATTGATGACAATTTCTAAGAGCCTGGAGAGACAATTTTGCAAGAATGGAGCTATTCAAACAAGATTTTAGGGAAGTCCTACATCTTGTGTTATGCAGGCAGTCAGAAAAGATAACCACAGTGTAACACTAGCTTCATCAGTTATGGACTGGTTTGTATTGCATTTCTGCTCAGCTCTAAACAGACAAAGACCTGATACTTGGTACATTTAAGTGCCACGGTAGCATCGGGTACAAAAGCATTATTAATGATGTATGTCAGGGTCCCTAAAGGCTTATGGAAAGTAGAAGCTGGTTCCTCACATTGATGACAACTAACAGATTAGTAAGAAATTTATAAGCAGAAATACATGCTTTGCTTCCAAAAAAGCTTTCAGAAATTCTGTTGACAGTGCTTATGAAGCATATTGCTGTACATCTCTACTACCAAGCCTCACATGCTGGTCTCATGGACCAGCACCTTTTGCTGCCTTGTTTCTTCACAAGTGTATAGATGCAGTAGAAATGCATATAACCGTTTCTTCTAAGTTTTGTGTATTGCTTCCTTTCCTATATCTTTTCTTCAGTTTCTGTTCCTTAATTTCATGGTATTACACCCAGGAAGGGGAGGAAACCAAAGCTAAACCAAGACTGGAAAAGGGGCTTCCTGGAGCTCTGTACTGATGCTGGATATGAAATGGGGGACCTGGTGTTTATGAGTATCCAGCTAACACTGAATGCTGCAGGTATCTTGCAGGTAGGTCTATCTTAGTCTCTGATGTGGTGAAACAGCAGTGGAAAAAAGGAAAAAGATGGAGAATAAGTCAGTCCACACTCTCTGGCCTGTGGTTCCTGCAGCAGCCCTGCTTAACTGGGATTGTCTTATTATGAAGAAGGGGCATCAGGAAAGATAAATGAGTTTTAGCCTGCAGTAGCCCTCTGTAGCTTAGGGAGAGTGCTAACCACCTCCTGCTATCTCAGTACCCAAACCACAACAGTCACATCTGTCTGGACCATTAGTGCTTCCCATTCAAATGATTATAACTTCAAAGTAACCCAAAAAAATCTATGTGATAAACAGGGAATTCTGACTCTTCTTCAAGCTCAGTCTGATCCCATGGGTTTGATGTTTATCTGTGTCCAGCTAGACTAAATTTGAAAAATACAAGTCAAATTACATGATGTGTTGACCATCTACAAGCCCTACTTTCAGACCCAGCAGAAATCTTTTCCCTTTGCTCCTTTGCCAGATTATGCTGTTGAGGCCCTCAGGGTGGTCAGGTTAAACTCATAATAGGTATTGACAAAGAGACTACTGTGGAACATCCCAATTTATTTTGTACATCACTTTTCTTCACAGGGACTCAGAATAACAACCAAGACCAATATTTTGGGGGGTTTTGTTAGGCAGTCAAAATAGGACTAGGCTGCTCTGCAGCATGTATTCCACTAGAGAGCTCCAATGCAGCAGCAGAATCTGGGATGCTGTTGTCATCTTGGTTACGGGCTCTCCACATCCTCCTCAGTGGCTTGTTCAGATTAAGGCAGGATGGGGCCCTCCCAGTCAGGGACAATGATGAGGGCAGAGGTTATATATGACTAAATATGGGAGGATACACTGTGTAGGTCCTCCTAAGACCTTCCAGAGTTTATGTTTGAATAATATGAAGAGTATGTATGCCCATACCTCAAGCCACAACCTACCACCATAGCCCCCAAACCCAAACTGATAAAAGCTCTTTCTCTGTTTCTCTCTGTCTTTTTCTTTCCCCATTTGGCGTCTGAGGTTTTTGCTTAGAAGTGAGATTACAAACAGAAACAAAAGAGGATTTTTTTTTTGAAGCTGAAATTAGATTTTTTTTTACGGGACTTTATAACATAGCTGACTGAAGGTAAAAGTTTAAAGGAAAAACCAAATACATCATTGCTCTAAAATAAAAATACTGATAAACTAAAACCATGCACTTCATAGTATGAAAGAAAGAGATGGGGAAGCAATTTCTGTGTGCAGACTGAGAAGGATATTTTGAAATCCCCAAGCCTTGTTTCACTTGTTTGGAAAAGTACTGACACAGAGTCAGACACAAAACCATATCTATATTAAATAAATTTATAAAGAAAGTTTTCTGTTAGGGTGAATTTTAGAAGTAGTATTCTAAGGAAGAGAAGACCTATGGCCTCAAATGGAACATGAAATTAAATGAAAAGTCTGAAGCTACCCTTGGACAGGCCAGGGTAATTTAATCCTCCAGGGAAGATTTCAGAGGAAAGCAGGGTATACTGTCCCCTAGCTTATGCTGTGCTGCATTTCCCTTTTTGCATGTTATATAAAGCATTTCAAAGGAAGAGCTCAGAGATTAAACCTCGAATCACAGTATTCGTCTTTGTTTATTCTAGAGGCAGAAATATTTTTCCTTAGGGTTGTCTCACAATGACTTCCTAGTCCCTAGGCTCACCTGGCACAGCAGTTCCACATGTTGAATATATACAACAGAGACAGGTCAAACCTTGGAGTTAACACTGAATTTTACCACTCCAAGAAGTAGCCCTGGGGGTGTGGGTGGAGGTTGGCTGGGGCTGAGCAACTACCACTACAAGGAGGGAAGAGGAAGATGGTGGGAAAATGTGTTGAGTTCGGCTTGCTGCTTCTGCTACCTCCCAGGAGACAGCGAAATAAAGGATGGTGCCTGGTGCCTAGGAGGATCTCCTCTTCCTCCTCTCCCCAGCACTATGGACCAGCCCACTCACCACAGAAAGGCAAGCCGTCTTTGCAAGGCTCCAGGATCATACACAAGGGTAGAGGAGAAGGACAGCTGTTTTTTTTTTTCTCTATCTGCTTTCCTAAGCAACTGTTTACATTGACTGTGACTAAATCAATAATCTGTAGGAGTGAGTTAATACTACTGTGTGCCTTAACTGCAATCGCTAAGTCTTTCTTTTAGAGAGAAGGGCAAGGCAATCTAGTTTCTCAGAACAGCATTGACAGAAATGACTGTGGGCAGCTACTCAAGCTATCATTTGTTTATCACAAGTACGATCCATTTCTGGCAAGGCAAAGCTCAATATGAGTTAATTTACCTTTCTTTATGTCAATACCATCTTTATTGGTATTAGTCCAATCTGATGAGTGTTTTCTTTTGGGAAACTCATCAGATGTTTCTATAAAAACCACAAACCATTCTGCTGCCTCGTTTGGAACATTTAGTACTGTGGAGTCCCTGTCTAGAACCTGTTCATGCTACACCTCTTTTCAGTGACTGTCTCCCAAAATGCCAAGCGACCTCTTCTACTACCCTGGCTGTGCAAATGCTCTTTTTATTCTGGCCTTCAGGTTCAAGCTCTGAGTTTCAAATTTGCATGTGTTATAAGAAAAGGGTGTAAGGGTTCACAATATAAGGTTTATTGGAGTTTTCTCATCAGCACAGGGACATGCCTCTGACTGGAGTACTTGGTACCCAGGAATGGTCCAGAGATGCCTATTTCATTCCAGCACAGAGGCCCTTCCTTTTATACTTGGTTGTTGGAGTTATTTGGGGACTCTAAGTACTTCTGAAAGGTGGTCCTGTCTCCCAGTAGGAGTAGACAACCGGCCATCTGTGTCCTATGTTGATGGGTTATTGCTGTCATTGAAATAACATACCACCACACATTTTTCAAAACCAGAATACACTTTTCTCCCACTCTTTTATTACTGAAATGCATTCAATAAGAATGTGTAATGTAGTCATGGCTATTGTCATGGATGTGGCTGGCATCCACAGGCATCCATCCATGGCAGGCATCCATCCATGGCTGGCGTCCATCCATTTTTTCAGGAATGCTTAGCTGTCTTTTTTAATAATACATTTCCTCATATTGAATATACTTCACATACTGTTCCTTGATTCTTGGAGACTGCAAACAAGGTCAAGGACTTCCACTTCTCATAGATTATTTTCTATTGCCTTGCTAGTGATTCTATCAGTGAATGCTACTTCTAAAATTTTCTTGCTTGATATGCACAAAAGTTGGAGAACACTTTCTACAAAGGATCATGTCTGGGGAATTTCCTTTAATGGACTGAACAAAACCTCTGGCTTCCTTCTCATTAGGTTTTTCTGGTTGACATAGTGAATAATTTTAGGTATTTCCTGAGCTTCTTTGTGAAAGTTGTAATTTCAAATGCTATTTATCTGAGTTCCTCACTGAATTGTTTCACCTGAGCAGTGGCTGCATCTTCTATTAGCAGTGTAATTTCATGGTGAGATCTGTAACTTCTTCTGAAAGAGGCTAAATGACTTTTACTTAGAAACACACAGTTGTGCTGGTGCTTTTACTTTGAGTAAATAAGTGTTCTATTTCATTATTATAAACAGCATAAAAAAGACAAAAAATGTTCATGAACTATGCTGAAATGATGTATATGTATGGTTTTTAGTAAACTTTAATGTTCTAAATGTATAGCAACTGCATATAAACCAGTACAGAGTAATAGTGTCAGCCCACCTCTGATTTATTTCAATAGGTTCATACCATAAAAGCCAGTAAAGTAATCTGAAATTTCTGGAGAATTTAGACACTTTGTGGAACAAATTATAAGATTTTTATTTCATAACAATCTATTTTTAAGAGTTCTCTTGAATAAGCAACGCAGATTTGTACTTGTCTTCAAAATAATTTTGGAACTTTGATGTTAATGTAATCATTGACAGGCAAAATGAGGCCTGTTATAATGTTTTCTTCCAAAAAAATTGTTTAGGAACGTTTTCGTTTTGATATTTCAGGTAGAAATTCCTGAATTTAATCTTTTAATACTTACTGGACTGGACTTTTGAAACCTCCCTTACACCAGTAGCAGATACTGGAGTGTGTAAGGTTACGCTTTTTTACCAATTAAACTGCCAAGTTGAATTGAGTGAATTTTCATTTCTGTGTCTGTGAATTTCTCTTCTGTTGCATTATACCAGCATTGTAGCTGCTGTGATTTGGTGAAAGATGGGGGGAAAAAAACCCCACAACCAAAACCCACCACAAAACACTCAACCCCAAAATTTATTTTCAGTTGTTAAGAGCATTCTCCCAAGTTATACTTTCCAGGTTTATTTTGCTGCTACCGGTGTGCGACCCTGATCTTTCAGTTTACAGAACACTGCATACTGGAGCTCCTTCTCTCTGTAAATGTGGCAAGTTGCATGTGATTATGCCTCCTTACATTCCTTAGGAGCCCTCTGACTTGCAGCCACTTAGCCTTTTGCTGTTCAGAGAAATGGCCCTCTGTCCAGCACAACCAGCAGCTTTTAAGTTCCCACTGATTTTGTTGGCATTTGCACACTTCCTCCTAAAGACCCTAAAAAAATTGATCAAACAGACCTTGAAAGATTTATTTGTTTCTTTAAAGGAGTACTTATTTCAGGATAATCTGGAACTTTTCTGAGATAACACAAAAATTGGGGAAGGGGATATGTTATTGTTAGGGTTTTTTTTGACACTTTCTGAATGCAATTGCGATCTAAAATATACAAAACAGTGATCAACATGAAACTTCTATTTGAAAACAGGTATTTCTGTGACCTCTGTAATGCAAAAAAAAAATCCAAGTCAGGAAAGTCTGAAAAGATAGAGAAGGAAAACTTAGCAGTGCTTTGCTAAAATTGAAAAATGGAAGCCTGGTCCTGGCTTTTGAACTACTGTAATAGTGGTATTATTCTACTGACTATAGGGAATATATTCCAAATCTGCTCTGCATCAGTGTAGAATATCCTTCTGTGTACTTAACTGTTAAGGCAAAAGAACATCAATGGTGTTGCTGAGGATGTGCAATACCAAAGCTGCAAGAACAGCAGAAGGCATTTAATTAGCCTTAACATGCTTTTGTAAATGTAATGAACCCAGTCATGGAGTACTTGGTTGTGTCTGTTTTCTCCCTCATGCTTTGTAATTATAAGAGTGAATTTGAGAAATTTGTTACACTATAGGTGGATATAAAAGGGTGTGAGATCTAACAGTAATTACTTTACTATGGCAAGGTGAGCAGATTGTTCTTTGTAGTAAATTCTTGCTATCACATAGTCCCACAGATAGTGTTTCAGGGGAGCAGTTATTCTGGTTTCCCTGCATTTCCCACAGCTATGGTTCAGCAAAACTCAGGGATGTTACTAGAGCACAGGTCCTTCCCCCTGATTGCTCACTGATTAGATTCCACGTCCGGCTTAACTTGCACATGTGATTATCCTTCAAGATGCAGGAAGGCTCAAATTTATACACAGTTGGAAACTGCACAACTTTTTTCCCCAGTAAAAAAACAGGGACAAACTGTTTATAGAAATATTGGCACGATGTTCCTGGCAGCACTACATAAAATGCAGCTGGCCGGCTGGCAGTTCTGTACTGCTCCCAGAGGCACAGCTGGAGACTTAGTAAAGAAAACCTGTTTCTACCAAGAACTACAGAGAAAGGAAGCTGCTTTCATGGCCACAGCAGCCATCTATAACATTTTCTTTAAAGGTAATAAAACCAGTTCAATTTTGTGAGAAGAACTTTAGTCCAGAGCTCCTTTAAAATAATTATTATTTTAGAATAAGGCTACTCATGCAATTGCTGGACTACACATTTCAAAACCTCTGACACAGCAGTAAGTATATGTTATGTTCTCCATAGTTCCTCATGCAAACAGTTCTTACTGGCTATGACCCACTACAGCCAGTGGAAAATTCATTGACCAATCTCAGGGTTTGTGAACAGCTTTTGCTAATCGCAGGAGGTCACAGAAGAAGTTTATCATACTTGGATGACTGAAGAACCGAATTCTTCAGCCTCACACATTTAGTCCTAAATCACTCACCTAGGAAACTTTGATGTAGAGTATTTCAGTCCATGCAGCAGCACATAATCAACTCTGTCTTTTTTAAAGCAACAGGCTCGTTCTGGCGACATTCCATTACACAAACAAAATATCTAAAGACAAACCTTTGAGCACTTTAATCTATAGTGTCACTTTGCAAAGCAAGCAGTGCACTGGATTAATAATTTAAAAGATTGTTCATAGCATCTGTAATTTTCTGTTGTAACAGAACACTGGGAAAAAGCTGATGCTGTTCGATGAGATACTCTTCAGTTAGCTAGCAAGTAGGCGAATGGCTGGGCTTGCTGGGCAGGGTGCATTCAGGCTGCTCAGCTTGCTGGCTGCCCTGCCTTCAGCCCAGCTTTTTCTTGCAGCAGTTCACGTCCATTTCTTCTGTAGCAGATTTTTCAGAAGTTGCCTATATATACATTTAAATTTTACGTATATATATTTTTAATCATTCACTTCAATAATGACAAATGTATTATAAATTTGTACTTCTAGATATATGTGTGTATTGCACACACTTTACAGTGTCCTGTCAAACAAATGTCAAAACTCCATATGAATTATCTTTTTTTTTTGCTCTTGATGAACATAAAACATAATACACACCTCTTATATGGCATATGCACACATATAAAAAAGTCTGTCACAAAATATTCAATAACAGAATGTAAATACCTTTTTCCACAAAAATGGTCTCATTTCTTGATCAAGACTGAAATGCCATTTATATGACCAAGTAGTAAAGGTCATGTAGAAACTGCAAGCAATATTCGAAGTGCACCTTATTGCTTGGCAGATTCCCTCTACCTGATAAGCTTAGTTAAATATTAAAAAAGTTTTATCTGAAATTCTCCTTGCTAGATTTTTTTTTTTCTGACCTGATATAAAACACAGGGACAACTAGCATGTTCTCTGTGCCACTGTAAAATTTAAAGCTACCTATTATTTCTTCATGTAGTAATATGTTCAGTGTAATCACAAACAAAAAGGTGGGGGAGCATTGGTCTCACAGCAAAGGGAGGGAGTTTGGAGGTTTGATGTCACTGCTGGTACCAGCTGTTTGTGTTCTGGACCAGCAGGTCCTGGTTGAAGCTGAGGCACCCTGGTGAGCCTAAGATGGGATTAACCAACCAACTGACCCCTGGCATATTGGAGCTACAGAATTGAATGTGGTTACTTTTGAAGATAGCAGAATGATTTGGGCTTCATGAGAACACACTTGGTTTTCACGAAAATATATGTATCTTCAAAAGTGGATTTCTGGGTTAGAGCAGAAGAGAAAGTCCAGCAGCATCTGGAATAGACACGTCTTTGGCTGCGAGCCAGTTTTGAATCATGTGTTGCAAATGCACCAGTGATCGGTAATCAGCTTTTTGGCTGAGGGTTGGCTTTAAGATAGCGCTTGTTTACAGCTAAAGACTGAGGTCATGATACTTTATCTAAGTCATGCACATTAAACAGAGGAGTGAATGATAATGAAATTACGAAAACATGTGGAGGCAAATTTAGCTAGCAACTCTATGCCACTCAGTTGAACTGAAATAAACGTGTAGCCATACTCACTATCCACTCTTCTTGAATCTCTAAGAGAAAGGAAGAGCATTAGAAACAGGAAAACTGATTCCACAAAGCTCTGACTGGTTTTCATGACTTTCCTGCATGCATTGTCATAGCATGGGCAGCAGTACAGTTTACAGACTGGGTATGCTAGGTGCTTACCACCAAGAGCTTCTGTTGGAGCAACACCAAGTTGCAAGATTTTAGTCTGTCAGCATAATCTATGCCTTTACTAACACAATCCTGACAGAATTAGATGTGCCTAAATTGGAAGGCCCCATAGGCTTCAAAGCCTGAATTGAAAAGTGGGAAATGGCATCAAAACTAGTGCAGAAGTCCTGATCACAAACTCATGTTCCCATGGAAGGTTTTTGGTCGGAGGCGAAGATAGTATAGTGCAAACAAACCAAGAAATTTTCTAGTATAAATGTGTAAAACTGCATTTGGTGTGCCCAATTCGAATGTGACACCTCACGTATGTGAATAGAGACTTACTCTTGCAGTTCTATAATTTGCATCCTAGCCTCTCCCCTTGGTCAGCATGGGCTAGTTGTGAAATTTTCATGACATCTATTTAACTTTCTGCCCACAAAAAACTGATGGTAAATGTGGTTGTAGATGGTAGTTTGCCCTGTAGTGATCATGAGACAGCTGAGGTCAAGATTCAGAGGAAGGTGAGGAAGAGAAACAGCAGAGTCAGGACTGTGGACCTCAGGACAAATCACTTAAGCTTGTTTAGGGAGCTTCCAAGCAGAATCCCCTCAGAGGGTGCCATGAGGAGAAAATGCACTCCAGAGGTCTGGCTAACTTTTAAAGAAAACTTATTGAAAGCTCAAGAACATCCCCACACACCCCCAGGCTGCAAACTGACCCGCTGAGCTGTAAACTGGCTGAGAAGGCTATGGTGGACACCAAGTTGAATATAAGCCAACAGCGTGCTCTCATTGTAGGTAAGACAAACCACTTATTGAATAGGAAAACATGTCCAAAAAATCGAGGAAGTCATTATTACCCTCTGCATGGTGCTTGTGTGGATGCATATGAAATATTCTGTACAGTTTGGGGCCATCTCACCCAGTCTGGAAACTGGAGAGAATCCATCCAACCACTAAGATGGTTAGGGCCCTATGGCGTATGACTCATAAGGAGAATTTGAAGTAGATGGGCTTATTTAATCTAACAAAGCGGAGGCTAAGGGGCGATGTAACCATAGCTGAAAACGACTTCAGAGGGAATTGTAAAGCAAAAGCCAAAACCTTCTCTATAGTGGCAGATGTATAACAAGAGAAAAGAGGCAGAGGCTGAAAATTTTTGAACATTAGGAAAAGCTTGTTTACTTAGTGGCGGTGGGATAATGCAGCACTGGAAGACTCTATGGAGAATCTGCCCTTGGAGGTTTTCAAGGCAGAATCAAAGCCGCAGCTGATGCAATATAGCATTGATGAAACTCTTGGTTTAAGCAGGAAGTTGACCTGAGACCTCTGGACATACCCATCCAACCTAACATTTCTGTGATTAGCTTCTGTGGTCGATCTATATTCTGTTCAAGTTCAGGTGAATGTATATTTACTTGGTCTATCTAAAGATATTACACTGAAAAAAAGGAGTAGGAATTCACTTCAGTTAGTAGGAGATTGTCCTCTGACTTATATCTGACTGCAGCTTGCCACTGTCTTAACGCATTTTGCAACATGATCTGAGAACACATTACATTACATACAAAGGCAAGAGTCAAACAGTAGTGAGAAGGTACTATAAATTCAAAGTGGGAACCTCTCTCTGTTTAAACCTATGACAGTTTCACATGCCTAATGCTTGTGGGGAAAAAAAAAGAAGACTAGACACTAGATACAGTGTAATCTGATTATGAATTCTTCTGCCTGTTGCCAGCAAACAAATATTGAGCCATACCCTTCATGATCAGACAATGCAGTTGTGTGATTACGCAGTACTAGTTGCCCAGATCTCTTCTGTGCCTACATAATCCTGTGTGTTCCTTCAGAGCTATGAATGAGAAGAAAATATTTGTCATCTGGTGTCATGCCGCTGTAGTTAAGGAGGTGGGGAATATTGCCAGTAATAATTAAGCTGTAGTGACACTGCAATATATGCCATTAGCAACTCAATCCTATCCTTTATTTCAGTCTTTGGTTTTTTGAGTGGTCTTGGAAGTTGCTTTGATTTAGACTTTATTTTATTTTATTTTTATTTTAATTTTAATTTTAATTAATATTTTTACTATAAATCCTCTTGCTGTGCGGATAACAGTTTCAGGGGCTGTTATTTTTACTATATCAAACTTTGACTCTGGCTCATGCAGCTGTATTTCACTTGACAGATATTATTGCTGAGTCAGTTCAATCCTGAATTCCAGCATACCTGGGCTGGGCAATATGAGCTGGTAGATTAACCATAGCAGCATGAGCAGGAGTTTGGCTTTATGAAAATGATCCTTCAGACAGTCTTCTACAACATATATAGGTATGGCTTTTTTTATTCCCTGGGTGGAGACAGGAGAGAGGTGGTGATATTTTGGATCCAAATCTCTTTCTGGATCTGATCCTTAGCTCTGCAACAAAATGTTGCCCTAAAGGGGAGCTGTGATAAAATGAAATAGAATATGAGCTGTGATAGAACTACAGTTTAATCAATAGCGAGTGATGAACTGATGTTTAAAATGAATTGTCACAACATGGGTATCCTTCCAGATGTCTAGAAAGCCCTTATTGATTTTGTTTGATTCTGAAGAAGCCCTACAATTATCTATACTATGTTGCAAACCTAAATATCAGGATAGGGTTAACTTGACTGTTCAGCTGCTGGAGGCCATGTTTAGATATTTGGCATAAATATTAGATATGCATTTAAACTAATTAACCAGCTCCTACACTCTTACCGTCCTATGTGTTCCCTTTGTTTGTACTGCTTCAAGTTCACTGTTTTAGGGAACATATCCGGCTGGAAACTAACCCAGAAAAAAAGGATTTTTGTTTTAATGACCCAGCAGAAGGGACAGATCAAGGGCTGAGAACAACTACTGGGTGACAGATGCGAAATTCTTAAAATAACACAGCCAATGAGGAAACGAGTGCTCAGGTCTTCTTTTTGTACGTATGTGCTGAGCTAGTTTTCTAGGAGACATTTTGTTACAGAAAAGACACTTCAATGTCCTCCCCTCTGCAGAAACCCTTTGCTGCCCAGGAGAAGCTCATTTTTCAGTTCTGAATTGCAGCAGTTAGTGAGCTGTACATCTGCTGAAGGGACATTCTCATCACTCAGGAATGGTGTTCAAGCTGACCATCTGACATGAATAGTCTCACTGTTTAATTAACAAAAGTGTGGCCATCACCATCTAAACGCTTGTAACACACAGCTGCAATGTGTATAACCTCTTCCTTCTTAGACAGATCCTCTGTGCTGTTACCTCTTTACGTCTATCATCCCTTCGACTTAGTACTTAGAAGTCAGAATTCTTAATTTATTCCCTTCAGAGAAACTGATTGTTTTTAAAAGCACTTATAATTTCTCCACTGAGCCTTCAGGTGAATATATGGTGATAATAGTAATTAACTAAGCATGTTCTTTCTGAAGTTCTAACAGGTTACAAAAGCTTTTAAGAAATTAGGCCTTAGAACATCAAGGTGATTTGGGGAAGATCTATTACTTTTTTCTGATTAAGAACATTAAACTTGTAAAAGAAATCCCTTGTTGAAGGTCCAGAAACAAATTCTGACTGAGTACAGATTTGGAGTTCCATCGGAAACAATGAGTTTATCCATATGCTGTTCATATCAATAGAAACAAGCTTGCCCAGACTTTAGTTGGGCTGACTTCATAATTTGACTATAAATTCTTAGAAAACTAGAATCCTAGATAAAGGCTTGGAAAGATGCATTCAAGTCTTTCTCTTCAGGATTTAGTCTTGCTCTTGAGTACAGAAAGCTGTAGGATTGTGCAATCCACAAAGCTGTAGGATTGTGTAAAGGGCAACAAAAGCAATCATTTTTTAGGGTGGACAATTTAGGTCCCTGATCTGTGAAAGAAACTGGAATAGCAGAGTGTAGATTGAAGACTGTACAACTCAGGTTTCCACCAACTCAGGAAACTGCGGGATCGAGTCTTTCAGTATAGTGTAATAGAAAAATTACTAATTACCAAATGGCAGTCTTAAAGGCATAATAATAACAAAACACTTAAAGGGAAAGAGAGTTAAGAATCACAGTAAAAGAGCACTATAAATTGGGACCTTTTAAATAATGGAGTGGGAGTGAACAGCGAGATGAGCGTGATCTCGCTTGTGAATTTGGTTTCAAACTGATAGTTAAGGCTTTCTTGGTGATGGGAATTTAGATTATCTTGCAGAATAATTAAATCTACAATTGCCACATCCTGTGTGAGTACACAGATTGCTTATAGAGACACCCCTACACACATATTTACGAGGAAAAGTACTTATGATGGATAGCGTTGAATTAATTTTACGTGATCTGTAGATATTCACACAAATCCAAGACTTTTCAGGATCTCAGTGTGAAACAGACAGACACATATTCATCTTGGGCAAGGCAACTGTGTTCCTAATCAAGTAAAGGAATTTAGCTTCTGGTATTCCAACATATTGTAGCAGGGCAGTAGGTTGCTACACATCCTCCTTCATATGACTGTATAAGGAGATTTATTACTCCCTGTGTAGTAATTCAGACCACGTAAAGAGTCACTCTAGATGACACTGGTCTGAAACCAGCGTAATTCATTTTATTGTCTTTGTTCATCAGTGGCTAATTAGCTGTTGTGCACAAGTGCCAGAGGGGGTTTGCTATTCTCTGGGTCTGTAAAGGTTAAAATGAGCTACTAGCCCCCATTATGTACTTTCTGCCATGGCCCATCTGGTTGAAAGCCAACACTAGGCATACCTTGATCCCTAAAAGCAATTTTTGCTTGAGTTTAAGCTTATATACTTTTTGCAGTTAAGCTAGGATGTCTAAATGATCAGCTTTGAGTGAAAGATATCCTTGACTGTGTCTGTAAGTAGTTTCATATGTAAGTGACCATTCACTGGTGGTTTTCCTGTCATGAGTCTTACTCATAATGCACAAGCTGTATTTGTGCCTTTTCTGATACTTCCTCTTACAATTTCTTCTTTGTTCATTTACCCTAGAGATCATTTTGCTAGAGCAGATTTCCTTATATGTGCTTATAAACTTTAACCTCAAATCTGGCTCCTGAGGATTCCCAGGTTCCCATGATGTAGTTGGTACAGATTCTGTCCTGTGCCTCAAGTCTTTGTGATACTGTAAATCAAATTTAGAAAGTCACAGATAGATTCAATCTTTTCTAGCATCTTAGGACTCCTGAAAACAGGATTTGGATGCAGCTTAAGCCATGCTGCATGCTTGCTGCATTTTAAAATGTTGTAATTATTTTTATTTTTAAACTTTGGCAGCTAAGTCCCATGTTTGTTATCAGCACAGCTGAAGCAGTCAAGTCACCAGTGCACAGGATTTAACTTCTTTTATCTATTTAACCTAGCAGAAACTACGGGATGCTCCATAACCACCGAAAGTACATTTTAAAACAGGTGGAGAAAAATAACTTACATTGGTTGTGATTTGAAGTAGTTCAGGGGATCACAAATATAGTTTTTGTATATAGGTAATAGAAGATAATTAATTATGAAACAGAAAGGTTTTACACTGTGGCTATGTCAAGCAAGTCAAGTTTTCTGACCTTCCCCAAAATACAGCGGTTTTGTTTTTGAATACCAGTCAATTTTATGCAAAAATACTTTTGCCTGACCAGGTCAAGTCAAAGTAGAATCAGTGCAATTTTTGCTGGAGTTAGAAGGTTTTCAGCCTCCATGCTCATATGGTGATTCTTGATTTACTGCAACTTTTTTTTTTTAAACTCTGTAGCAGAATGACAAACATCCCATTCAGTGTATAAAAACAAAGCTGTCAAACCTAATTCATGGTTGCTAAAGTGTTGGTGTTTATTTGGTTACTAGTATGAATTCTGAGGTGAGGTTTTGAGATAACTGGAAACTTTTAAGTGATTAATAATGACATGCTACCTGTAAAGTCTCATAGTGTGAACCTAATTGTAGGGAATATCAGGAGTAAGCCAGCAAAACTCCATGTATGTTACAGCATCGTTCTGTCAAATAAATGATGACTGAAGCAGAGGGAGAGGATGAGGGGTCAAATGAGGCTTGGGTTTGAGGAGAAAGGCTCTTCAGGCTGGGCAAGGTCTTTCATCTTCATCACTCAGAGCCTTGCACTTACCTCTGCTCCTTTTTTTTTTGCACCTCATGCTTGTTTTGGGGGTTGTGACGCTTCCAGAAGATGTTTCAGCCTTGTTTCCCTTCCTCTGCCCATTTGAACACAAAGGACATACTTCCATGTGTGAGGTGGGAGAGGAATGGTGGAGTGCCACTTCTCACAGGGGCAGGTCGATGCATCACAAAGGATGGGGGACTGCTTTAAATCCTGGAACTAAACCAGAAGAAGGTCTGTGGAGGTCTGCAGGTGGTTTTTTGTCAGGATCCTGAGGACACCAGTAGGCCTTATTGTCCTTGTCCAACCCCTCCTGGGGCCTCCCCCACCCTGTCTGTGGCCCAGATCCCCATTCCAGCTCAGCCCAGTGCCATCAGCCCCTGTCCCAGCCCATGGGGAGTTGACCTGCACTGCTGCAAGATCTTAATTATTTTCTTTGTCTCTCTTGAATGCATATTTTAAAGAGCTGGAGCTTTATGAAAGAGTCATTGCATACAAGAGGATTTAGGGATGCCACCTCCTTGGAAAAAAATAACACAAGTGATTTTTGCATTCTTCCAAAGCTTTCAATGTTAAGCACTGCCTTAGAAGGTGCCAGGTTGAGAGTTGCCATTTCTACCTTTAGCTGTAGGCATTGGTACAGCTTATGAAACATGCAAAAGAAAAAGCACCCAAATTAAAACAAAAACAAACAAAAAACTCCCCAATAAAACAGTGGGCATTTTCACCACTGTCCTCAAAAAGAGCTGAATCAGGATTGCAGATTCTGTACCGTTTGCCAAGATGATGCTCTGAACATGGTGAAGGTCCAGAACATGCAATCTGGGTAGTGGGGAATATTTGGTCTGTACCCTGCAGTTCTGGATTAGGGAGCTTTGTGTTAATTAAACCATATTTTGTGCAATGTTCTTATTAGGAACATTTATGGCTTTTTCTTAATGAATAATTATAATAGAGTAATTAGTTACTGGGAATACACTGTTTTTTCTAAATTTTTTTAAACTATTATTAGTATATTTTGTAAGAACAGTTTATTTCATGCATCTTTTAAGAAAAAAAAAAAAAAAAAAGAATGGATCTTGCGTTCCAGCTCTGCAAAGGAAAAGAAGCAGGTTTCAGCACTGGAGTAAATGAAGTCAAAAACTCTAAAAAGAAATAATATGATGAGGCCTTCATATACTCAGAAAGATCCCAGTGGCTTTTCTCCACAATGAAGGTACAGAGTGAGAGTCCTGGCCTCATTGCCAAATGTTACAATATTAATCTTTAAATACATACACAGCACTCATTCTCTGCTCTAGTCCCAGTCACTCTGCTTCTTATACCTATGTATACATTTATCCCCAGTGCTAGCGTGAGGAAGGAAATTACCCGTAAGTGGATTTGGAGGCCAAATCCAGACATTTAGTGGATTCAGTGAGGTTAGGAGGTTAGTCACTTCAGCTCCCCCCTGCAGTTTATAGAAAGCAGAAAAGGACTAAAGGCCCAAAGATCAGAATTTCTTCTCCAGCTTCCTGACTTTCTCCAAAGAGCAGAGAGAAATTAATGTAGCTACGCTAGTGATGTCTGGGGTACCTTTTGCAACTATTTAGACATCACAAGCATCCTAAAAAACTTCATTCACCTAAGGCCTGGAGAAGTCTGTTGATACTGCCAAATAAAAAGGCATCAGAATCAAGTGAGGACCACTGAGGCCAAGTGGCACTGATTGTCCTATATCCACAGGGTTAGAGCTAGTTGGACTGGTTCAAAACAGTCAAGGAACGGTTACACTGACAAGTGCTAAATATAGACAAGCAATGCTCACACTCACTCTTGAGGCTACCCTGGTAGCTGGTCTATGGTCTTGGTGCCTGAATTTCTTCTGTCAGAGTATACATGTTCAAACCTGCCAAGATATAAGGTGGAGTCTTAAGCTTGGTAAATCAGGTAGGTGAAAACCGTCAATACCTGATCCTTTCAGTATCCCCTGAGCAGCACTATAACAAAAGACCATCTGTTACTCAGAGGTAGGCAGGGAAGTATGAATTGATTCAAATCTTGAAATGGGGGTGATATTGACTACAGTCCTACTTAGAAGGAACAACTGCCCAAGGAGGAGTCCATCTCCAAAGCTGAGAGTTCATGGTTAAACATCCTATGTTGAATGAGGCATGTATCTAACCTGCGCTCCCTTTCTTCTGCCTTTCTTGCTTGGGTAAGTTATGCAGCTGTTCCCTTGTTTGTGCTTTATATGAGGGACACAAAGTTCATGCTAGGAATGACATGAGATGTTAAAAATTAGAGCATTGCAACACTTAAGTGTGTTATGGAGGTATGGAGTTGAGCAACTTGCGAACGTCAGTCAGGAGATCTGTGGAAAATCTGGAACTTAACTGGGTCTCCCAGAGCACAGGGAATCCTAATTCCCTGTTCCCTCTTCTCAAACTAAGCCAATACTGTACCTTCTTATGTACCTCACACTGGGGGTCTCTTCCTTCTTTAGTGCTTTTCCCAGTCTTTGACACTTCAGATGCTTGTTTGATATTTCTGGGATCAGATGAAAAACCAAAGTATTGGGCACCAGAGAGCTCAAAGGCAAAAGGATGGCAAGTGGGAAAAGGTATTCTAGTGGGAAAAGTCTGGAGGATATTTTGTGTAGCCAGGGTCTGAATGAGCTTCTGGTGATCCTGTCACGACGTTTCGTATTAATGTCTGTGCTACATTTATAGCATCCTTCCCATCAGGGACTGATATAACAGTCAGTTATCTTGGTCAAAAATCCTGATGTACTTTGCAGGAATTAAAACTAAGGGAAGCATGACTTTGTGAACTCAGAGCGATTCACTGAGTGAGTGAGAAAAAGTAACAAAACATCATACTAGTATGAAGACGAAGACAAGGGGATTACTACTGCAATACAAAAGAGAATAAGGAAAATACTAGGAAAACATGTTATTGTGCAGAAAAAAAAGTAAGAATTACTTTAGAGAAAGCCAGATTTCTTTGTAGATTTCTTTTAGAAGGAAAACTAAAAATTGGGAGGTGATAGGTAAAGACAATATGAATGGCTATTAGTAAGAGAGAATCATGGAATAGAATAGAATAGAATAGAATAGAATAGAATAGAATAGAATAGAATAGAATAGAATAGAATAGCTTACATTGGAAAAGACCTTTAAGATTATCAAGTCCAACCATTAACCTAGCACTGCCAAGTCCAACACTAAACCTTGTCCCTAAAAAACACATCCAAATGTCTTTTAAATACATCCAGGGATGGTGACCCCACCACCTCTCTGGGCAGCCTGTTCCAGCGTTTGACAACCCTTTCAGTGAAGAAATTCTTCCTAATATCCAACATAAACCTCCCCTGATGCAGCTTGAAGCCGTTTCCTCTCGTTCTATCACTAGTGACCTAGGAGAAGAGGCTGATCCTCACCTCACTACAACCTCCTTTCAGGTAGCTTTAGAGAGCAATAAGGTTCCCCCTCAACCTCCTCTTCTCCAGGCTAAACAACCCCAGTTCCCTCAGCTGCTCCTCATAAGACTTGTGCTCCAGAGCCTTCACCAGCTTTGTTGCCGATCTCTGGACAAGCTCCAGCCCCTCAATGTCCTTCTTGTTGTGAGGGGCCCAAAACTGAACACAGGATTCGAAGTGCTGCCTCACCAGTGCTGAGTACAGGGGCACCATCACCTCCCTGCTCCTGCTGGAAACGGTTTAGAAAACCATTACAGAAAACTAGTAGCAGGGTACAGAAATTAAACTATTAGTCATATAGAAGAAGGATCTATTTTAAATAAAAGTTCTTTTGATTTTTAAAGGATTAAACAACAGTAGAAAAGCAAAAAGCAAATTGGAAAAAAAGTTGATGGGGATTACTTGTGAATATTAATGGCTCATTTGAAGGCTACCAGAATATTTCCTGAAGACTTCACTCACTTTTGTAGGATTTTTCTCTTCTCTTTTTAAGAAAATCTAAATAGGAAATAAAATTAATCACAAAAGCTACACTCTTAGAGCCTTGAGACTCTCGACTTATTTGTCAATTGTATTTGTGAGTCCCTCTGAAAGAATCCCCTGTAACAGTGAAAAACTTCACTCTACTATTAAACATCACATGTGGCTCTGTTTTGTAATTCAGAATCAAATGAGATATTCAAACAACTAACATACTCACCTTTCATTCATGTGTACTCATGAAGAAACTCTTTGTGACTCCTTTAATTAATCCACTCAGTTTGAATACACTTGTCATAGTCTCTAGGGGTAGAGATTCCTTATCCACTATATACATGAAGAGAGGCACACCTCCACGACAAATAAACATTGGAGTGCCAAACATCTAGCAGCAGTCAGAACATCTTCATACAAGACCTACCCCACCAAGTATTTGTATCTCATAATTTTCTTTAGTCAAACTCCTCTTCAGACTACCCCAAAGTGAAATGAGTTGAAATAACAGAAGGATGCCTGCAGAAGAAAAGAATATCTGCAGTGAAACAAGCGAGCAAAAGAGACAACAAAAAATTCGTAAAGAATGTCTTGCTTTTAGCTCTCTCCTGTTTACATCTAGAACTGCTTCTCTGTTCTGCTGAACTGTGACATTTTACTTGTCATAACTGGGAGAGGACTGTAACTGAGAAACTGAAAGCTCATTTTACTCAGTTTAATTTGAGTAGCCAGGATTGAACCAATGAGATGTACAGTCAGACTCGCTAATAGGATATGAAATATCCAATTTTTCATAAGGTTGTAAAAACAACAGAGCAAGATCAAACTGGAAGTCCATCTAGCCTACTATCCTGAACACTGGCAAATAGGAAAAGCCTACAGAATACTATAAAAGAGATTTCTCTTCAGTAATCCTTCAGCCTATACCAGGCTGTAGCTTACTGAAAATGAGCTTTTTGTGCTAAATAGCTTTAAATGTGGGTTGTTGTTTTTTTCAAGAATCCTTTTCTGTTACTTTCTGAACCCAAGTAAATTAATAGCAGCAAGTAATTCTACAGCTTAACTGTATAAAGGCACACCTCCTTTTATTTTTACCTTTTTGTTTTGTTTTGTTGTTGTTTGTTTATTCCGCTTTAAGGGGTAGTAGGTTTCATTCCTTTATTGGAAGAAAGAACATTTTCACTTTTATCATGCTACTTACAGAACTCTCATGTCTTACCTCAGCAGTCTCTTTTGCAGAATAGAGAATTCAGTACAGTTCCTAACATTATGTTTTCTATTCTGACTGTTATTCAGAGGACATGTTCATGGAACTGCCTAATCTGGCCAAAATTGTTCATCACTTATTTTCCTGACTGATAACAGCTCAATTCCAGCATTTTTAGGACTCTTTTATGTACATCACTTATATTTTAAAAAAAAAATTATTGCATCGCGTTTAATGTCATAACATTTTTCTGTGACTTTTCACACACAGTTTTCATATTTCCTGCCTGAATAAGTTTTTATTATCACTAAATTTTTCAATTCATTATTCCCCATCTTTGCCTAACCTTTAAAAATTTGCTGACCTCCATAAGCACAAATCTAGGTGGAATTCCTACTTTGTCAAGATCATTACAAAACTGATTACTTCCTCTTGCTGTCTGTTGCCTATCTTTTGTGCAGTTCTTCATTTAAGCATTTTCCTTCTCTTGCTTTGCCACTTTGGTTTCTTCAGGAACATCTAATGGATGGTTTTGTTGACAATTTTTTCAAACTGAAGTGACTAAGTACACAGGATTTCCCATGTCCACTTTTGTTCACTTCTTCAAAGAAAACTCTGAGGCATGACTTGCCTAGACAAAGGTGAGGCTTTTATTAACTCTTCCCTGCTATTTACCAATTTCCTTAAGTTATGTTAGAACAGAGTTCACATCATCTCCCACCTTCAGATTAACACAGACATTTTCTGAGTACTAAGTAAGATTGGTATCAGACTACTGGGTTAGGTACTTGCATGTGGACCTGGAAGACTGGATATTCAAAAAATGGTCAGCCTTTTAAAAATAATAGAAACCATTTAACAGTTATAATAAAGTTCCCCTCAACCTCAGCTACTTAAATATAAGGTAAGAAGCTAAGAAGAAGAAACATCAGTAGTCCCAGAAGCAGTTCTTCATATTCTGACACAGGACCAGAATATAAATGAGATTTTCATCCTTTCAGATTCCAGAACCAGTTGTAGGAGTGGGATTCATTATACTGGGATATACACTTATTGAATGGGATGAAGCTAAGCCTGGGTGCTAGGCTGTGCTCTTGGCAAAAGTAGTTTCCTTTTGTGTAGGATTCTGGTGGTTAAGGATGTAGTGTTAGAGACTGGACATCAAAGTTCTGATTCTTTCTCAGCCTGTCCCATTTCGCTCCTTTGCTGTCCAAAACACCATGCTGTAGAACAGCAGAGGGGAAGCTGGGACTTAACCATCATACAGCCAAGTCAGAATATTCTGAAGACAAGAATCCAAGATTTTAGAATAGCTGTGAAGTAGTTCACCTTGGCAGAAGACATGGTTACTAACAGGAGATGACTGCCTATTTTTACCACCTTATCAAGCCTTCCCCAGTTTCTCATTGCTGTGGGTTTCCTTCCCTTTTAAGTTTTCTGTGCAGCCCTTCCCTTTCAGATCTCTGCTTATAGCAGCTGTCTTCTTTGGCTGTGTTTGCGTGTTAAGGTTGAGGATTCTTGTATCTTTTCAATGAAAGTTTTATTAAGGTCCATGCTTGCACGTCTATGCTACTCAGTGGTAATGTGCTGTAATTTCCAGTTGAATTTGTTATATCTTGCATTGTAGCTGGGCCTCTCCTCTGCACATTTTCCTCTTTCCTTCCTTCCTCCCTCCCTTCTACCTGCCTGTCTGGACTACTGCCCAGCAGCACTTACTATGGGTTGAAATGTGCCCTGGATTGCCAGTTGTGCTGGTGTACTTTCCTAGAAAATTACTCATCTCCACTGGGAAACTGAGAACCTGGCAGACGCCTACAACCAGAAGAGTTCTGCTTAGTTATTCCAATTGCAGCTGTAAAGTTATGACTTGTTTCTTCAGCATGCTTTCAATTGTTGGTAAAATTACTATAATTATTGTATTTCACTGATTTAAAATAGAACAATATTAGCTTAACCCCCTACCCATAGAAGTTGGACTGAATTCTAAACAATGGATTAATCCTTTACTGTTTTGATTTATTTCTATGACCAGAACCATAAAAAGATAAATGTTCCAGAGCTTTTCTGCATTGTATTTTTAACACCTTCTACTCCATGTAAAGCAGAATAAGCTAAATTCCATGTCTTTACAATGACATGGAATATTGGAGGATAACACAACTGTCCTGGCTCAGATAGAGAATTTTTCTGTTAATCATTTGTGATCATGTTTTTTCCCAGACTCTGAAAGACTTTGAGCACTCTTTATTGTATCCTTTCTCAGATAAAATCCTGTTGCTAGAGAGTATTTCAGGCTTTGCCTTACAACTAATCTTTTAAGTAAGTACTGTGTCCAGTTTTGGGCCCCAGTATAAGAAGGATGTGGAACTCCTTGAGCAAGTCCAGCAGAGAGCTACCAAGATGATCAGAGGACTGGAGCATCTCCCTTATGAGGAAAGGCTGAGAAACCTGGATTTGTTCAGACTGGACAAGGGAAGACTGAGGGGGGATCTCATCAATACCTATAAATATCTAATGGGTGGGTGTCAGGATGATGGGACTGGGCTCTTTTCAATAGTGCCCAATGACAGGCCAAGGGGCAACGGGCACAAGTTGGAACACAGGAAGTTCCACCTCAATATGAAGAAAAACTTCTTTCCTGTGAGGGTGCCAGGGCAGTGGCACAGACTGCCCAGGGAGGTTGTGGAGTCTTCTTCCCTAGAGACATTTAAACCTCACCTGGTTCCTGTGCCCCCTGCTCAAGCAGGGGGGTTGGACGAGATGATCTCCAGAAGTCCCTTCCAACCCCTACCATTCTGTGATTCTGTGATTCTGATTCTGTGATTTGTTTAACTATATAAATTTCACATTCTCACTGAACTGGAGAAATCCCAGTCACTCACCGCACTAGGTGTTGGACTTGCTATTGTGCGTTGAAGCTTCTGCCCCAGCCAAAAATAATGTATTTTCCTACATGCAAGGGACACAAGGACATACTGGTATACTTCTCAAAAAGTGATTCCATTTGTGCACAAGTTTTGGTCTATACAAACAGGGCTCATGTACTTACTAGGATTTTGGTGTATATAATTTAGCATAGAAATCACAAGCTAGACACCCCAAATAAAAATTTTAGTTTCAACAATTGCCCACAGCAGTTGCTCAATTAAAAAAGTGCCTAGCTCCTCTCCCTCCAATCAAACCTGAATACAGAACAGACTCTTCAACCATAGGTCACATAACTGAGCTTTCAGCTTTCTTCAAACATAAGTTGAACAGCAAAATGCCAGTTCTCACCCTCCACCTCCCATGTCCTTAACTTATATGTATTCAGAGGTGACACCAGCTGCAGATGAACAAAACTGAATCTGTGTTGGAGCACCCTATTAGCATTCATTCTTCATGCTGACTATGAGAAAGAAAGAATCTATTAAGTCAGATTTTGTTCCTATCTGCTGAGCCTCACTTGCTTCAGTGGTTTCTCCATCACAGCTGTCAGGAAAATGATCATTTAAAACAAGCGTGTTAACGTGGGAGGGAAGGAAGGGCAGGATTTGCAGTCATCAGTCAGAGCTGTCAGTTCAGCCCAACATTTATATTTAGTTGAAGTCATGACTTGAGATATGAGGAGAAATGGTTTATACAATGTGGAAACCTTGGAGTATAATAACATACTTAATACTGTTCAGCAGTTCCGATAAGTCTTTTTTTAACTAATCCAACACAATAGAGGAGTTCAAAAAAAGTAATAATGCAACAATGCCAGTGCCATGTCATGGAAAACAGATACTCCTGGAAGCTCTCATGACATGGCAAAATTAATATAATTTCAAAATTCTGTTCACTCCCTTGTCCCTTAGCAAAACACCAGGATTTACAATGAAAACATGCACATATCTATTTATCACACATGGATGAAATTAATCTTTTCAAGACAGTTGCAGAGTTGTATTATCATCAAAATTAGTATGAACTGTCTTGTAATAATACATCTATACATACACTTGATTAAAGTGTAAGTAAACACTTATTGAAGGAAGTTTTATTGCTATTAGAAGAGCTTTTTCTACATGTAAACACAGCCTACACTGAAGATGTTCAATTTCAGCTACTGCATTTATAGGTTGTTTTTTTCATCAAGCCTTTGGCTGCTCTTGAATTATTCTTTTTAAATAGAACTATACTGAATCACCTACATGGTTCGAACTAATTACTGATTCAGGCAGCAATTGCAAGTGACAGAATTTCTAATTGCTAGATGGATGGCAAGCTGCTAGAAATAGGCAATGCACAAAAACCAATTGAGAAATCCTCTCTCACACTTTCTGTCATCTTAATGACTGAGACAAGGTCAGGCCTGTCTGCTTCATGATTAAGGGCCATGTTCCTCATTTTTTGTCATGTACTTCTCCGTGCAGAGAAACTTTGTGACACTGGGGAATCATCAACAACATTTTCCTCATAAGCAATGCTTTTTAATTCAATTTCATTCACTTTTGTTCACAACATTTTAAAAGAATAGCTGGTTCCTTAGGTGCTATTGAAATAGATGCAATCTCCAGAACATTTTCTTACTTTTTCTGTTAGATTATTGCCAGAAAAACAGTGCAAGGTTAGAAGAATCAGAAGTGCTAATCCATCAAAACAAGGCTGTTTATAGAACATTTATTATAACAATTTCCTGCAGCTGTGTGATTAGAAGTCCGTAGGAAAAGGAGTTCATTTTCAAGGGCATTCAGAAGTGGTGTCCAAAAGTCTTCTGAGTAAAAAGAAATACAAAAGTTGAAAAACAGAACCCCCCACTGAAATGTAACAGATCTTCAGTGAAACCAAAGGAGGCAATCTGCCTCTCCAGGCACTTTATGGAAGTCTGTAATAATGTATTTTAAGTAAACTTATATGCCTTATTTAAGAACCTCTAATACAGCACCCACTCTTGTAATCTGTTTTTCATTTCTTTACAAACAAACTGTAAAAACCGGATGCCTTTCTGTGTATAGATCTCAAATTATTACCACCCTGTTAGAGTTATGAGAAACAGGAAAACTAATTTAAAATTATTTGGTCTCAAGGATTACATAATAATAATATATTTCAATATTTAAAATGTATTACTAGAGTTCCCACAACATTGATAAGACCTTGCAAACATTGGAAATTTTCAGCACACACAACCCCACCACACCACCCAGAAATAATAAGTTAACCTTGCTAGAACTAGGAGATTGGTTTCACTGCAGAATTATTTTTTTTTCTCTATCTATAATAGCTAGAAATGGTTTTTTAGGAATGAAAGCTGATACTAACACTTGACTCTATAAATAGTAGTTTAACTGTGCCAAACATTGTAAGAGCCACAATATAATGACAATAATATTGGGTAATGCTGATTTCATAAAAGTCAAAGTTACGTAAAATATTTCTATTGGTTTGCTCTTTCATATGCCCACAATAATATTTTTGCCTTTTTTTTTCTTTTTCTTTTTTTTTTTTTCCTGTATTGGGTTTACATGGCAAGGTTATTGTAGCTGGAGAGGGAAGGCTCTGCGAGGTGGTTTCTGTGAGAATCTGCTAGAAGGTGTCCCCATGTCTGACAGAGCCAGTTGCAGCTGGTTCCAAAATGGACCGTAGTACCTCTGTGATAACATGTTTAAGAAAGTGTAAAAAAAAAGCTGTGCAACAGCAGCTGGAGAGAGGTGTGAGAATATGTGAAAGGAACAGATCTGCCGACACCAAGGACAGTGAAGAAGGAGGGGGAGGAGGTGCTCCATGTCCAAGAGCAGAGATTTCCCTGCAGCCCCCAGTGAAGACCGTGGTGAGGCAGGCTGTGCCCCTGCAGCCCATAGAGGTTACGGCGGAGCAGATACCACCTTCAGCCCGTGGAGGACCCCACGCCGGAGCAGGTGGATGTGCCCAAAGGAGTCCGTGACCCCATGGGAAGCCCGTGCTAGAGCAGGTTCCTGGCAGGACCTGCAGCCCTGCTGGGGACCCATGCTGGAGCAGTTTGTGAAGAACTGTAGCCTGTGGGAAGGACCTACATTGAAGAAGTTCATGAAGGACTGTATCCCATGGGAGGGACCACACAATAGAGCAGGGGAAGAGCATGAGTAGGAAGGAGTGAGAGAGATGAAGTGCTATGAACAGACCACAACCCCCATTCCCTGGGCTGCCTGGGGGGAGAAGATAGAAGAGTTGGGAGTGAAGTTGAGCACAGGAAGAAGACGGTGGGGGGGAAGTTGGTTTTCGATTTGTTCTTATTTCTCATTATCCTACTCTGTTTAATTGGCAATAAATTAAATTATTTTCCCTAACATAAGTCTGTTTTGCCTGTGATGATAATTGGTAAGTGATCTCTATGTCTTTATCTCAACCCGTGAGCTTTTCGTTGTATTTTGTTCCACTGTCCATTTGAGGAAGGGGAGCGATAGAGCTGCTTGGTGGGCACCTGGCGGTCAGCCAAGGTCAACCCACCACACTTGTTTAGTTTTTTACTTTCTTTGTTATTTTTAGTACATTTTTTGAATCTTTACTTTTCTCCTAATTTCCTGCCACAACACAGTCATGCTTGAGGATTGTTAGTCTATTTGCTGTCAAGTCCCTTGAGGCTGTTCAGATAATACTTAAGGCTGGGTCTGCCTTTTTAACATCAGAGTTTCCTTTACCCTTTTACATACTCTTTAGAGTTGAAAATTGCCTCCCAGCTTTCCAACAATTAGGTATTGTTTATACATGCTTGGAAAAAAATGATTAAAAATTAAGAGAAGCCAAGCATCTTTGGGCTACTGGCCTCTGAATAGTCATTCTTGGCACTTAATTTAAGTGACTTGTGCAGCATCAAGACCTTTCTCAATCCCAGTATGTTTCTTGCTCTTGACTTCTTACTTTCTGGCACCACATCAGCTGCTCTTCTTCCCACAGTTTCTGCCAGAGCCATTAGAGACCCAAAGTGCATGTGTGGTTCCAAGTACTCACAAAGAGCAAGAAGCATTCTTGTGACATTTTGTTCGTATCTTCCTATTTTAACATGGATCTTTGTCCATTACAGCTGCGCAGTAGGGTAGATACTCTTTGAGCACAAGATACGGACATTTCCATTCTTCACATTGGAGTCTGCATTCTGACCCTGATAACAGTGCAAATACCAGAGAATTTTGGCTTCTCATTCATACCAGAGGATTTGGGCTTCTCATTAATTAGAAAGTCTGCATATTCCGTAAAGGAAAAGTTCATTCAGATGTTTAATCTTGCAAACTTTGAAATAACAGAACAGTTATTATAGATATAAATAAATCAAATTCTTAATGCTGGTCAATTCACAGGGGAACACTGCCTCAAAGGAGCAAGAACAGTTCAGGCACTTGTTTAGCTTGTTAAAGGAGCTCTTATTTCAGAAATGCAACAATCAGAACAGTGAAGCTTATAGCTTCTATATAAAAGCTTAAAAGATACAAGTTGTAAAGAGTAAATTCACATATTAAGGTGTTAGTATTAATGGTATTCTCATAATGATATGATGATACACCTGTGGCCTGATTTTTAAAATAATGTATTTTGAGTGGCTTTATTTTTTTTAGAGTATGTCTTCTACTGAGTGTAGCTTCAGATGCAAAGGCTATGAGCTATTCTATGAGACCTCTATGAAAAATCTTGTTTTCTTGCATTTGACATTGCTTTTTCATTTTTGGCAGGAAAAAAAAGGTTCATTTCAGTTCTTTGGGACAGCAGCCTGTTGCCTGAATTTTGATATCAGGCCTTCTTTCATCTAACAGTGTACATGATTTGTGCATGATAAAGTAGAAAAGAACTGTTTGTCAGTCCTTTGTAAAGCCTATGGCTTTATTTGCTGCACCTTCCTATGCCCTTGAAGATATATTTTGCAAATCAAGAACTCCCAGACAGAGATGTTCCAAGAAAGGATGTGGTAAAACACACACGGGATATACTGGAAGTCAATGCTTTTTCAAAAGACGTAAGGCATGCTCAACCTTACATTTTCATCAAAAGGTGTTTTACAGATATGGTTCTTGTGCTTGGAAAATAGAAACGAGATGCCAAAGAAATGAAAGCTAATTAGAGCCTGCTGAGATGAAAAACATGTTAGGGATCTTTCCAGTACAAGAGGCGCTAAGCACTGTGAGTGTCCTGGGAACACTCTGGCTGACCCTGGTGGGCAAAATTCTGGGTGATGTGCTGGGCTAAAAAAATGACAGAAAGTCTTTTTGCTTCTGTTTTAAGAGATAGCAGAAAACTACCCTCCTGTACTCGGCACTGGTGAGGCCGCACCTCGAGTACTGTGTTCAGCTTTGGGCCCCTCACTACAAGAAGGACATCGAGGTGCCGGAGCGTGTCCAGAGAAGGGCAACGAAGCTGGTGAAGGGTCTGGAGAACAAGTCTTATGAGGAGCGACTGAGGTAGCTGGGGGTGTTTAGTGTGGAGAAGAGGAGGCTGAGGGGAGACCTTATCGCTCTCTACAGCTACCTGAAAGGAGGTTGTAGTGAGGCAGGGGTCAGTCTCTCCTCCCTAGTAACAAGTGATAGGACGAGAGCAAATGGCCTCAAGCTGCACCAAGGGGAAGTTTAGGTTGGATATTAGGAAAATCTTCTTCACTGAAAGGGCACTGGACTGGAACAGGCTGCCCAGGGAAGTGGTGGAGTCTCCATCCCTGGAGGTATTGAAAAGAAGGGTAGATGTGGTCCTTGAGGATATGGTTTAGTGGTGGGCTTGGCAGTGATAGGTTAGCAGTTGGACTCGATGATCTTGAGGGTCTTTTCCAACCTTAACAATTCTATGATTCTGTGACTCTATCCACCTGAACAATCTAGATCTGAGATTTATATATCTTGTTGATTAAAAACAATTGCTATTTGGCAAGATTAAAATAATCTAAACCAAAAACTTTATTTTTCACAATGTAGACACTATAAAAAAACTTCCATTTTTTAAGTAACCAACAATTTTGGGTTTTTTGGGGGTTTTTTTTTGGTAATACTAATCTTTCTGTTTTGGAGAACATGGATCTGATTTTCCAAAGGACAAATAGCAGTCTTCATAAACCATCTATGTAAATTTGAAGGCATCCAATATAATTTGTGACTTCCAAGAACAACATTTTTAGGATTCACGTACATTAGGATGTTGCAGTGTTTAGTTTACAGAAATAAAGCAGAGATGCTGTTCTCAGCCATGCTAAGATTTTAAGAAAATAGATGGAAATAAATGAGCTTTATCTGTGAAAAACTGAATAATACCACGGAACTTCCGATTTTCCACTCTCTTATATAACTTCATTACTTAGGTGATGTAAGATCTTTTGGATTACTGTGATCTGTCATTTGGTCTGGCTCCTGCTTCTGAATATGTCCAGACTCAGCTGGAGCGTAGGACAGTTGCTGGCACCAATTCTGGGCATGTAGACAGCAGGCCTATGCAACTGGCCTAAGAAAAATTCCTATTCTGACATTTTGCTTTGAGACATGGGAGTTTCCAGTCTCACCACCTAGACTTAGCAACGATGCCAACTCTCCCAGCTTCCCTGCAGGGTCTGCAGGGATTCACTGTGAACACTCAATTACCTGAGTAAATCTGGCAGGGATGGGTTGTCATTAAACAAGGATCTACGCCACTTTATAGTTTCTAAATTCAGACTAACTTTTAACTCTTGAACATGCATAGAAATTATTAACACTGTATAAGTTTCTGTTTACATTTTTGTTCATTACTTTAGAGACTGTTAGGCTCTTTATTAACAAAAAGCAGTTAGAATACTACTTTCAAGGGCTCTGAATCTTTATAAACTCTATAAAAGTCCATTTCTTATGTCAGAGACTGAGCCACTGAACTCTTCAGGAACTGTTTTGATTTTTCATTTTTAAAAAATCTTGTTATCCTACTGTTTTACTTGAGGTGTCAATTACTCATGCAATGTACAGTGTAGGCAAACTCAGTGCTGTTGTAGTTTCTGAACAGAAATGCAACATCCTACAATATCTCCCATCTTTTCTTGTTATTAGAGGTGCTATACAGGAAGACATGTGTGTCAAATATTAGTTAGTGTAATACTTTTTCATTAATATCACTAAACATTGCATGGTGTGTCTAGATTAGTGTGCTCTTGCTAAACCTTAATAATGAACTAATTTATATCTTAATATCTAATTAATTAAGAGCCACAATTATTTAATTCATATGGTGGCTCCTTTATGTGCTTCTAAAACTGCTTGAAGAAAACCACTGATTAGGATTCCATCAGCATTTCATGAAGCTTAGGCTTCATGCATTGCAAGCACAGAGTTTTAATAGTTCATTAATTGTGTATTAAATTAATTTTTACTAATTACAATATAGTGGAATAAAGAATATATAAGAATACAATAATAAATTAAAATAAAAACCAATCAGGCAGAATAAGACAATTTTGTGTTGTGATTATTTAGTAGAGACTCATACAAGCCCTTTGAACTGTGATGAAATCCACCCTGAGCAAAACCCAGAAACAATGCCTACAGGCTGCTAAATTCAAGTTATGCCACTGTATCAAGTCTCGCTAACTACAGTCACTTTTTCAGGATAAAACTCTCCCTATAGCAAGTAAATCCCAGAATCAAAGAAGTCCAGATTGCAAAATGGAGACTAGGTCATATAAAGCTTATATTATAATTTTATTTGCTTCTGCTCCATTCTAATGCCTTATAAAGTTGAAAACAAGTTAATTCTGAAATCCTGAAAATCCTTCAAGATTTTTGGGATGCATCTTTGCATGTCTTTCTGAGGGTATTATATTGAATAATACTAATAATTTTTTTGCTTAGGGTAAAAGGAGAAACTTCATCTCAGTGGGAAATTTTCTAAGCTAAATTTTTGCAGAGCAATAGACAGTTGTATCAGGTAGCTCAGGAGAGTTACATATCATATAGTAAGGATGAAAGGACACAAGTCCTAGAAAGGCATATTTTTCTCTGTAGACAGTGAAGGGATGTCTACGTTCAGATGTCTACAATGTGGACAACTAAATGTGAAAAGATGAAGTGTACCCAGAACAGTAGTTCATTTCTTTTGCTCCAAAAAATGCGTATTGATTCAGAATGCACTAAATATTTAAAAAAAAAAAACCAAACCACTATGGTCTGCTGTATGACTTTTGTTGGTATTGTGTTTTGTTGTTTTTTTTTTTAATTTAGATTCGTTAACTTTTAGTCCTGAAAAAATTTACTGAAGTTCACACACAGAGGAAACAGTACAGTAGCTCAGTCCTCCTGGGAGGCTTGAGAGTTGCATATCATCTTCACAACAGGGAACAAAAACAGCGTGAAGATTTCCTGCAGTAAGGTGGAAGACATCACATATGGAGACAGGTTTATGCTGGATTTTGATCCTTAGAGCTGTAAGATCCAAACAAGGATCAGGCGATCCAGAAAGATCTGGAAGTGAAATCAGGTGATGCGTTGAGACAACTGATTTGCATTGTGTCTTTACTTTGGAAGTTGGTCTTGTCCCATCTATAGAATGTGCACTGGGCACATGCCCGATGTGTGATGTGAATTAAACATGAACTAGCAAAATAGTATTTAGATGAGGCTGTAAAAGTGGGAATCTGTTCATGGATTAATTTCCTCATAAGAAAAGGAAGGCTACATAGAAATACAGCAGCCACATTAAATAGGGCTGTAGCACCTCAGAGAGCACCTAGGCTTAAGCAATACACTAAGAGTGGCAACATGCCAGAGAAATAGGTCTCTATTGCTGCGCCATTCTTCAGGTGAGGAACCTGAATGGTATGAAAAGTATGACTTGGTTAAGGCTGTGCAAGGAATTATAACACAATTTCCAAGGTCTGTGTAGGCACAAATCCTCCCAACCACATGAATTTCAGTGAGACACACATGGAAGTTTCCAAGGAAAAGGTGGTATTTTTCAGGGTGTTTACCTGATGGAAAATGGCAATAGGCAAGGTTGCAAGAGGCAAAAGAGCTCAGCTACACACTATGTTTCAGAAGACATTCTTTGAAATTGAAGTTGAAACAAGGCACCTGCATGTGTGCTCATGTATACATGCAAGCATGTATAAATGCTTAAATATTTCTTGGGTCAAAAATGGAATATTATTGTCCTTAAAGAAGAGGACCTTTGCATTTACTTTGGCATAGGAAAGTAAAAGATCCCCAGGAATATATGTTCTTAAGTTTACTATACAAGAAAAGACAAGACCCTCTCAAGCCTCACCAATTCATGAGGCATGACATAAGCCTGTCATGCCAAGATGAAAATTCTTATTACATGCAAATGAAGAATCAAAATACTGGGATCTGCTGTCTCCAAATGGCAAAAAAGTTGTCTTTTACAAGGTTTTTTTATAAGCCTAATGAATGAGAGCTGCCTGTTAGGAAAGCTGTTGGGAAGCCCTGAAAAATCATCTCCACTGTAGATATTTTTGTCTGCTATAGGAAGACTCATACACACTACTTAAATGTGCATACAGACACTATTTAGGCATGTGTACATTAGAATCACAGACACATTAAAACTATAGACAGATGCATGGTAGGTAAACAGACAGCAGCTGATAGATGTTCACGGTGTTCAGTCAAGATACTGGCATGCTCCCTTGGGTGCACGGACTTTGGAAAATGCAGTGTTCAGTAAGACCTAGAATGTGTAACTGTTTTTAAAACAGTGCTCACACGCATAAGCTCAGTGGAAAACACTTCCCCATTGCGTGAAGGGGCAATGCTGAGATGAGCATGTCAGTCTGCACATCTAAGACTTTTAGGGGTACTGTTCTGATACAGTCAAGTTTTATTTTCTGAGAGGAGGTAGGCAGACAGCCTGATAGCAAGGCTTAGGGGAAGGGGAAGAAGTAGAGGAAGGGGGGAGAAGTCTGTGTTAGAGTCTGGCAGCTGAGAAAAGGAATTGTGAAAGAAAGACTGGCAAAAAACTAACTAGAAAACCACTAACAGAGCAGAGCACAGCATGGAAGAAATGGTTGCCAGAAGCTGAGTGACTGAGCATTTGTATGTCTGTAATCCTGTGGCTGTTACTACCCAGAAAGTCTTGGGAGTGTCCTGCTGAATCCTCTCCAACACCATTTTGGGGATCTGATAAGTGACTATTGTTACTTTTTACCTAAAACCGAGAAGCCTGAGTATAATTAGACGGAGGGTGTGCACTCTGCCACAAACATGCCTAGGGTGTTTCATGTTGTGATGGCATGTTTACAATTCTGTAATCTTTATCCTATGTAATTTTAAGGGTTGCTTTTAAACGCTAAACACTAATGAGTGCCCTCACTTCTCAAAGCATAAGAAAGAGGTGAAGGATACATCCCATTTCTAGCTGTTGTGAGGTGGAAGGAAGGGCACAGCACTGGTTTTGGTAGTCCAATACGCCTGCTCTGCCACCGAACCTGTCTGATCCTGCATTCAGAGAAGTCTGAGTTGTTTCCAGTCCCATCTCAGATCCTCTCTCAGTTCTGGTGCAGGTAAGTCAAGGATAAGGTTTACTTTTCCTTTCCTGGCACATCTGCTGCTTTGAGTATGGGTGAAGCTGTTCAATATTAATTTTCTCAGGAGTGGGAGGACTTCAAAAAGAGTGCTGAATGACAGCTGGGCAGGGAAAAGATAATGGGCAGGAATACCATGGGCTTTACTGTTATGAGGCTTTAGGAAGGAACACAATAACACATTACAGGATTAAGTTACCAAACTTAAATTGTTATCTATAACCAAGAAGCACTGATAAATCTGGCTTTCAGTTACAACCATCTTTTTGATTAACTGATAGTGTGAGATTATATACCAGGACTTCAGGCAGAAGGAGAAGGGGAGTAGGCGAAGAAAGAAAAAAGATATCATGGGAGATCTGGGGAAACATAAACGTTAATGTTAAGGGACAAGGACAGAATTGAAGGAAAGCTGTAAATTCTGGGGAAAAAAACCTACAGGATAATCCAATGGGGGAGGAGACAAACCAGAGGAGATGCTTGGTGGAGGAGTGACTGCTGAGATGATAGGGTGGAAGGTGGGAGAGATATACAAAGAGCTGGAGGAGGGAGGAGATTCTTGGGGAAGGAACAGGAGTAAAAGGAAGCACATGGAGAAAGAAAGGCAGAAGGGAAGTCTGCTAACAAGCTGGAAACTGCAGCTGCGAAAGACACACAGGAAGAAATCAACAGGACTCCAAGACGACCAAAGGTAGAACAACAGCATTTCCATAAGAGGATATGTCAGAAAATATCCAGATTAATGGAAATTTCAGGAATGTTTTTGTTTCCTTCCTTTACCTTGTCACTTCATTTTCTGACTAACTTCAGAGAAGGAGAAACTTCATAGAAAGTCAGGCTAAGAGGTTTATGCCATGCGATGCCACTTGAGTTACTACATGTGGGGCATAGCCTTATAGCTCCTGTCATACTGGTTTGCCTCGGGGTCCTGTTAACCCTCTGGGACAGCTTTTATCTTAATTATGAAAGGCCTTGGCAGAGATGCTGCTCACTGTTGCTATTTGTCGTTACTGTCTGGAAGGAGGCGTCTCAATCTGTTGTTTAAATTAAAAAAAAAATACAGTGCTTAAAATGTTAATACTTTAATAGTTTTTTAAAAGTATTTTAAACAAATAATCACTGCTATGATAAAAGGATCTAGCAAGGATCCAAAAGGATAGGCAGAGGAAGCAATAGCACTGTCACTTGGCTCAGATGTTCATTTAGACAACAAAGTTCTGAACCAAAAGAATCCCATGAATATGAACAGCCCTATTCACAGCTGTGTTCCCTCATTCTGCTCCTTCTCTGTGTTTTGTGTAAACAAGTATAATAAGCCCAAATCTGAAGAGTCATCTCTAGTATGAAACTCCTTACCTGGCTTCCAGTGTGTTTGGAGGATTAACTGGGATTAGACTGTGTTTGCAAAGAGTTATTGCAATGAGCAAAGTCAATTAAGCTTATTCTGGACAGGCAACAGGGACCTGATACATTGCCTCCAAGTGCTGGGCTATTGCAAAGGGTAGAGAGATCAGAGGCACAGGCTGGCATTGAAAGACTTTCTTAGAGCTGGTCTTTCTTGAAATCGTATGTGAGAAAGAGTAGTACCTTTGGCTCAAAGGTCCTATAATTCCTTATCACTAAGACAGCTTAGCTACCAAGGAGTTTAAAAGGTCTCTGAAACTTTCTGTTTCTCTTTGTGGCTGATGAAAGATTAACAGACTTGTAGGGCACTGGGCAGCCAGGGTTGCTACAGCATTGCTACAGAAACTTGATTTTTCTGTGAATAAGGAGCTAACTTAACAGGTTCTTCTGCAGCTCTCCAGTTCCTGGTGGCAAGAGTAGTGAGAGCAGCTCTCCCTCCATACAGGTATGTGACCCTGCTCCTGGATTAAATGCAGTTTCTCAGCACACAGTTGGACATTGTATTCGTTTCTTGTGAGCAAACTATTGCACTTGGCTGCTTATAATTCTACGAAAAGCCCATTCACTAAAATTTAGGAAGAGTAAATATACAGATAATCAAATTATTTCACTTGCATATTAGTAGCTTGATAATATATTGCTAATATTTCACTGTACATTGCAATTAAAGATTAATGTATTCATATTTTAAACTTAAAAAGTGTATATAATCATTTGTCTGTGGATCATTATCTTATATATAAAAGCCTGTAATATAAAAGATTATATACATTTATTATAAAAAATAAAAATTAATCAAGAGAAATACCAAGTGTACAGCTGATCATAAATGCATATGCTTTATACTTCTGTTATAAATGAACATCTGAAAATACTGTAGTAATTATTAATTATAGGAAAAGGCATATATGTGCATTTCTGTGTAGATTTAAAATTATAATTCATGTTCAGTAAAGACATTGATGTAACATGTCTTAAATTAATTTTGATATGTAAGCCCTGAGATCAACTCAATAAATATAGCATAGTCATGTAAATACTAATAACTTGTGCTATTTTCGTAATCTGTTTCTCTTTAACAACCGATACAATAACTATGATATTAACTCAGTGATTTAATTTTTTTTACTTGAAAAAAATGTCCTGTTCATAAAAAACGTGTAGTCTGTAGTTGTCTAGTTTTGGGGATTTTTTTCTGTCCTCAAGTGATACTTCAGAAGCATTTATATAATTGGCACAACCAGGAGAATGATCAGAAATGTAGGGGTCTTTCAGTTAAATTATAATATTTTGGAACTACTTTTTCTGTGTAGCTGACAGTTATATGCATTTTTCTGTAACATGGTTTCATTTGAAAGAATAATGCCATATCTTAGCATCAGAAAATGACATAACTTGAGAAGTTCAGGGTATCTAATAGTTGCCTGCTTCATTAACTGCTAGTACACAGAAATCACCACTAGTACTTTTTCTATTGCTTTGTTCTTCATAGCTGTTAATGTTTTTAATATGCAATAATACTACAAAATTTTCCTTATCTCTCAAGACCTCCAGCTGCTGCCAAGGTACTTCTTGTGGCAAGCATGGTTTTATTTTTCAGTTGTTTTTTTTTTGTGTGTGTGTGTTACCTATGTTTTAGACTTTCAGTATAGCAATTAAATACCGTGTCAAGAAAATATGAAAAAAGTAAAAATTCTTTTTTTTTACGCATACAAGAGTAGCATATTCTCACTTAGAATTATGAAGAGAAAAAGCATCCTCTGCTATAAGAAAATTTGTATAATAAAGTTTTTGTATAATAACGTAGTTTAAATAAAGCCTCGCTCACCACATCCATAGGGAAAGGCTATAAAAGGTAAAAAACTCCATGTAGGTCGGCGCATATTTTCTTGAAAATCTGAGCATTGCTTCTTCACCCAGACCAGTAGGCAAGAGCCACATGGTCTGTACCTCCGCTGCCAGCTAGAGGGGACAATCTGCTTTTCTGAGAGTGTTTCCATCAGGTCCATCCATCAGTGCTACCACTGCTGTAGTCTTTGAGATTTCCCCTGAGGGAGAAAGCTTAATTGGGAAGGGCTTTGGCATGTATTAATTCTCCAGATTATTTTCTATGTTGCCCTTTCTTTTGGTAGAAAATATGCGTCTCACTGGCAGAGGCCTGGATCTCCTGGTACTATTCCAACCACCGATTCTGATTCCCAAAGTGGGGCTGGGGAACTGTCCCAGGACATGGGACTGGTTAAGTAAAGCTTTCTTCTTGTGCTGACCTGATAAAAAGCAGGTTTTGTTCTGGCAGTAGGCTCATAGTTTGGCTTTAACACCTTGTGTTGGAGGCTGAACTGAAGTCCCAGGTAAGATCTTCTGCATGTTGCTCAGGCCAAGGACATGTCTCCAGGTCTGGAACATGTGAACTGAAAGAAAAGGGTGTCAATCATTAGACAGGTCTCGAACTCTTGAGAAGTCACCAAAAAAGTTGACCTTAAACTTACCTCTTCATTAACTGGAAAAAATTCCCTGTTCATATGTTGTTCTTAATTATTACACAGACAAAATTATGGTGTAGCTGGTAGGCAAATGTTAACGTAAGGACTACGTAGTCATTCATCAAAGCCACTGCCATTTCTTGTTTGGGGTGATTCACTATGGTGACTATTTGTAAACCTGGTATTGCACCAGCGAAGTTTTGAATTACTCCATTATTCTGTGACTTCTAGGCCAAGGAGAAGAGTTTTGCAAGAAGCTGAATATATCCAAGTAGGGACAAGATTTATTAAATTTCTCTTGACTTTCAGAAAACGTCTGCTTTCAAAATTTGTCTCCCCTAACATTGGAGCCTCCTCTCTGTGCCCTCCTTAGGTTTCAGTAAGAAACGTCTCTAGCATTAATAGACTGACCCAGCCCTTTACGTAACATATTTCTATGGCTCCTTGCTGCTTCAGACTCACCCAGAAGCTGAAGTTATTATATTACATTTCTGTATTGGGTTCAGTTCTACAAAGTTCCTTCCTATCTATGTTCTGAGTGACTCTCACATGAACCCACAGGAGTGGAAGAATCAAAGTCAGCTCTACCCCTGCCTCTGTTGTGCTTTCTTCACCTCATTCCCCTGCTAAAATAATTTGAAAATAATTTTTAGAAGTGATTTTGAGGACTGAGAAAGGCAGCAGTTTATGCATGCCATAGTCAGTGAAGAAGAGCGCAGAATCAATATTTCTGTGCAGAAAATGAACAGAAGCAGCTGCTGGGTTTTCCATCATCAATTTTCCTTCAAAGAACCTAGTTACAATATGACAGAGAAACTCATAGAATCATAGAATCGTAGAATAGTTTGGGTTGGAAGGGACCATTAGAGGTCATCTAGTCCAACTCTTCAGCAACGATCAAGGACATCTTCCACTAGATCAGGTTGCCCAGAGCCCTGTCCAGCCTCACCTTGAATGTTTCCAGGGATGGGACATGTACCACCTCCCTGGGCAACCTGTGCCAGTGTTTCATGACCCTCACCATGAAAAATTTCTTTCTTATATCTAGTCTGAATCTACCCTGTTTTAGTTTGAAACCATTACCCCTTGTCCTATTGCTACACATCCTGTTAAAAAGTCTGTCCCTATCTTTCTTATAAGCCCCCTTTAAGTATTGGAAGGCTGCAAGAAGGTCTCCCTGGAGGCTTCTCTTCTGCTTTCTGAATAACTCCGACTCTCTCAGCCTGTCTTTATAGTGGAGAGGTGCTCCAGCCCTCTGATCATTTTTGTGGCCCTCCTCTGGAACCACTCCAACAGTTCGATGTCCTTCTTGTGCTGAGGGCTCCAGAGCTGGACACAGCACTGCAGGTGGGGTCTCACCAGAGCGGAGCAGAGGGGCAGAATCACCTCCCTCGACCTGCTGGCCACACTTCTTTTGATGCAGCCCAGGATTCGGTTGGCCTTCTGGTCTGTGAGCACACATTGTCAGCTCATGTCCAGTTTTTCACCTACCAATACCCCAAGTCCTTCTCTACATTGCTGCTTTGAATCCCTTCATCCACCAGCCTGTATTGATACTGGGGGTTGCCCTGACCTAGGTACAGGACCTTGCACTTGGCCATGTTGAACCTCATGAGGTTCACATGGGCCCACTTCTTGAGCTTGTCCAGGTCTCTCTGAATGGCATCCCGTCTGTCAGGTGTGTCAACTGCACCACTCAGGTTGGTGTCATCTGTAAATTTGCTGAGGGTGCACTCAATCCCACTGTCTATGTAATTGATGAAGATATTAAACAGTACTGGTTCCAATATGGACCCCTGAGGGATAACACTCATCACTGATCTCTGTCCTGACATTGAGCCATTGACCACAATTCTGGATGCAACCATCCAGCCAATTCTTTATCCACCAAACAGTCCATTCATCAAATCCATATCTCTCCAATTTAGAGAGAAAGATGTTGTGCAGGACTTTGTCAAAGGCCTTACAGAAGTCCAGGTAGATGACATCTGTAGCTCTTCCTTTGTCCACTGCTGTAGTCACTTCATCATAGAAGGACACTAGGTTGGTCACGCAAGACTTGCCCTTGCTGAAGACAGTAGAAAATATATTTATTTTCGATCAGTGGAAAGAAGGGCCTATACCGCATGTTTTAACTCAGAAAATTTATTTTCTATGGCACATGCCCTGCAAATCAGCAATCTGTATTTTCTTTGCTCTATTTTGACTAAGCTGTTGCCAAAGATGAAGTCCAGTAATGGAGAAAACACTTAATATCAAGTCCCACTGTACATGACCTGTGAACTGCTCCTGTCTTTCAACAGCTTCATACAAATGCTCACATTAAGTCATCTAGGAGTTGACTGACCTTGATTCTGGAGAGCTCAGCAATCTTGCAGGTGATTATTTGGAGCTACATGGGTACTCCCCATTGACAAATGCCATGGAACTTATAATTTAGCATCTGGTGTGTATCAGTGATGCACTTGGATTCCAAAGCAAGTGACAAAATACAATAGCTAAGACCCAAATGGTCATAGAGTAGTTATATTCATTCTAGATGTACTAGATTCTGGTAGATTTTGTATTACTTCCTTAGAAGCTGGGTAAATACTCACGCAGTTAGGTTTTATTAATATTCATTATTACATAATTCAAGTGTTAGTAACATGTGAGCTGCCTCATTTAGTGCCAGTATGTCTACTTACACTGTATTCACAGAATCACAGAATGGTAGGGGTTGGAAGGGACCTCTGGAGATCATCTCCCCCTGCTTGAGCAGGTACACCCAGAGCAGGGGGCACAGGAACCAGGTGGGTTTGAATGTCTCCAGGGAAGGAGACTCCACAACCTCCCTGGGCAGCCTGTTCCACTGCTCTGGCACCCTCAACTGTAAAGAAGTTTTTTCTCATATTTAAGTGGAACTTCCTGTGTTCCACCTTGTGCCCACTGCCCCTTGTCCTGTCATTGGGCACCACTGAAAAGAGTCTAGTCCCATCCTCTTGACACCCACCCTTCAGATATTTGTAAGTATTGTCAAGATCCCCCTTCAGTCTTCTCTTCTCCAAGCTGAACAAACCCAAGTCTCTCAGCCTTTCCTCATAAGGGAGATGCTTCAGTCCCCTGATTATTGTGGTAGCTCTCCGCTGGACTGTCTCCAATAGTTCCACATCTTCCTTAAACTGAGGAGCCCAGAACTGGACACAGGACTGCAAATGCAGTCTCACTAGGGCAGAGTACAGGGGGAGGATAACCTCCCTTGACCTGCTGGCCACACTCCTTTTAATACACCCCAGGATACCATTGGCCTTCTTGGCCACAAGGGCACAGTGCTGGCTCAGGGTCACCTTGCTGCCCACCAGCACTACCAGGTCCTTCTCAACAGAGCTGCTTTCCAGTAGTTCAGCCCCCAACGTGTACCACTGCACGGGGTTGTTCCTCTCCAGGTGCAGGACCTTGTACTTGCTCTTGCTGAATTTCATGAGGTTTCCCTCGGCCCAGCTCTCCAGCCTGTCCGGGTCTCGTTGGATGGCAGCAGAGTCTTCTGGTGTATCAGCCATTCCTCCCAGCTTGGTATCATCAGCGAACTTGCTGGGGTTACACTCCATCCCATCATCCAGTTCATTGATGAATATGTTAAACAGGACTGGAGCCAGCACAGGCCCCTGGGCAACACCGCTAGTGACAGGCCTCCAGCCAGACTCTCCTCCATTGATCACGACCCTCTGAGTTCTGTTGTTGAGCCAGTTCTCAATCCACCTCACTGTCCGCTCATCCATCCCACACTTCCTTAGCTTGTCTGTGAGGATGCTATGGGAGACAGTGTCGAATGCCTTACTGGAGTCAAGATAAACAACATCCACTGCTCTCCCTTCATCGACCCAGCCAGTCATGCCATCGTAGAAGGCTATCAGGTTGGTCAAGCATGATCTTCCCTTGGTGAATCCATGTTGACTGTTTCTGATAACCTTCTTTTCCTCTACATGCCTGGAGATGACCTCCAGGGTGAACTGCTCCATCTCCTTCCTGGGGATGGAGGTGAGGCTGACTGGCCTATAGTTCCCCTATAGTTCTCCTATAGTTCCTGTCCTCCACGACCTTTCAAAGATGATGGAGAGTGGCTCAGCAAGAACATCCGCCAACTCCCTCAGCACTCGCGAGTGCATCCCATAGGGGCCCAAATTTGCCAGGATCCATTTTGCATAGGTGGTCTCTGACGCAATGCTCCTCAGCCAAGGGGAAGTCCTCCTTTCTGCAGATTTTTCCTCTCTTCTCTGGGGGCTGAGGTGCCTTAGAGCCAACCTTAGCAGTGAAGATCGAGGCAGAGAAGGCATTCAGTAACTCTGCCTTCTCTGCATCCTGATTCACCACGGCCCCTTCCTTTTTCAGTGTTGACCCCCTGTATCCCCAGTCTTCCTTTTGCTGCTGATGTATTTAAAGAAGCCCTTCTTGTTGTCTTTGACATCCCTTGCCAGATTTAATTCCACATGGGCCTCGGCCTTCCTTGTCACATCTCTGCCCACCCTGACAACATTCCTATATTCCTCCCAAGTGGCCACTCCCTTTTCCCACATGCTGTGAACCTCCCGCTTCCATATGAATTTCTCTAGAAGCTCTTTGCTTATCCATGCACATCTCCTGGCTCCTCTGCCTGATTTCTTCCTCCTGGGGATGCACTGATCTTGAGTTCGGAGGAAGTGGTCCTTGAATACTGTCCAGCTCTCTTGGACCCCCCTGCCTTCCAGAGCTCGAGCCCATGGGATTCCTCCTAGAAGGTCTTTGAAGAGGCCAGAGTTGGCCCTCTTGAAGTCCACGGTTGTAATCCTGTTTCTACCATGCAGAATCCTGAACTCCACCATCTCATGGTCACTGCAGCCAAGGCTACCCTCAGCTCTCACGTCCTCAAACAGCCCATCCTTGTTTGTTAGGATAAGGTCAAGCAGCATGTCTCGTGTCCTTGGCTCCTCTACCATCTGCATCAAAAATTTATCCTTGATGCTCTGCAGGAACGTCCTGGAATGTGTGCGTCTCGCTGTGTTGCTTTTCCAGCAAATATCTGGGTGGTTAAACTCCCCCATGAGGACCAGATTCTGCGATTGTGAGGCTACTTCCAGCTGTCTGTAGAAGGCTTCATCAACTTCCTGTTCCTGATCAGGTGGCCTGTAGCAAACACCCACAACAGTGTCACCCATATTTGCCTGCCCCTTAATTTTTACCCACAAGCTCTCAGCTTGTTCTCCTTCCACCCCCAGGCAGAGCTCGATACATTCCAGTTGCTCCCTCATATAAAGAGCAACTCTCCCACCTTGCCTTGCTGGTCTGTCTTTCCTGACAAGCCTGTAGCCATCCATGACAGCATTCCAGTCATACGAGCTGTCCCACCATGACTCTGTGATTGCAATGAGATCATGGCCCTGTGACCGCACACAACCTCTAGTTCCTCCTCTTTATTCCCCATGCTGCGTGCATTGGTGTACAAGTATTTCAGGAAGGTGCTTGACCACACAGTTTTCCCCAGAGGGGTGTACGAGGACCCACTATAGCCATGCAAACCCTTGAGATGGTTGGTCTCCTGGTTGCCATCGCATGAAGCCACCATGGCACCTTTATCACTGCTCAGGTTGTCCCGCCTTATTCCGCATTGTGTGTGATGGCATTAGCATGGTCAGTTTGTCCCCCTCCCCCCACGTTCCTCAGTTCATCACTGCCAAGTTCGTCACTGGCAGGAGCCAAATATATCACACTGTTTCCACTGTACTGCTGCCAAGTTGGCTTTAGCCAATGGTATTTTAGGATGTTTTCCGTATCATCAGAACACATTGAGAATCACAAGGGACAGCACCTTATGTCCTAACACTTCACAGACCTGGGAAAACTACAGCTGGGAGTCGTTAGTGGGCAATGAAGGAGCTACACAGCAGTTTGGAATGAGTCTTCCAAGCTCTTGAGGGGAAATCAGGTATTAATGAATCTTTGGGAGAATCTTTTTTCAGGGGGCAGAGGACTGCTTTATTGGGGTATTCTTCAGGGCATATGCTGGAAAGTCTTGAAAGCCCATACCTCTGCAGTAAAAGTCTGTGACGTGAGGTGGGCAAAAAAATGCTACACCACCTCTGCAATCTTTGACCAATCTTTCCGTTAATGTCAGGTGGTAAATATTTTGAAATTTTCTCATTGCATTTTCTTCTTGCTTAACAACCTGTTTGTGCTTACCAGAGCCTTGTGTAGCTGTCCTGGTATTGTCAACATGGTAGACAGATGAGGGGCGGAGCTGAAAGACCTTTCTGGGCAGTTTCAGTGGAATCATTTTAATTTAACTTTTACCTTCTAAAAGTTAGATGTCTAACTTAAATGAATCGTTTAGATCCTTTGTATTTAAAGGATAGATATCAGTACTTCCAAAGGATATGATACAACTTTGCCTGAGATAAACATTTCAAGTAGATGGGATGAGTCTGTGAAGTGCTCATACTTCTCCACTCAGAGGAGAAGAAACCAGCCTATCTTCCTGAGGCCAGATGCCTACTTTTTACCTGGATAAAGTTATTTGCAACAATATTTGTAGTTAACTTTAAACAAGAAAATCATTATTGCTGTGAAACTATGTCTTTCTTTTCTTTTAGGTCCTTAGAGATAATATATTAAAAGCAAAACTGAAACAACTGAAATATCTTGATACTCCCTTCTTTTAAAGTGAGGTGACTATTCCTGCCATATAACTCTGTTCTTTCCTGTGGCTTTTGGAAAATTAAGTGGTAGAAAATAGCAGTCACAGCGAGACTACCCAAAACAAAGACAGTGAACATACTATTTAGAAAAAATTATTAGTTCTATATTATTATTTTTGTAATTTGGGTGTTATGTGTTGAAGTTCTTTATAGGCAGTACCTGAAGATAGGCATGTTCACTCCGGTGTTGGCTTTTATGCAACAGAAGTGAATTGTTGAAGCTGGTCTGGGTGGATAATTCATGACCTGCTTCTTACACATTATATGATTAGGTGATGCATAGAAGGTTTTCATATCCTTAGGAAATCAAACTGTCTTTCAGGAATACAAAATTTCACTCCCTATAAAGGAACACCTCCTAGTATCTCCAACACATGCGGAGGGACAGGAGTCTCATCCAGCTGGTGGCATATTGCACATTTTCTACTGCAGATGATTCATCATCCTTGTTCTCCTCCTCAGCAGAACTAGGTGCACATGAGTGAACATGAGTGTGTTGAATCAGAAGGAGCTTATTTGGGGACAGGAGCCGCGTGTTCTTATTTTCTGTGGGTTTTCTGAATGCTACATCTTTTACTACTGAGCAAGATACAACACTTCGTGTGGGACTTAATAACTGTGGAGAAGTCAGAGAGGACCGCTGAGTGGTGGCAACAGGATTTTGGGTAGGGAGTGTATAAGATCTTGCTAATAGAATAACCCAGATAAACAATAACTTTGTGCTTTTACTTACCGTAGAAAGGAGGTAAACATAATTCCTCACACATTTATTTCAAGATAGGAAGTGTACTAAATAATTATAGAAAATCATGGTTTGAATGCTGAGAACATTAATCTTCTCTTCTGCCCCAAGACTTGGTGCTTTACCTAACAACTAGAAGGGGATTTTTTTATTTTTGTTGCTGTTGTTGTGTTTGTTTGTGGGTTTTTTTTTTTGTTTGGTTTTGTTTTCTTTTTTTTAAAGGTTAGTGTCCTCTGAAAAATTCAGAGGGTGCAAAAGTCCAGAATGGGGTTTCCTGGAATTTTCTAATCTTATTTCTAACCTCAGCCACGTATCCACATCTGACAAGGTGTTGTCATTTAACCCCAGCTAGCAGCTAAGCCCCACACAGCTGCTCACTCACCCCCCCCACCGCTGGATGGGGGACAGAATTGGAAGAGTAAAAGTGAGAAAACTCGTGGATTGAGATAAAAACAGTTTAATAGGTAAAGCAAAAGCCTCACTCACAAGCAAAGCAAAACAAGGAATACATTCACTCCTTCCCATGGGCAGGCAGGTGTTCAGCCATCTCCAGGAAAGCCGGGCTCCATCACGTGTAACAGTTACTTGGGAGGACAAATGCCATTGCTCTGAACATCCCCCCTTTCCTTCTTCCCCCAGCTTTATATACTGAGCATGATGATTTATATACTGATCTGTACTGGCTATGTCCCCTCCCAGCTTCTTGTGCACCCGGCAGAGCACAGGGAGCTGCAAAAGCCCTTGACTAGTGTAAGCACTACAGGGCAACAACTAAAACATCTCCGCATTATCAACACTGTTTTCAGCCCAAATCCAAAACATGGGCCCATACTAGCTACTACGAAGAAAATTAACTGTAGCCCAGCTGAAACGAGGACACAAGGGATTAGTGTTAGGATTGGTTTTTACAAGTTTCATAATAGGCAAGTGAAGAAAAACACTGAGAGTGCCATTACTGTGGAAACACAGGAATATAAAGCCATGGTGTGCTGTACTGTACATAAGAGAATTCCCACAGGAATGTGGGATCATTTATGTGGGCATCATCAAAATTTAAATTATATATACCATAAGGGTATGTCATCCCCTGATGGAAGGGATCTTAAAGGAAAAAAACAAAAGGGGGTGGGTGGGTAGGGTATTGGTTGTTTAGGAATTTCAGGGCATATAGGAAGATGATAACTCTCCTCCTTTGTTCCCTCTTTGTTTAGAAAACACCCCAAAGAAAGTGATTTCCAAAAGGCCCCATCTATGAGATGTCTAGAAAAGCCAGGAATCACACTCATCTCTTCAGCATTTTCTTGTCAATAGTATGTTTATTGCAGGAAATGTGGGCAATCTTCATTTGGAGTTAACAACTGCATTTGTCTTTTTCTGCTTCCTGCGGTTTTCTGTGTCTTCATCAAGCATGTGAGTGTCATTTACACTATTTCTCTTTCTCAACAGTTCCTCCTTGTAGGGTAGTTTGTCTGTTGTCGCACCACTAGGGACTCCAATAAAGTACATAATTTTTTGCTTTTTGTATCATCACTTTGTATTTTCTCCCCTATAACCTCTGAACTCTGATATGAAGCCAGAGAACACAGAAGGACCATTAAGAACTTATGGTTTGGTCCACTTTGTTTTTAAGATACAGAAATGATATCCAAAAGTGCACAACTTTTCTCTTAGCTTCAAATTATTTCTGCAGTTGAAGCTGGCAGTCCTCATATCACTTGCCAGGCACTGCTTGCTAGAAGAGATTGCTTATATCATACCTCACAAAATTTGCTGATGTAACTCAACATGTATACATTGAAAACAGAGATCCATTACATCTGCTTTAGTGCTTTGAGAATTCCACCAAAAAGACAGCAGTATGTATTTCCCTCCCATACAAATGGTGCACACTGAATCCCATACAATGCAAACAGATAAAATGAGCACAGCTGGGAACATCTCCGTGGGCAGGTGTGAGTAACTGGAATTATTTCCTCTTAGAAGAGACAAATCAGCAGTGAATAAGGCAGTGCAGCCTGGTAGGAAAGCTGGAGGATCCTGAACAAGAGCGTCTTCAGGAGAGCATCATACAAAGAGATGTCCAATAGAAATAATTAACGATAATATTCATAGAAGTAGTGCATGGGAACCACAGTGTGGAGAACTGCTTCTTTCAGCAGTTAAACTCCACTCTTTAATTAGAGATGAGAGGAAAGCAAATTTACTGCTCTTTTCAAGGTTGTGAAACTGAGGTTAGTCAGGGTCATCAACTTTCCCTGGCAGTGAGCCTCGTGCAAAGATTGGCCTACAGGTTGCTTTCAAAGGCCCAGGCTCACTTTCACTCTTGCTTTTACTATGAGGCAAAACTTCAAATTCATTAATCTTCATCCACCTTAGATTTACTTAGCAGAAGCAGATTAGAAGAAGGGACCTTCTTCCACAAAAGTTTAACTTTCAAATAGGGAAACATACAAAACAGAACAGTAAACAATCAGTCAAAACACATAGCAAATACTGAACATGTAGATCACAGCTATTCAGTGCTATACCCTGACGTCTGGACCCGAGAATCTATTCTTAGGAATACTTTCTCTCTTATAGTTAAATAAGCCAAATATAAATCACTTCCTCTTGCTGCTGCCAGAAGAATCTTTTAAAACAATCCATTCATTTAATTCACCTGGGATGAAGAGTTATTTTAAAAATATTTGTGCAAAAGCTTGCCAAACTGATGATTGTTCGTTATTAGTAGACACTGTGCTGGAGTGACACTTTGGTCTACACAGATATTAGTGTAAAAATAACTGAATTTTAAATTCATTAAGAAAAAGAAGCTTCTGAGATGAAGTTCACTGAACTTGCAGTAAAAGAGGAAGAGCCTTTGCACTTCATGAGGAAATGTTGTAATCCAACCTGTGAAACAAAATCCCTTTTAAAAATATTCTGACATTTCTTTATTTTTTGTTACTTGAAAATATTCTATCATGATGATTAGGCTGAAAAGGTGTTTAGCCTGTACTTTGGCAGAGGATGAGTGCAATAGTAAGGTTTTATTTACAGAGCAGAGCATGCTATATAGCAAAGAGCATTTGAAATTATTCTGTATCTTAAAGAAGCTGTCAGGATCTGGTTAGTTGTAACTTCCTGATATAAGAAGTTTTAAAGCAAATGGATATTAGAGAAGTGACCAAGAACAAAATAAGTAAGTTAACCTTTTGTCTCCTTGATCTTTGACTCACTTGGATCAAAATTTGACAAAGATTGCAGCTGCTAAGTATATTACCACGAGATGTAGGTAGTGGCTTTTAGTCAGACTGTAAAAATAACACTCACCCACCCACCCACCCAGCACCAATGCAACTTAACTTTTTCTTCTGGCAAAAAGATAAAGAGGGAACTGACGTCTCTTGGAATATATAAACACTCCCTTCGAGTTTAGAGGCTATGTGCTTGGTGGGGAGATTTAGCTGCTTGTCCTCTCGTAACTTGATGCGAGTCATGTGTTAAGTACTTTACGTTCAGCTGAAAAGTCACTTGCCCTTATTCAAGGTGAGTCATATGATACAACATTTAAAATCAGAGGGTTTTCCTCAGAAATACTTTTAAAATCAGTTGGTGGAAAACTCTTGAAAATATTTATTTATAATATAAAATAAAATTATAGGATTTTGCAAAGCCGTTTGCAAGAAACAGTGAAATTTTACATGTATTAATGAAATGCTTCATTACTATGTTAGCAATTGTATTTTATGCTTAGTATTGCTGGCTTTCCCAATTGCATTCTGTCTTTTAATATCTCATATTCTTGAAACTACAGTTCTGGAGTAATGTGAATTTATGAGAAATTCATCTTTTTAAAGTGATATTTGTAGCATTTACTATTGCAGATAAAAACCTCAAAACTGTAATTTCAAGGTATGTATGTCAAAGATTAAGAAAAAAAAGAAACCAGAAATAACCTCTTCCCTACAAATGTATCTCTTCATAACTTCAGCATTTTTAATCCCACTATCTGACCTCGCAGAAACTGGAATTATATTTAAAGAAACACCATGGTTTTGGGTTGAAACTCTCTTAATAGGAATTTTCAAAACCTGTTTTAATTTTCACTATACACACTGCTTCTTCCCCATGTTTCATTTGAGGCAATAAATCTGCTTCTTTGTCAGAATTAAAGTAATGCCATGTCAAGCAATGTTTAAAAATTGCTTTTAGAGCTGGAGAAATCATTAAGAAAATACAGATAATCTTTGATTTTTATAAGGATCTGCTTTAAACTGACATGTACGGAAATATAATTTAAGTAGGGAGGAAAAAGTTTAATAATATTTTTCATCTTTCCCCCTATTAAGTTGCTTATAAATTGTCTTTTCAGAGATTTGAATGGACTGTTTCCATTGCCAATATTCTATTGAGGACATTTGAAACAATATGGAAAAATTCTTACCCAAAACTCCAGAATGGGGTGTTTATTCTTATTAATCCTGTGGTCCAATATATGTTTAGTTGATACTATAGTTTCATAGACAATATCTCATTTTGTTATGGTACATTCTATTCTGCTTAAGGTAAAATATTTTTGCTTGAATATGAATTCTGAGACACAACTGCATTCTTATTGGAAATTTCTACTTTCATCTTCATATTTTGCATTCAGTTGTGATAGATGCGAATAGCTTGTTGACTTCTATGTGAAATTGAGTGTTATGTTGTGAGTGCTCTTCATTGCAACTGTGTAATGGATAATTTGTATTGCACAAAATGAGATGTCTAGACTGCTATTGCATTGTGTTTGGTAGGAGAAGGGTGAATATTTTACAATTTACAAAAGCTTGGAATAGAAACAAATTATTAGCAGCCAGTTGCTTTGTAGCTGCTTATTGTTAGTGCTCATGAGAGATACCTAGTCTGACTGACACAAAGATATTCTGTTGAAACAGCTTGTAGAAATTTAGATGGAAATATATTTTGGTGGAAGGTGTATATCTGTTGAATTTTAAAAACTTCAGTATGTAAGCCAAGGAAGAAAAGTCTGACAATGTCCAAAAGCTCTCTTTAAACATTTATGGAAGAGGCAATTTCCATTTTTTAATTTTGAAATGTGTATTTCCACACTTTTTTAAAAAAATCTGCAAGAATAGATAACACTGGGGGGAAAATTTGACCTGAAATATGTACTTTTCAGAATTTGATTTCTTTGAGAATTTCTGCTTCTCCTTAGATATATTACAACGGGTAACATCAGTCAGATTTTTAAAACCCCACATCTTCTTGTAAGGGAGAGATTCTTCTCAGTCCCTAGCCAAAGTCAAAAACTTTAGCCAAACCTGGTTTCTTTCTTTGGCCCTGGTGTGTGCAGGAAAAACAATCAAAGGGTGAAGTTTCAATGTGGCAACCACAAGGAATCACCTGGTGGCAGGTGGATGGTCTGGCTGGCTGACTTTTATAGGAAGGGTATTTTTCTGATATTGCAAGCAGTCTTTTGGTCATTCTACTTACAAGTCTCCAAGGAGAAATTATTAAAATACTCATTGTATCATGTATTAATGAGCTCAAATGTACAGAAATAGTCATTGTTAATGTCAAGGGACCTGTAAACTGCTACTAGTGCAAAAGCAGGCAAAATGTGGGTTTACAATGCAGATAAAAGGAGAAGTCTGGGCTCAGGTGCAGACATGATAGGTTTGTGAGTTTGGTAGGGCATGGGAGGAGACATTAGCCTGCTGATCATGGTACCTTATATGTCAGTGCATGATGTATGTGTCCTTTTTTTAATAAAAGGACCTCATAACTGCATTTATGAAAACCCCTACTTTACTATTTAGAAATCCATGAAGATTTTTTAACACTTTAATCCTCATGAGTAAACTGGGAATTCAGGTTGAGCTGTTCTTCCACTCCATCTCCCTGCTTTCCTTTGCTCTCTGTGTTTGGCCTTGAATGTGTAATTAACTCTGCAACTAACACCTGCTTTAAAATTTATTTAAGGAGGATCACAAGTTAAAAAACTGAAATTCATAAGAATAAAAAGGATAAAGACAGTGACATCTAAAGTAGAAAACAGCACAATTTCTGTTAGCTGGAGCTCTAAAGCAAATAACAAACTTGCAAATTCGGTGGACATGATTAATTCCTGAGCAAGAATAAATTGCAAATTAGGCAGTTCTTTGTCTCAGTTATTCATAAACAGTAAGAAATAGGAAAAAGGTATCACTGGGAGCTTATGTTTTACCATATCTCTCAACACTGGTATCATTCTGATTTTCTTTAAAATACCTTTCATAGAAGCCAGATCTTAAGATACGTCAGCACGTATCTTTCCAATATTCTTTGCAATGTTCTTTTCCAATGAGTAATTGCACACATTTTTTTTTCCTGAGACTGAATGATCTTGAAATATAAGGTGTTACATCTTTCAAATATCAAAATCTAGACTCATTTTAAGAAGTCTGCCTTTCTGTAAGGCAATTGGGATTGATGAAACTAGGTGATAGCAAGAATGCAGCTCTAAAAGGAAAATCGAGTCGTGCCTTTGTCATGAAGTTACTGAAGCAAAGTTTTATCCCTTCAGTAGTAGACTGTGAACTGACAGAGAACTGGAAAGACAGGCTTCTCATGGGTGCCCTCTGTTAGAGGCTGCCATTCCCACCAAGGTGCTGATGGACCTTGATGACTTCCTTACTGGCACAATACAGAAACAGCCTGGGTAGCTCACACTAGTAGCGTAAGCTCCTAGTTTTGCCTGTAGTGGGAGCCATGGGCATTGCAGGCTGTGATAAAAGCAGAGACCTATAGCCTCCTCTTCTGGCACAGGGAAATTTTAGAGAATGTGTGCTTCGGGAAGAGTGTCATTGGAATACTGATTATGTCAGTTTGCCCTAATGCAAGAGAGCACGCCCTCCCCACCAAAAAAAACCCACAACCAACCCCCAAAAAAAACCTAATGAAAGAACTTATCAGTCTTTTAGAGAATTGGAATAAAAAAAGATAATGATGTCTAACAGGTGGCTAGCTCACCACAAGTACATGCAACCTTTTTTTTCTTTTGGCACTGGCTGGTTTTGACTTGTTATCTTCCTACCTGCTTCACGTCATGCACTTTGTTCTTTGAGCTTTGGAATGTGATTTTTGTTCACTCTCTCCTTATGTTAGCAGCTTCTCTCAGGAAGATCAGTGAGTATATTGGGACCAAGAAGTGAGAAAAAACCATCAAGCCTTACAGCAAGGATATTTTTACATTGTTGGTCTGCACCCTGACAAAGGAGAGGAATGGGCTGTAACAGAAACTGTGGGCTCCTCACTGGGGCTGTCATCGGTGCTGTGCTGGCTATCTTTGGAGGAGTTCTGATACCTGTTGGAGATAACCTTATAGGCAAAGCAATAAAAAAGGTAAGAATTTTTTCTCTTTATTTCAATCTAAATGGTTTGTGGTTATTGAATAGTCATTATTTCTAAATCTTGTATTCTTTTTCTGTTTTTTTTTCCTTTTTTTTTTTCTTTATTAAATCTAGTTTTTGTAATATATGCAGCCAATCTTCCCTGAGAATAGATGCTGCAGCAATTTTTAAATATATTAATTATATTGTCATGTTTACTTGCTGTCTTTCATGCTTCACATGGGAAGCCAAAATATTGTTTTCGAGATGTGGTTTCAGTAATGTAATTTAGAAGTAAGCATTTTTAATTTTTCTATTATTTATTTTAGTTTCTTTATTTTTTCCCCATGATGATCCACTTAAAAAATTTTCTGGTTTTTTTTGTTTTGTTTTGGTACTTGCTCCATGCACGTATATTTATGTACTGCAAATAAACTAAATAAATTTATGATGCAGAATCTCATCTTTCACTTGCACTTGCATTCAGCTCACATTCTGTGACAGTATGATTGGGGTCAATGTGCTCCACAAGGCTAGAGGATCTGATCATATACATCTCCTTGATTCAAGTAGTGTGAAGCGTAATTGAAGTAGAGTGTTGTAGACCTGGCAGACACAATATTTTTTCTTTTTTTTTAAAGACTGTTTTACTTCTCTAAAATCTAACTTTCTCATGAAAGAAAAATTGAAAGTTGATTTGTTAAAACTTCGGTGAAAAGTGTGTATCACTGAGGGTCTAAATCATGGAGTAGTCTGGAATGAAAGACCATGGAAGTCCTGGGCTGTCCACCATGGAGACATGGAGTCTCCTTGGGGTCACTGCAGCCAAGGTGGGCTCTCCTACAGTTAAAAATCTAGAAACCTTAAGGTCTTTGGGTGATGGTTAGACTTCCTAATGATCTGCTGCGGCACTGAAGACTGTGGAGATCTTGGAGATACTTATTCAAAGGCCCTTCTGGAAGACTGCCCTTAACTCAACAGCTACTGAAGTCAGTTGAGGAGGTGGATATATGAACAGACAGGAAATGTTAAATTGCCTGTTGAGGCCCTGCCTAGATTCTAACACCACTTTTTTAAGAAATTGAAAAAAAAGGCTTCTACATAATGTATTAATTTTGTCAGCAAACTCTATAAAAACCTAACTCTAGCACAATTTTCCAATTCTTATTGTATTTTTAATTATATTTACAAATTTATAGAGAACAAAAAAGTAATACCCACTAGATAATGCCTCACCCACCTTGCAACATTTTACAAAAAAGTCATGCTCTCTATATTCGCAAATAATTTTAATTGACTGACATATTGAGGAAATGGCAGATTTTCTAGAAAGCTCACAGTTTTTGAAATGTTTATCTCCTTACATTAAATATATATGTTGAGTTAATCCAGAGTGTTGTCATATGCCATTAAGTATTTTCAGAGCAAACTGCAAAAATTAGCAATGTTATGTGTTCATCTGTTTACTTATAATAATGAACCAGTTATACAGCATGGTTTGCAAATGTCTACATATGAAATTATACCTGCATGAGTTCTTAGTGGTAAAGTATTAGAGTAATTTTTTTCCTCAACCTCTTTATAATTTTCTGCATTGTTATCATGTTTCAGATGCTTGTACCTATTTCAAGGCATCTTGTTTGATACATATAAAAAGGAAAATTTCTATCAGTATTCATATAAAATATAAAAGCAAATTTGTAAAGGCTTTATTTATTTAAGTAAATGGATACTTTTTTTTCCTGAGGACAAATCATATGAGATTTTTTCCTATTTATCATGCTGACTATTTAGTGAGACTTTAGGACAGGAAAAAGCTCCTAATGAGTGAGACGTTCTCTCAGATACGGCATGTAAATATTAAAATTCCCTTTTCCTGTTGTTGCAGCAAAGAGAAATTATCTGCAATTGTATTAACAATGTCAGTTGACATTTGAGATAAGACAGAGACTTTCAGTGTATAGGCTGTCATCTCATAACAGGCAGGTGCTGTTCTCCATCCAGCAACAGTCCAAGGGCGGACAACGCGAACAAAGTCCATGTAACATCTAACACCAGGATTTCACCTCTTGCCAAGTGCCGGGTGCTGGGGCCTGCACTTGGGTCACAACAACCCCGTGAAATGCTACAGGCTTGGGGAGGAGTGGCTGGAAAGATGCCTGGTCGTGAAGGACACAGGGAGCTGGCTGACAGCCGGCTGAACAGGAGCCAGCAGTGTGCCCAGGTGGCCAAGAAGGCCAACAGCATCCTGGCTTGTACCAGCAATAGTGTGGCCAGCAGGAGCAGGGCAGTGATGGTGCCCCTGTACTCGGCACTGGTGAGGCCGCACCTCGAGTACTGTGTTCAGTTTTGGGCCCCTCACTACAAGAAGGACATTGAGGGGCTGAAGTGGGTCCAGAGAAGGGCAACAAAGTTGGTGAAGGGTCTGGAGCACAAGTATTTTGAGGAGCAGCTGAGGGAACTGGGGTTGTTTAGCCTGGAGAAGAGGAGGCTGAGGGGAGACCTTATCGCTCTCTACAACTACCTGAAAGCAGGTTGTAGTGAGGTGGATGGTGGTCTCTTCTCGCAAGTTATTAGTGCTAGAACAAGAGGAAATGGCCTGAAGTTGTGCCAAGGGAGATTTAGATTGGATAGTAGGAAAAATTTCTTTACTGAAAGAGTGGTCAGGCACTGGAACAGGCTGCCCAGAGAAGTGGTAGAGTCACCATCCCTGGAGGTGTTCAAAAAACATGCAGACGTGGAACTTACAGCATGGTTTAGGAGACATGGTGGTGTTGTATTGACAGTTGGACTTGATGATTCTTGAGGTCTTTTCCAACCTTAATGATTCTATGATTCTATTCTGTGATTCATGTGTTCGAGTTTATTAACATACAGTTGTTCTTCAATACAAAACACATTGTTGTCTTCTCTAACCCCAGACTGCATTACCTGTGTCTCAGATCTTTTTGGGATAAGCTGTTTCTACTCCTGCCTCCAGGAGGTTTAAAAAATTTCAACAATGCATATACGTTCTGTATCTTTTCAGAGGCTCTTTAAAGTAACTGTCACTTGAAGAGCACACGCAAAATGACACCACCACCAGCATCTTGACAGGGATCCACTGAACAAGATTAGTACTAAGCTATTTCAGCTCTGATACTATTCAGGGAAAGGAGACTTCCCCCTTAAAAAGTGCCTTTGACTTCAGTACCAGAGGGCAAAAATCCTAGTTTCCTGAAACACTGAATCTATCCAGAGGTCAGGGATGCCTTTCCATGATGGTCCTAGGGGCTTAGAAAACTGCCCTTGGTAAGTTAGAAGTGAAACATGAAAGCCTCAGAGCTCTTTACAAAAAATATTTTGTTTGAGGCTATCAAAATGTACCATTTTAACTGATTCCATACATTTTGGCTGCATATTATCATGTTTATTTTCATTATTATTAGACAATATCATGACTAACATTAAAAAAAAATCAAAAGTAAAGGTGAATTCAAAACAACAAATCAGAATGCTTGCATCTGATATTGTTGAAAGGAGATATTTTGATATGCCTTGATTATTACTTTCTGCTTTTCCCTCCGTTAAAACAATATTATTTATTTAGGCAAACTCCCATCATTTCAGTTATGATAAAACTTTTTTTTTTTCCACAGCTGATCAGCTTTTTTTTTCCAGCTAGGTCTAACCACTCAAACCCATTGATAGCTGATTCATTTGCCAGAAAATCTTTATCACCCCTTCTCTAAGAGCTTTTTCTTTCTACCTGAGCACATCAGCTCAGGAGGTTAACAGAAGACACATAATGTTATTTAATATATTTAATTCATGATGGATTGATAATTCAGAATGGTGTATGATTTGTCACAATACCTCAGTGCTGCATTCTTTCTATAGAGTCCTCAGGGTTAGTCTCTCCTATTTTTAGAAATAAAGCTATCAATTTTAGCTATGATTATGTTTTGTCATCTGTCTCTCTACATATCTGTTATCTGTGATTGGCCAGATTGTGTCTCCCCAGCTACTGGAAGCATAGGAAACACTTCAAATTTAAAATTGTGTTTCTGACATTGATATACCACTTCTTTATCTAAACTAATGAAACTAAAGCAACTGCTGGCTCTCAGCAGAACATAAGTGATCTAATCACACATATTCTAGCATTATCAATGATAAACTTGATTGGCTTCCATAATTTTTTACAATCAAGGACTGAAAAAAGACTAAAAGTTTTGATCCAACAAAGCCTAAATAGAAAGGCTAATAATAAGCTAATAATCACCACTTAAAAAGTAATAAATGGCTACTTGTACTTTCAGGTGCAAAATGGAAGAAGATTATTTGCTTTCCTGGAACTTAACTTATTCGGTTTTACAGAATTGTAGTTGTTTCCTCCAGCTTACATATTCAGCCCAACACATAGAGATAAACTAGTAACAATTCTGTTACAGCCTGAAGTATTCATGGCATCTCTCAGTTCCCAGAAAATGGCATCTTTTGTCCATCTGGCTAGATCCTTTGTTAAGACAGCAACTTTTTCTTACATTTTGTATTTCTTCATCAGAAATCATGGTGCCTGAATTTAGCATAAAGCAACAAAGTACAGCAAGCTTCTATTACTGGCTGCTCAGTGTTTCTTGAATTTATGTATTGGCAGTTGACCCACCACAAATGAGGGAAAAATTGTGTCAGAAACAAATAGTGTTAAAGTTCCCATTGATTTCACTCAGTCTTGCGAAGTTAGGTCAGTAGATGAACTTGGATGTGTAGCAATTACATATTGTATAGCTACTTTTGCTAACAATAGTTAACTATTGCATAAGATATTGGAGCTGATGTAGGTTGACTAGGGAGTTGAGAAGTATTTCATATTATCAACTGCAAATTAGCAGGTTCCCAAATTACCCTACCTTTCATAATATGACAAAGTATGGCAGTGTTACTATGGGAATATACAAGTGACCAGCCATGGAGGGTGGTATGTTTAGGGCTGGCCTCACCAGTGAACAGACAGCCAAAACCCAAGGGCTTGCTGGTGTGAGGATATTAGTTTTATTAAATAAAGGCATGAATAAAGACAGAGCTCTAGATTTTGTTCAACTTTAACCCACCTTTTGGACTCTCAAAGTATGTGACAGAGAATCATACACACCTCCTTTGTGAAAGAAATATTATTAACAATAATGGCTGAATGCCACCAGAAATAATGATCTTGCTCCCTTCCTACCCCTCCCTCTTTTGTCCTTCTGCTTCCCTTGTTTTAACCCTGGTTCTCATCTGATCCTTCCCCCTACCCACACCACTGAGCCAAGTGGCTCACTGGTAGAAAGGTAACACAGAAAAAAAAAAAAAAAAAAAAAATCTTCCTCCAGTCCAGCAGGCAGAAATTTCCAAATCAGGTAAACATTTCTCTCTTCACCAAGGAAATGGCCTGTCCCACACTGGATCACAACTTTAATAGAGTCTTTGGCCTCCTGAGGTTTACAAAACAAGGCTGAAGAGGATTTTAGCTGTTGGGTTTGAGTGCAAGACCTCAAGATGATAACACATTTGCTGTGATAAGGTTTCCTTCCCCTCTCACACAAATGCACATAAATTAGAGCAGCTGTTCAGACAGCAAGCTCAGTGCTTTACACCACCAGCAAGGCATTTGTAACTCCACCACACAGGCTTTCCACAGACAAAGACCTGTCTGTGTTATGAGTTCTCCAACCCATGGTACTCATTTGTAACTGCAGTTGCTCTTAATTGGTAGTATCCTTTTTTTTTTTCTTTTTTCTTGGTGGTGCTCGCTATGCAAACTCTGGAGGCAGAAAATTAAATTAGAAAGAATGTCTAGCAACTTTTAATTTAAAATGTCTTTTCTTGCTATCTGGAGGGATTCCAGCCTTTTGCTTCCTGGGGCTTTCTGAGCCGTGCAAATTAACTAATTTATATCGCACAGCTCTAATAAAAAAGCATTTTATATGTTGGAGCCAGGCAGCCTAGATTTTTCTTCTTATTGAAAATAATTTTTCTTAATTTTTAACATCAAGAGGAAAAACACTACCCTAGTGTAGGGGAATAGACAGGGATCGGCGACCGGAAGATCACGGGCTGTGACGGAAAGATAGACTCCTCCCCATAGGAGTGGCAGGAACAGGAAGCGCAAGAGCTATATAAGCGTGTGACGCAGCTAAATAAACGGACATTTTGTATCCATCATATTGATGTCTGTGCATCACTGTCCCCAGGGTGGGTAGAGCCCTGTGTCCCGGAGATATGCGGCCCAAGATAAGTTCTCCCGTAGAAGCGTACAGCTACACCCTAGGACTCTGTGAAAATCATATAGAAAGAGGCCTGATGTAGACCAGGCAGAGCAGGCACTCCCCTGACGATACAGGAAGTATACCTTCAAACTCTCCTTCTCACTGTACAGTCACAAGGTCTGAATAGGCATTTACCATATTATAGCTGAGTGCCACAGGCATAAAGGTGTTGGTTACTCTAGAGTGACTCCTGGTGTCCTGTCTTGTCCTTATATCCATATTTTTCCCTCTTTCCCTCTACCTGAGAAACCCTTCCTAACAAAAGGTTATCAAAACTGGAGAGATTTCTTAGAAAGTCTCAGTATTGGTAAGAATAGTATTCTAAAAAAACAAAAACCAAGCCAAAAACCTAACAGTCCTGCAAGAATATTATTTGCTTTCTTTGGGTGCAAAATTACTTAGTGCCTGAGTAGTGCTCCAAGATAACTCTCATTTCCCTCCACCCCCAACCCCGAGCTATTTACAAATGTATGAAAAGTGGTTTATGGATTATAAAAACTGCTAGGTATCATTCAGTTATTAAAGGTTTTCTTTTTTACAAATGATCAGTGGATTTGGCAAGTATTTGGGAACTAAGGCAGTGCCTGACCGCAGCAGTAGGAAAGTTTTGCTACCGGCTACAGAAGCAATTATATCAGCTTTGTGGTTACTTATTTGAGAGGGACTCACTTTTGCTCTCACTGAGCAGGAATGTCAGGCTGCCTTCAAATGTTGGCCAAAAATGTGTGCTGTGTGCCTCATATTCATGATAAAATAGCTTTTTTTTTCCTGTTTGTTTGGGAATCTTTGACAATCATCTGCAGCTTGTCACTCATCTTTTGTGGTTAATTTTAGCCTTGGTTTTTGTCCCTTTAGGAAGCTGTCATTGCAAATGGTACCATTGCTTTTGAAAATTGGCTTGTGCCAGGAAGTTCAGTTTACAGGCAATTTTGGATTTTCCATGTGCAAAATCCTTCAGAGGTGTTAGACCATGGAGCACGTCCAAAACTTGAACAAAGAGGACCTTATACATACAGGTAAGCAAAACCCCCTGAATATGTGACATGTCATATCACAAGTTTTGCTACAGTCAGAGAAAGTTTTGCCGAGTTAAAATTTGTTTTTGAAATTCCAGTGTCATATTTTACTCAGACTTGACAAAAATGCCTAAATCGCAGCTACACATAGCAATCTCAGACACTTTCTGTATTGGGTCTCCCATTGGGAAAACACATATAGAAATAGATAGTTGGGAGTGAAGCTGTTTGCTCTTGTGAAAAACTATTGCTCATTAGCAAGGTGTTTGCCACAACAACACACAGGAATGGTTGCATTTATTGCTGTTCAGTTTTTGCCAACTTTTTACATAGAAGAAAATATGCCAGATGTCCTAAAACTAAGACCTTTTCTTATCATCCATGTATCACATATTTATTTTAATATGCTTTGTTTATTTGCGGCTTTATGACTTATTTTTAATCTATAGCTTTTCCTTTTTCAATTTTTCCTCTGAAAAGCATTCCTTTTTCTGAATGTACTAGCTAGGGCCTAGATGCAGCGGTCCATCTCTGTTCAGGGAAGCTTTTAATCACTTGGTTAGTTTTAAATGTGATGTTGACATAGGACTAGTTGATGCTTCTTGCGTCATTAAGCCCAATACCCAGCTATCACTGTCACCCTTGTTATGAAATTGCTTTCCTTAAATGACAAGATATTCCTTTCTTGATATCTTTCACAAGATGGTTTTTCATTGCAGTATCTACAGCTGACATACTTTGATGCCTAAAACATTATTTCTCATTGGAAATAGAGAACTCTTGGTTCATAAAGTACCTGGGAAGACATAGGAAATGGTTACATGGGAATCAGGAAACTAACCAGTTAAAAAATACTGCAGAAGGTGAATTCCCACTAAACAGAAAGGTTTTACTCTGGTGGTGGCGACGGTGATGATTTTCTCAGGGACAAATCTCTGCCAGAAACTTAGATGGGACTATGTAAGAAGTAATGGCTATAGCTCTTCTCACTGCTGCAGACATACTCACCTGGGATATTGGGTCTACCTGAGACACTAAGTCTCTCCCTCTCAATCTCCCTTTAAATATTTAATTATTTATTACAATATCGCACAACTGGTCTTGAAAATGCAACTGTGCCTGCGATTCTGTTGGGAAACCCCGTTTTAGGTCTTTTGTTTCCAGTTAGAAGTAACATTAATTAGAAAAAAAAATCTCCCAAGTTTCAGGTAGGTGCTCTACACATTAAACTCTTAATTAAAATTACATGCTCACAAACCAATCTTGAGAAGCCAAGATCCAGATGTTTTTGGGGTAAGGTGCATCTGCACGGGCTACATCTGTACCATGGGGAAATGTTCTCTGAACCCTAGGCCCAGGCTGGAATATCTGATAGAGTACCCTGGAGATCCCTTCTGGGATGGAGCTGGGACAAGCCTGTGGACCCACAGTGTAGACTAAGTTATATGATGCCTGCTGGATGCTGCCCCCACAGAGGGGTCAGCAAGAGGATGGAGACTTGAAGAGTTGAGATAAAGCTAGAACTGCAGCAGCTCAGAGATTTGTACCGTAGTGATCTGCTGACAGGGCATGCTTGAGAGGCTTATGGAAATCTCAGTGGAGCTGAAAGACTGCTTATAAATTTCCACATGCATATGAAATGTTATAAAAGTGACTCCATTATGGATTTGACCTGTAATCTGTTTTGTTGCAACACAGGCTTATCAAATGAAAATTTAAGAGTGTTTATTAACCATTATGAGTCATGCCCTTCTAATTACATGCAACCATGAGAAAGCTTAGACAAAAATGTGACAAAACATAGTTAATTTAAAACAGAATATAGAGGATACAAGGTACATTACTGAAATAAAGATAAAATAGAAGTATTTGTTTTCTTTTTAGTATCAAGAAAAAAAAATCCACTAGGCACTAAGGAAATATTTCCAAAAGAAAAATACTTTATAGAAAAAGGACTTTTTACATATTTTCACCAAAAAGTTTAGAAAACTTTCAGTGGTTATGAAATGCTCAATATTCATCTACAAAAATGCTCATCAACTTTTCAAAAAACTTCAGTCAGGCATGGCTATGCATTGTCTCAAAAATCAAGTGTTAAAAATGTTCTATGTTTTTATTTGTATTTCAAGGGTGCGATATTTACCCAAAGAAAATATCACAGAAAACTCTGATGGCACAATATCCTACATGTTGCCTAATATTGCTCATTTTGAACCTGATATGTCTATTGGGACAGAAAATGATACCATCACATGCCTCAACCTTGCTGTTGCTGTAAGTAAAGAAACAAAACCAAAATGTTCACATTCAAATGTTGAGATACTGGAGGAAACAGGGGAGATGTTAACATTAGTAACACTGAAACTGCCACAGGATAGGTTTCTTCTCTGACATGAGTGTCAGCTACACTGAGGATAACTGTATTACTATTTAAAAAATATATATTCTGAGGACATATTTAATGTATTAAGGTTTCCTTATATTCCCAGGGTAATCTTAATGGTAAATGAAAATTTGCTTGTTCTTGTCAATGGAAGCAAAGTCATCACTTTGGATGGGATGTATCAAAAAGCAGCCTACTGGTCAATTTTACTGTGGGAATGAATCACGGGTTTGTGGATGGATTCCCTTTCTCTGTGAGGTACAGCATGAACACGCACCAAGGCACCACGCCTATGCGATTCAAGAAGCACTTGGACAACACCCTCAAAGACATGGTGTAAATTTGGGGTTGTCCTGTGCAGAACTTGACAATCCTTGTGGTTCCCTTCCAACTCAGGGTATTCTATGATTCTATGAACAGTACAAGAAAGATTTGTCTTATTCTTTCTATAGTATCCTCAGTCCTGCTTTGCCAGGGAGGCTATATTAAATCCCGTGCTTGGTATATCCATGGCCTCACTGCCCCAGCTACTTTCTTCCCGTGGTGTCCCTCAGCATCACACAATGGCATCCCCTGAGATGTCCTGTCATACCGAGACCTTAGTCCTTCAAAGAGAAGCATAGGGGTCCCCACCTTGAGTAGTGCTAAAGCCTTTTCAGTCCAGATGTTTTTGTGTTGTCACAGGCTGAGAATGTTTGCCTTTGATTGACATTTACAGTTTTCATATCTATATTCAGTCCTGGTTGTGTTACCTGATTGTCTTGCACTAACTCTGTGGTGTCTGCATGTGAGTGTTCAGGGTCACTGTGAGAGGGTGGGTGCTAGGGGCAGAGTGAAGAGATGCTTAGTGTTGGCACAATATAGAATCATAGAATCAATCACAGAATCATAGAAGAGCCCATGTTGGAAGGCACCTCAAAAGATCATCTGATCCAATATTTTCTGAGAAAGGGAGCCGTTGTGTTTTAGCCCCAGTGAGCAAGTCAGTCCCACACAGCTGCTCCTTCATTCCCCCACCGTGGGATGGGGGAGAGAATCAGAAGAATAAAAGTGAGAAAATTCATGGGTTGAGATAAAGACAGTTTAATGATTAATTTAATCTCATAATTAAAGGAAAAGCCGCATGTGCAAACAAAGCAAAACAAGGAATTAATTCACTCCTTCCCATGGGCAAGGAGGTGCTCAGCCATCTCCAGGGAAGCAGGGCTCCATCACGCTTAATGGTTACATAGGAAGACAAATGCCATAGCTCCAAACATCCCCCTTTTCCTTCTTCTTCCCCCACCTTCACATGCTGAGCATGAGGCCATATGGTGTGGGGTATCCGTTGGGTCAGTTGGGGTCGATGTCCTGGCTGTGTTCCCTCACAGTTTCTTGTGCACCTGGCAGAGCATGGGGACTGGCAAAAGTCCTTGACTAGTGTAAGCGCTACATAGCAACAACTAGAACATCTCTGCATTATCAACACTGTTTTAGCACAAATACAAAATATAGCCCCATACTAGCTTCCATGAAGAAAATTCACTCTAACCCAGCCAAAACCAGGACAGGAGCCTAGGTGAGATTTTCTAGAATGCTGTCCATTTGCGCCTTGAAAACCTCCGGTGTTGGGGACTCTATGACATTCCAGTGACTGACTGTTCTTACTGTACAAAATTTATTTCTTCTATCAAAATGAAACCTCTCCTAGTGCAACTTGTACCCATTGTCCCTTGTCTTCTCCATGTCACTCCTTGTGAAGAAAGAGCCTCCATCCTCTTTCTAGCCACCATTTAAATACTGGAATATTGTGATGAAGTTTGCCTGAGCCTATCTTCTCTAGGGAGAAAAGGCCTAATAATTAAAGGTAAATGACCTTATTCAGATGAGATATATTCTGCCTGTGTCCTAATTTAGGCTTGCATCTCTCTTTTGGAAAGTTGTTCTTTTTTTTCTGTACTCAGAGTCCTTCATGTCATGTTATTAACTAACACTGCCCAGCTCCCACACTTTGGACCACATAGCTCTTTATGGGCCTAAGCATAGGCTCATGCCTGGAAGCACCATGTCAGGGAAGATGGGAACAGAGGATCTAAGCCCCATTTTGCTGTTGAGAAACAAACTGGTGTAAGTCCAAATTCCCGGACAGGCCCTGCCTGTCTCAGTTGATTGCACTGACTTCAATCCAGTAGAGCCCACCTTTTATTTCAGATCCTTGTCAAAATACTCACAAGGGAATTCACAGAGATGTTTTCTATGCTTTCATAACCCTGAGGGGATTGAACCCACATCTCTGTCTCATAATCTAGTCATATCCATACTTTCTGCTTACTCTGTGTTCAAGTTCAGACGAAAGTGAAAGATTCATGGGGTTGAGGAGGGCAGGAAATGAGAGAAAAAGAGACTCTTCTGTTGCTACCCCTATAGCGATAAGTACAAAGAGATGGTCTACTAAAGGGCTGAGCACTTGCTTGAAGAGAATTACTTCTTTTTACACAGATTCAATTGCTACAATTTCCTGCTGCACCAGACAGGGCAACACAGATAATTTCTGTTTGCTTTCCACAAGCTATTCAATATCTTTAGGGACTTGACTTTGTGTTTATGCCTCTGGGAACTTTTATTACAATTACAGCTGGTAAATCTACCTTATTCTTCATTGAATTAGAAAAAGTTATCCATTATTTAGAATTAAAGCTGTTCAGAAAGGACTTGTTTGTTGCAACTATATATTCTAAGTAAAGAAATAATGGAGATTCAGCACTTGGTCAGTTTTATGCAGATACAGTTGTATTGCTGCTTGTGCAACAGCATATCTAACCCCTTAGGTAAGTCAAGTAACAAGGCTTGTATATTTTTATTTACATGTTTATAGTGCAAGTGAGTCTGAAGTATGTGACATATGGAGATGACAGAAAAGAGGTAGAAAACTGAAAGTGATACAGCCCATGTGATATAGCTAGGGATTTAAGATTATTGCTTGGAGATATTCAAAAGCTGTCTGGCCATGGAACAGGGCAACTGGTTCTTGGTGGCCCAGCTTGAGCAGCGGGGTTGGACCTGTTAACCTCCAGAGGTCCCTTCCAATCTCAGTTGTTTTGTGATTAGTGATGATCTAGTGAACTCATGTAAGCAGTAAAAAAAGCCCCGTCTGCCTTTGTGTAAGTTATGCCCAGTATTTGTTTTGTTAAGGAGTGTCAGTTTTAAGTAGAAATTTAACTTACAGTGAGCTGCAGCTCTAGAAACTGCCTTTTCCAGAGATTTCTTGGAGTTAGTCTCTGTAGTTTTGATCCAAAGCACATACAGAATTTTATGTTAAACATTAATCTTATTGCTGTTGTAGGCTGTACCTGCTTTGTATACAAACAATTTTATACTGCTGCTGTTAAATACTTGGATTAAAGCTTCTAAGTCATCCATGCTGCAGAACAGAACAGTGAAAGAATTACTGTGGGGATACAAAGATCCCTTCTTAAACAAGGTGCCCTTCCCCTTGGACCCAGTTCTGGGAGTCTTCTACCCGGTAAGTGAAGTCAATGAGAGGCAAAGCCTTCAGTTACCGTTCTGTGAATAAAAAATAAGGTGCCTGCTGTGAGGTAGAAAAATGTGACAATGCTACAATGTCGTTCAATTCCTTCTTCTTGTGTCCTTTACAGTATAATGGGACATTCGACGGACTTTACAAAGTCTATACTGGGAAAGAAGATATTAAAAAAACAGCAATAATTGAAAGCTATAAAAACAAAAGGTATCATAGCATTGTACAACTAAAAACCATATGTATTTTCAAGGTATGGCTTTTAAGGCTTGATTCACTAAGAGCTATAGATAAATGGAAAATCTTCAACAATTCAAGGAAAGCTGGATCAAGCCCTGGGCTTAGGAAAACCACCTCTCTCTTTTAGCTCTTCAAGTTTCTGTTATGAGCTGGCATTTAAGACAATTAATGATTCTTTGATACAAGTAGTTACTTCCATTTTGCTTACTTAAGTAGCCAGATCCCTTTTATCCTATTCTAATGCATCATATAATATGAATATAGATATAAATGAATAGATGAATACACTTCTCTATCCTCTTACTTTGCTAAAGGATCGCACTTGTACTGGAGCAGTTATAGTTAGCAATACACGGATTACATGGTGTAATATACTACATGCAGCGTGACTTTTCTTTTTTTTATCTTAAAGGAATCTTTCATACTGGGATGGTCACTGTGATTTGGTTAATGGCACAGGTGAGCCTATTAAAGATTTTTAAAACTTCAAAACCTTTCTAGGTATTGCAAAGGAATAATGAGATAAAAAAAACTTACTTCCCCTGAGCTTTGACAGTCCTGTATTCTGTATATTAAATGTCTATATAAGTATTAATGTATACATACTACTACTGTTGTGCATGCACATATGTGTATGTATTAAAATATATCTATTATATGTTATTGTATGTTATTTTTTATATGCATATATACACACCATCTTCAGCTAGAGTAGGTGGGGAAGAGACACAATAAAAGAATCCAGCTCTCCGTTTCTACTAATAATCTTTATGGTACAATATAACTAAGGTTCTTTTTCTTTGCTATAGCATTGCATTCTAATAATGTACATTCATTTACAGTGTTGAAAAATAAAATTAAATGCACCAGAATGGACAGAAAAAGTTTTTACTGATATATGAAAAGAAATTGAGGTGACAAAGGAGAAGGCTGTCAGACAGGTGGCTTGGAGGCCAGTAGCAAGTGAAAAGGGATGAAGAAGAGATGTAGTTTAGCTTGGGATGAATAAACTAGAGAGAAATATTTTTCAATTTGCTTTTGGAATGCGTATGGAAACAGTCGTTTTGTTTAAGACATTTGTGCAAGATGATAGTTTTCTTCTTGACGAATGAAAGCATCACTGTGAGGACACCAGAATCTGTTGAGCTGAGGCTGGCAGATGTGATGGTGGAGGCTTTTGCAGAGAACAGTAGGTCTTCAGTGAGCGAGCATCAAAACAAGCACAGATAATTTTCCTTGTAACGCAGAGCACATGGCAAGTTATTCTGAAGTATTTCAAATAGATCACAAAAATCTGACTTTCCAAAAGTCTGTGAATCAGGAAGGAATAGTTCCTTTTTAAACTATGTAAGTAATTTTATAAGAGGCAATATTTTTTTTAGGTTCTGGGACTTTCCTTCTTTCTTGTGGAGCCTGAACCCTTTTCCCAGGGTCAACTTTTTGTTTTTTCTTCTTCCTCAGCTGATGGAATAAACATACTCAGCTAACCAGACTAAGTGTTCCAGTACAGTGAAAATGTGGAGGTTTTCCTTGTTAGCAAAGCTTATCGCAGTGTATGAGAGCGTTCAGTGTGACTGCTCGGGAGAGACCGTGTGTTTAGAGAGCAGCAGGTTTAAAGAGTCTCATAAGCGTGAGAATTCCTTCTTATCTTGCAAGCTTTCACACCAAAGCACAGCATGTATAGTATAAGTAAATATCTAGATAAAAATATTAAGCAGTATTCTTGTATAGGGTTTGAAATGAGTCCATGTTTGCAAACTCTCCAAGATAGCCAAGATTTAGAAATAGTGTGTCTAGGATGATCTTGGATCTTCTTTAAGAAAAAGTGCTTCTGTCAGCAGTGGGCAACTGGCACTATGTAATTTAGCTTTCACTCTTGCCAACTAGATTCAAAGATATCACAGATGTTTTCAATCCCTTGGTTATGTCTGCTGACTAAGAAACTAAACAGAAATTGTAGCAAGAAGTAACAAATGTACTGGTTGCAGGTTTGTTACAACACCTTGTTTGGGAAAACGGCAGAGTCCTCTTACTTAACTCTGGATGCTTGCAATGCCAAAATATGCGTCTGAACTGGCTGTCTCTGGGGTTTTTTTTATCACAATCGGAGAAAAAGACATCACCAAAGTGCTATTCCTCTGGCCTATTTTGCATGTCTACCATGGGGTGAGATGGGTTGTGCCCTAGAAGTGCTCCTTTCTCTCCATTAATGATAGAGGGGATCTCATCTTACAAAGAAGAGGCCCCCTTGAGCAATCTTTGGTGAAAAAAGGTTTAGCGCTGATTATTAAATAGGGAGTTTTGAAGTCTAAAGCTGTGTTTCTTGTAAGCGCTGAGTGCCATAACTGCAGGTGAACCAAGCATCTCTAGAGAGGTTTAGGTCTTTAGACTGCATAAACCTTGAAGCAGTGGCCACAGGTACTGGGATTTGTATTAAGCAGGATTGTTTTTTGTAGTCTGCTTTTAATGGGCTTGATCATATAGCTTTGCATCTGTGAAAAAAAAAATGTCTGCCATAATTTGGCTCACTTTCAAAAACAATGCAATCTTACCTGTGGAGTGCCTGTCACTATGCAATAACCTACATCAATATTTTCTCCAAAGATGACTCATGTTGTTTACCTTTTTCACAGCTTTACGGGAAAGTAATAGCTGAGTATTGAACTAGAAATTACATAATGTCTTCTAAGTGTAATTGCTTTCAAGTTCTTGTTTTATTTTATTTACAGATGGGGCATCATTCCCACCATTTGTTAAGAAGGATCAGATATTGCGCTTCTTCTCCTCTGATATTTGCAGGTAGGCTGGTCCCTTCCCGGTGTGCGTACACACCTGCCTGTGCCACCCACAGGCTGTTTTGTTTCAGAGGGCAGCTGCAGTGTTTCTGCTTGGACTCAGGTCACCAAGGCCGTTCAACATAAACGTTTCACCTAAACACAAGTAAATCCATGAGCTGTGCTTATGATTCAGAACCTGATTCTACTACTTTTTTTTTACATCAAGTAGCAAGTTATTTACTGTGTATTTTATTTCAGCCAGTTACAGATGTATTATTCAGGAATATCTGACACAGTTGTGAGCTGTTACAGATCTGTGAAAGACACTGAGGGCCACAGGGTTCAAAGTCTTGAACTTCTAAGATCAGGACCCAGCCTACAACATGTCTTATTTGGTCTGAGAAGGCAATAGGTACAGCAGGGGCCAGTTAAGTCCATATTTGGCATTTCTGCAGAACATCATCTATGCAGAACAGGATTTACTGTCATCTACTAGATACTCAAAACTGTTTTCTCACAGGTTATTTTTGCGTATCTTTTTATGTATTTACAAACAAACAAACCTGCTTAATACATCCCATACTGATGGCTTTTCAGCCTGCTGCTTCTGCTGTGGCTATCCAGTGCCTTGAGCTCTCCAGTGGGATAACCAGGAGCAATGTTAAAAGATTTAAAGTACACCACATGGTATTTACTTTGGGAGGTTTGACCCCTTTATTTATTTTGCTGCCTGGAAACAGCTGCTTCCTTTTAACTAGGTTTAAAGTGGTCATTTACTCTGCAGACTGTTTGTTTTTGAAGAGCAGTGTTTTTACATGAAGTTAAAGTCCTTATTTTTTTTTGTAAAGTAATTGTATCCCCAAACTGGAAAGCATTTCACAAGTCATGAAAAAAAATTCTATGCAGAGGAGAAATGATAAAATTCTTTGGATTGATGGCACACAGTTTGAGAGATCCCTCTGGCCATTTAATTCTCAAAATTAATGAACAATGAAGAAGGACAGTAACAATCGCCCAAAGGTCATGCTGAAATGGGGTAATGGAAAATGGTTCTGTCCATGTTGCAAAACCCAGAACCCTTCTTTTGTTTGGCTGCAACACAAAGTGTTGCTGCCCTGGTTACATTACTGTGTAGCAACCACATCTCCATATCAGCAAAAAAAAAGCTTAAGTGGTATTCTGATTCATATGCAATGGAATAAGGTTGCATGCAGAAGGTTGCCTGCATCATAAAGCTTAGATTGGTATCATCAGGTCAGAAAAAGCCTATAGCAGACCTTAAATGAGCAGAGCAGAGCAGAGATATGATAAATATCTCCACTGCCACCCAAAAACTTTCCAAAATTTCATAATAATAGTAATTATAGAAGTGTGTAGGGAAAAGAGCTCTTAATTAATTTGTTAGATTTGTCCGTATTGCTTGTTAGTAGCGTTAGTATTTTGTCTGTCTTCTTGTGTATTCTGATGCTCACTTCTGAGCTTGTACATCCTTTTGTGGAAGTGTGGAATATTCTCCATTACAGAAGAGCGCCCCTGCAAACTGCTGAACACTGAAGGAGGCCTGGACATTGGCTCTCTGGAGTACTCATTTCTTTTAAGACACAGACAGTTGGGGAATCCTTAAGGAGTATTGCCATGAATTCAGATTTTTAATCCATATGGCCAAAACATGTTTCTCCTCTTTTATATCCAGATCAATCTATGGAGTTTTCCAGGGCAAGCAGGACGTGAAGGGAATCTCACTCTATCGTTTCACAGTTCCTCGTGAAGCATTTGCATCACCTACTGAAGTCGGAGATAATTATTGCTTCTGTAAAAATCAGGCCGTATCAAAGAACTGCACATTAGCTGGAGTCCTAGACATTAGTGCCTGCAAAGGAGGTATAGTAGTGACACATTACTGCCAAACAATCCATTTAACAGGGGAGAAAGCACGTGTCCTGTAGCTGAGGTGTTACTCTAAGATCCAGGATGTTCGTGTTTGTCTGTGAGTTCTTCCACAGAATGCCTGTGAGACCTTTCACTTTTCTGTAGCCTCATTTCCCAAAATCAGGACTACGGTGTTTCTCTATTTTGCATAGTGCTATGCAAAATGGTGATGTTACAGATTGTATACTGAAACTGAAGGAATGCATGTATAGAAGGGAAACAAGAGGATTCTATGGGCACAGTCCTTGTATTTGTGATAATTCATACACACTGTGTGTGTGTGTGTACACACAACTATATACACCTGCAGAGATTGAGAGACACTATTGGCTAAGGTTAGCATTGGTTTAATAAAATAAACAGCGTCTGTGTTTGGTGCAGAGTGGACAGCACAGGTTCCCTTCAGGCTTATTTTTTACTAAAACGAGATCATGAGGGTCAGGGGAAACAGTGACAGTCAGGTCTTCACCTCAGCATGAAACTGGGAGCACTGCCAGCTCCACAGTGTGGACACAGACAAGCAGGAGTTAAAACTACAGTTTATTTCACCACACAAATTTTCCTCATGATAGTAGAATCACAGAAATGCTCATTTAAAAATGGGGAGGTGGGTGGGACTATAAACATTTTTGTTGGGATTGTGTGTCTCTATAAAAAACTATGTTTGCATGGAAAATGGCCTCAGAAGATGAGTACTGAAACAAGGCTTAATGATTCAAGTGAATTTGTTTTTTCAAACAGGAAAACCGGTATTTATCTCTCTTCCACATTTTCTTCATGCAAGTGATTCCCTATTGCATGATGTTGAAGGCCTGAGCCCAAATGAGAAGGACCATGGGACGTTTCTAGATGTAGAGCCTGTAAGTCCAAATATTTAATAATTGTAACACAGTAAACTTGCAATGTTTAAATTTAATGGTAGTAGAGTAGGCTGCTTACTAGAGGGATGAGCAGAGGATGCAGGATTTTCATGCTTGCTTTTGCAAGGTTTGCTCACAAAAGTGTTATGGCTTTAGCAGGGGAGATTTAGAGCAGAACTTTGTCTCATACTGACCTTCAAAGTTTGGAAAATAAGTTTTATACTGTTTATTGAGAATGTGGGATTAAATAGATTCTGCAAACTTCGAATTATGCTATAGCTTTTCTATGACTTTAAAGTACTTTGAGGAAATTCTTTTCTATGAAAGTTCTTCTGTTGCCTCTATACTTTTTTTTTTCATTTTCTATAACTAGCAATTTTTGTAATTTACTATCTCAACTGAAATTAAATAAATATAGATCAGTTTATTTCCAATAAAATTTCTAGAAGTCTGAACAGACTAGTCTAGAGCAGACCTAATATAGTTTTTGTGTCTTGGCTTGTCCAACGGAGCTCCCAAAAACAAAACCCTAAAACATTTTTATATGAAACGTTTCATGACTGATTTAATAGTTTTAACCTTGTTTTCTTCTCCCTTCAGTTTTAATTGCAAATTACAAAAGTAACTATGGTAAAGCCACAAAATCAGAACTTCTATGAGAAATGAGAGACCCTTAGAAACATTAAGTTTCATAAAAATGGAATCCTTCAAAACAAAGATAAAATGATGCCAAAGTGTCTTTTTTTTTGACACAGTCCCTATTCTAGGCTTAAGCATCCAATTAAAAAATTAAAAGTAATGTTAAGGTTGTTTTCTGGTTTTAGATCACTGGTTTTACACTACAATTTGCGAAAAGGCTGCAAGTAAACCTCCTTGTGCAGCCTGCAGCAAAGATTGAGTAAGTACAACTTAATTGTTTGTTTTGTAAAGAGTTTTTTCAAAAGGGCTGGTAGGTCTACAAGAGTGTCAGTAGAAATGGTTGGGAAAAGAAGGAATAAAAATGCTTTCCCAAGGCCTTTTTGTCTTTCTTGCAAAAATTTCAGTCACAACTTTTCAGAGAACATACATTTTAGCAAAGGAGCAAGGCTTCTTGAGCAAGGCACTGCCCAAGTATTTTAACACACATTTGATTTCACCACAGAAGCTTACAAGGCAACATGTTCTTAAGAATTACATTCTTACAGAACCCAAATGGGGGCCATGAATGTATTTTCTGTAATAAATCCAATGAGAGAGAGAATTTGTGTATGCTCTGTCACTAGATGGGTATCATCACAAGGGTTGATAGGTCTCTAGCTGCTTCTTTTCTCTTCATTGGCCTGAATGTACTTGTAGAGATGTGCACTTTGGGATCCTGCACATCTGGCAGGTGAACACCACACAGATCTTCAGACCCTCCCACCAACACCTAGATGTGTCCAGCCTTTCTTCTTTCTGATTACTCTGACTACCCATATATGGAAGACTAGACAGAAAGAGATAGTTGCCAGTTATTAATTGTAGGGTGCGGTTTGTTTTTTTTTATTTCAGTCCAAAAGTATACTAAAAGGGTACATCTGGAAGTTAGAAATGTAGTTAGAGGGGAAGAAAAATGTTTAAGTATAGACTGGGTTTATGCACCAAACTAAAGGTAACATGCTGTACTTATTTTCTCATTTCAGAGCTTTATCAAAAATTAAATACCCTTATATTTTTCCTCTTCTTTGGCTAAATGAGGTTAGTATAATTTTTGTCTATTAACCCTCACTGTTAAAAAAAAAAAAAAGAAAAAAAGATTACCCAGAATTTCTTGGTGCCCAGAAATTGGGCAATTAATGTCATGCTGTGATTTGCACATGCCAAGAATGTATTCAGCAAGTGAGGGCTTGCATACTTACCTTTCACTGACATTTTTCGTGCGCTGTTTCAGTCTGCTGTTATTGGGGATGCAAAAGCAGAAATGTTCAGAAATAAAGTCACCGGTCGGGTCCAGATGCTGAGTGTGCTGCAGATGGTGTTAATGATCACAGGTTCTGTGCTGTTCCTGGCATTCATGGGTTCCTATTTCATATGCAGATCCAAGAAATTAAAATAAGTAAGTATTAATGGTTAAGTCCTCAGCAGTAGCTTTTGCTCAGGTTTTCAAGAAGTTCAGAACCATTACCTATGTAGCTGTTCTTATTTTTTAAGTGCTAGTAAATTCAGCAGTTGCGAAATGATCCAGATAATGTAGCTAATGTTTGCAAAGTCTCTTCCCAACCTTAATCTTTCAGGATGCTCTCAGCATACCCAGGAGGGGCTACTGGGAACTATATCAGAAGGCCAAGTGGTTTTTTAATCCAAAACATAACATGATTGTCATGAGTTTATGAAAATAGACATTTTATCCAAGAATGCTAAACTGTTCAGAAGTGCCCTCCAGTACTTCTCTGGGACAGAGGTCACACAGCTGCAGATTCCTGTGCTCTTCAAGGACATACCCCTGTCTGGGGTTCAGAGAACCTACTGTATATGGCAGTTTTTATTGAGTATTGGATAGGGTTTCTCACTTGTTTCTCTCAGTTGCGCATCACTGTCACTTTAGTCTAAACATCTGAAACATCTACCTAGGCCACTATGACTAAATATACTCCCATCATGGGTAGAATAACCAAAAGGTGGATTAATGCACTGATATCTAGGGAAACAAAAACACTGATTTGATGACATGATTCAGGATTTATTAGGATTTTATGATGATTGTTATGATTATGATTTATTCAAGTCATGATATGATTTAAAAGAAGTGCAGAGACATGAATGTTATGGTGGAAAGTATGCTGTAGCATAGGGACATTTTTAAGAAGACTTACATCATCACATGCTGAATTCTGATTTTATTTCACTACAGGTAACAAAAGACTTCAGAAGTAAGCAATGTTTAATTGAAATTTCAGCCAAGCAGCATGTTAAAATTCAGAGCAAAAGGTATGATTCAAGGCACAGTCAGTCCACATGCTATGGAATTCAACATGCTTTTCTATTTTGAGAAGACCTACTCACTAACCCAAGCAAGTTGATGTTTCCAAAGGTCCACACTTCTGACATCACTAAAGATGCCACCATGGAAACTATGCTTTCAAATGACTTGATTATTTGAACCATTTTACAAATTTTAAATGACACTCAAGCAGACTGAAGTTGAGATGCAGTTGGATTTTAGTCCACCCTCTGCCATTTATGCGATTTGCTACATTTTTTCTTCTGGGATTTGCAAGACTAGTGAAAGCCATTTGCTGATGTTCTGTCTCTGAGCACAGGCTGGGAATGACACACCTTTGAGCTCATGCTGTGCTCTAGATGCTTTCATCGCAACGTTTCTTTCTGTTCCTTCAAGGAATGGAAGCTGCTGCAATAGAACTGCTCTCTGTCCTCTATTCAGGGATGTGAATTGCACTGAATGTGAAGTTTATTATGTAAAGTTACTAACTGTAATACATGAAGTTAATAAAAGACTTACTAAAATAAGTGGTTTATACATTTTATATGGAGGTGGTTCATAGACACACCACAGTCACTGTTGTTGGAGCTTATCAATGTTTGGCTCCACAGCTGTTTAGTCAACTGAGCTACTCCCTACTCCATTACTCTTACTGTTGCTTCCTGTGTTCGTTTCTTTCTGGCTGTTCCTTGAATACTAGCCTCTGCTCTGCCCTAACCCCACTTTGCCCAAGGCCTCCCTTAGGGAATGATCTCATACGTCATCTTTAGGGTCAAGAGAAAATATTCCAGAATACTCCGGACACAGGAAAGACTGAGATAGTGATTCTGGCCAAACATCAGAGGGTTCCACTTCCTTGCTATAGAAGAAAATAAATGAAATCAGGTAGACCCAATTCTTTACTGATAAACCATCTTCCACAAGGAAATCTGTGCAACCATTAGTTTAATGAGGTGCATCAGCCTGTAGACAGGTACCGGCGACATCTTCATAAATGGTTTACTTTTTCATTTAATCTAAATGCCATATCTTAGAAATGAGAGCCAATGAGGCAGATGTTGAGTGTTGTGGGGTCTCTCCTGCACTCACTGAATTCAGAACAAGAGCCTAAGTTCAGAATTTTCAAAGACTTCTTCCTGGATCTTTTGTCCCCTTAAATAAGAGCTACAAAGAAAAGGAAAGATCAGAAATGGCCAGCCTTTCATACCCTGGTGCTTGGAAATAGTGCTACAATGGACTTTAAACCAGAAAGATTTGTCTTGCTATTATATACATATTTGTCTTGCTATTATATATATATTTCAACAGGTATCTTTAGTAAGGTGTTTTCACCCTTTGGAAATAAAAGGAAAGCTCCATAATAAGTTTGTTTTAATCCCATGTTTCTTGTGGACAAAGTTATGTAGCTAACAATAGAGCTGGTGAATCACAGAAATCCCAAGAGATTATTCTTTAAGGCAAGGTCTATGTGGTACATGGCTACAATCTCTTTTTCCAGCCATGAGCAAAGTAACAGGGCAGGACATGTGAAAGAGGCATGGCACTCAAGAGCAGCTCTTCTCTCACTTAGAGAGCCAAAGCATTGTGCATGCAGGTCAATGAAAAATAAGACCTTTCTCTCATCTCTGCATTATTGCTGCATTATTTGATGCTCTGTTCTCATATTAGTCTGGGGACAGTTTGACACAATTGAAGGCATCCCTAGAGTCCTATGGTCCGGTCAAAATGGTATGAGGACCACTAAAATCATCAAGTCACCTTATCCTCTGATGTACAGCTCTGCAGTACAGTTCAAGATCTGACACCAAGTTTTCATAATAAAACTAGCCTTTTATGCCAGAATCTAAAAGTGAGATCTTTTCACCAAAGGAATAACAACAATGCTCCTGTCATTTTTGATACACTATCATTTCAGCTTCATTTTGGCTTCAAGTCCATTGTCAGCAAGTTAGTGTTTGCTCTACTAGTGTTGTTTAGTGCTATGTGGTGCTGCAGCAGCAGCAATCCAGCAAGTCAGGCCATGATTATAAACGTCTCAGGGCCCAATTTTGCATGCACACAAATATATTTGTTCATATATATAATGTCATTGATCTCAATGCAGGTTTGGACTTTTAAACTATGTTCAGCACCTAGACTGCACTTGAATTATAATTAGTATTTTGTCCAAAGCATTGGTTACAGTTGTTGTTAATTCATGTTGTTAAGGTTAATGTTAAGTATTTACATTTGTTCAAACAGTGCAGGATAAACATTTATTAGAAATGTTAATGAACTCAATACAAATGAAATAAAGCTGAAACTCTTATTTCTGAGATCCTTATGTCTAATTGTAAATAAAATCTTCTGTGTACGATAATGAACTCCTTGTGTTTCTTTTCTTGTCATTTTAGGTGTGTTTTCCTTTCCTACAGATTGATTTTTATAAATTGATGAATACATGAACTTTTAGCTAACCTTGTTATGTCATTGTACTCTGGCTCATCACAGCTGCTTAGAAGTGCATATCAGGTTTCTTGTTGTCACATGATATATTATAAATACCAGTGACATACAACATTTATGCTCTGGGTTACAAAAAGGAGAAGACTTTGTGGGCAGAGCTGAGCACCAGCATGTTTAAACTGAAGCAATTCTGAAGCAATTCTAAAGCAATTCCAGGAAAACAAGCTCAGAAAGAGACCTGTTTTCAACTCCCTTGAGCTGGAGGTGCTGGCAGGATGGTGTCAGCACATCCAGCATCCTCAACTGGCTCTGCTGGCCCGGCAGGTTGGGTGGGAGGGGAGCCCGGCTACGTTCACACCTCATGTTCCCCACCCACCCGAGGTCCTTATGGGTGAAAATCACTGGTGAAAGCCAGCTCTGACCCAACATCTCATAGCCCACATACTTACACCCCAGAGCAGGTGTGCCAGCTTTTGATCTCTAATTATGTTTTCAAAGCGTTTCATAAAACCTGTTCTTCCTACCTCGCTTACCAGTGCCTGTTAAGGTAATGTAAACATGTTACTACACCCTGAAAAAGAAAGAAAATTGATGCTTTCTCTGTTCTTTTAACTGTGAGACTAGGCAAGGACTTGTTTTATTCATAGGTGTACACATCAACAGTATTAAAAAAAGAATAAATTTAATTAATAAAACTGTTAACGTGTTTATTTTTGTTTTTCAGTAGTCATATAAAACCTAAACCAAAGAGGTAAATGACTCACACCAAATGCAAACTGTCTCTAAAAATTTTCTGCTATTCATTTTCTGTTCTCTGTCCACTCTTTGCATACCAGGTGTCCCTGATGCTTTGTGGTCGCACTCTCTCCTAGCAGTACCTAAAGGAGTCAGAGACTTAAATATCACCCAGACAGCGCCAGGCTGGGACCTTTCTCAGCTCTACTGTGTAAGAAAAGAAACCAAATGCTTTGCAGTAGGCGCCACCCAAAGGACATACAGTTTTTCACAAGTTCTCCTGCTTCATTTCAGCATAGGTTGTCAAAAATAATACTGGCTAAAAATCGTTGTTCTTTCCTCTGCCAGGTGACATCAACAAAAATAATTACATCACTTTGAAAGCAGTATAGGAAAAAACACATCGTAAGTGTCTGCTGAATGACAGGTTGTGAGATGCAGCACTAAGACAGAAATTTTGGTGCCTATTAATATCCTAGAGTGTTTTGCTAAGGCCAGGGTCTCCCCTGAGTTCCGTGACTTGGTCTTTTACGAAACACATCCTTGACGTGACCAGATGCACCCAGATTTTTCGGGACTCTCTTTCTTGCCCAGCATGACTTGTACAACACCAAGGAATTGTAGACAAATCAGGACTTATGTGTGGGTCCTTTTATGTGACTGAGGTTTTTTATGCACCTTAAACACATTTGCAGTTTCAGCCCCGCTAGAATATTTGCGTGTAGAATGGGGAAAGTTGCATTTTTGCCCTTGCATTTTCCTTGGAATTTTCCCAAATGGAAAGCCCACACACATGAATGCTTCTAAACATAAATTTTTCTACTGATACTTTCTTTCATGATAGGAACTAAAAATTGATTGGCACCTCAGAACAGCAGCAGAAGGTAAAAGCTTGCTGGAGGTGCAGGTGCTTTTGGGTACTGACATATAAAGCCAGACATTTCCTGTGTTTTTACCACAAATGTGGAAGCATATACTTCTTTGTGCATTTACTCTACAGGTATAATTATTTATCTTTGCACTGGTCAAGCACTGGATCTGCTTTGCAAAACAGAAGTTATCACTAAAATTAATGTATGCACGCGCGCGCGCGCGCACACTGACTGATGTGGCAACAGCGGCATTTTATTCTGTAGTCTTGACAACCTCAGCCTGGTTGTCTTCAGCAGGATAAATTGAAGAACACTGTTGACATTCATGGACTTACAGTAACAGAAAACAAGGACAAAAGGGGAACCAGGACTTTCTAATTATTTCTATTTTTCCTATGAGCAATGGGATAAAGCACTAAGAAAGATCTTTTGGCAAAGCATATACTTTAATTTAGTGACATGTCAGTGCAGTTAAGTTAATTCAGGAAATCTATTCCAACCGCCATCTAATCTTTCAGGCAGCAGAGACTTCCCTGAGCACCCAGGAGCATCACCTGTTTTGCTGAATGAATGTACATACATGTCTCCTGTGTAAGATAATTTGGCACTTAGTACAATCCTGAAGGAGCCACATCTGATAGATGTGCACAATGCTTCTAGCAGTAAAAACAAGTTAATGACTAAAGGCAGCAGCCAGAGTGTGAAATACATGGGTTCCAAAAGCTCCTATTTTTATGTTAATCCATTTAGATTGTACTAATTCAGACTAAGAGAGTGCACTATGATTCAGGTTATTCCTTCAAATGAAGCTGAAGTCCTAGAGGAAGATGGTTGCTAATCCACAAAGATGAAGGGGATCTTGGCTCTACTTTGGATGCAGGTTGAGAGATGGAGGACTCCTTTTGTGCTGGTTTTAATTCTTACTGGGTTAAAACCAGGAAGAGTCAAAAAAATCGAGGACTAGAAACTCTCGTTCTCGCTTTCTAGCCAGGTACAGGAACTATAACATAAGTGCTAAATGCATCTTCTCCTTAAGGAAGGAGAAAGATGGATCACTTCTTGGAGTTTAGATGATCTGTTTCTTAGAACACCAACTTTTACCAATCCATATAAAGAGCCAGATTTTACCCTGTGTTTCACCTGAGTGCCTTCCTGGGGTCAAGCACCCCTTAGGCATTGCAGCACCATCTATCGAAACATTTAAGAACTTCTGTTTAATGCTGCTTTGACCTCAAAGGGGAGTACCTGAGTGAGGAGGCTAGAGGTCTCTCAAGTCTGGTCAAGTTTTACACAATGATAAAGAAAGGCAAGAATGCAGAGATGGTTTAGCATGGCAATGCCTCATACATCTGCAGAACACTTTCAAGAGAGCATTTAGCTCAAAGTCACCTGCTAGGAGTGCCAGTCCTGCAATCTGTGCTTCATGGTTACACAGACATGAGAGTGGTCAGCAGCCCTGGCTGCAGTGGTGGAGGTCAGATCACAGCACATCAAGCCACCCAGATAACAGGTGCTAGCTGTTATTCAGTAATATCTAATATATTTTTATTCATGAATAACTGAAAATTGAACCTTATTAAAATTCACGCATTTGACTGAGGCAGAACAAGTCAAACAGATGAGTTTAAAGCAATCATGTTGGTACTACCGAAAACTGATATGTTTGACTTTGCATTTCAAACTGTCTGATGTAGCACACACAGGAGAGGGTTTAAGCAACTATCTCTGATCAATCAGACCTGTTAAACGGTTCTCAGTATTGCACTAAGGGTGGTGAAATAGGTTTATTTGTGGGGTCTTTAACTCATAGTATATGGCAACTATAACAGTAACTCTTCCATTTGGGCAAAACAAAAAACAAATGAATATACAAGGAGGAGGAAGGGAGTGTGCTTCCAAGGGGCCAGCCTGGATGAAATGTGACAGGTGTTTCTTCAGATGAGCATCCTCTTCAGGGCATCCTCTCCAGTGAAGCACTGCCTGCTAATCCCATTTTCAAAGTAACTGCAGTTACACCTTGATCTCACTGTTGCTTTTCCTCCCTCGTTGTGCTAATAGAGTTGATTGACACATGCTTCAATCAGGAAGAGATTTTGGAGCTCAAGTAGGCTGCTGAGCCTTGCATGTGTACATTACTGGGAAATTATATTTGTCTATCTGAAAAACTCTTATCTGCTATGGTCTACTTGCTCCCTAATATATGGCTTTAAAGTAAAAATTACGAAGTGGGGAATGAAATGTAGAGGGAGGAAGGAAGGTCAACTCCCACAGTGATGGCAATGACTTTTGACAAACCCAACTGAACAGACATAACAGCAATTTCTGAGCAAGGCAATGAGGATGAGAGCACTCTGGAAGATCAGGACATGGAGAACAACTGCAGATGCAGGTAGGGGTGTGTAGGAGGATGGCTATAAAGGGAAAGGCAGGCTGCAGTACTCCACAGGAATGACTACAGGGCTGAACACTGTAGGCTCTGGGCATTGCACAGGTTGGGGCACTAGGAACATGATCTCACTAGTGAGTTTGTTGCCCACCATCCCCCAAGCTGCTGACCTCTGATATGTATTTATGTAATTTTGTATTTAAAATATTTGCATAGCATTCCTCCCAGATTTTCTGTTGAAAATCAAAGCTCTAACCATTAACTGATACACTGCCTTTATTTCAGAACGTGTTTTGCTTGTTGAGAAAGAAGGTTATGTTTTTGTGTCTGGGAGGAGAATACATATTAAAGGAAAAGTGGTTAATGTCATGGTTGAGCCCCAGCCAGCAACTCAGTCCTACACAGCCCAGTGGGATGGGGGAGAGAAATGAAGAGTAAAAGTGATAAAACTCATGGGTTGAGATAAAGATAGTTTAATAGGTAAAGTAAAATCCGTGCACACAAGAAAATCAAAACAAGGAATTTTTTCACTCCTTCCCATGGGCAGGTGGGTGTTCAGCCATCTCCAGGAAAGCAGGGCTCCATCATGCATAACGGTTACTTTGTCTTAAACGGCATCACTCTGAACGTCCCACCTTTCCTTCTTTTTTCACCAGCTTTATGGACTGAGATTGATGTCATATGGTATGGAATATCCCTTTGGTCCACTGGGGTCAGCTGTCCTGGTTGTGTCCCCTCCCAGCCTCTTGTGCACCCGGCAGAGCATGGGGAGCTGACTTGTGACCTTGACTAGTGTAAGAACTACTTAGCAACAACTAAAACATCTCTTCATTCTCAACACTGTGGTTAGCACAAATCCAAAATATAGCCCCATACTGTCTTCCATGAAGAAAATTAACTCCATCCCAGTCAAGATCATAGCACGGTGATGTACTGAGATACCATATTTGCACTAATATCCAATCAATAGGGTGCCCATGATAGCAGCCCTAAGTAACAGGAACTAAAAAAATAATGTAAACTGCAAACTTGACTTTGTAGCTTACCTTCAAAAACGTTTCTATAGAGTGTTCTGTAGAGTTTACTGAGTGAGCAGGATATAAGCCATTTCTGATCCCTATTGCCAGGCTAATAGTGCAAGCCCTGCTGAGTATCAGCACCTCGGCAAGCTGGTTTTAAAAGTTAGATGACAGGTTGGTCAGGTCTAGCTGAAATTATGGTTAGACCACTATTCACCTGTGGCCATTATTTATGGAAATCTTTATCCACCTATGTGCATTCGTTATCTTTAATCATAATATATGCATACTTCCTGGATTTATGAAGATCGGACAGCAGTCTATTTTTTATTTAGAAAATCAAACTTATAAAAATGTGTTGTATGTTTTTCCTTACATGATCATGTTTTTAAAGGTAAAAATATTTAAAATATAAAAGGCACTTGAGAAGACTTTTGGAATGATTTATCAAAAATAGGTTTTCCTCAAAAGAATGTTTTTAATAATTTATTGAAATAACTTTTTACTCTTGATATAATTCAGGGAAGAGATGAGAAATTTTGAGTCCCCCCTGAAATTCAATCACATTAAAATTGAGTATACCATCAAAGAAGGAAAAACAAGGTTTTGTTGGATTTGCTCACATCTTTTTCCAGGACTAATTATTTGTGGATGTGCCATAGGAGTGATATGTATATATGTATGTATGTTTTCATATACAGTTACTGACCAAAACAGACATGTTGGAGTCTGGGCCTGATGAGTCGGTCTCTCATCCCAGTGAGTTGACATCCTAATAGCTAGGTGAAAGCAATTCTCATAATACTCAAGAGACCTTTTACAATGATGGAGGATCAGTTTATTTTTCAAAATCAAACAGCTTGAATTATATGGACAGAGAGTCAAAACTAGACTCTACGTTATTCCTCAGAGAATAAGGACCAAGATGTTATATCAGAGGTTATTTGTGTTGCTAAACAGACAAGGTGCCAAATGTTAGGCTTGTTCATGTTTCCCCCTCTGTTTCGCTTTGCAACATGCGTGTGCGGATGTCCTGAAGATATGGTTTCTGTTGACTGGCCTACATCTGGTATAAGGAGGATATTTGGTGTGGGTGTGTCCAGCCATCACTGTATGTTATAGAAGTTTCTGGTAACAATTTTAGGATTTTACAGTCATTTGATATAAAATTTCTCTTCTGGCCTTCTCATATATATAATTACCAAATTGGTCTTTTCATAGATTTTAAATAAGAAATCTTGTCTACTGCCTGCAGTTATTTTTTGGCACACCTGCCCTTTGCTGAACTAAAATATGTTTTAAATATCTGTACCCAAACAAACTGAACTTGGCATAGAAATGATCCTGCGGGGGGCTGGTACTGTAGTGAAGGTTTTTGGTTTGTTACGGTTTGAGTGTTGATTTAGCAACTTGCATCCGTTATTCAAATTAGCTCTGCAAATGAACTTTGCAGCAAGTGTTGCCTGATTGAAGCTCGGCACGTGGTAGGTTGGAGTCTCTGCTGAAGATTAAGCCTTCATGCTGAGTGCCTGAAGGGCAGGGACAGCATTTCTAGGTCTGAGGAGGTGGTGGAGCAGTGTTAAAATGACAGATATGTAATGTGCATTAAACTTTCTCCATTACTGCCTTGCCAAAGATTTCACAAGCAGCTGCCATCGCATGAATTCATCTCCAGCTGCTGACTCACCAGGGAGCACATGCAGCTGCTGATACATAAAATACTGCCTTTCTCTATTCCATCCTCGTTGGTCTGCTTCTTCCAGCCTTGCCAGTGGCCGCTGATGGTTCCTCCAGACAGGCTTTCTCAACTAGCAAACATGCAAAAAGCCATACTGTGAAGCAGGCAGTTGCTGCACACATGACATCATTACCACATACCCACATAAATAAGAACGAACGATAAAATTGCACCACCTGATAAGGCTGGAACTCTCCCTCTGCAAATACACCCATTACATTGTATACTGCGTCACATCCTCCTCACCTACTTCTTCTGCCCTGATAACCACCCATTGCTTTGATGATGACTGTTTTCCAACATCATGAAACCGTATCTGAAACCTTAAACTACTTGGGGTGGTAAAATCAGGTAACTGGCAGGGAGGCAACAGAAATGCATTTGAGAAGAAACATGTACCATGGCCCTTCAGCTGTACACCGCTCCACACTTTCCCATCGTAACTCAGTGAAGTGAAGGTGAGCACAATACAGGAAAATATGTACAAACATGTTTTGGACATACTCTATCTTTTCTTCCTGTATAACTCAGCCCTGCATACAAGACTGATAATGTATCTAAGTACCACCAGTCCCTTTGCTTGAAGAAATTCATGCTTCAGTGCAAAAAGTGCATGTCCAGCGCTTTTCTGCACAGGCTATTAGTGTTTTACTCTGTGTGCCAATGGTTTGCTCAAAGCATAGGGCAACATGTTGGTGCAAAGAGCCACAGAGCCTGAGGCCATGTGGCCTCAATGCGCTCCCAGCCTGACGGCCCAGCCCTCCATTAGAGAAGGGAACAGGCTTTTTCAGGTGCCACTGATTTCTGAGCTTTATGGGATTAGGAAAAGGATTTGAAAAGAGGTATGGCAGGATTGAGGCATTTTAATAACCGTAGTATCACAGGTTAAAAACCTTTTACTCATTTTCCAGGTCATAGTCCCAGCTCTTGGCGGTCACAGAAGGGCTTTACACCTGCATTTCCCTCAGGCAGCAGTCCTGTCTTCCAGAGCTTAAACCTTCACATACAGGGCATTTAAAACCTAAAAGTTCAAAGCCATCTGGTCACTGAAGTACTGCTTACACCTATGACTCCTATTAATTTCAGTGGGTCTTAAATAACAGTTTGCTACCCCTGGTTCTTGGACCCAAAGCTCAGGTTTCTCTGGTTGTAAAGAGCCCTGAAAATGTGACCCCAGGGTGATCAATCATGAGGCCTACCAATACTCACCTAACCAAAAACAAGCAACTGATAAATATAACCCAACGCTAGACTATACCAGATGCCATTTAAACAGTACAGGTTTGGATTACAAACCATGTATAAGCTGCTGCGAATGATGACCTGGTCTGCCTTCAAATAGGTGGCCCACCCCAGCTCCCACATATTCATTGGAAAGCTATGGCTTAGTGCAATCAGTGTCAGTTCAAGATATTTTGCCTTAATAAAAGGTTTCTTGCAAATAATAACTTCTCTGCTTTGTCTTATTTCTGTGTTGCAAACCAGAAGGTACAAAAGCAGGAAGCATTTAGCGAATTTCCAGATAATGTCTCCTAGTAAAAGTTCGTACTCTTTCTTGTATATATTTTTCTACTGAAAATCAGTGATTTGTAATCAAAAGTTAACAAATGTACCAGCTTTCAGCATCTGGAGAAATCATAGTCCAAAATAAATTGTATGCTTTACATATTGTTTAGCTCTGGTGTAGTCACTTGATTCCTGAGGAATGAACACATTCTCTGTGTGTAGGACAAACTCTTCACCCTAAGAATGTGATCTAGCAAACACCAGCTGTTTAGGGTTTTAGCCAACAGAAGCAGAGGAAAAATAAAATTAAAAAAAAAATCCAGAGAGCTGTATTTACAGCTGCTTTAGCACTTAATACCACGAATTTCTTTCAGACTCAGAACAAAACTGACCTTTAAGAATAGCAAACTTGGAATATAAATGCAAAACATGGCCTGATTATGAAAGCTCTGATATAAGTCAGGTTTTATTCTTACAGAGCTTGTCAAGCCCACAGCTTGGAACTGCAAAGCTCTTTGGTTGCCATGCTTTTCTAGGCAGACGATAAATCTGCCTGCTTTGTGCAGTTTGATATGACAGCATGGCTCGTGCGATTCTTTTAAGCAATGAAAATATGCCTGAAACCACAAGATTGTGTCACAGATAAAGGAGCTCCTGCTTGCACTGTCTTTTTATCACAGGGATGCTAAGGGTATTGAAGTGGTCCTGGCTTATGCACATATGGTGACTTATTGATTGGCTCTGTAGATCCAGTTACAGCAAATGACATTACATGCCCTCCTCCCTAATTACTTAATGAAATCCCCTTGGGCTGCAACAATTTCCATACCAAAGTAGGTGGTTCATGCATAAATATAATGGCTGGAGCTGAAACAATCCTATTAAAAGTAGAAACATAAGGCCAAAGTCTATTTCCTACAATTAAATTAGATAATTTAAAATCAAGTTGGATCAGGTGGGTTGCTGTGGTCATAGAGGTATGCTGGGCAATCTGAGTTACTCTGTCAGAAAGAACATTGGTGTTGTACATCTCTTCTGCTTGTAGTGTCCTGGAAGTTGGAAAGGGTGGAGAAGGCAGTTCCTGGGAGCAGCTCCCCAGCAGCATAGAGAGGTCAACGATTACCCAGGTATATCCACCAGAGTCAAGCAACTCAGTCCTCACTGCAGCCTTTCAACTGTCCTGCCCTGTGACTCATTCTGACTCTTATCTGGCTTGCTGACCTAGACAGAAGCAGTCACTTGTGTATTTGACCAAGGCCAAGAGCAAAGGACTGCTGCTCTGGCCTGGGACCTGTAAGTACTGTTACACTGCAATATGGAGGAGGCTGATACTCTTCAGTTAGAGTACTATGCCTTTCACCCAAAGCCAAGGGAAGAGAGAAACAGGGGACTCACAGTGCACATGTCCCAGTTCTTGCCCCTGAGTGAGCTGGTATGTATGAAGTCTTGCAGCTGATCCATGGTGTTGGTGTTCCTGCTTTTCCTGCCTTTCAGTGCCTGACTTTTCAGTCATCCCAGGATGCATCTACGCTGAGGCTTATCTCATGTAGTGTTACATGTCCTTACCATAGGCATTATACCAGATGTTACACCCTCTTTCTAGTTAACAGAGTCACCCTCAGGAAATTTGCAGGTCACACCAAGTTGGACAGGAATGTTGATCTGCTCAAGGGTAGGAAGGCTCTACAGAGGGATCTGGACATGCTGGATCAATGGGATGAGGCCAATTGTATGAGGTTTAACAAGGCCAAGTGCCAGGTCCTGCACTTGGGTCACAACGACCCCATGCAACGCTACAGGCTTGGGGAGGAGTGGCTGGAGAGCTGCCTGGCGGAAAAGGACCTGGGGGTGCTGGCTGACAGCTGGCTGAACATAAGCCAGCAGCGTGCCCAGGCGGCCAAGAAGGCCAATGGCATCGTGGCTTGTATCAGCAATAATGTGGCCAGCGGGAGCAGGGCGGTGATGGTGCCCCTGTACTCGGCACTGGTGAGGCCGCACCTCGAGTACTGTGTTCAGTTTTGGGCCCCTCACTGCAAGAAGGACATGGAGGTGCTGGAGTGTGTCCAGAGAAGGGCAACAAAGTTGGTGAAGGGTCTGGATTGCAGATGTTATGAGGAGCGACTGAGGGAACTGGGGTTGTTTAGCCTGGAGAAGAGGAGGCTGAGGGGAGACCTTATTGCTCTCTACAACTACCTGAAAGTAGGCTGTAGTGAGGTGGGGGTTGGTCTGTTCTCCCAAGTAACAAACAATAGGATAAGAGAAAATGATTTCAAGTTGCACCAAGGGAGGTTTAGACTGGATATTAGGAAAAATGTCTTCCCCAGACAGTTGTCAGGCATTGGAACAGGCTGCCCAGGGAACTGGTGGAGTCACCATCCCTGGAGGTATTTAAAAGACGTGTAGATGTGGTGCTTGGGGATATTGTTTAATGGTGGGCTTGGAAGTGCTAGGTTAATGGTTGGACTTGATAATCTTAAGGGTCTTTTCCCATTTAAATGATTCTATTATTCTATTATTTCTCTAAGCATAAGACTTGTGATGAGATATAACAGAAATGAGAAAGGCTTATTTCTTTTGACCAAGGAATTCAAAGAAGCAGGTCATATGAATACCACCTCTTTTGATGTTTGGTGTGTTTAAAGCTGCCCAGCACTACAGAGGAGGTTTTGGGTATTGGTTTGGAATTAATCTTTCAAGTTGCTATGTGTGCCATGGGATCTAGCTTCAGGAGAATCGTCTCTTAAATATGTTGCATCTAGCTCTGGATGTCTAAATCAAAACTTGCACATGATCTAAGTGACATTTTGTCCTGGTTTTGGCTGGGATAGAATTAATTTTCTTCAGAGTAGCTGCCCTGGGGCTATATGTCGGATTTGTGCTAAAAACAGTGTTGATAATGCAGAAATGTTTTTGTTGTTGCTAAGTAGTTCTTACACTAGTCAAGGTCACAAGTCAGCTCCCCATGCTCTGCCGGGTGCACAAGAAGCTGGGAGGGGACACAGCTGGGACAGCTGACCCCAACTGACCCAAGGGATACCCCAAACCATATGATGGATGCCATGCTCAACATATAAAGCTGGGAAAAGAAGAAGGAAGGCAGGGACATTTGGAGTGATGGTCTTTGTCTTTCCAAGTAGCCGTTACGTGTGATGGAGCCCTGCTTTCCTGGAGATGGCTGAACACCTGCCTGCCCATGGGAAGGAGTGAATGGATTCCTTGTTTTGATCTGCTTGTGTGCATGGCTTTTGCGTTGCTTATTAAACTGTCTTTATCTCAACCCATGAGTTTTATCACTGTTACCCTTCTGATTCTTTCCCCCAACCCACCAGGTGGGGCAGGAGCAGGGGGTAGTGTGTGAGTGAGCTGTGTGGGTCTTAGTTGCTGACTGAAGCTAAACTACAATACACTTCTTGGTCACAGCCTGCTAAATTTCATCTGCCCACATATGAGCACACCAGTTACCTAAGCTCTTGGGGGTTTTGAGTACTTCCACAGCAGATACTATTCTGATTATAAAGCACGAGCCTGTAGTTGTTCTCAGACTATGTGAAACACCAGTTAAACACATCCAGAGATGTGTTTAAAGGGAGGAGAAGCCCTACTCCCTTTTCAGTCACAGGTCATGGGGCTAACTCAAATGCCAAACCTTCCCCAACCAGAAGATATTTTAATCTGCTTTTCTCAACCAGCTTGAGGCTAACTCTCGTGTTGCATATTGGGCGGGGATACCTAAATCTCTCTTGCTGAGGTTACTCATAAGCCTCATAAGACACATGCTGCAGAGCCTTCACCAGCTTCACTGCCCTTCTCTGGACACGCTCCAGCACCTCCATGTCCTTCTTGTAGTGAGAGGCCCAAAACTGAACACAGTACTCGAGGTGCGGCCTCACCAGTGCCGAGTACAGGGGCACCATCACCGCCCTGCTCCTGCTGGCCACATTATTGCTGATACAAGCCAGGATGCTGTTGGCCTTCTTGGCCACCCGGGCACGCTGCTGGCTCATGTTCAGCTGGCTGTCAGCCAACACCCCCAGGGCCTTTTCCGCCAGGCAGCTCTCCAGCCACTCCTCCCCAAGCCTATAGTATTTCATGGGGTTGTTGTGACCCAAGTGCAGGACCTGGCACTTGGCCTTGTTAAACCTCATACAATTGGCCTCATCCCATTGATCCAGCCTGTCCAGATCCCTCTGTAGAGCCTTCTCACCCTCAAGCAGATTAAAGGTAGGACACCACACAATTTGGTGTCATCTGCAAACTTACTGAGGGCACACTCAATTCCCCCATCGAGATCATTGATAAGATATTAAATGGGACTGGCCCCAAAACTGAGCCCTGGAAACACCACTTTTGACCAGCCACCAACTGGATTTATCTCCATTCACCATAGACTTGCTCAACACCTCCCTTGTTCAAGAGGGAGGACTGACATAAGCAAACCCTACATGAATGAATCAATGAGTTCTGCATTCACGTCACAGGTCCTGCTATAATTTGAAGCTTATTCCTCCAGAAAGTCTGTTAATGTTTATTTGAAAACCCTTTGACCTTATAAAGGTATTGTTTTTCTCAGCAGATAGGGCAATAAACAGCTGCGTCAATATTTACGTTAACAGAAAAGTATTGTCTCTCTATCTGTTCTCTAATTTCTGTGTGTTCTTTTCCCACCTCTGGGCAAAAAACCATCTCTTTGTTTCTTCATTTTTCAGACTGGATGGAAAAAGGAACTTCCTGCTATTTTGCAAACATGCAGCCACATTCATGGCAATGGCTGAGCTGTAATCAGCTTTCTTATGTTGCTGTGCGGTGGTAGGCATGTCGCTCCTGCATGCTTTACAGCAGTCAGCTAGCATATATCAGCAAAGGTCCAATTCATCTTCCCAAGATTAGTTATAAAATACCAGCAGCTGTTTGCTTACAAGCAGAATATGAGGACTGTATTGGTACACATTGCATTTATTTGCTATAATTCATTTTTCAGCAGTTCAGACCCTACTTTTATCTTTATGAAAAGGCCAGTATGCCATTTGGGGTCAGTGGTGATAAAAGAAATTGAAATTATTGGAAGTTAAATATCTTTGGAGGCTTACATTTTGTATTTCAGCTGTTGCTGTGCGCGTGTAGCTGTCCACAGAATAGAGTGTGAGATCTGGGCTGACATACTCATTTTGAATTACAACCAATTTTCTGACCAGCCAAATGAAAATATAAAATCAGGCTGTCTCTGCAGCTCTCCCATGCTAATTACATCACATGTTTCTTTGAGTTGGCTGACCCAACTGAGTTAAAAACAAACAAACACAGAAAAACACAGAACCACCCTGCAAAGACAGCAAGGGAGACCCAAGGGTCAAGATTTGTGGCAGCAAGGAAAACTAAACTTCACAAATGGTACAAATTACTAGACCAAGGAAGACAAAATAACCTTCAGAGATACAGAATCACAGAATCACAGAATGGCAGGGGTTGGAAGGGACCTCTAGAGATCATCTCGTCCAACCCCCCTGCTTGAGCAGGCACACCCAGAGCAGGGGGCACAGGAACGCGTCCAGGCAGGGTTTGAATGTCCCCAGGGAAGGGACCCCACAGCCTCCCTGGGCAGCCTGTGCCCCTGCTCTGGCACCCTCACAGTAAACAAGTTTTTTCTCATATTGAGGTGAAAGTTCCTGTGTTCCAACTTGAGCCCATTGCCACTTGTCCTGTCCTTGCGCACTATTGAAAACAGCCTAGTCCCATCCTCTTCACATCTACCCTTCAGATATTTATAAATATTGACAAGATCCCCCCTCAGTCTTCCCTTCTCCAGTCTGAACAAATCCAGGTCTCTCAGCCTTTCCTCATAAGGGAGATGCTCCAGTTCCCTGATCATCTTGGTAGCTCTCTGCTGGACTTGCTCAAGCAGTTCCACGTCCTTCTTAAACTGTGAGGCCCAGAACTGGACACAGGGCTCCAAATATGGCCTTACCATGGCATAGTAGAGAGGAGGATAACCTCCCTTGACCTGCTGGCCACACTCCTTTTAATACACCCCAGGATACCATTGGCCTTCTTGGCCACAAGGGCACAGTGCTGGCTCAGGGTCACCTTGCTGCCCACTAGCACTACCAGGTCCTTCTCAACAGAGCTGCTTTCCAGTAGTTCAGCCCCCAACGTGTACCACTGCATGGGGTTGTTCCTCCCCAGGTGCAGGACCTTGTACTTGCTCTTGCTGAATTTCATGAGGTTCCCCTCGGCCCAGCTCTCCAGCCTGTCCGGGTCTCGTTGGATGGCAGCAGAGTCTTCTGGTGTATCAGCCACTCCTCCCAGCTTGGTATCATCAGCGAACTTGCTGGGGTTACACTCCATTCCATCATCCAGTTCATTGATGAATATGTTAAACAGGACTGGAGCCAGCACAGGCCCCTGGGCAACACCGCTAGTGACAGGCCTCCATCCAGACTCTCCTCCATTGATCATGATCCTCTGAGTTCTGTTGTTGAGCCAGTTCTCAATCCACCTCACTGTCCGCTCATCCATCCCACACTTCCTTAGCTTGTCTGTGAGGATGCTATGGGAGACAGTGTCGAATGCCTTACTGGAGTCAAGATAAACAACATCCACTGCTCTCCCTTCATCGACCCAGCCAGTCATGCCATCGTAGAAGGCTATCAGGTTGGTCAAGCATGATCTTCCCTTGGTGAATCCATGTTGACTGTTTCTGATAACCTTCTTTTCCTCTACATGCCTGGAGATGACCTCCAGGGTGAACTGCTCCATCTCCTTCCTGGGGATGGAGGTGAGGCTGACTGGCCTATAGTTCCCCTATAGTTCTCCTATAGTTCCTGTCCTCCATGATCTTTCAAAGATGATGGAGAGTGGCTCAGCAAGAACATCCGCCAACTCCCTCAGCACTCGCGAGTGCATCCCATAGGGGCCCAAATTTGCCAGGATCCATTTTGCATAGGTGATCTCTGACGCAATGCTCCTCAGCCAAGGGGAAGTCCTCCTTTCTGCAGATTTTTCCTCTCTTCTCTGGGGGCTGAGGTGCCTTAGAGCCAACCTTAGCAGTGAAGACCGAGGCAGAGAAGGCATTCAGTAACTCTGCCTTCTCTGCATCCTGATTCACCACGGCCCCTTCCTTTTTCAGTGTTGACCCCCTGTATCCCCAGTCTTCCTTTTGCTGCTGATGTATTTAAAGAAGCCCTTCTTGTTGTCTTTGACATCCCTTGCCAGATTTAATTCCACATGGGCCTCGGCCTTCCTTGTCACATCTCTGCCCACCCTGACAACATTCCTATATTCCTCCCAAGTGGCCACTCCCTTTTCCCACATGCTGTGAACCTCCCGCTTCCATATGAATTTCTCTAGAAGCTCTTTGCTTATCCATGCACATCTCCTGGCTCCTCTGCCTGATTTCTTCCTCCTGGGGATGCACTGATCTTGAGTTCAGAGGAAGTGGTCCTTGAATACTGTCCAGCTCTCTTGGACACCCCTGCCTTCCAGAGCTCGAGCCCATGGGATTCCTCCTAGAAGGTCTTTGAAGAGGCCAGAGTTGGCCCTCTTGAAGTCCACGGTTGTAATCCTGTTTCTACCATGCAGAATCCTGAACTCCACCATCTCATGGTCACTGCAGCCAAGGCTACCCTCAGCTCTCACGTCCTCAAACAGCCCATCCTTGTTTGTTAGGATAAGGTCAAGCAGCATGTCTCGTGTCCTTGGCTCCTCTACCATCTGCATCAAAAATTTATCCTTGATGCTCTGCAGGAACGTCCTGGAATGTGTGCGTCTCGCTGTGTTGCTTTTCCAGCAAATATCTGGGTGGTTAAACTCCCCCATGAGGACCAGATTCTGTGATTGTGAGGCTACTTCCAGCTGTCTGTAGAAGGCTTCATCAACTTCCTGTTCCTGATCAGGTGGCCTGTAGCAAACACCCACAACAGTGTCACCCATATTTGCCTGCCCCTTAATTTTTACCCACAAGCTCTCAGCTTGTTCTCCTTCCACCCCCAGGCAGAGCTCGATACATTCCAGTTGCTTCCTCATATAAAGAGCAACTCTCCCACGTTGCCTTGCTGGTCTGTCTTTCCTGACAAGCCTGTAGCCATCCATGACAGCATTCCAGTCATACGAGCTGTCCCACCATGTCTCTGTAATTGCAGTCAGATCATGGCCCTGCAACCGCACACAGACTTAAAAGCATATAAAGCACTGGGGTACTGACAACTCTACCCTATAGCAACGGAAGAGATTTTTAAAATTTAAATTTTTTTAAATTTCTATGCTTAAAATCAGCTCAATATTTAGTTAATGAGGCACTGTTAGTATTGTCTGGTTCAGGGATGGACTGTAGAACTGACTCCTAATTTTTAAGTGTGGAGGCACATGGCAAAACCAAGTTTTAAGTACTCTCTGATCAACAGTAAGGACAATATGAGTCATAGGCTTGTTAATGCAATACAGAAACATATTCTTGCACCATCTAGCCAACTTCAAAGGCCATTTAGAGCCAGCAAACAGGCCCTGACTGTCACATACCACCGAACCAGCGACTAACAGTTACAGGACAGTCAGGGTTGCAAAATCATGCATGTCTCCCAGTTTGGTTCAAGGCTGTATCCACTCCTGAAAAGATGCGGTTCTTTCTGTAAGAGAGAACATCCAGGGAAGAAACTGTTTAGCTGTCTTGGTTATTACTCAGTGTGGAGGAAATAATCCAGTTATTTGGGGATATGAGTGGTTTTGGGTATGGAGATGATGGAGAAAAATTAAATTGTCATAGTTATGATTGAGATTTGTCAATAAAGGCAACAGTGGGGTGCATTTTAATTTCTCTTTTACTGCATAATGGAAGAATCTGTAGGAGATTATTTAATTCTGATTTTGGTTTTTATTTTTTTCTAAATACTATGGAGCCCATTTTCCTCTGGTTATTTTCTTTTTTTTTAAATATATGTTCTGAATAATTTCTCATTACTTTATGTTTGCAATATCCTGACTTTGTGTATGGTTACTATGGCCATAGTACCCTAAAATAAATAACACAGAAAATAGAATGTTTTTCTCAGTAACTTGGAACGAATTGGTGAAGAGAGGATATGGAGCACCCACAATCAGGTGGTGAAAAAGATTTCAAATGCAGAAGACCCTGGACACATGAAAAAGGAGGCTGCGCATGATTCTTAGAAAGCCAAATCCCACAGGCCTTATTCAGCCCTCACTCATCCAAGCTGAGTAACTAATGTGAGCAGAGTTTTCACTAGGAACCTGGCTTAAGGAACTGAGAAAGGGAGTACATTGGATTGGGCTGCAATTTAATGTGTCTTCAAGGAAATACTTGCTGGATCTTTCCTAGGATCTGGGGGCAGGAATTGCTAGATGATGTGTGCATTAGCCAAAGAGTTTATGACATTGCACAAGGCTCAGGGTATTTTAGCATGAACTCTCTTTCTTGAATTCTGCTTCTTCCATGAAAAATATATTTCCTGCTCTTTTCCAGTAGCTGAATTTCAAGTCCAGGGTATGATCTATCTCAAGGACTGTCTTGTTTAGTGAAATACACATGTGCGGAAAGCATTACAGAAACTATTCTCCCATCTTACAGCTGAAAGAGGTCACTACCAAGCATTACTTGCAAGTCAGAGCTTTCCTGGTTATTGCACCAACCTTCCCAGTGCTGTGTCCTTCTTTAGAATGCCAGTAAGTCCCAAACCTGTCTTTGTGCAACTTAATGCTTTGTCCTGGTAAAGGGACTTAAAATAATAGCCTAGACCCAATGGTTGCTTTGCAAAATTCTAGTGATGAAAAGCAGCAGTGAACTGACTTAATCAACCGGTTAAATAGTGTTTATGACTGTTGCAGCTTTCTGCAACAGCACTCTGGTGCTGGAGCGAACCGAAGAAGAGGCCCAGAGTTGCTAGTCTGAGGCAAAGGAAGGGGAACCGCACCATCTCCTCTTCTCATGCTGACAAGTAAGGCAAAAGTGGGATCAGGGGGATGCAGCATCTGGTATGGCATGACATTGTCTGCTGCAGTCAGTTCTGCCTTCACAGCCAGTAACAGCTCAGTCAACAGCAGTTACTTCAGAGGTTTCCCTCAGAGTGAGATTTATTCTTGGCATCCAAACCTGAGCGCTCTCAATGCAGGAAGACTTGTACCATTTCCAAGATTTCTGCTGGCTGACTTTACCGTTGGCTGGAGGATGCAGGGGAAGTTTCTGTTCAGCTTATATGGTTTTCGCCATCATGTCGTTAGCTCCTTTCAAAATAACAGCTTGCCTTCTTGACAGGAACAAATAAACTGGCAGGGAAATTCTTTCTTTGTTAATCTCTAACTGATCTCCAGCAACACTAGAAAACGAACCGTCTCTAACTCCATTTAGGGCTCCTTGGCCAGTGTGTACAGCACCACAACAGCCCCCATGCCAGGAGACAGCTAGCGTTCTCCAGAGGGCCAGGTCATTACCAAATGTCAGGAAACAATATTCCCTACTGCTGGAGCCCTGGATAATCCCCCAGGCATGTTATCCTGTGCCTTAACCATTTCCTAATAGACAGCTGTAGACGTCACTAGGTGGAGGATGCGGCACAGGACAGATCTATACATAGGACAAATCCATATATAGGCAAATATAATAATTTTTTCTATTCCTTAGAAATCTTGGAAAGGGAAGAAAGCCTATGAGCTCCTTTTGTCCCATACATGTGAAGGAGGTATCTGGATTTGTTGCTGTGATAATAAAGGTGATCTTTCTCTTCTATGGCAAAGACCTTTGATCTTTCCCCCCAAAGAAAACAGTCTTAGGAACACTTTTTTGTGCTCAATGTTTTGGATAGCATTTGGATTCTTTTGATTGTTGACCTTTCTGAGTTACAGAGTAATTTATCCTACAGGTAATTTGACTGAATGTATTTGTGACTGTCATTCTGTGAAATATATCTGTATAATATAATCTATTGATTTTTTTCTCTCCATCCTCTATTTTATCTCAAGTTCCTCAAAACAAAAACCTTGATCTATGGTACTTGTATTGTCAGGCGTGAAATAAAGAATGTGAACATAGTGCTGAAAAAAACACAGCAAAATACTGCCCAAACATCTTCTGAATGTGAACGTAGACATTCAACTAAGTAGTCTGGTTCTGACGTTTGTTCTTAAGGTCAAAAGGCTGCTAACACCTTGGAAGTACTTCTTTATGATTTGTTTGTTAACTGACACTACAAAGCAGACAAGCTTGATGAAGCCAATAATGTGCAGCATCTTTTCAAGGTTATAATGGGTAATATATTTCAAAGTATTGGATTGAATGGGGTTTGTAATTAAAACATCTAAATTAAAGTAGCCCCTCAGGGACCACTAGCCTGAGTTCAGCTGAGGAAAGGAAAGGAAATAAAGAAGAGTCCATACAGAAAAGGAGGAGTAAAACCCTAAAGGATGAAGAGCTTTTGAAAGAGGAAATTCTTGAATTTTTAACAAAAATTGAGAGGGGCATAAAAGCTCTTAAGAGGGTCCAACTGAATCTTTGTTGTTAGCAGTGAAAGGACATTAATCTTGGTGAGGTTTGACTTATGGGAGAATTGGACCTCGAAGGCTGAAAGAATCATATTTTTCCATCATATAACAACATGCAGTAGCAAGTCAATGCTCACAGTGTTCATGTAAGGACCATGGCATGTTGCAGTGCTCTGGTTTTTTTTCTGAGGTCCTGTTCCTCTCTGTCTGTCATTTTGAGCAAAGTCTTTAAAATGTTCGGTTTTTTCCAAATATTGTATCAATTGCTGAAATGATTCAGGCAGACATCACAGATAATACTATATGTAACACTATTTTTACTGAGGTCTTATTAGACAAAAGGCCTGAAAGGATGTTCTAGACATCATGTCCTAAGATGTCAGCTTGAAAGCAAATATAAACTGTATGTCTCTTAGGGACCTTTGAAATGGAGACAGAGAAAGCAGATACTGGAAAAAGAACTACTGCAAAGAGCCAAGGAACAACAACTATCCAAAAGAGTTGTGAACCTAAGGTTAAGTAAATGTGTTTTTCTTTACTCTTTCCCCATGCTACATGTTGCGGTACAAATTGCGCAGCTAGAAGACAGTCTTTCTTATTGACTCTCATTTCCCACGGACCACAATACTGGCCATTTTTTTATTTGTGTTTTTTTTTTTTCTAAAATCCTTTGAAAAAGTTGTAGGGCTTTTTAAAATGTTGGATATTTTGAAATCCCTTGGCCTAAATTGTCTTGAATATGGAGCTCAGCAAACATTTGGGTTCGCTTACAAGGCTGGCATTCAAATCAGGAGTAATGAAGCTGATACAGTGCTAAGAATACGTGAATGCTGTTTGCTCTGTAAAGATGTATATAGAATCCAATAATGAGTCTTGGGATACAGGACAGTCTATCACTGTAAAGTAATTATTTGTTGACTGCTGAGCCAGCTGTGTTGAATTTGTGTCTTGGAGCATTCAGAATGCCAAAGTATCTCTATATCTCAGTCTTCAGTTTAGATTAGAAGTGTTAAATGATTGCACATTTTTTATTTCTTATACTGCGCTAGTCTCCTGATTCTAAAAGGAAATTCTTGTTAAGATAGTGCAGAAGAAGGTAAGTTAGAAAGGGGAGTGATTAGAAGAAAGGCCTTTTGTCAGCCAAGTACTTGTCCTTTAAAATGCTCTCAGAGATGGTTACTGCTCTACCCACCAGCTATTGATGTCTTGGGACCGTGAGGTCTGATTTTGCCCATGTTGAAACAGAAAAAGGATATACATTAATGTCAAAGGAAGCTCAGTGGATCAGCCAGTACGGTATGGAAAGAAAAGCTCCTCTGTATGCAGGTAGCGTATGTATCTATCTAGAACCTGCTGGCGAGTGTCTGTGTGAAGTTTTACTTGGGCTCATATCACATGAGGTCACTTCTCCCCAGACCACCTTGGGGTGCATAGGAATGGCTTAGCAAGCCAGCTGCAGTGCAAAGAATAAAGAAGTATTGGTCTCCCAAGACCTAGTCCATTGCTTTAGGCAAAGCCACAATGCCTCAACCTGCTTTTACGGCCTGCCCCACAGAATTACAGCTGCTGACTTAACTCTGGAGGCAACAATTGATTCCAGAGGCAACAATCGTCCTGTAGTGTTGGGGGTCACCCTGTTGATAGCGGTGCCTCCTGCACAGGCAACACTTTTCCCTGGTTCCCTCTGGGCTTCTCTGGCTGCTTATAGGAGGCTGCACCTGACACTGCTCTGCCCCTTAGGGCTCCTGCAAAGGCACATGTCTTGCCACAGACTGTGTAAGTGTGTGGGTTTTGCATCTTGCTTTCACTTGAAGGGAGACCTTAGAAAGGTCTTGTGACCAGAAGAGAGACCTTAAAAAAAGCAGTAGCTCCTAGATTGGGGGTAAAAAAATTCCATAAGACATCTGAAAGACAAAGGAGAAAGCTCAGATCTTTGAAGATCTCAATCTGATGTCCTGAGGAAGTCCCATGTCTTGTTTTGCCACTGCTCAGAGACAAGGAATCAAAGCAACGTGTTGAACCACGCTGTAACTCTGCAGGAGGAGGAAAGAAAAAGAAGGGGGAGCAGATCAGCAAAAGACAACTGAGCAGGATTTAAAGACAGAGGATCAGATCTGGGAAAGATTTCTCAGAGTATAAAACTCTGTAAATGTCCATTTTTTTTGGAGCCTAATCCAAACATTTCCTACAGCATGTGGGAGTGCTCAAAACCTCAACTTATGACCCAAACCGACCTGAGTGCTGAGCAGGTAACTATCCAGTGTCAGCCCATCTAGGAACCAGCCAGTACGGAAATCCTGGAGTGAGGTAATCTTATCCACTCACACCTCATAAAGCCTTGGAGGAACATATCTATCTGGGAAATCAAAATCCAGGTTTAATGACCCAGAACCTTGTTGTGAAGGTCAGTATTTGTGACATCTAATTTTTAATCATTATCCCAAAAAACTGAGGAGGCCCTACGCTTTCTTGTTAAAACCCATCTGAAAAAACAGACGATAAGAAAAGCAATAATAACACTGCTTGGATGATAGATGCAGGAAAAAGGAGCATACTGTAGGTGTCAGGCAGGTTATTCCACTCCAAGGACAAGCTAGGAAATGGGAGAGAGCTGTGGCTCCCTGTGGCACAGCCCCACCAGCCTGCCTTCCCCGCAGAGCTGCTCAGTGAATGCCTCGAGTCCCAACTGAAAGAAAAAGCTGAACAACAAAATTTGTTTCATCTGCAGAATTTCACAGAATGTGCTTGGTTTTTTGTTTGTTTGGGGTTTTCTGTGGATTTTTTTCCCAGTGAAATAAAAGCAGAAAGCATTTACACTTCACTCTCCCTTTTTAAAGCTGGATATTTCTGATTGACTTTATACTTCTAGTAGAAAACCAAGTTTTCTTTTTTTCTTTTTTACAAACAATAAATGTTAAGCTGTTTATATGCAGAGTTTTTACATGGGGTCACTTCTGAAAGAATTAATCTCTGACTCTTCATGTACTCCTGGAAATCTCTGTGACTGAGTGCTCAGCACAGAGCAGGGCTCAGGACTGAGGAGCTGTAATACCTGACACTGCGAGTATTTTCTCAGACTTGTCTATGGGATTGCTTTTCAGATAAAAAAAAAGTTCCTTATTTTTAACACACATATATAAAGGGGAAAACAACAAATTTGAAGTTGTTGCAACACACTTTATTTCATCAGGCAAATAGTATTTTAGATATTCAATTAAATAGTACTATGTTAAACTACATTTTGTTCTTTCTTACACACTATATAATGTATATTCACTGTAATGACAGTTTCATCATGCTAGGAACATACCTACACTTTTAAAAACAAGACTTTCTTAATAAAACACGCATATCTACAGTAACAACAGCTGCAAAGAACACATTGTTAGGTCAAGATTTCAGCAAACTTTACAAACTACACAAAATAAAAATAGCAAAAAAAAAATCAGTACACGGTGAAGTTCTTAGCAGAGAACATATCTTTACATTTGGTGAAGTTATGCCTAGAAGTCATTTTGCTTTTGTATTTTTTTAAGGAATAAAATTATATACATTATTTAGTAATCCTCAAAATAGGAAGTATTAAATAGCACAAACAATATTACAGTCTTAAGTTTTGGTGTTACCTACAGTAGAGGGGCTACTTTAAACAAATAAAAATTGCAGTTTGTCTGTTCTGTACATTTAGGGCCAAGTCCTCAGCTGGTATAAACCACAGTAGCTAAATGGACAGCAAGGAAGTGACATTAGATTATACCAGCTGAGCATCTGGCTCCTGGCTACTCTGTACATGGGGGAAGGCTGCTAGAGCATGGAAGCTTGGACCGGTTACGCACTGACAGAAGCTTATTATATATATGGTGAAGTTTTCATGCAGCAGGAAAAATGTTAGTTTAAGTATAATCCCTTAAACAGTCATACCATAATAATGGTATATGAAGCAGCTTTAAAAATATTATTTTATAATCGTATGAAACTCTAAGCTATGCTGATTGTTTTAACGGAATCCCTTATTGCCAATATTCTATTAGAAAACAGTGTAACTATAATTTCTGAGGCCTAATGGGGGCCTATTAAAATATCACTGTACCTAACCACTTAAAGGGTAAATTGTACCCTTAAATACCTATTAATCACTGTATTCCATCTGGAAGCAATTACGATCCTCACAATAGACATTAATATCACACTAACTCCACAGTGGATCCGCTGGGAAAATAGGAAGAGCACGGCAGCATACAAGGTATATGCACTAACGCCATTCCAGGAGGTAGTTTTATCTTGTGGCACTCGAATTTTGGTTTGTCACTTACACACTTCAGAAGTCAGTCATCCTCAGAAAAAAAGATGTTGTTTGCTGCACTGAAAGACAGCTGGGGGAAAAAAAAAATCTTATTTTTCCCTTACCCACCTCATTTTCTTTTGGTTCTTGGTTTTGGTTTTGTGGTTTTGGTTTTTTTCTTTTTTGAGTCTGCTTTGCCAGCTCTTGGGTACAGATCCAAGCTCACTAAAATCAATGAGAAAGTTTCCTGATGGTTTTCTTAAGAAGGACCTTAGATAACAGTGGTTACATATTGCAGAAATATGCATTTAGGCCTTGATTAAGGAAAACACTTAATTAGACGACAATATATGAGCAGGCTGGCACTGCCATCCCCTTTGAAGCAAGCAGTAAGCACACAAATTAAATTCAAAGAGTTCCCACCAGTGTCAAAGGGACTTAGAGACAGTGTTTAAGTGGTTTGATTAATCAGGGCCCGTTTCCCAGCTATTCTGCATCAGGTGGCAACAAAGCAACACCAGAGCTACCTCCATTGCACTACATCTAGTGAATTAAGATCTTAATTCACACTGGCACAAACCCAGAGGTGTTCTCCTACACCCTGTACAGTTACTCCCAGAGTATTCGAATAGAAGCAGAATCAAAGTAATGCCCAAGGAGTCTAAACAAAGATCCATTAAAATGCATAAAACAATGTTTTAAAATACAGCACCCATCTTCTACTGGCTGGAACTAACAACTTTTTAACAATATTTTTTCATGCCTTCTCTGGGTTCAGAAATAATTTTCCCTCATGTTTTTTTTCCAGAATATAGCTCTGTTTTGAGCCGAACAATAATTTATATTTTTGTATACTATCATAAAATATCAGGGAATAAACCAAAAGTTTTCTAAGGTACTCATATATTTTTAATCCTTATTATCTGTCTCCTTTGAACAGACTCAGTGCCTTCCAGAACACTCTTACATAGTAAAATAAAGAAGATTTCTCCCTATTTTTTGGCATTAGTGTTGCTCAAAAAAGAAAGAGTGATCGTTTTTCCCACGATGGCTTGATGCACATTTACCCAATTTCAAACTAAACATACTTCATTAGACCTGACAGCTGCTTCTTAAACAAAAATTATTTCTGTTTAAACATTGTTGTTACCCTTTTTGCTTTTTGACCTAAACCCATTTTTCAGCTTTATTTTTCCCTTATTCTCTTTTTTTTTCTTTTCTTTTCCTGATCTTTTCAGCAGAAAACTGAAAATAAGAGGAAATTGTGAAAACAACATTGAAAAGAAAAAGGGTACAAAGACTGGAAAATGGAAATGGTTTAATTTTAAATTCTAGTTAAAATATTTGCAACTTTGAGAAAACAGTTGAAAATATAATTTTAAAATTTTCAAAGACACTCATGACTTTTTTCCACATTGCAGACCATCTCCAACTTAATCATGGAACATATTAAAGATAATCTATGTTTTTCATTTCTGGGTAAACACCATACAGCATACCCCCACTCCGTCCTTTGAAAAAACATGGAGTGTACTTCTTTGAAAAATAGCTAAAATACCTAAGTCACTTAGGTGTTTTTCAAAACTGTATGTATAATGAACATTCTGCTGTTAGCTTTGTGCCACTTATAAAGCTATGTAGTGTTATAGGACACCCTATTTTAATAAACATCAATATGAGCAGAGATATTTTAAGTTACATTCCAGAACTCATGAATTTATTACAACTCATACTATGCACAATAATCAGTGTTTCCTCTGATAAACTATAATTTTTTTTTGTTTTTCTTCTACTCGTTCCTTCATTTGACCTCTGAATGAATGAAACATTTCTACTATATTTTACTTGCTTCCTATCAGCACGCATTCACATGGTTTGAACAATGAGCGAAAGCTGTAAACCCCATATTGAACAGTAAACAAGAAGAAACTCATGTTCTTAAATACAGTGCAAGGAAATCTTAGTACCATCCTACTTTGAGCATGCATCTTAACCCAGGTTCTTTCACCACTGGTCTGGTTGGTACAATTCCAGAGTTGCCAGATAATGCATTGATTTTGTAAAAATTTCTATTCAACGGTAATTAAATACTGAGATGTTAAATGTGAATCTGGTTTAAGATGAATACTCAGTTCCGCTTCTAGGACAGAGCCCAACTTAGTGTCAGTAAGCATCTAGGAAAGAAAATGCTCGGCATTAATTTCTTTAGTTAAGTTACACTGCATTTTACTGGGAGGAGGATTTTTTCTGAGGCTTGTTGGATTCTCATTTCATTTTTCATCAGTTTGCTCAAATTTTTTCTCAACAAATATAAGCCCCCTACATAAGGACAAATAGATCTATTGGTACAAAATAAAATTAAGATCCAGGTAATTGATTCCTTCTATTTCTACTTTTCCTGCTATTGATAAGGGCCTTTAGCTTGCTGTAGTCCCCCCTCATCTTCTGGGATTCTTCCCTCTGCTGACCTTGCTGTCTACTGTCTTTGCAGTACTGGTTAATCATCTGCATTTCTGAGTGGCTGAAAGTTCCCACAAAGTCCTTCGGGTGGAACTGCAGCGCTCGCACCGAGCTGGCCCAGGTCCAAGGGGACCACTTGTCAGTCATGAAGGCCACCATCTCTGAATCCAACACTTTGAAATTGATCTTTGCTAAGGTCTGCTTGAAGCTGTTCTCTGTTGCGATGCAGTGGTAAAGCCCCCGGTCGCTGTCTTGGACAGAGCGAATGAGGAGCCCTTGCTCAGTAGCTATGATCCTCTCATTCAGCTTGACCTAAAGGGCAAAAAGGCAGACAGAACTTTTTAGGGAATCTTGTGGAAAAACACTATATTGGACCTCTTGGTAAGTCTCATTTCAAACACCTTTCTTTCTTAAAGGGTTTCTTAAAGGTACTATATTTTGCTTTATCACATCTCCCAGAGACCACTGTTATTGCTACTGTTAGGAGAGAACTTACCTCAAGGCAGGTAAGTGTCACTAAAGAAAATTACTGCAATATTTCTATTAGTTATATTACAACAGATTTGATCAGGATGAGGACAAAGATGCAAATCTGGGCACTACGGGAAAGACGAGTTTTCATGATGTTCAAATAGCAGAGCTGAGGATTTGCTGGGGTTACCCCCTCCCCCACCCCGAGAATGTCTCTTCCAGCATCAGAAAGTGCTGCTGAGACTCGATGGAAGAAAGGTGCAGAACTGGGGGTTGAGCTGTCATTGAACACAAGGTGACTTCTAGTTAAATATTTTCACTTTGAGTAGGTTCCTGGGACTAACTTCTGAAGAACTCTGTCTGCAGTGCAGAGCCTGTAGCCTGGTATAAAAGTTCTCATCGCAGTGGCCTCAGCTGGGACTTGGCTTATTGGAAACCAAGACCAATTTTTCTACTCTCCTATTTCCTTTCTGGCTTCAGACTCTGGAGAGTCCTGGGAAATGGTCACATCATCTGAACGATGCAAGTTACCACAGCTTGTTGAGTTATTGTCTGATTATAAATGACTGTGCATATGTCCCTTTGCATATCAGCTGTGAAGTAAAAATTGCTAATTTAACCCATTATGAAAGAACATCAGTGCTGGTATTTTTATGAATTCTTTTTCTATTTCACCACTGCACTTTGCATTATATCTGATTCTCTTGGGAATTCATTTATTTATTATGCTATTCTGTTATTGTAAGCTTTTGTAGACATTGTGGAGGTAAGATTTTCAGAAATCTGAGTGCTGGAAATGTAATTAACCCTTTGATTGGTTTAGTTTGTTGATATTTGAAACTGCTTTGATTCTAATACAGTTATTGAACATAAGAAAAAGGCAGGTGCTCTGCAGAGGGTTAAAGAATTACACCTAGATTGCCAGGACATGGCTTGAGTCTTTGAAGAGTACATGAGAAAAACAGAGTGAAAGGCTTGTAAGTCCCTATGATTTTGGAAAATGGTCTGATATGAGAATAATGCTTTTCAATATTTATAATCTATCAACAGACACTATATTACTTAATATTTCCTTTCAAAAGATGTTCCTTTTTATTCATATAGTAGCTGCCTGGGGTTTGAAATTGATTTTTTCCCCTTTTATATTACTTAAGGAAGGCACACTCCCCATAAACAATCACACTGTATATTACCGTGCTGAAACTTGAGAGCCTCAGAGAGTGCAGTAATGGAAAATGTGATTGCACCATGGCGGGGAAATGCTTTTGTCAATACGTGTTCTTAGCCTGGACTAGTTTCTTGCTAAAGAAACCTTTCACATTTCTCCCACTTTTGCCTTTTATCTCTTCAACAGCACAGAAGGGCTACTGCATGCTGACTCTTCCTGAGCTGTACACAGGTTACTGCTTTTATCCCTGTTTCCTCAGATAAATAAGAAGTCCTGAGTGCTGCAAACCTTCAATTTGCAATTAGTAAGCTGTGAAGGGAAAATTCATTAACTACTTCGACTTTAGGGGCTGACAGGAATTCTCTGATAGCTGTTCTGGTCTGATAGAAATCGCTGGGGCTGAGGAGAGAAGGCCCAGCTATACGGAAGAGTCTGCCCTTATTTATATGAGTAAAGTGCTGGTCACTGTCCTGCATCCACACAAATTCTCCAGCTTCACTGCAGGCAGACTGTCTGATTAAAACACAAATGCTCCCTCACCTTGGTCTGGGGGGTGCATTAGATGCTGACTGGGGTCCCTTCCAGAGCTACAGCTTACATTACTCACCTCTTTCCTCCTGTCATTGTCCTTCTGTAGCAGCCATTTAATAGAAGCCTGAGGAGATTTGGGTGTGCATTCAAGAAAGGTGGTGTTGTTTTTTACTCCATACTGAACTATTTCTGCAGCATTTCTGTATGCTAGAAAGAAAAAGAAAACAGGTCAGGCTACTGTGTAAGGTGATTTGATATAGAAAGCAACTAACTGCAATACAGGTAAAATGTTTGCAATACAAGTAACATGTTTGCAATACAGATAAAATGAAGTATATCTGATCCTGATATTGGCCAATAATAAGTAATTTAGGGCACAAAATTTTCAAAGAGATGAAATGAAGTGTGAAGAAGCACATCCAGTTCCAAATATCAGTGTTTTCAGCCTGACATGGTCTGTTCTGAGAGAGCAGATACCTGTGGACTGGTGAATTCTGCTGATGGGATGACTGAGCTCGGGGATATTGTTCCCTGAAATGATCTCATTCTCTACTACTACAAGAACACCTGTCTACAGCTGTTCAAAGGAGAATGAAGCATTTAATATATTTCTTCACACTTCACAGTTTATAAGTTGGGGGAATATGGTTGTACGACTCAACAGAGAGCAGCACGCCCTGCAGAAGGCTCCGACTCCAGCTGCCTGCAGTGCCACAGGGAGGCGAGGGAGGGCAGGCTTGGCTCCCACTCCTCCGCTCCTCTCACGGAGCAAGGAAGGGACTTGGCTCTAAATCTGAAAAGCGGTGAATACGCAGACAGGCCAGCAACGAAGAGCAGGGCAGATTTATAGCACTCCAGCAACACCGGGGCAAGTGCTGAGTGTATGTCATCGCTTAGGCTTGTTGTGCCCCTTTATTGTCTTGATAGATGAAAAATTGGCAGTTACCGATAGGAACTTTTAGATGCTCATTGCTTGGCCCAGATCATAATACTTGTCCTGAAAACAACACAGTTCCAGATTTAAAAGCTTACATCATATATAAAATACATTACTTTTTCTTTTTTCTTTTTTCTTTCTTTTTTTTTTAAGAGGTGCAATGGATACAAAATAGTATGCGAAATGCAAATACCTAGAGGTCAACATGTCTAAAATCAGACTCTGTTTTTGCACAGTCCTAAGATTGGTTTTCCTCAGACTCTACTTTATCTCCCATTCTTTTCAGCTTCTTTCATCAACTGATACGTGAAACTGGAATCTATTCCACTAAAGGAAGAAGACTTTTCTTGGGTTTAGCCCTTCAAAGTTTTTAGCACATTTATGAGGTTGTACCAAAATCAATTTTAACTTTTAGAGAACGACGTGGAAATATTTTACATTCAAAGGCCACAAGCTAGGAAAGAGTTCGTCTGTGGGCTGACCTATCTGTAGCTGTGGAACAGTGAGAATCAGAGCTGTAATACACTTCTGTGTTTATGTACACTGGAACTAGGTGTACGAGAGAAATGTATTTTTTTCTGTTTAACTGATCAATATATATCTAACTTCTTACCTAGTTCATAATACTATAACTTATACATGCTAAGAAAAAGATTTAGAGAATACAAAGGTATTTCTCTAATGGCCATAAGGGCTAATACAAGTGTAACAATATTAATACTATAACATAATTATTATTAATAATAATAATAATATTAAACAGAACATTTGAAAAGCAATCATACAAGCCCCTTAGTTCTTGATGATCTATTTAAAAATTGCAATATGCCAGAAATGTTGAGTTTATACATGCTGAGAGGTTTAAGACATGCAACCTATCATGTTTAAAGACTTTGTTTCAAGATTATGGTTCCCTATGAACTTGGAAGGTTTCTTGCTATTGCCTTACTCTCTGCTCTTTTTTCCTTCAGGTAAATTTCATTTTCCCCCCAGACATAGTAGTTTTGCTATAAATGGCTTTAATTATATTTTGCAAGAGTCTGAGTTACTGTTTGTTGTTTTTTTTTCCCGCTGGGGAAACAACTGCCATCTACCTGTGCTGTATCCCACTGCTGTCACCAAAACATCCTTTAAAGTTGTTAAAACACATAAACCTATAAATACATCCACATTAAAAAAAAATGGTTGGAAAACAAGAAACCTGTTTCACAAGATTGTCAAGGTTTAAACATATGTTTCCCCTCAGCCCAGAAAGCAGACAGTTGACATTCTCACATTTTCCACATCACATCGAAAGAGGAGACACCCACCCTTGGGACAGAAAATGGGTGGGTGGTCACAGCACAAGCCTGCAAGGTAGGACATGCAGCTCAAAGTACTTCATGATTTGGAGCCTAAGCTTTAATATAGCTCTCTCAGAGCTCAGATGCGTACTTTAATGGTGGGGTCATCTTTTGTAATTATCTGTTCAAGCTATTCAGCTTCATATAAATGACCTAATACTAAGTCATGGGAGAAGACCCGCTGGCGCTGTAGATTGGCATCTAGAGTAGGATTAGCCACATTTGGGCTGAGGTATCTACACCCAACTGGATGTTTGTGGTTTGTTTTGATCCAGGAGATTCTTCTGAGACCCAGTGGAGACCATTTCAGCGGAATTACTATTAATTGAACATTCCACATACAACTCCTAAAGCATTGTTCTTTTACTCAAAAAATTCAATCAAAAATTTACAATCAGGTCTATTATTTTATCTCCAGATGGTACAGTTGAGAATGCTCTTCAAAACGCAGGCTCAGAAACAGGAAAGAAGCATAATTGTCTAACACGTGCCCTTGGTTTGAATGCACACATTGCCACAGCCTAGCTCAGACATGCATGGGGTTGAAGAGGATTAAGCTGCCTTTATGTATGTGTCTACTCTTACTGTGACTTTGGCACTGATGTTCATCAACCTGGAGAAAGTGGTAGCTGGGAGGGCAGAGCATTGGCTTCCTGTCCACCTGCACCATGCCAGGCTGATTAACTGTTGCACAACTGGAAATAACGGGCTTCATAAAGAGAGTTGGAATGGTTTATCTTCACGTGTAAAGGGAGAAAGAAATAATCATAACTCAAAAGACAGGTCAAGCACCTGCTGTTTGGTGAAAGATGTGCTCTGAAACACAATATGGCCTCAATTATACAGAATAATTCTGAGGTCCAAGACTTAAATGCATGACAATGAATTAATAAAGACTGAATGGACTTAGAAGTAGAACAGCCCTCTAATCAACTGTACCTGTTTCTAGTTAACACTGTCAGCTTTTCATTTCATGTATGATGAAATATTTATTTCATGTTTCATCATTTTATCATATATATAGTTTCATGTAATTGCAAGGGAAAATGTTAAAATCGAATCAAAACAAAACTCAGACTTGGAAAATAATTATGCTTTACCCATAAACCACACAGATAATGTGAGTTATGATGAATCACATAAAGGAAAGCCATGTATTCTTTATATAGCATGAGGATCTCTAAATTACAGTACCTTTCAGGTTGAAACCTCGGCACTGAGTCAGAGGGTTTCCATGTCTCACGTCTTGCCTACGACTCCTCCTGAAATATTTTGTAAAAACAAAGTGTTATTCCAAGATAACTACATTGCAAATAAACACTTTTTTATTTGCAGGTTTGGGTTTTTTTTTTTACTAGATCAACTGTTAGGGATAGTTCATGACCTACTGTGAGTGTGCTTTACTTTTGGCAGGCTTCCTAGAGGGAAAATACTGTCTAAGTGAATAATCTGTTTGCTGAAGTTTATAAGGTGGTTGTATTTTTGGTAGGTAGTTTTGCAATGGAGGCATATAGATGGAAGGGCTATAGGTGATGCATAAAACAGAAATATTCACTGTTGCAAGACCTAACACTCAAAGCCAGAACCCCCAGCTGGAACTCCTCATCAAGGCTAGCACCTACGAATGAGATGCATAAGAATCACAGTGCTCATATCTAATGACAGAAAATTATGATATAGAGCATTTTCGCTCCTTGATTTTGGCAGCCACCTTATTTTTGGTGACTATAGCCACTTTGGTAGCAGAGTGACTGAAGCATTCATCCAGAATGGTGGAGAGCTAAGACACAGTTCTTTCCTCTACTTGTATGTGACCATTTTCCAAACTCACCAAGTCTCAGAATACTTCTAAATGAGACTTTGTTATATCATTTGGATGACAGATACAAAATCACGATCCTGTAGCAAACTAGCTAGGGAGCTTACTGGGATTGGGAATACTGGCATTTCAGTCCTCCTCGGCTAGCAGTTCATACCTCACAGAATTCAGTGCATGAAAATCTGGTACCTGAATTTTTTATTCTTAAGATATATTATTTTGTTTACTTAATTTTCTCTAAGTTAGTTCAATATTTATCAAGTTTGACAAAAAAATATATTGGTGATAGACTGTTGCAAATGGATGTTGCTGAGGTATGTAACAGCTGTACTCTGAACTATGCACTTGTGAGATCAGAAACCATAAAAAGCCCCTGGAGCTCCAGTACTTCTGAGTGAAGGGTGATGCCTCTGTGGTCACATTATACCAGGTACAGCACAAACACCCAGAGACAGAGTTTATAATCTTGTGTCACTTGATCCTTCACTGCATTGTTTTAAAAGGGAACATTTGAAAGGTGATGTTTCAAAGGAGTAATTTCTGACATTCCAAGTATATTTTTGATGTTTACCATCAAAAATATTTCATCTTATGCCTTGGGATCTTAACCTTTGTGAACTATTTATGTGAGTCAAAGGAGACAATGAAGGATTTCTGAGTGAATTATAGGATTCCTGTGCTACTAGAGCTGTCCACACTGTCAGAAATGGCACGCTGCTTGCATTAAGCAGTTCTGAGAATGTAAACTTACAGCTTGATATTTATAAAAAAAAGTTGAGAGGATGGTGTTTAGAAAATCAAGATAATACTGTCAGGTGTTTTGAGGTAAATTAATGTTGGATGGGGAACTGCAGTAATCCATGGGAGACAGAAGTGTCAAAAGATGCAAATAAGCAAATGTGTCCAGCAGATACTACTGTCTAGACTATGGGATTTGGCTCTAATTACCAATGTTTTATGCTTCATAATCTCTCTTGTTAGATAAAGGAACAACTCATTTCCTTTGCATATGAAAACCAGATTTTTTTCCATAGAGTTTTGACTGTTTATTTTGGTTTGATATAAAAAGAAACTTGCAAACAAAATGTCAGCATGAAAGGGAGCCGCATTGGAAATAACCCTGAGTGTATATAATGGGGATGCCAAGGAATCCACTGGAAACTGCACAGACTGGGTATACCTGACTGCTCATTCTATCTTTCAGCAATTACTTTAATGTAGGAGTTAGGTGGTCTGAGACTTGGGGATTTTTCTTTTCTTTCCTCCCCCCATCTTCTGACCTTTGTTTCATGGAAGAAAACACTCAGTTTGCAGACTGGAGGCTGAATATGCTGAGGGAAAGCAGTAAAAACCCTACGTACTTTACCAATTGCTACATGGCCATGTCAGGCTTTACCTTTTAAACTGAAATATGGAATTAATCAAGAAAATTTTGCAATAACAAAAGTAATTGTCTTTAATCCTAGAGGTTGACATTGCCATCCACTGGCTGGGTCACTGGAGCAGAGCCAAGCTTTGCCTATTTCTGTCTGCTATCTCCTTCCATGCAGGTAAAGGAGTAAAGCCCATTAACTGTACCTGTAACAGTTCAGGTGCAGGGAGTGAGAACAGTGGCACATAGTGGGTAAAGCTCTGGCATACATCTGAAAGGTTTGTCTCCTCTACAGTAATATGTCGTTGCATATTCGGTAGCTTTTTTTGTATATGAAGTGAAATCTTAGTAATACAAGAGCTCACTACAGCCTCCTGCTATTAAATATTTCCCTTGGGAGGAGGAAAGAGGCTCCTGTTTTGCATAAGAATTATGAGACGGACTATTAGCTCTGTTGTAAATTAAAGAGAAATTGCCTTCCCTGTCTACTTTAATAAATCTCATGTCAAAAACCCCAAATCTGCAGGCATTACATGGAAATCACATTTGCCTAAAGTTTCCCTGGAAATAATTCTTTCCATTTAGGAGTAAATGAGGAACAAAAAAAAAAAAAAAATTACTTTATTCCTCAGGCAGCCAGAGAGATATTTTGCTGTATTTAGGGCTATCATAATTACATCCATAGTAAGCAAGTGAATTTAAACAAAGGGAACAAATGTTTCATTGATTTTGTGTGCATGAGACAGAAGGTTTAATATTTATGATTCAGAATTTTTTTTTCTTTTTTAAGACCATTACTTTAAATATGAAAAGGCAAGCTCTTTAGCATACGCTCTTGCAGCATACACTCCCAGGTGATGAACAATGCCAAGCACAATAGCTACGGAGGGAGGTATTGTTTGTACATAATCCTGAAAGCAATGACATCCCACTTCTCCATCACATTACAACACCCCAGGCTACCTAGCAGAACAAAAGCCTGCCTTCCTTGCAGGCTTCACTGGGCTGCTTAATACTTCTAACCTTTTCCCTGTGGGATAGAACCTGGAGCAGGAGCTGCCATCCCAGGCGCAGTATGGATCTCGCGCTAGGCAGCAGTCAGCGCAGGCAGTGCCATAGATGTGGCAGCGATGCAAGGATACCTGGGTGACCCCTTCATCTGAGCTCACATACAACTGTTGCTGTAGAAGGAAATGGAAAGATTTATTTCAGATGTGGAAGGGCTTCACCCGAGACTTGGCTAACACACCTAAAAGCATTTCAATTAATTTTGGAATTAACTCAAGACCAAGAGGGGAACCGCTAATATGTATAAAGCCAAGATAAACAGAAGTCTCCCAGGTGAACGGGCCTATAATATTTCCACCTTCCTGTTAGAAAACACTTAGAAACACTGGGAATTGTTAACGTTTTTTGGACATTGAGCGTCATTGTTCTGTTCTGGGGCAGACAGGCTGAGTTAATATCACTCAGATTTGAGGACTTGGTTTTTATTCAGTGAGGATTATTGGCTCAAGCCTTTGAACTAAGTATTTTCTCTGCATATAGTCACTTTAATAAATATTATGCAGAGTTCCTAGTTGGATTCTCCAGCACATAGACTTCCAAGACATAAAACCTAGAGATTATGCTGAGGCTTAGGGCCAGATTCTGATAGCCTTATATACCTGGAAAAATAAGCGAACAGAACTTTTATAATAAATGAGAGCTTTTGCAAAAGGAGTTCAAAGTGAATAGGTCATCACCAAAATCGGGGCCAAAATGTCTGTTTTACTCAGAAATAATTAATCAATTATTCTTATAATATAAATTAATATAGAACAAAAACCTTGAAACTCCTTTGATCTTTTTGTCATAAAACCAAAAAATTACACTGAATTCAATTTGTTGAATAAAGTTTACTATCAGTAGTTTTGTAAAATATTGAGCAACATGCTGCTTGCAAAATCATGGAATACATATTTCTAGTTAGGGTGTTTGACATTTCAGCAGAAATCCTCTCAGCTGTTTTCATTATTCTTATTGCCATCTTTATTACTAATAAACAAACATGCACAATTGCACCATGGACCTAACGCCCCAACACTGCCTTTTTGCATGGACCAGAATTCCAAGGAAAAAATTCTATTTAGGATTTACAGAAAAAAAGGGGAGGACAAATTTCCTCTTTTTGTACGTTTTTTCCCTTACTTTTCGAACAAAACAAAAAAAATACACTTTCACTAAATTAGAAATGATACGCAATGAATAGAAATGGTTTATCTTAGTGGCTCTGGGGCACATAAACAGCTCATGCAAACTTCAGTCAAGTTTCTCCATATCCATTACGGAAAAACTCTTGCCTATATTTAGTATGCTACACAACAACTGCTATTCTAACATCTTTAAGCCAATTTATTTCTCAGTTAATAAGCACTAAAAAAGTACCCCATTTTTCATTACCTTTTTAGATGAAATCTTCATTGTTGTTATAGGAGAATTACTCTGAAAGACAAAATTCCAAACCACATTTACAAGGACTCTCTTGTTAATACTGTCCCAACATTAAAATTTAAAATTCAATAAAACCTACGCCATATCTAAGAAAACTATCACTTCTCGTAACTTGGAAAGGCTTCACTCCTACTAATTTTTTGCTATTTTCAGAATTAAACAAATGACATAAATACAAGCAATGTCTCACTAAATGTATTGGCTCAACTCAACTGCATTATTATTACTCATGTGCATCAACAAGTTTTTGTACACTTCTAGTTAGCCTGCATCTGCGTTACCTCAGCAATACAGGAGCAATGTGTTTTGAAGCCGTTACTCTCACTTTGTAATAAGAAACAACGTTTGTTCTTTAACGATGATGATAAAGAAAAATCATACAATAGCCCATGCATATTTACCACACGATCCAGATAAGAATAAGTCCTATTTCTCCTACACATTATTTACAATGCATACAGTTTGGTTACCATCCAACATATACTTTCAGATTATCACTGACTAGAATATTAAAAATGGCATGTGTGTTCTTGAATGTTTCTTTCCCAGAGACAGTACTGTATACTACTGTGTGTCATCACTGTACTCTGTTATTGCCTGTGTCTAAACCAAACGTTAAAGAGATGGAAAAGGAATTATCACATTCATTGCCTTAAGCAAGTGAAGCAATTCATTATTCATATCCAAACAAATGATAACATTGATGGCAATAAAAATGTTCAGCATTTTTTGAAAATGTAGCATTTGATCAGTCACAAAAGAAAGCCATAATGGTGGGCCAGGATTAATTGCAGTGGACTACAAGCAGAGCAGGGAGGCCAGGACTAGGAAATCTGGCTGCGAATCATGTGAATTGGCAAAGATTTGAAGGAGTTTAGAGCTGCTGTACTGTTTAATGAACTGTCTGGAGACTCAAGGTCAAATACAACATTGGATCTGATGGCACATTTTCCTTTCCTTGCTTATACTCTGGAAAGGAATCAGAGCTTTGCTTACTCTTGATATTTACTAGCACACAGCCAGTGATCTCATTCCCACCCTCTTGGAGAGACTTGTCAAAATGCTGCCATGTTGCCCACACAAACTGCAATGGCAGAGGTTACAATATCACGATTTTGATGGTTCAGGATAAAAAAAAGTCTGTGTACAGAGGCCCAGAAACTAAGTTTAGGGTCAGGATTCCTCTCAGCCCACCTATCTGCTTACTTTATTAATTTACCTTTCAGTAAACGGAATTAGTAATATTTGGGTAAAGGGTACTTTTTAGGTAATATTACTCACATACAACTTTTTTAAAGGGAAATCTTCAACAAAAGCCTAGGAAGACTAATTATGTCTTTATGAGGGTTAACACAGAGGTTTCTTAAAGACATTGTTAAAGCTGCCTGTCTAGATAAAAAAGCTTAAATTTTCCTTTTCGATTCCCCTCAATGAAATAGAAAAATACCCATGACAAAACCCTTAACTAAGTTTATAGATGCATACTACCATTTGCCCCGAGACTACATTTTTAAAGAATAGCCCATTCAAAAATTTGAAAGGGATTTTTCAACACAGGGGGAATATTTTCTTTAGGTTATTACAAGCTGCTACCTGCCAGAGTGACTGACAGAGGCTATTCCCTTATTTCTGCCTGTAGTTGTTTGTGTTTCTTTTCGGCTTATGTTGTGTTAAGCTTCTAGCTTTCTTGACTCCAGAGGCATGTGGCTTTGAAGAATTGGAGTTAAGCAAAACCAATACTAGTTTGCTTCCATTCTGCTGCTCAGAATCAGGGATATTATCAGATAATCAAAGAAGTACAAAAATCTTAGATTCAATCTGTACATACCGACATTCTCAATTCATGATGCCAATGATAAATGTTGCCTTCTGGCAGCCACTACCACATGACCTTGTGATAATGTGACCATCGAAAACATTCTAGCCAGTATAAAAACATTTTAAAAAAAAGCACCTTAAAAATAGGGGAAGAAAGAACTTAAGCTAGCTACAGTCTTCATAACAGTGGACATTTTATATTCCTCTTTGGGTGGGTATCAAGCTGACAGTATGCACATTTACTTGATCTTTTATCAAGTCACAGTTGCCCTTGCCAAACTTTCTTAGAACAAAGTGTTTGTGTGAACACACACATTGAAGAGTAAAAGTAGGAGCAAGCCAAACCTGAAAAACCTCCAGCTCTTCTAAAATGAGTTCTCCACTTGCAGAGAAGTTGGTGGGTAGGACAACAACTTTTTGGACGGTTCCTTGATCTGGAAAAGATGAGAAATGAGACCATGTGACAGAGAGAGATAGAGAAAATAAAAAGCAGACGAATCATTACCAATTAGGAAAAGAAACCATCAAAGCAAGCACTATGCCACAGAGAAAGGTTAAGAAATGCTCAGTAATTTCTAAGGTTTGTGGTCAGAAAGAATCATGAGATGATTCCTCATATAGGAATACTATATCTAGTATTATTCTCATATATGAGCATGAAGAAGTCATGGTAAGATGGGAGTTGCTGCCATTACTGTTACCATTCTGCCCACAAAGATCAATCATGTGTACAGGCACACAGACAGAGGCAGTATCTATCCTAATGATCTTAAAGTAAAACCACAGCAATATAAACAGGTAAAAGGGAGCCACTGCAGAATTTAATAGACATTCATATTAATTAATAAAACAACAACAACTGATGATATGAAAGGTAAACCTTCCAAAGAATAACTCTATCCACACCTAAACAAAGTAAGGTGAAAGGTTTGGGTTTTTTTTTTTTTCCAGGAAAGTCAAACAATAATGAAGTCTGTTATATATTTATAGGAGTTAATATTTTGGTCCACCAGGGAAAAAGAAAGAGCAAGGTGAAGATATTGTAGCTACTGTATCATGGCTGCCCTCTCAAAATACCATTCCAAGCCTCCCAAACCCACTCAGATCAAAGGAGTAAGAAGTAAGAAGGATGGGGCAATGGCAGTGTTTGTGCAGGGTAGATGTGATGAGTGAGACCAAAGGGATATTTGTGATCCATTTTCCAAATTTGCTATGCAGAAAGAATATCTGAGGTGGAGGGGTCCATCTGTGAAGGCTCTTAAAGGCTGAGACAGCCACCAAAGTATTTCTGATGTGGCAGAAAACGCAGACAGTGGAAGAGACAAGCATTTTTACTTGGAAAAATCACAGCACATAGATTTCCTCCTGCCTGAAAAGCCTGGAAATTAGTCTGAGTAGAATAAATTTATTTGCTCAATATTGATTCTGAGAAATGAGACCACATGGTATAGATTCTGTTTGACCTTCAAAAGTTTTATGAGCAATATAGACTTGTGCTGTTAGTAAAACATTAGTATAGTGCAATATAGGTAAGTATCTAGTGTATTTTTATGGATTTGTAACCGAGGAAAGGAAATCTCAGCTTCCTGCTTGGCAATTCATGAAGTAGATAATGTAAACTCAAAAAGGGCAATTTTGCTTTTGCTTTTAAGGTCAGTGACTAAATTCCATAGCTGGAGCTGCAGGGCAAGTTGGTTGCAGTAAATAATTTACATCTTCTTATTTCCCTGGAGAAAGCCAGTAAACAAGAATATATTTCATTTAAAAAATGTTTAAAGCCAGAATATTCATATGTAATGACCTGACCACACACAGAGACCACATTGCGGAATTTTGTCATTTAAAAAAAAAAAAAAGGAAAAGAGAAATTTAAAGCTGACAAGACTTAAAAATGTGCAGCTACCAATTGTACATGCTCAGGGCATGTTAGGCATGAATTTTTCATAAGAATTTTCTATGGAGAACATTCATTCTAATTATACAATGGCATGATAAACCAGTTCCTTCTGAAGAAACTTTACTGAAACTAAATCTTGTGATAGCACAGCTGTGGTCTAGACTGGGTGCCAGTATTAGCAAAGCTATGAGAACCTGAGAGAGATTTACTAACTGCCAGGACCCACTGAAGCTTTAAACTGCTGCAGATGCACCCCTCATTGGAGCTAAGGAGAAGCGAGTGCGTGCGTGCGTGTGTGTATTTCTGCTCCTCCTAAAGGGAATAACCCGCTCACAGATATACACAGCTTAGGTCCAGTGTACCTCTGCCTCTTTGCATCCTTTTATCAATGTCCTTCCCTCTAACATGACCACCATACAAAATACTGTATCAGAAGTGCCGGAAGGAGTTGCAGCCTTTCGTGGCTTTTTTAGCTGCCTGCAAAGTGTCAACTACCTGTAACACTGACATACAAGGCACTAAGCATGTTGTCAGTGACCTTACCTGCAAAGGAATGTGAGGGTGCTGAAGAACCGGTTTATTTCAATGATCCATTAGCACACATTTAAAATTCCTAAATTGCCTTTGGTCCCTGAACATTGCCCCAAACTGAAAACTGAACCTGAGGGGAGATTTTATCCTGGGCATTGGCACAGAAAATACTGATAATGTCTGATGCCAAGCCCTTGTGTCCTAATAAACTTTCCTATTTAAAAACTAGCTTCCTATCTGCCTTTTGTCACACCCTGGCAAAATACAGAGTTAAGGACTGTTTACCTTGGTATTCATTCCCTTTGACTCAATATTTTACCATTCGTTTTGACTTGGTATTGTACCATGAGGGTCAGATCATTGCAGAAAGGAATGTTCCATTGTTTTAAAGGAATTAGTAAACTTAATACAACATTTAAAATAAATATTCATGTTAGGGAAAGTAGGCAATAAAAAGCTATTCATTAAGTGAAACCACTTAAAGCAAGGAAGTCCAATAGTCTGCATATATATATACACACACACATAATTCCAACAATACATGGCTTGTCGGCTATAGCCCTCCACCTAAAGACAGTTTTTCCAAACTACAGAGAGATTTTCTACTGTTTCTCAGCCTGTTCCTTAATAAATGAAATGCCCAGAAAACACTTATTATTCATTTCTCAGTAGTACCGATATCTCCACTGCAAACACAGTAGCTGACAGATTAAACACTTAGATGTGTTTGTGTCAGAAAGCTTATGGTACATCTGAGTTTTGCTTATTTCCTTTAATGGCAAGACTAAACTCCCTGGGTCAGAAAGAAGGCTGGAAACGATGCAGCACTGTGCATTGCAGGAGATACACACAAAGTAGCAGGGCCAGAGCTGTTTCCCAGTGTATTTCATAATACATAATCTTTTGTGTTGTAAGCCAGACATAAGACATCATCAAACAAGTATAAATAAAATTTTTTCATGTTTAGGTCAACATACAAAATTATAGGCTAATTCTGTACAAATCAGGGAAGTGAACAGGACAGTTTCCTTTACCATTTACTCGTTACTTCCAGAAACCCACTTGCAAATAGTTCTGCACTGTTAAGATTTCACAGTCATGAAAAAAGCTATTGTGTCTCCAGAATATCAATCCACCACTAGAATACACAAAGTGAAGAGGCAGATTTATGCTCACCACCTCCCTGACTTTTCACCCAGAGCTGTCTGAAGCCTGCATTAGCCCAGCAGCCTGTGAGCTGAGAGCAGACGGACAAGTGAGAAGGAATCTCCCTCAAGCTGACGGCAAGAGGACAAGGGCGACTCATAATGACTGCTTTTCTGTTTCAAACCTGCTTGAATAACTGCAGTCTTCCAGCTTGTCAAGGAAGACAATGCTACTGAGATTGTGCTCCTTCTGAGAGGACTGGAGAAAGAGGAAAGGAGGAAAGTGCTAACATCCTGCAGGCTGAAAAACGGTGTAGGGAGTATGCAGAGTGGGAAATAAATGGAGAAGGCAGGCAGTCCAATAAATGGTCCAAGAAGGGAGACAAAATACTAATATTAATACTAATACTAATATTACTACTAACAGTATAATACGACAACCTTCCCTGAAATGCAGGACATGATTCGGTCTGGTATTAATCAGCTAAGCTTCAATGATACCGGTTGGACTATCCCTGATTACATTAATTCTCCTGGTCTGGCTGACCATGGGCAATGGAAAAGGCAAAGCTTAATGTACAGCAATGAGGAATACACAGGTGTTTGGCTGGAACCTGTATTCCAGAAGCTGAATCTGCAGGTCTGAATTTAAATCTCATTGTCAGAATTTCTACTAGCTTTCCCTTCCCCAGCCCTAAGTGAACACTGCAGTTTTCAGTACTGTGAGCCTCAAAGAGTTAGGACCAATCCACCCCTGAGCCACATCACATGCACAGATTGAACAAATAAAAAACCTGACTTTTCCACACTATAAAAAAATTAGTCCAATGGGCACCAGCTGCTATCCTGCCAGCATTTTCACTGAGAAGCCTCCCGCAGTAATCCCCCTCTCTGATGTGCCTGACACTGCTGGAGAACCTCTGAAAACTCTTCTCCATGTTGTACCTGTCAGCCTGATGGCATCTTAATTGTTTTTGGTCTCTGATCTGAGTTGAACCTGATGCAAACAATTAATATTACACAGGGAAAAAAAGCACAGAGTTTGCACAACGCTTAAAATCTCTCTGCTTGAGAAAATGTTCAGGCTCAGCAGAGCACCTGAGGTGGTGGCCGGCTAGCAGTCAGGGCAGCAAGCAAGGTCCCCATGCTGTCTGCTGTCCTTAGGTATCTGCTGTAAGTCAGGGCTCCCACCACAGCCACCTAACTTCTTTGTGCTTTCGTTCACTCATCTGTCAAATGGGTGTAATTTTTTTTCCAGCTCGTAGTATTGCTGTGAAACTTTGTGAAGTCATTTCAAGCTGCATCAAAGAACAAAAAGGCAGATATGAATGTCTACTGAGCTCACACTTCAGGACAAAACTTTCACATAGCCCCAGCTCTGACAATCTTCTGGGACACACTGTGATCTTGTTTGAAAAAAAAGTGAACAGCGAAAATAAAACAGGTGGAGGAATGCCCTCTTAACTTACATATATTCTTAAAAGGCTGTGAAAAAGCACTGGGTGAGTTGATCAATGAAAGGTTTTGAATGACGCCGGCAGTATGACCGAGAGGAAGAAGGAAACTGTCTGCCGCCTGTTGTGCCACGGTTGTGCAACACCATCTTCCCAAGCTCACAGACACGAAGCTGCAGCCAGCGAGTCTGTGGGAGGCAAGCTTGCTCTTCTGACCAGATTATCTCTCTCCGTTAGAATCTGTAGCTCATTACATGATTTTGGCTATTGCGTTACTGGAGGCTACTGTTGTCAGCAAGGGTTAGTTTTCCAAAAAGACAGCCATCATGTAACACCATGAAAAAGAGTATTACAACCTTATGCTCTGAAGACACTTACTGCATCCAGACTTTGAAAACAAGTGTTGCATCAGAAAAGATAATAAGAAACATTGATCAACCTCATGCCACATCTGATGCATGTGGCCCACATTAATCATCTCAATAAGCCACACTAAAGTCTGAAGTGCCTTTTCATGATATTTAGATCTTTTTACACAAAACCATATCCTATTTTGATAGCATGGAGCTGAAAAAAATCCAATTGGTGCCCATGGCTGTTTAATGTACCTAAGTTTGACCCAGACATTTAAATATTGTCATAAGATCAAAAGTAATAAAAAACCCCATGTGTCATCTTATGGTTGTGCAATCTGTGTGTACTTTGACCGAAGGCTTTCGTACTGCAAGCATTAGGTGGCATGCTTAAAAAATAAATATTAATCTCAAGAAAATGTGCTCATGCTGTTTTACTGCTGCTCTTAAAACTCACATGGAAAACAATCTACCAAAAGATAAACAGAAAATATTGAAAGCTCAGGTTCTTTAGAAATAACTGAAATGAGTAAAGTAATTACAGTAAAATTCTAGGGTGAATCAAAAACTTCAGGACTGAGCCCTGGCCCACCACAGAAATGAGATAATCAAAGCAGAACTCTAATTCTAAATTGCTGAACTGAATACGGCATAGGGAAAAAGTATCATCAGAATTGCCCTTGTCAAATATGCAAATGAGTGATTACATTATATCCAAGTAAATTATCCCTCGGGTTTCTGTTTGGGAGATGAGGTATACAGCACTCTTCCCTTGTAGCGCTGCTCTCTACCATTAAAGACTTGCTCCTTACTCTAAATCAGCTCATTTCAGGGGGTGGGGTGGGTGAAGAGATCCCTTTGGGTGGACTTAAAACTTTTGTTAAGTGCTTTGGGAGTCCTCAGGTTGGAAAGTATAGGGAAAATAGGAGATCGTTATCATTTGAAAAGCGGGTGGAATGCTGTGAGAACAATGTCTGTCCCTGGGATTTATTTTGTCAGCTATGTAGGCAAGCAAGGGAGAAAGGGAGGAAAGCAACGTATTAACTCTGGGCATGGAGCAGCCCCTGTGAGCTGAGCACTTTTGTCTGGGCGTGCAAAGGAAACACTACATTTAGTTCACATGAATGTGAAAAAATGACACAGCTGCCTATACCCTCCCATGCCATGGCTACATGATGAAAACCACTGGGGTTCTTGGAGCTTTATACTTCTGTTATTCTTCACTTGCATTCAGGAACTGATTTATTACTGAGGCTATAGAGGAGGAAGAGAGGAAAAGCTAAACATTTTGTGTGCTCTGCATCTGGCAAGACATAAAACATTCCAATTTCAAGCATGAGACAGGTCACTGACAGTGACAGACATGGCTGGCAACATCTCAGTTCAGCAGCAGTAACTCATCATCCAAGCTGAGTGTAATTGTCACCAGGTGTCAAGTCCCATTGTCTCGGGCTGTGGGGCTCCAGGCTCCCAAGGAAATTATCACATGAAATTCTCCTATACAATGTGGATTTTGCCTTTGCTGGGATGAACTGACACCAAAGCAAATCCCCTCTGCATTCCTTTTGACAGTTAATATCTCTATCGAATCCTCCTGAGTGTCACAGAAAGCAGAGGATAAAGAAAACAAGTTTCTCCTCTCAGTGGCTGAAACTTGATCACTTTTATTTAAAACGGCTGAGAAATGCAGTAACTCACATATTGCACCAGTTTCTTCTGAGGAAGACTTGGAAGCTGTTAGTGTCCTGTACCCTGCTCAGGAAGAATAATGCCTCCCCTCCAACTCACTAGAAAGCAGACAATGATCCTCATCTCCAGTGTGATGCAGAAGATAAAGCAATGAATATAAAAGTATCAAGAGCAGCATTTTACATATTTGTCCTATAATGGACACTGTGTTGATACACAGAAAAGGATTAACAAAACGTAAGAACAGGCCGAGGTACGCTGATGTTTTTAACGAATCGCAGGTGTATGTGTGAGGCCACACTGGTCACCTAAAACCAGACAGAAGCTAATCAGAGTATAAAACGAAATGAACTGTATTTATCTCTTGGAGAATTACAGAAATGCTAAATATCAGTATTGTGCATTTTCATGCACATTTCAAATTTTCAATACATTTGCATTATTAACTACCACTGATACAATATGAATCCTATATTGGTTGGGATCCTGTATTGGTTGGAAACCTATATGTCTTATATTTTCCACTAATTCTTAGAATTTTCCTCCAATTAACATTAGATGTGTATAGAGCATTTTAAAACAATGGCACCACTATATGAAAAAATGCATAAAGTGTTAATTTGAAAGATCTATACTATTCTACCAAGCTATGACTCTGGCTAAACATAGTGATTTGGCAAGGAATAAAGCTAATAGAAAACCAAACCTTCCCTTTTACTAAGAGTTCTGGTGGAGTTGTATAACAGTAGTAGGGACAATATCTATTAACACTTCTGATATTTCTACAATAGTGTACAAAGACTTTTATTTACTTCTGAGGAAAAGGAGGAAAATTACCCTAAAGAGCCCCAAAGTCAAGAACTGTAGCTGCATTAATTAAACTCAAAAGAAAATGTGGTTACATGTTAGGGAGGGGAAAAAACCCAACAAAAAACCACCACCACCAACAAAACCCAGCTCAAGAAGAAAGCCCTGTCTTAATTAGCTTAATTTGGTAGTTTCCAATGACTCTGCAAGTAGGATCAAAGAGATCTTCAAGAACACCTTAAAACTCATTTATCAGCTGCCAACCAAGAAAACAAAAATACCAAGATAAAAAAATGATGAAATTTCTAATGTAATTCATTACACGGAGCTGCTTCTGCCCTGACTATGCCTTATAGTACACTAAGCGTTCACAGTACAGTAGATGGTGACCTGGCAACGGTTTGACACAAGAACATGAACGAGGTGTTTCTGTTTTCCTATTTCCTTTCATTGAACCGCAGAACCCTGTAGGCTGGAAGAGGCCTCTAGAAGTCATCTAGTCCAATCCCCTACTCAAAGCAGGCCCAATTAAAGCAGGTTGCTTGGGGCTGTGTCATGTTGCATTTTGAATCCTTTGAGTCTCGGGGATGGAGAATTCACAACCTCTCTGTGCCTGTGTTCTGATGTTTGATCACGCTGACGGTGAAAACCTTTTCCTTTATATCTAATTGCAATATCCCACATTGCAACTTGTGTCTATTGCCTCTCACCCTGACACCGAGCACCTTGAGAAGAGTCCAGATCTGGTTTTTCCTGTTAGATAGTTGTACCCTCCCATTAGATAGTTTTCAACAGCAATAAGGTCTCCCCTTAGCTTTCTCTGCATAAACTCAGTTCTCTGCCTCTTCTCATACATCACATGCTACAGTCTCTCAGCTGATCTTGTTCCATTAGGTCAATGTTTTCCTTGCACTGGGGAGCCCGCAACTGGACACGGTACTCCTGACAGGAGCTGAACACAGGGGAAGAATCCCTTCCAGCAACCTGCTGGCTGGATGCACCTCTGCTAATACAGCACAGTGTGCAGCTGGCCTCCTTTGGCACAAGGGCACCCTGCTGATTTTCATAGCTGAGGAGGTTTTTCTAAGAAGAGTGAAGAGAGTTCCTTTAAATCCTGCCCCTATAGAAGCCTGACATTCTTGAGAGATGTTTTAGCACCAGCTTCCTAAATCTGTTATAACAGGATGGTTAATCCCAGCCCCATGTGAGTTTGCTGGCAGACAGTTATTCTACAAACAGAAAACAACCAGGACCCCAATAATATGTGAACTATAAAAGCAATGTAAGCCACCTCTGTAATTATTTTCAGGTATTCAGAGGTATATTTGTTCTCCTGGAGTACTTTTCCTTTGTTCTACTTGAAACCATCTGTAGTAAAAAAGATTAGCCTTTGTGCCTATCAACCTATAATGCCCTGTTAAGCCAGCAGGAGTTTCAGATGTGAATCAATCCTAGGGTATAGCCAGAGTACCACTACTGTGCTTGTCTGCTTCAATCAGAAGAGTGTGATTCATAGCTGAATATTTTAAAAAATCAAAATTGATCAGTACAAGAATCACTTGACCTGTTTCCTGCAGACTTCAGAAGCATAACACCAGATTGAAATTTGATGTAACTAAGAACAAAATGTAGGTTACATTAGATAGAAATGATTTAAAAATACTTGGATCCAATTCTCTGTGTCTAGTACTGCTAGGACTCCAACCATTTGTTTCTTTTTCTTTGCTAAATACTTCCATATTTTTACTTTTTTTGGTGGACTTGTTATTTCTGCCTTTGTAACATCCTTAGCAGACTGTGTTTTTCTTCAGAAGTAGCTTACACACAGCATATATTAAATAATGATGATGAGAGTACACAAAACAATACAAAGCCAGATTTTGGTATGTTTACTCATGTTAGAGAGCATCAAATTCTAATGTGGAATCATGCTGCAGACAAACCATATTAATGAGAAATATTATAATTTTGATCAAATACAATATACACTACTGTTGATTTCTGTCTCAAAATTCATATCAATACATTGTATCTCTTGCACATAATTAACGTCTACAGGAAACATATATAAGTGCACAGAAGGTAAAAAAAGCATAATTTATGGATTTCTATAGACATTTTTGTAGACAGTAAATATGTTTAAACAAATATTTCTGGAAGCTGTAATTTGTACAGAGTGGAGCTGATTGCAATTTATAATGCAGTCAAGGAAGAAGACTTGCTAAGTTTGTCTTACCTGTTCCAAGAAATAAGACATGATATCTTCCGTCAGCAGCATTCACTCGGTCCACAGCAATCTTTGTATACTTGTAGTCGGCTCCTATCCTGATGATTAATGGCCTCTTGTGTATTGGGTAAATGGGATTAAACATCAAAGGGTGATTCCTGATGAAGGTCACAACATCATCTGGAAACTCTTTGGTTGTCCGCATATTAGGTGTGAAGGCTCCTCCTGGACACTGTAAGAAACATGCACAGCAATGCTTAACAATACTTACCATCTTTCAGAGAGTTTTCATCTCCAAGTCATTTACAAATATTGACAGATAGTTGACAAATTAAGTTCCTGAAAGAGCACTTCAGACTCTGACTGAAAGTAATTATTTTCCAGGAATGGGAATGAGGTGCTTGAATAGCTAAGATTTGAACTCTCATCAGTTCAGATAAAGCAAACACAGACATATTTTTGGACTTTCAAAACCCAGCTTGATAGCAAAGATACATACTTCTGGACCTATTTTCACATTCTTTATGCTTCCAAACTGCCCGTTGAGAAAAAAAATCCAAGCGATTGGTGTGGGAAGATACTAAACTTCCACAGCTGGTATGTTATAGATTTAGTAAAAAGGTAAAATCTGGTATTAACTCTAATCTGGCCAATATCCCTGTAGTCATTATGTTGATTATGAGATGGTGAAAGGACCTTCGACTCATCTTCATTTGAACAAACAATAACATGGAGTTGATGAGTGGGACCCATGACAACTCATTTATGTCTGAGAACTGACCATTCACAGAAACTTGTCTACACCTTCCCCTATGCCCCAGAAATAACAGAGGTCCACAAATACTCTGGATGCTTCCTTATATGTAATGAAGAACCATCCAAGTAATCAGCCCTGAGGCGTATTGGGTCTCATGAGGAAATAAAAGCAATCTCAGAAATCTCAAGTGTTTACTAAGAGTGAAACTAAAAGACGACTGTGGTGAGAAATCAGGAGCTCTGTCAGTAACTGGTACAATGTTCTGGATGTACCTATGTTAATTTACATGGCTTTTTTCATCCACCATTACCTCACTTCTGAATGCTGCCCTTTTGATAAAATGAAATGCTTTCATTTTATCCCTTACCAGATTTTTGAGCTATGAAACTCTTCTCAGAATATTGGAGCTATTCAGAAATATTTCAACACAATATTTTTCCAGTTGGAAAATGTTGATTTGTTCAGTACGAAGCATTTCATGGAAAAGTGTTTATTTTGATGAGGACCATTCTTACGTTTAGGATGGAATTTCTGGTCAAAACCACAGACACAAAAATAGCTAGTAGCTTAGGGAGAGATTTACCTCACCTGACTTCTACTGTCTCAGACTCAGGCATTTACTCTTAGTTAGCCATCTAGGTTTTCTCTGTAGTCAGTAATTCAGACTAGATGCCCTGCTTTTAGATGGCTAAAATTACATACAATGAATCATACTGTGAGAGACTCGGAAACTCACTGGGGATATGTGACTCATGTGTCCAACCTACCTGAAGTGAGCAAACGTTAGAATCTGGGTCTTCACCTCCCAGGGGATCCCTCTAATCACCAGGCAGGAGTGCCCATTCTACCCTCACTGCTAAAAGCTGTTCCATCTTGTGCACATAATAAACTATTCATTGGGCAATACCAGGAACAAAGTAGGGAGGGGACTGCAGCCTAATCCTAGGCTTTAGAATAATCTTCTGGCTCAGTTAGGGTTTAATTATTTATACAAAGTGCAACAGCTCTAGTAGGAATTCTTTAAAAGAAACTGCTCTGGCATCAGGAGGGATGATGGATTAGGACCCAAGGGAATAGCCCAAAGATATGCCAGGGGAGGTTTATGTTGGATATTAGGAAAAGGTTCCTCCCCCAGCGGGCGGTGGAGCCCTGGAACAGGCTCCCCAGGGAGGCATCACGGCACCAAGCCTGGCGATATTCAAGAAGCACTTGGACAATGCCCTCAGAGACATGGTGTGAATTTGGGGTTGTCCTGTGCAGGGACAGGAGTTGGACTTGATGATCCTTGTGGGTCCCTTCCAACTCAGGACATTCTGTGATTCTATGATCAGTTACTTTCAAAAAGAAGAATCAGAACTCAGTTCAGATATGGGCCTCTTTTCCCATCTGACATCCTTGACAATTGATTCTTCTGGACTCTTATTTATGCTGAGGGTTTTGGTTTGGTTCTCATTAGAAATGACACTACATGCTAGCCGTCTAAGTCCTCACAAAACTGAATTCTGATTATCTTGTTTGCTTTACTCCTTCCCTCTGTGGCACTTCCATCCAGAGTCTTCCAGGAAATGTATGAAGCTATCTGTTAAGATTAGCAACAAATGCTGAAAAAAGAACTGTCTTCATAAACTTGTAGGCTATCAGCAAGATTATTCTACTTGGCAGTGATCTGGCAGAGCCCAGTTTCTCTCCAGAGGGATTCTGTTTCACGAGCAGTTCAAATTAAACTTTCCTGTCCCACACAGCCGGGTTAAAAGACTTTCTCTGATACTTTCTATCCTTCCATTCTTGACTTGGAGATCAGAAGACCTTTGCCTGTGACTTACTGCAAAAATATCTGTGCTATGGTTCACCCCAGTATGACCCTAAAAACAACATTATATCGTTCTGAACAAAGCCTTAGCAAACATCTTTAATCAATTAATTCTTTTGCTATCCCCCATATAAACCAAAGACAAGCAGAAGATGTTACTGAGGAATGCTATAAACTCTCCCTTTCCTGAAGGGATTGAATGTGCATCCTTCACACCTCATTCAAGGAGTTGGATACATGATAATTACATTCACAGTTGATCACCATGCAGTCAGATTGCAGAGAGAAACAGAATTTTTTACTTTACAGCATAGTCCCCTGTAGGTACAAAACTGCTGTAGGTACGAAAACTATTTCTGTAAACTCTGAAAAATGGAAACTATCCTCAAACATCACTGAATTTAGTAGCAAGATGCCAATTATGTAGTTTTTTCCCTTTCTTTTTCCATAAGTAAGTTTTGCTTGTGGAGAAATAAGAAACCATTGGTATTTAGTGAAGGGCAGCCAAACACTGCGGAGGTGATTATGGCCAAATGAACGTATTGCTTTATTTCATCCTAGTGAAGCTATGCCGAAGTCTTTTCATTGTTTATCTGATGTCCTGTGACACAATGAACATTCATTTCTGTCCAGAGGTTTAGTATTAATATCTCTTTAGGCAACTGTAAAGTAGGATTTTCCATGTCATATAAAAGGCATCCCTGTCAGTCCAGCATCCCAGAAATTGCAAAAAAAACTGTGTTCCAGAGGAAAGAGCCTCATGCCCCATAGTCTGCAAGTGTGGCTATTTAAAGTTAACCCTCTGAACACAAATTCTGAGCAGCAAAAAATCCCCATGTCCTAATTTTTACAGATGCTTTGACATAAGTGAAAAACTCCAGCTTAGAAAATACACCTTTAAGATACTGTGTTGTGGCTGAGTTGTGAGGAAGCAGAGAAAAGCCAGTGATTAGAAAACCAGCAATGATCATCTTAAAAGCATCTCTATTGGCTTTATTTTTTGTGTGAGCTATGATCTAAGAATGTATCTTCAAATTCAGGCTCAGCAGCACATCTGAAAAATGTATATAATTTCTGTCACCATGTTAAATCCAAATCTGAATTTTCTTTTCCCTTTCCGTTGTGCTGCCCAATTTCTTTAGGCCAGTCTTAAATACCTCATAAGCTTCCATGAGGCAGACCAAGAAAAACCTGGCAGTGGTTGTGGAAACACACACAGCTACAATATTCTGAAGCAGCAAGAAACTGAAATGTGACTAGTCACAAGAGTGTGAAACTTCCTTTTTAAATGAGTCTTTTTTTTTTGGTAAAGTTTAAGTGTAAAGCCTCAGTGAACTCATAAGATTAGAGCTGTATGAATTAATTGCAAATAAAGAATAATGCTAGAACTGGATCTTAGTATCTTAGTGGAATATCAGGTATTGATTAGCTAATTCTAGACATCTGGGAACATGAAGTCCTAAACCTTACAGCTGCACTAAAATGTCATGAAGAATTGTGTGAACAGGGACAGCTATTCCAAGCATCTGTGCATTAGTGTACAAGAGAGGAAGAGAAAGAACAAGATCTACAGCACAAAGACAAATATGAATGAAACAATGATATGGTTAAAGGTTCTTGCAGTGACTTGCAAAACTAAAATATATTTAATTCCCTGTGATAAATGTAAAAGCAACAGTGTTCATCTAAAAAAACCCAACTACATCATTGAGAGATGATTTATGATTCTGTGCATACTGCTTTAATTCTGATACTTAAGGAATTGTAAGACTTCGTAGGAGTTAACAAAGTCCACACTACCATCCTTCATTTAGCAAATATGGATTTAGAGAAGATTCTAGAGAAAGTTCATATATTCTTCATTAAAGTTGGAAATATTAGACATCATAACTCTGCTAAATCTAAATTAAGAGCAGTACAAATAAATAAACAAATAAAAAAGACAAAACTGCATCAACATAATTTTTACACACTGTAAAGGTGAAAAGGAAAAAAACAAAAATTTTGTTTCAAACCTTTCAAGGGATATTTTTTTAAACCTTGGAAATAGAGCTAGTTCTAATGGTGTACAAAATTTTTGGAAGATTATTACTACCCTGGTAGAGAGAAAGAAAGTCCTGAAAAAGTTTCAAGGCATGCAAAAAGCATTCTTAGCAAGGAAGACTACTATGAACTGATTGACACGAAAACTTATCTATTTCTAGGTTTCTCGTCTAAGATTCAGTACCTGACAGGATATTAGACCTAGTCAAATGACAAGTCCCAGAAGACATGTTCTTCTACTACATCTCCCAAGCATCCCATTAGAGCTGCAAAATTTTAGAGAACTACGGAAGATTCCTGCAGACTGAAGACGGACATACAGATGCGTAGATCCAGACTGCAGAACACACTCACAGCACTGTCTTTGCACACTATCTTTTGCTCAAATATACACACAAAAGGTAAATGTACATGTAAACAGCATGGCTGCCATGTAATGAAATAACTCTTACCACCTTTTGAGCAGAAAGAACAGGAATGATTAACATTTGGCACAACTTCTAATTCTGTAGATTTCCAGATACTACCTGATTTGTATGGCAAGCTGAGAAGCAAATAATATTGTTCTGAATTGTAACTGTGTCATAGTCACATACAGTCCATTCCCTTGGAATAAATAATGTTTATTTATGTATTAAACAAAGACAAGTAATTGGCAAGCCTGCATAAACATCTTTGTACTTACGGTGCCAGGTCGCGGGTACGGAATTCTGCCCTGATATGGAATCAGCTGGTGGTTTGGGCCCTCCTTGTGTGCAAATGGCCCGTTGAACACTGTCTGGATGTCTGATAGATGATACACACACACGGCTGAGCCTTTAAATATGGAGCTGGAAGACAGTAGGAAAAAATTAGTATTGAAATCCACCAACTTTTGTACAGCTTTTCCATAATACTGCATGGTCCAATAATGAAAGATACCCTTAAAGAATATATTTAATACAATTTAATGCTTCTATAGCATGGGTTCAATACATTTAAAATAAACTAATTTAGCGTCCTTATATACACCATCACTCCTTAAGACCTAGCACCTTTTTGAACAGTGAACTGAAAAATAGGAAGGTACTACCCTACTGGTAAAAATAAGAAAATTCCCTAATGTTGAATATAAAAGAAATACAATCTGGCCCCAGTTAAATCAATGGCAAAAATATTGCTGACTTGAGTGGGACAAGAGTTTTACAGACTTGTACTGCCAAGCTCAGCACAGGTTTCTAGAACTCCCTACCAGTATATTAACCACAAGACCTCCATGAGCCTCCTAAAATACATGGCTAAAATATTAATCAAAATATCTAGCGCAATTACAGTTAGTTAGATTATTACAACCAGTTGCCAGCTTTTCTAAGCAAAATGGGGACAGGCTGTGTCTGCACAAGAATTACTCCTATACAGTCCCCAAATCCACCCACAAAATTGGTTTTAGAAAGACCGCTTCAAAAGGGTTGAGGTTTGATGCTTCCTGAGGAGAATGTAGGGGGTCATCTATGAGAAGGGCATGTTTTTCCACTGCTCTGGGTTCAGAAGTCGTCTCAGATGTTTTCTTAGCCAGCACAAGCCCTGAATCGCCTCCATCACCCCATGACGATGGAGGGCAGTAGGGGAGTAATTTTTTCTCTCACTGCATATAAGGTTTGGGATATTTATCTTAACAAAGTGGAAACTCCAGACAGTCTGAAATCTTCCTGATGTTAACTGTAGTATGAAGATAATCCAAGAAAACCTCTGTTTTCAATTGAAAAAGGAAAAAAAAAAACACTCTGGAAAAAAAGAGACAACATTACACATAGTGTCTAAACAAGGAAAGTACAATCCACCTTGCTCTCAACTATATATGAGTCAGAGGAGGAACCTTTTAGTTGGATTATGGTATTTGTGGAAATTTTAGTAGGCATTAAAAGGTTTTAAGAAATTTAATTCTTCCAGACGTTTTATGTTAGATTTACAGCAGATTATGCCACCAAAATAATTTACTTTAATATTACTTGTTTTCTTTCTGTATGGTTTAGATAATTAATAATTATTAATTGGTGGGATGTTTCTCTCTTGCTACTGTTATGAGTTGGAAGCCTACAGGTGAACATAAAGGAACTGCTAAGGAGTGAAAATCATTATGAATGCTGTATTTAACTAGATAACACATCCAATCTATAATGAAACAAAAAGAAAAAAAGCATAGACCATGTGGTTCATGATAACAGAAATGTATGAGTGTAGAAACTTCAATAGAGAGAGAAAACAGCTTGAGAGCCAGGAAAAAGTGAAGTTTTCTCTTTGTTGTCACCTTATATGGTCCTGTGATTCAAACCTCATTTCCACTGCAGGAATACCAGGAGAATTAGGTAAAACTGTTTCCAGTTCAGGCATGTTGCATCCACAACCTAATCGTAAGTGTGGTTTTACTGTTAAACATAACCTCAGCATATTCTCTTTTTGTGCAGTAGGAATCATAAAATGTAGACAGCATCAGACATTTACAAGTTATGGGATTCTTTTTTTCCCAATTAAATATGATAAAATCATGTTTCTTGGCTGGTTCACACATTTGAGAAAGCAGATCCCTGGATCTGCATGAAAAAAGACAAAAAAGTGTATCGGAAAAAAATATTTTTTCATGCAAAGGTTTTTTTATTATAAATTTTCATTAAAGGAATCACTAGTAATACGTTAAATAATTTGCTAATTTCAGCAAATCGATTAGATTTAAAAAAGGCAAAAAACCTCTCTGAAGTGAAGTATAATAATACAGTTTAATAATACAGGATAGCATATCAGAAATTGGTAAGCAGTAACTCTGCTCTCCATACTAGCACTATGTGGTGAGGGCAAGAGAAAAGTGAAAAAAATAAAGGTAGAGATGGCAGAATCTGTTGATCCACCTGTCAGTCTATCTTTGTGGAGAGTTTCAGCATAGTAAGCCATGTGTAGTACTTCCACTGACCTTGGGACCTCATTGAATGCTTTCTAAACTGGACAGTAAGCGAATATCATGACTGATAACAGGGAATCTAAGGCTGCAAGGAGGTGATTAAATGCCGTATAAGCTTGTCTTTTTGTAGCCAACTGAAGCCGACGTAGTTTATTTGCTGTCTGTGCAATCATCTGCCAGCTGAGAGACTGGAAATTATTTATATGAATTCATGAAAGAATTCCTGGTTTGATCCTTCAGGGTGCTGCACGTCCTTCATGAGGTGTTAAGTGCTCTCAGATGCCACATGAGTTCACTGCACTGAAGTCATATAGCTTTCCATTGCTGAACGGTAACAAGTGGCCCTCCACAGAAATGTTTTCCCAGTGCCAGCTGATAGTATGTCAGGGAGCAGTTTGGTCCAAGCAACGCAGCTCTAACATGGATACCAACAGTAATGATACTGAGACTGTTGCTCCTGCATGCAAGCAATGGCCACAGCAGAAACACAAAATTGCACAGAACAGCCTTGGCCACAAACCACCACTTTCAGCTTCCAGACCGAAAATCGGGCAGTTCAGAAAGGTAATTTCTTTCATATCTCCCCATTTACCTTGATGTTGTAAAAATTCCATAAACAAGCGTTGTTCTGGGGTTATCTGTCTCTAAAAGAAACACATCCTCTGTAAGAAAGAAAAGGAAAAGATAAAGCATTTTGAATACTAATAAAAACTCTATTTTCCAGCTTAATTTATTACTTTATTCCTGCTAAAGTCAACAGTAATTTTGTCTCAGACTTGAATGGGAAAAAGCAGACATCGTATGAGTGGACCATATGCATAAATCTAGCATTTGAACATTCAGAAATAGTTTTGGAAATTAACTCCAAGCCATCTAGCCTTATGAAGACAAAAGGCAAAGGTTTTCAAATATGTTCAGGATCCACGTCGCCCATTTCTCTCAGCTGGATCTCATTTCAGCAGGTTGTTCAACAGTAGGCAAACATTCCCGTGTGGTAGGACAAAGGCAAAGAGTTCCCACAGACTGATGAAATCCAAAGCAGGACAATTAGGCATTTTATCATCCAGTACACACTCTAGATGCCCTCACTAGCTCATTTTCAACATGATATGAATGACACACTTTTGTACTGAAGACACAGAAATGTAAACCTCCTAGCTGCGGTTGTGTAGGGATTTATTGACAGCACTATGCAAAACTTTACCTACTCACTGAACTGAATTTGCCCACCTTTACCTCTGATCTGCTGATTTTTATTTACACTTCAGTGAAAAATACTTTAATCTCTGACAGTTTCTTCTTAGAAATGTTTGTAATAGCACTTTTATCAAACTACCTCTTAAACTTATTTTACAACACACAGAAAGACTGAACTGTTTGAGCTTTTTATCATGCAATAAGTTCTTTAGCTTTTTGTTAATTTATGTGGCTCTCATCAACCCTCTGAAATTAATAAACATTCTGTTAACTATGTCAAAAGCAAAAGACCACCATGCAGGACTGACAGAGTTACACTCTTCTGCGTTATACATGAACTTCCAGCTGTGGTTGTATTCTTGCTCTTAGTTACAGGATTGTGCTGGGAGCCGGGGACAATAACACTGTTGTAAGGAATAACAAAAAAAATGTTTTTACAAATACATTAACAACAAAAAGAGAACTAAAGAGAATAAACACCCTTTATTGGATGCAGAGGGGAACATTGACACTGAGGGTGAGGAAAAGACTGAGGTACTAAATGCTGCCTTTGCCTCAGTCTTTAACTGTCAGATCAGTTTACTCCAGGTATTCATCCTCCTGAGCCGGAAGGCAGGGCAGGGAGCAGAATAAACTCCCATAATCCAGGAAGAAGCCGTTTACTACCTGGTGCACCACCTGGACACTCACGAGTGTCTGGGGAAGAGTGGCTGGAAAGCTGCTTGGTGGAGAAGGACCTGGGGGTGCTGGCTGACAGCTGCTGAACAGGAGCCAGCAGTGTGCCCAGGTGGCCAAGGAGGCCAACAGCATCCTGGCTTGTATCAGCAATAGTGTGGCCAGCAGGAGCAGGGCAGTGACCGTGCCCCTGTACTCGGCACTGGTGAGGCCACACCTTGAGTACTGTGTTCAGTTTTGGGCCCCTCACTGCAAGAAGGACATTGAGGTGCTGGGGCGTGTCCAGAGAAGGGCAACGAAGCTGGTGAAGGCTCTGGAGCACGAGCCCCATGAGGAGTGACTGAGGGAACTGGGGTTGTTTAGCCTGGAGAAGAGGAGGCTGAGGGGGGACCTTATTGCTCTCTACAGCTACCTGAAAGGAGGTTGTAGCGAGATGGGTGTTGGTCTCTTCTCCCAAGTAAAAAGTGATAGGATGAGAGGAAAAATGGCCTCAAGCTGCATCAGGGGAGGTTTAGATTGGATATTAGGTAAAGTGTCTTTACTGAAAGAGTGGTCAGGTGTTGGAACAGGCTGCCCAGAGAGGTGGTAGAATCACCATCCCTAGAGGTGTTAAAAAAATGTGTAGGCATGGCACTCTGGAACAAGATTTAGGAGACATGGTGGTGTTGGGTTGACGACTGACGATCCTAGAGGACTTTTCAACCTTAATAACTCTATGATTCTATGATTGTCTCCTATTTGGTAGGGACCTCCATTTTCTCATACAGGAAACTAAAAGCAGTTATGCTACTGCTTTGTTGAAGAGGAGTGGGCTGGTAAATGACAGCTCTGAAAGATTAGTTGCTGTGGCAGTGCTAGAGGGGCTGGGAACTTCTGAAATTCCTCCAAGCACCTTGCATATCCTGAGTTACTGCAAGTTAGGATCTGCTCCTAGGCCCATCAGGTCCCATCGAAAATTTGAAGCAAAGTAAGTACACAAAATATTCGTAAATACAAAGTCAAACCCCATTTGCTACGATAGGAATCAAGAACAATAACAGAGAAAAGAGAGGGAGATTACAATGGTGAGAATGGTCAGACTCAGATGCAGCGCCAGTGTGGGGCCCATTAGCTATTTATACTATTTATATTTATTTATACTAATGCACATACCAGATCTCCCAATACCTGAATTCAGAATTATGACGTTGTATGTCACAGCTGTGGACAATACAGAATTCAAAACTTTCTGATAACATTATTTGGCACTTACATATCAAGATATACATCTACTAATTCCTTATACAGTTTGTGAGTGCTGTATAGGTTATTCACGGAATATTTATTCACAGTATTATTGCTGGTGCCTGTAACAGGATTTATTAGTATTATCCTGAGCTATCAAATTGAGGCCTCTACCCAGTGATCAAAATGAAAAACTGTATTGCAGAAAAGCTGTATGTTACACAGTGCTATAAGAAACAGTTTCAAAGAGATGTAAGTTAAACAACCTCTATCATAATCCTAACTAGGAGCAAAATAACAGTAGACTTCACTTATATGTTCCCTTCCAAATATTAATTCTTTACATGTATAATTCCTTTACCCAGTCAAGATTAATTACCTTTATTTCAAAGATAATTATAATTACCCAGAGAGATTTATGAATAATTTTTTAATTTCCTGACAAAAAAAAACTGCAAAGGCAATTTTGTCATTAATTTCTACAGGGCCAAGATTTTACTGTCAACAACTTGAATATGGAGCTGTATGAACATCAATAATTAAATATGCACAGGGTGCTGGATTTAAATAAATCTCTTAAGGGATTTTCTTGCCATACCTAATTCATCAAAGTATGTTTCTGTTCCATCTTCATCCATTACTGAGCATACAAGTCTTGCTTTCAGGAATGTTGTCCACTTGTTCACAAGACTACGCTGACCACCTGTGTCATTCTGGAAAGAAATACTTTTTTCAGAAAAAAAAACACAGCACAGCTAACATTTTCCTGGGCTTTCCTACATTTTCCTCGGGTTAATTTGACTCATCATCTAGAAAGTTATGCTGGTATATTTAGTATAAATATAGATAAACCTAAACTAAATCCCCTCATCTAAAGACTCCAGATACAGAAAAACAAGAACTAGTTTTCTGAGCAGACTTTCGGTGCTGGGCTAGCTGGCTTGGGCAGTAGATTTTACGCAGAAGCAGTGTGTGTAGGTATGATTGGAAAGGACTGCAGAGGTTTGTATCACTCACTGACACCTAGTGTGGAGAAGTCCATGATATCTCTAAAAGATCTAATAGGCCTATGGAGGGATGTTTCTTCTAATCCTAACAGTGGTATAGCTACATCTGACCTAGTAAGCCATGTTGACCCATGAGATGGATGCTCTGAACTAAATTCAGAAATTATGGGTAGCATGGGTCAAGCTAGTTTTGCACTGTTGGCAGTCCTCCTAGCTTGGTCCAGAGCTGGCTTGGTCATGGCTCGCTCAAGGATCTCTCCACCTCTCTCCAGCACAAGGTGAAAACAGTAACTGCTGAATCTGATGGTGCAGCTCCTGCCTCATTCTCCTGGAGAATGCCTTGGACAAGAGCAGTAGCTTCCAAACTGCAAAGCACAATGCCACGCAAGGAAAGGAAAAAAGTAAATATAGAAGCTAGGCAAATGCGATTTTGATGAAATGCTGTGCATGTTTCACTGGTGCTCCTGGAGCTGGTAATCAGACTTTTTGGGTGACCCATAAGGGGTCTTTTGGGAGGGGTCTTTCTTGGCACTATGGTATTAATATATTTGGCCAATCTGAAAGGTGGTGATATATGAATATGATGATATACAAGTATAGAACTATGACTGGCTCATATTAATTTTCATTGGCCTTGGGACTCAGCCACTGATTTCAGTGTAAGTCTAAATAGGCTGAGGCCTTTCAGAAATCATCAGGGCTTCATTATAACAGTAACAATAACAAATACAGCTATAGTCGTGTGAAATGTCTTCTTGCAAAATACCCAGAAAGGCCTTTGGGCACCCTCACAAAAAATGAAGAAAACTGAGATTATAAAAGAGATCACATGCCTCATCAAATCACTAGAGAAGGAATTTAACACAATATGACCTCACACCCATGTACAAAAACATCACAAAGCGTCAAATTCTAAAGAAGAACCAGATTAAAGACAAGGAATACACGAACGGTCACAATTATCTTCCTGAATCCTTCCAAAAGAAGGAATGAAAAAGCTAGCAGTAATTGTGCATTTATAATTTTGCTCTCATTTTTAAAAAATCCATTTCACCAGAGATATTTACAGCTCCTTCAATCATTTTTAATCTACAGTTGATTATAGATACAAAAAAGGAATGGAGACAATGAGGAGTGCTGTGATCATAAATTCATTACTGCACAGGAGTAGCCATAACTCCTGAATTTAATTTTCCTGCGCACAATTTTAAAGTTAGGCTTACACATACATCAGTGCAAAAAGTCAGAAGGAGAGATATTGTAAAAATGAAAACAACATTTGAAAGTCAAATCAACCCATTTAAAAGTTTGGCTGTGATATTTCCAATGTGTTTCAAAGATTTTGAGTGTGTGCGAAAGACTTTGTTGTCTTGTAATTCAGGTTTTCTAAGCAAAGAATGTACCTCATTTGTGCAAAGGACAGCAAGTCCGGAAATTTAACACTGGTAACTTGTCTGAGTCAGTCAGAGAAAGACACAAATTTGTGAATCTCTAAATTTTCATATCATTGTAAGTATAGCCAGGTATACATAACATGTTCATACCCTAGCTGTGTGTTCAGGAACAGCTCTTCTTAATTATGAATGTGGAAGCTGAAACAGGGTATTTATTTAAAATATAAAACAAAGGTTTTTCAATCATTTAGTCTTTTAGCTTATCAGGTCACACTAGCAGCTTGTCCTAACAACCTGGCAAACAAAATAGTTCTTACTGGGCATATTCTTGCAATCATTGAATGAATTTGCTTTGTGCTGCCACTGTTGTCTGTGAGTCTCTCTTTGAAGAAGAAGTAGATTTTGGCATCGTTGGGGTCAGTGCCATCTGGGATAACATGAGCATCCACAAAAACAGGCTCTGAAATGAAACAGTATACCAAAAAGATGAAACCATAAGATGTATCAATATAAGCAAATAATGATTTGACAGTTACTGATTTCTTCAAGGAAATGCTATATAATGCATATAGAGGTACTGCTGTGGCAGGTTAGGTTATATGCGCTAGCCTCATGTGTGGATATACTAGAGATTACCAGGTAATGTCTTCTTGCTGGCAGCCTTGATTTTCTGTGTCCTGGCATTTTACCCCACAGCAGATTTTTAGAAAAGTGATTCAAATACAGAAGCAATAGTATTAGATTACTGCAGAGATTCAAAGACTTGGAGAAAGAGGGAAGAATCAGTGTATTAACAGAGTCACTTAAGGAAAGACTTATTGAGGCAAAACATAAAAGTAGGCTGCTAAAAGACTCTTTAGGAAAAGAATGAATAAGGTACTTGAAAAATGCATAAATAAGGGGAAAATAGATGTTGGAACACTGAAAAAGGAAAGGGGAATACGCAAATGTTTGAACAGCATTTGAGTTCATATCAGAGGTTGATAAACATACAAAACACTGTAAAGGAGCACTAGTGTCCTGTAAATTGTAATGAAACTTAAAATGTACATTATGACATACAGGTGACTGGGTACTAGTTTCTTGCAACCCTTTATTAGGCAACCGCCTCTATTGGTGATGGTACCTGCAGAATGCATGTTTTTGGCAATTTCCTATGACAAAATATAAGGGACAGTGGAGGGAGTCCTCAGAAGACCTTCTCCTTTGTCTGAAGTACCTGTTCTGAGCGTATGTAATACGTAGATTTTTCAGAAATTAGGTATTTTAATGGTTCTTTTTTCCCTAGTTCACTTTAGGGTGCACACTTCAGGGTGTGCAGGTAAGAATGTATAGCAAACAGAAGAAAATATTTAGAAAGCAGACATAGCTTCTCATTCATAGTGAATTGAATTTATTCTGATTGCAATCCTGTGATTTCACTGTAGTCACTGCCACACAGGTATAACAAAAGTCACCCTAAAGATAGTCAAGATAAAACCACAGTAACTTTACTTTAACATACCTGAAGGCTTTTTTAAATTGGAACTGCTATATTAGTTGCTTTATAACCTTGGACATCTATCTCTGCTCAGAGGGTTGACCACAATTTTAATTCAAAATAGTTTAATTGGAAGGAGACAAGTTCTGTTTTTTAAACAAAACAAAGCAGAATCACTGTGAAACCAATTAACAACTCTGGTAAAACAAAGGCATCTCACCACTCAGCCACTTGGAGTTGTGCTGGTCGGTTCGCACTGCATTCCTCCTGGTCAGACTCCGAAAGATGGCTGCATCTGTCCCCATGAAATCTATATACATTCCTGAAAAAAGCTCTTCATCTGCAAAGAATTGAAAAGAAGAAAAAGCAAATGTGTTGTTATGGCTTTTGGGAAATTTGTATTTACTGATCCCTTTTTATTTTGAACTTGCCAGCTCTTTATTTACACAGGAAGCTATACAGATAAATACTGGGTCATGGGAATGGGGTCTCCCTCTGATTTACAAAGACACAATCTAGAATGCAATGCACAATCGAGAACCATCGGATTTTTCTTAAAGACTTTAGGGAACTGCATAATTAAATATAACAGCAGAACTGCATATGTAGTGAACTTTCCTTTAGTATGAGTTTAGTCGTTCAGCTTTCACTGCTAGGGATCACTGGAAAACCAGGCTAGTGTGCTCAAAAAGACTCACATTCAAATGTTTAAGTACGCACTTCAAAAATCTTTTTTTGTTATGGGAGTAGGCAAAATGACTGGGCTGAATTTGTTGCTGGTGTAAACTGGCACAACATCTATTGCAGTCAATGGAACAGTGCCAATTTTTGCTAACACTTTGTCAAGGCTGCCCCAGGCATCCTCAAGCTGACTTCAGTATCGCAGAGGCCAGACAATCATATTATTGAACTTTGCGCAGGGTAATACGGAGCAACAATTGTCCCTTTTATGTACTTGATTCTAAGTATAGGGTCATTATGCTTCAAAAGAATTAGACACGCAACTCTTACATTAACAGAACTATGAACTTCTGCCCTCTTTGCAGGGCTGAAAACTCAGTCCATCAGTCAGGATGTATAATCTGCGTTTGTGTGACTCTGTGTGTGTGCATAAATATACGTATATATAATTTTAATTCTAATTACATATACTATCATTTTCTACTCCATGAATAACCAAGCAATTTCCACTGACTAATGACAATGAAACCCCAGAGTAGAAAACAGTAGCTAAAATAAACTCTAACTCTCAGAGTGGGAGTGGTGGCTGAATACATTCCAGTACAGCTGGGTCCTTTGATTGATGTTTTTGTCTGAATTCCTGGACTGCCCAGAGAGTGTGGTCAAACTGGCAAGAGTCACAGGTTCAGAAGCGCTTGGGGCTATTTTTTATGCTTTTTGTGTGTGTGTGTGTGTGCATCAATATGGAAGACTATTGGCTCATGAGGGAATTAAAGCTCTGGAGATTTTGTTTTTCTGCTGCTGGCTAGAGCCTGAACTGAACCCCTGCAGAGCAGCCAGCAGCCACTCTTCTGCTCTCATGTCTCCCAGTGATGACAAGATTCATATGCAGGGGGTTGAAACAATGCATTCGCTGCATGCTTGTAAAGCATTTACTTCCTGAGCATGTATTGACAGAACAATGTTAGATCTATACTAATTTATAACTTAGCCTATTTGCCTTATTGCCTCAATCCATCAGAACTTTATTCTTATTATGAAAGCAATTAGCTGAAAAAGATCAGGCTTATGGCTCTCACTAAACATTATGTGCAGTCCTATGCATATACACACACTTTAACAATAGTACTACACTATGTAATTTTAATCCTATTACATAACAACGCTATTAGTTATGTCTTAAGCATTCCTAGCGTCTACTTGCTAATCATGTATCAGATGATATCCGTCAGCTCCACTTCCTTTTGGTTAAATTCTTAAATTCCACATAGCACTTGGTCTGCACAGCACAACTAGTTCACACTACTTCTCTTTGTTATCAGGGAATTACTGAATTGATGAGGTATGTCTGCTTTTATAAATATCTCGGAGTCTTGGTGGGGAGAGAGACATGCATCCTCAATGTTATGCCAAGCTTCTTCAAAGGACATTTTTCATTGCTTTGATGAAACAGTGTCTTTGTATAATGGCAAATTGTACCAAGTTCAAATTTGTTTTCATAACATCACTTTCCTCTGAGGGGTGAATCATCTTTCCTGTTCTATTCTAGGCTGGTGGTGCCCGAAATTGTCAAGAAATTGCAGCTATATTTAAAAATGGTTCTTGTGTTGTGGAAGAGTTACCCGGTCTGGCAGTATTTCATATCTTCTGAAGTGAGGGGAAGGAATTCCTCCTGCAGAAGAATGCTCAAAGGAGAGTCCAGTACATGAGCTCAGTCCTCGCACTTTAACTCAAGCTGTGATTTACAAAATCTTCCTTTTTCCAGCATGGATATTGAGGCTAAATTCATTTAAGCTTAATGTTTTGAAGTGACTAGACTTAGTAGTAACACGGAGAAAGTATAAAACTCAATCTGTGGGACTCTGTTGAAAAAGAATATGACCTTTGCAGAATAATTTAGACTTTGTAGGTGAACTGTGTTATGAAAGATAAGTCAAACACTAGGGAAGGTCTCTTCAGTCACATAACTGAGAGATCAAGGAAGATAACATAAAGTCTACTAAGATGAACAAAGCTGCTATAGATCTATGTAGAAAAAATCAGCTTGCTGTGTACAAAGTAATTCAGAAGCAATGTACTTTAATGGTGTTTCATAAAATCCAGAAGGAACAAGGAAAGGAAACTTTGGTTTTTAATGACAGTTGATTCACTTAATAATACCAGAACAGTCCTTTGTACTTTAGTCCTTTGTACTAAATATATTCGTAATGAGGAATCAAAAAAAAAAAAAAATTTATATTTTGAACAGACCATGGAGGAGACTATGTGACACTTCCCTTAAGCTCCATGAGACTCAAACTTTAAAGGAAATATCTGGCACAATATTGCCATTGAGTGGCAATAGCGGAATGGCAGAAACACTGCATATCTTCCCCCTATCAACCTTGGGTGAAATAGGCAGTACCTGTGTGCACTAAGTTTTATTTGCTAAGAAAGCCTGAAAAATCTGTGCGACTGCTGTTCCCTTCATAGCCAAAAATATAGCAAGGAGTAGGCACATGTTGAAAAATCAAGGATTTGGCACTAGAAGTCTGTGAACATGCTGCAAACGTGAAAGGTCGGGCTACGCTAAGTATATATAATGTGTCTCCTGGTTAGGGAACAAAAAAGTTTATTTTACTGATGACTTAGATTACACAAAGCATATGCCCCCTTTTTGAGTTTTCACTTAGGTTTGCAATGGTCACTGCAGTAATTCTGTGTATGGGGTATACCTCACAGCCAGTGAGTACAGTCACCACCAATTCACAAAAATATTTTAGGTGTATCAGTTGTATCACTTTCTGGCCCTTCAGATGGAAGAAAATTGCAAAATTGGTTGGGTATAAAGCTAACTGAAGAATGAAGAGCCTTGCAATAGCTGGTGGGATCTACAGCAGAGATGACAACAAAAATGAAATTCAAAATAATTAAAGTCTTCAGGCTCTCTTTCCCTGGCTACTCTGAGATTTTATGAATAATTAAATGAGACACAAGTGCTGTCTAGGAGAACAAGGTCAGAAGCTGTTCAAACACAAAATGCTAGACAGGGTAATGCAAAGTTGAAACTAACCCTGGGAAAAAATGTGTAAGCTGGAAAAGGGACAATCTTTTGTTTTCAGTTTCTCTCTCTCTTTTTCAACAGCTTGTTTGTGCATTTCATTTGTACACCCACCTTTAGCTTCGTGTAAACCTTGTAACAAGGATAGACCCAACCCTTGTGCCCATCAGCCAGACACAAGATACTGCTCCTTGGAGGCTGAATTCTGTGTCCAGCTCATTTTGGGCATCTTGTCAATCCACACCACACAGGATCATATGTGTTTAGACCTAAGCATTTTTACTTACTGATCATAACAGACACCGTGTTCACATTAGGGTTGAAAGAACAGCGCCCCTTTCCTGATTCACACTTTGAGTCGATCTTGAAGATTTGTTCCTGCAATGTAGATTCGTGTGTCACTTCTCATTTCAGAAACCATCAGACGTAAAGTGATTTTTACGCTTGGCTGTTTCCATCATTAACAATGCTCAGCACTGCTGGGCACTTTTGCTGTACTATCAGCACTTTAGCTTTCCTATTCAGAATATCATCATCTTTTTAGGCAACTTTGTCATTGGTACCCAGTTATTTTCAAGACTCGTTATAAATTCAAGACACTGAAACAAAGAGTTTTTTCTTCTAGCTCAGTTAAGCTTTGGAGAGGTTGACTGATCTCTGCAATAACATCTGTGGAGATTAGTTCTGTATTTTTGAAGTAATTTATCCTTTATTTGCTGAATCCATTGTGATACTTATACTAGTCTAGAACATTATAATAAAGCTACTAGAACAATAATACATACTAAATAAAAATCTCTTACGACAACTGTCATTTGGTGACAGTATAAAACATTTGCTCTTTAATGAGCTATCAGACCTCCAAAAATCCCCTAAATCACACTTATTTTCTTCATTACCATCTCTTGGATTACATGTAGAGTTCCAATTCCATAGCAATAGATGATTTATCAGTATCTCTTGCCATAGCCTGAAATCTCTTGGAATTTTTATTTGCTGTTTAGGAATCTTGGTATGGGTCTTTGTTTATATTTTATGTGATTTATAAATAGGAAATACATTGGGCAAAGTAGAAGCAACCTGGACTACAGATTGAAATATAAACAATCCGAATGTCTTTAGAAAATTCGCACATCTTGGTGCACGTCTTCACTTCTTGGTTCCCAGCAATACTGAAGAGCACAGTATGCTGAGCAAGAAGAGACTCTTGGGTCCAACTCCCTTCCCTAAAAACTGCAGTCAGTAATGGTAAAGGCTTCAATCCATAGCACATCCACTTGCATACCATTGTTTACCAAGCAAACAACTCGTTCCTAGCCTCCTGTAACAAACTTCTCATCTTTAAGGCCAAAAGGTACAACTGCACGGAAAAAACCACCCAAACTTAAAACATTTCTGTTTCAACAGAAAAAGGTAGTTGACAAAAATTCCGAAGAAAGGCTTCTGTGATGTAGATGCCAATGTATTAGTTATTCAACTGAGGGCAGCAACTCTTTATATTCCCTTTAACAATTAATGTAAATCACAGGGGAATGGGGATGCCACACAGATCACTGAGCAGTTATTTGGCGACAGTGAACTGGAGACTCGACCAACCTGAAACACTCAGCCACATCAGGAAGTTTTGATATCCATTGTCCCCTATCTCTTTCCCTCCTTTTCTGTTTTGCCTATTTTAATGACAGAGATCTTATCTACTGTTTCAGTAATAACGTCTCTAAACAATGTTAAAACATAAGTATAAAGTCTCTAATATGATCGTGGGGTTTTTTTGTTGTTTTACTTCTAGATTAATATGCAGCTGCAGCTTGATGTTAATCCATATTTACTGTATTATACCACTGTTTACCATTTCAAAATGCCCATTACTGCACTACTAAACTAGCCCCAGGATTACACTTCATTTTCATATATATTAAACTACTTTTTAGTCTATAATTATTTCACATAGTGATTACATTTTCTTCTCTTTGCCTTTACTTTGACATTAGAATATATTTGGGTGACTAAGAGAGTCATTATCAAAGACCCAAGTATCAAGTGTGCCAAGCAAGAAAATTAATTAGTTTTTAACCTTTGTTTCAGGGAAAAGGACAACACTTTGCCTCATCAATTGAACTGCCTTTTTTTTTTTTTGTGAGATTATGTGGAATCCTGGCAACAAAAGAGCAACACAGGCCCAGTTCTTATGATTGCTGGATGTGACTCTTACTGTCAGGCTTTGTAGCTTCTAGAGAAAAACATATGTACTTTCTAAAATATCAATTTTTGCACATGCAAAAACAGCCTTCTGTGCATGGAAAACTGTACTAAATTATAGGTGAAATGATAAAAGCAGAGAAAAAAGTCAGTTCTCACTAGGCCCATCAGCACTACATAGTTCTTCATTCTGCTCTATTAATTAGTCATGCACCGATATATGCAATGAGTTCAGAAGGAAATGCTTGGTTTTAAACTGTTATGCTATTGTTGGCCTGTACAGTAATGGCTTTGAGCATGCAATGCCTACAGTCAAGTGTCTGACAGACTCCAGATGTCTGAAACAGCAGTTTAGTCAATTGATCATAGGCATGTAGCTTTACAGACACCCTAAGTGAAGTCAGTTCTGCTCTTCTGAGACATGTATCTTTATTTTTAACTTAAGAAAGTTAACATCTTGCATCATCTGGAGATGTCATTTCCTGCCCTCCCCCTTATCCCCTAATCTCATTTACAAAAACCCTAAAATATTGAGATTTAGAGTTCTCTGGGGTACAGTACTACTACTTAAGCTGATAAAGGAATATTGCATTAATTACAGACAAATGAGATCACTTTCCGTGTTTTAAATAATTTGTCAAGAAATAGGACAATGCTGAGGAAGGCTGACCTCAGTTTCAAAATACATTAAAATAAATTAATGCAGACTCCGCTATTAAGCGGGATGGATTTACTTATTCAGTTCTGCTTGCTTGTGCTTTTAAATCCAGGCCTATGAACCTCTCCTTTTAGATAATTCATTAGGACTGAAGGTGCACTGATTCAGACTACATACTCTGTTAAGGAGGTTGGAGCCAGGTAGGGATCTACCAAAAGTCACTGAGATAATCCCATGCAAACCTACCTGGAGAAACAATGATTTGTCACCTCCCTGGCAATCTTTGCAGTAGTCTTGGGTCTTGGCCAGAATTCCCACCCCTCTCCCAATGAAACCAGTGATGAACTTCCCAGCCTCTTCCCTAGTAGCCAGCCCAGCTTTTAAATCCGCCCTCACATGGCAAAACTCCAGGTAGCATGCTCTGATCTTCCCTCCCAGTACATCTGCTTCCACACTGTACAGGAAAATGTACTGTGCACCACTGTGCCTGCAGACATGAATCTGACCCAAAAGCTACTGAGGTGCTTGGTCTCAGTTAAATGCTTTTCTTTCTCCTGGTTGCTTAATTTATTACCTATTACATTTGCACATAAACGAACATTTCACTTTGAAATCAGGAAAGGTGGACAATATACTTATGAAACATCTGGTACTTTGTATATTGAAAATATACAGTGAAACTGAATATGGAAAACTCAACACCTATCTAGAGAGAATAAAATTTACACCCTGGAAGATCCCACAGTGATGAGAAAACTTATCAGCTTCATCCCAGCAGAATCTGCTTGGGCAAAACTTGTGCTGCAGATGAATATTACCTGTACTGGGATTGCATGCAGTGGGTATTTAGCTGTTATACAAACTGTTATACAAACTGGACTGCATATTTTACTTTTTATCTAACTGGCTATTACCTTTTAAGTATTTATTGGCATTTTTTTTTTCAACAAATAGCAGGAATGAATGCCCAGACAACATCAAATAAAAAGTAGTATCAAATGTAGCCCAGCATTTACTATGGCTGTGGAAATTTGGAAAAACATCGTATTTGAGGCATGGCTTTGGATCATGGCTTTGCTTCTTGCTGATAACAGGCCAGAAAACTACAGATCTTGGTTCTTTTTCTATTTAACATGGATGAAGGAACCTATTTGGATGATTGATTTTTGCATTTTCAAAATTTTGAGTTTTGCATAACACAAGTAAGATCCACCACAAAATGAGCGGATAAAATGAAAAGAAACTTACCTCAGACCTGCGTCCTCTGTTGACATACACACACACGGGGCTGAAGGCACCACTGCCGCAGACATACAGGTGTGTGCGATTGTACGACTGTATCACACGCACAAAATTTCCACAGCCATGCTGCAGGGAGAAAGGAAAAAAATAATTCCACATTGGCAAATGTTTTTAGAGGTTGGGAACTCTAGGGAATAGACATGGATTATAACTTTAATAATATCATGAAAACTGCTGCTGATTTTGGTAATCTCTGAATTTGAACAGCTGTAGACTTCTGTTTTCTTTTCATGCCATTTTGCCTAGTCTGGGAACTGGGCATTGATAGGGTGCTAGAGAGGGGTTACAGAGGAGTGCGTGTAACTTTCCCATCTCCACACAGCAATCAAATTTTCATCCACAGACTCCTCTGAACCTTGCATGGGAAGAGGCAGGGCCTCTGCAGGAAAACAAGAGGTAACCTTACAGAATTTCCTTAAGGATGCATCCAAAACAGTCTCTTTTTTCTCCAAATTTTTTCATCATAGCTGGAGATAATTAAAAACCAAGGCAAGCCCAAATCTGAGATCCCATTATTTGTGTAAAACATTTCTTTCCAAAACATTAAAACTCTGAACAACACAAAGTAAGTTTGCAGTGAATTGTTGCTTCATATTGAAGATCAATGGTAACATCTTCAAATCAGCATGAACATTAAAACAGACTGTTAAATGCCACATAATTTCACACCATTGGATTTACAGTTTTCTCCTGCCAGCATACCACTTTTTCCTCTTGTTCTTTCCTTTTTTGACTATGATCAGCTGTTAATGCATTTCAGGTTGAAAATAGAATTTTTTTCCTGAATACTTTTCTTACTGAGATCCCAAAACTGTCTTCATATTGAAGCATCCAAACCTTCACCAAAGACAGTGAGAACTGCACGTGTTTTGTAACTACAGGATTGGAAACTGTGTCATCAGTCATATTCATGAAAATCAGTAGAGTTAATCCTTGTTCAGCAGATCCCACAGTGTATTTATATTCAAAGGCACGCACATTTTTGGTTCAGCAGGAGCTGGTACCATACTACAACATCTGAAAACAGGTGCATACTTGTAGGTAGTTCAGAGTTCATTTTCTCTACAGAGAAATCCCTCTACAGAGGGATTTTCTCTACAGGGAACATTGCATGTCCTCAGTTAAGCGTTAGCTCTAGCTATATCAGAAAAACACCTTTAACCCAGTCAAAATATATTGTTTCTTTGAAGCTGAGGGCTGTTCCTAAATGTTTCCATTTTCTCATATCCAGCTACCTTAGTTTGGATCAAAGATGGCTTTAGTAATGTCTTGCTATCAAAATTGTGTTTTTCTCAGCAGTACTACCAATCCACATTACAGCAGTGGAAGGGAAAGAAGGACAGGTGAAGGTGTACCACTAGCTTATATATGCCAGGGTGTAAACTGCAGAAAACTTTTCTAGAAGACTCCTGGATAAAGGATTACATGCTGAGAAATCTCATAATGAAAGTCTTCAGGGATCAGGACTAGGAAACAATGCCTACATGGACCATGATGGTACGAGGCACTTGCCACTCTGCTTCAGTACCGTGCCATGTGCTTTCCAAAGTGACTATGGCAAGAACACAGTGGTGGTTAGATGAACGGCTCTTTTCTTTAAGGACAGCCTTCTTGGGTAGCCCTCCAGCACATGACTGTGTCTTCATGTCTCTTCACTGGTGATTTACAGACAAGTAACACAAGTTGGCTCAATACTGACAATCTCATATGTTAATGCTGTCCATCAGAAAGAACATTTTATGATCTTCTCTGAGCCTTTGCCCGTATCTTTCTTGTGTTGACCCACTGAACTTAATTTGCAATTTGCTACATGATTAATCTGGGTACTGCACTGTGACTCCACAACCCAGCAAAGCAAGATTTTTTTATTTCAGAATATACTCTGTAGGACTGCCATTCAAGAGCACCTATGCTACCTTTCCTTGATAGTAGAGTACTTTGTGCTTTTAAATCAGTCTCCTCTGAGGTGATACGAGATAGTTGTCTTTAGGATGGATGTTTGTCAAATGTAATGGCTAAACTAGTTATTCACATACTAGTGGTGCTTCTCTTGGAAATGATATCAAAACTCACTCAGTAGCAGCGTCTGGGGAACTACCATAAACTGTAGACATCTGAAAGTCAGACATCTATGCCCTAGGATATTGATACAGTAAATGGAGAGAAATAGATGTCATACTAATGTAAGCATTCAAATTAGCCTGGTGAACATACTATTTAGACTTAACAATTTATCTTCAGTAACAAAAAAGGTAGCCAAACATGATAAATTCAGACACCAATGCTCGTCTAATGGTAGGGCGAAGACACCTGCCCCGAATCTCCTTGGAAAGTAATTTGCTGATTGCATAAAGGCCTTTACTGGCTGCTCCAAGTCTATCTATTCTTCTTCTACCTTCTGATAATTACTATTCTCTGATAGGCCAAATGTTGTCATGCATTTGCCTCCCCCCCTTTTTTTTTTTAATTTGAAATTCTTAATTCTTCTGAATTCATTCTCTGCATCTTTGATTATTATCCGGAATGAAACTCCCAAGAATACTATTTAAATAGAACTATAAAATTTAAGTTGCAAACAGTGATTTAGCATTGGGTTTTCTTTTTCTCGTTATTTCAGAGAGTTTTCAATATGTAACATCATTAATTTTAGTGGGAGTAGCAGCTGTTGTTCAGTAACTTTCTTTTTCCTTTTAAACTCTTGAGGACAAATACTAAGGAACATAATGTAAACCTCTATTTTTGGCACTTAACTTTTCTTCTGCAATGCACAACTGATACTAAAAAAATCAGTTAAAGTTGAAGCACATGGACATTCTGGATTAACTACATTACAGGATATTAGCTGCACCCACAATTAAAGTGTTGTAAAATCAGAGGTCCTATCCAGAAATGTGTCCACTACTGCAGCAACATTTCATAAATAGAAGCATAGAATTATTAAGGTTGAAAAGTCCTCTACGATCATCAAGTCCAACCATCAACCAACAACCACCATGCCTCCATGTCTACACATGTTTTGAACACCTCCAAGGATGGTGACTACACCGCCTCTCCAGGCAGCCTCTACCAATGCCTGACCACTCTTTCAGTAAAGACACTTTACCTAATATCCAATCTAGACCTTCCCTGATGCAGCTTGGGGCCTTTTCCTCTCATCCTATCACTTTTTACTTGGGAGAAGAGACCAACACCCATCTCGCTACAACCTCCTTTCAGGTAGTTGTAGAGAGTGATAAGGTCTCCCCTCAGCCTCCTCTTCTCCAGGCTAAACAACCCCAGTTCCCTCAGTCACTCCTCATGGGGCTCGTGCTCCAGAGCCTTCACCAGCTTCGTTGCCCTTCTCTGGACACGCTCCAGCACCTCAATGTCCTTCTTGTAGTGAGGGGCCCAAAACTGAACACAGTACTCAAGGTGTGGCCTCACCAGTGCCGAGTACAGGGGCACGATCGCTGCCCTGATCTGGAACACTCCTCATACCAAGATTTGGGTACTTCAATATGATTAAAAGCTAGGAAAGTCTCACTACTAAATATCTAAGATTAAAAGTTCTCCAGAGAGTCCAGTACTTAGTAGTGTCTTAGGTTTTTTTTTACATGGATCACATATTTTGCGTACTACTTTCTGCTTAGAGTATCATCTCTGTTTTTCCTACTTTTGCCCTAGAAAAGTATCAACACGTATTGTAAACATGACTAAGGCTAATGAACTTCTGTATTTCAAAGAAAAGAAAATTCCTTAACTAGTCTACCACAAGTTGATGATGCAGACGACAGCATCAACTTTAATCAACATCAACATTAGTCCACATCAATATTAAAAGTTATATGTTTTATTTTACCATTTATTGCAACTTAACAGACTACCAGCTGTAGAATTTACTGCACACCGCAGTAACCAGAACAATGTAAAGATCTATAGAAAAATAGGGTATTCAACAGGAAAAACACTTGTTTTTTGCTAACCTAGCTATCAGGAAAGAAAGCAGACAAGCTGCCATACCAACCACAATACAGTTATTAAAATAAAGAATTGTTCCGTTGCTCTGCAGCAATATAGTGAATAACTCTCCCCCGTTTTGAAAAAGCAGTATTACAGTAACACTCCAGTATGCCAACCTTCTGTTTTCCTTACATTCATCAGCATTTGCAATAGATTTGTGAAATAAAACCCACACATATTCTTCTTACAGAATGGGCTCGGGTGAATTATTGTAACATTACAGTAACTGAATTGCACATCATCTGTAGGCTTAGTTAACAATACGAAATGTGTAGCTAAAATAAATCTAAATATTAGGTGTGATATGGAGATCTTTTGAAATAAAAACCATATTTTATACTAAATTCAGTGGACTTTTGAATTAATTCTATTATTTCTGAAATTAAAAGTGTTACTTATACATGTCTACTTTTGTCCTTCAGTCACTTTATTAATTATGATCCTAGATATACGCTGAGTATGTTCCAAAGACAATTATACCTAATATGAAGGCTTCTGATTTCCATAGGGATTTTTTTCTATAATAAAAATATAAGCAAAATTTTATTGTTTTTTCTTATTTAGTAGTGAGAAATTGCAATTTTCTAGCTCAGATTAGATTCTGAATTCTAACACTAAAATATCCGTTGGAAAACACCTATACCTAAAGAGCTAAAAAGAAAACCAGGATAAAGACATTTAGGTGCTGCTGAACTGGTGAAAAGTCAAAAGGTAACTGAAAGTGACTTTCTTCTTTTTGTTTTACAATTTAGCTGTCCTCTGTTAATAAAATCTAGGCATACACAGACTGTATTACTTCAGGAAGATAACCGTATTAATATACAACTCTGCCAAAGACAGTATCTGTTGTATTGTACTACTCTTTCAAAATACCTCATTTCTATCTATTAAGAGCGTATAGGGAAATTACCATCTGATTTAGGTCCTTTGGAAGGTGTCTGCATTTAGAGAGGAGAATAATCAGCTCTGGTGCAAAATGACTCAAAATAACCACCCCATGGTCTGTGTTTGCCATGATTCCAGGAAAGCATACTGATTTCCAGATACTTATTTGGGCTTTGTTTTGTGGAAGTAAGGGAAAGAGGTGTTTGGGGTGTTCCTGAGTCTGGGGTCTTCAGGCTGCAGACAGTGGGTACCACCCACCTGTAGAGTCTGTTCCTGGGGAAAGCAGACAGCCAGCGCGCTTCCCCACACTGAACAGACTGTTCGGCATCATCCCCAGGACATACATGGAAAACTACTGTTACCTAGTTTGACTAGTAACGAGTCATGAAGGCAAGGATGTGGACAATGCATATCTTTTTCCACCTGTCAATGTCTGAAGGTGCATTCTGTTTACATAGCTTGTTTTTTCATAATTGCACTTTATCATTTGGCCTGCAGAGCATTTAAAAGGCAAAACAAGCACTTCTTTCAGAAATGGTGTTTTTGGCTGCAGTCAAGGTGCTCTTCCTTTACTGCCAAGTATGTAATTTGTGTATGTGTGTGCATGTGCATTGTGAATTATAACTTACTGTAGGATCTTTGCCAGCCATTTTGCACTCCTCAACCTTATTTGCTGATGCTGGCCAGAAAATCTGTAAGGAAAGAAATACATTTTAAGTAATGTATATATTACATAACATTTTTTAATTAAAACAAAAAGCATTTCACTGCCTAACTTACAATAATAAGTTAATTTTTTGATATCTCTTATACCTTGACTGTAAGGCAAAAAAGGATTTTCACTGATAAGTGAAAACAACCTTCTGTCTAGCATGAGTAAACAAAATAAAGGACCAGGTGTTCAGCTGATATAATTTAATTTTATTAAATATTTTTAAGATACGTTAATCAATTTATTTAAACTTCTGTCTTCTAAATAAGAGATACTCTCATCATCGTCTAATTTACTGTCCATCTTTACTTTTTTGCTTCTACTGAACTTCTAGCAATTGTTCACACTAGGAGCTAGAGGACTAAAATATTGAAAGAAGAGTTCTTGTAAAACTTTTTCAGTTTTAGCCGTAAAGGTTTGGATATCTTTTGATAAAACCTGCTGAAAATCTTAAGATTTCAGACTTTTTTTTTATTTCCTTCCAAGATATCTTGCACTACAGGCAGTTTTCCAACAAACACCTTAATATCTGAATGATTATCTGATCTATACTCAAACTCTAAAGTTTTTGAGCTTCTTCCATTATTTATTTTGATTTTGAAATAGAAAAGACATCCATTAGAAATCTCTCCCTAGAAATTTAGTAGGTGTCAGAGCCTGATAACATTTAGCCTCAAGATAACATAAATAATAGCATTAAAAGATCTCTGTCTATATATAGACATGCATATATATGCAGAGAGTCGTAGGTATGTATGCATACGTATATAGGGCTTATATAGAGGCATAAGATTAGCAAAGTGAATCCATTATAAAAATGAATAAACAAACAAAAGAACGTGTGGAATTGCAGAGATTGGTATCTAGCCTAATACTGGGTGATCACATTCGCTGCCAGAAAATTTTGGGTGTTTTTGCTTTCCATTGATTTTTTTTACTCCTGTTTTTTCAGACCTAAATTGACTGTGTAAATGCCTCACAGCTTTATACTGCAGAATGTGTTTCATGCAACAGAGGCCTTCCTATCTAACTGAACTCTGCACAGAATTAAAAGCAACTTGCTAAGGGAAGGCTGAAGCGTTCCCTGTGGGAACACAGCAGCTCCCTGACAAGGGTGGCCAGATCACTGGTGAGATGGGAATTAGCAAAAAGGTCACACAAGCTATTTCAGATCAAAGAAGACAGCCCCATTTCAGAGGAAGATTTCCGTACCATTATGAGGAGGAAGGACGTGTTCACACCATCACACGAGAGGCATTTAATTTAAATGTGTAAGTTAGAGTTAGCCTCCCCGGACTCTCTGCACAATCAATTCAGGTAGACAGGCATATCCAGAGGGCGATTCAGAGCAAAGCCTAATTTAAGAGCTCTTAATCACCCTCCAGCAGGGCCTCTCTCTCTCCTGACACATTAAAAGCCTTGCCTCTTAAGGAAGGCATTTAACTTTTCTGCTGCAGGCTGGATATCCCAGCCCCTCGATACTCCTGAGGTACAGTAATAAAGCCCATAGATTAAAGGATCAGATGAATCTGTTAGAACAAGGCCCATACGGTACACTTTAAGGTAGTGTTGTAGCTGTGATAATCTAAAGATAGGCAAGGCAAAGTCTGTAGAGAGGTAATAACAGTCAGGCTTCTGGGCACACAAGTACTTCTGCAGGCCACCTACTTTAAAAGCAGAGAAGCTGGATTTGGACTAGCTCTGGGAACAAAAGAGGAATCTGTGAAGGTGGTTTAAACATATGATAAATTGATTCTTTTCATATACAGGTTGTCCACTACAGTCTGGGGACGTGGGACACAAAGAGTCCTTAGAAAATGGCATCTTGATAAGTGAGAGAAGTAGCCAGAAGAGAGGTAGCATCAAGACAGAGATGAAGATCACAGAGTCCAAAAAGCCCCAAACAGGAGGTGTCTCAGCTATGGAACTGAAGGGCAAGGGCTGACACAGACATAACAAAAGATTGGAAAATAGTTTGGTGATTAGGCTTCAGAGTACAAAAAAAAAAAAAATAGTTGAAGGTTAAAGGCAACTCTGTCCCTGTTGTTTTTTTCCTTATGGCCTGAAAATGATAACATGTATCTTATTCTTCCTTACAGGCTTCTTTTATAAGTGGATCTCTGAATGATCTTAAATTTTGGAGAGGAGTGGAAACCATTGACCCATACAAATTTTCCTTATGCGGCCAAACCATTTTGAATGTCACTTCAAAATGAGTAAATAGGTCAGTTTTTAAACAGTGTTTGAGGAGCAGCCATGGTAATAGTTTGTTCATCTTGTATCACACATGAACCAAGGACTAACAGTTCAATGAGGTGCATGCCTGGACGTTTGCCTGCTGCAAAATAGTGAAATACACATCTTTTGTCTTAAAAAGAAAGGCATATAGTAAACCAACTTTGAATTTCAAAGTAAACCTTGAACTTACACTGAGAGGGTCCTGGCTTATATTATTAATATTCAAAGACAGAATATGATCTTTGCTGCCCACATAGATCCGATCCTGATCTTCATCCATTAATAATATCCTGTAATCCAGGGGACTGTGGGATATTCTGTGATATTCGGAGGTCTTAGTTTCTTGCAGCTCTGAAATAGTAAAGACAGCAAGTTATTAAAGTGGTTCGGTTGCCTTTCTCACTTCACAACTGCAATTCTTTCTAAATAAAGGTATCTTTAAACACAAGTGGGGTCAATAAAAGAAGAAGAACCCTCATCAGCCACTTCATAATAATGTAATGGTTGAATTAAAACAAATTTCCCTTTCCCAGATTGAATGCAATTTTTTTATTCATTAATTAGCTAGACATGTCTCATAAAAATCAGGCATTGCTGTTATTCATTCATCTAATTAATTCTTATTTTAATGGATATGATTATTTACAGCATTGGCTTTTAAGGAAGTTCATATATTAAATTAATCAATGTGTTCAATTAATTTTGAAGTTTATGACAGCAGAAGATCCACAAGATCAATGAAAACTACATAAGAACAGTTTACTTTCTTTTCCTGATAGGAGACTTCACTAAGAAAAGGTTTTTATAATTTTCAAGGTGAAATTTTTTTTAGTTCTTCATCACTATGCACAGCTTATTTAAAAGAAAAAAAAATTATTCGGTCAAGCCTAGATGTGTCCATTTATTAATTTATTTATGGGATTTGGATCAAACTGTCAAAACTATAGAACTAACTTTTTTTTCCATATAAAACTATTCAATTAAGTGAAGTGAAAAACATCCTTTGATCTTAGTAATGCAGGATCAGGCATGCTGCAGGAATAGCACACGCATCTGCAATGTAAGTATTACTTGCTGCCCTTGAGAAAGCTCATCCTACCTGTCTTTACTTGGCCAATATGTTTTGACATCCACTCAGATTATTTTTCTTTTCAGTAATAACAGAAGGGATTTTCTCAAGAGATGAGAATGGAAGAACAAATCTTTAAATATCAATTTCTCCTTATTCAAATATTTAACATATAATTATGCTTTCTTATCTCATGAGCATTATTATTGGATTGTGTTCCCTGTGACTCTAAAAGGGTGGCAAATACACAGTACATATGAAAATTAAGCCCTCCTAAAATGTTTATTCATAAATCGAAGAACTGAGTCCACATCACTTTTGCAAACCGTTTGTCTGGGACAATACGTCTTGTTATTGTTGCTAAAGCCTAGTTTTTGCTAAAAGCAAGCTTTTTGCTCATTAGTACCCTACACAAAACAGTAGACGTCTTATCCAAAATTAATCATCTATGCCTTTTAAATGGCTAGATTAACATGGGCTAATGATATTTTGGAAAACAAAACTCTCAGAACAAAAATATTTTGGGATATTTGCTCTGTTTAAACAAAAAAAGTGTGCCTGAAGTATGCACTCTCTGTAAAGCACATATTTAGCCGGAAACACAATTTTTTCTTTGAAAATTACTTGGGGAGCAATTTTTGATGAGCTGTAGACAACATACAGGCAAAGGCTGCAGTATTAGGACTTTGTCTACTAGAGATGTAATGACTGAAAAAACATTTATCAGAATGTGATCTGCATTGACAAATATAATACATATTTCCACTTAATTTTTATCATGATTGTTAAACAGTTTCATAGGAAGATGAAAAATATCTTCATTTACTGGAAGACATGATGTTTTGATTCACTTAGATGTGTGACAGCTTTCAGGAGCTAAGGGTTGCCTACAGGCATTTATTATGGTAATACAAAAATCCCCAAATAATATTTCTATCTGATAAGTCCCTCAACAAAATATAAACATACAATCACGATTTATAGTCTGCACCTAAAAGCTTAAAATGAAACAATACTCATAAAATAAATATGAAAATTATCCACATAATTTTTGGAAGTCTTTCTTCAGTGCTTGAATAGTCAATTGTTTTACTTTATTTAAAAAATATCCTTGCTGTAAGCTTTTAGATAAGATTTTCAAAGGCACCTGGGAGATTCACCAGCATTCTGCCATTAAAATGCAGTCCCTTTCCCCTCTCTGAAATTCTCACACTGACCTTTCATAACAAGGGTGAGAAGCTAGCACTCATCCCTTTTCCTGGTGGCCTTATTGGTTTTATTTCTGTTAGTGCTGAAGCTTACAGTTCGTTAGTCTCTTAGGGCTATGGAGAAGGAATTTATAATTAATCAAATTTCCTTTCCATTTAACAAAATTTACCACACAATCACCCAAGAAAATTTGATTTTTTAAAATTTACTATCTGAGTGTTGTTACATGGAAAGTGATCTGTCTGGAAAGACACTTTTCATCTCCAAAAGTTTTTGTAAAGAAATGATGGAAACATTTACTGACCTTCAAATCAAATCCTATTCCATGCTTTGGGAATTTAACCAAACATTAAAGGCAATAAACCCTGTATGGATAATGATGCTGTGGACAGATCTCTGTGAACATTAATAATTTTGTTTGGCAAATAAAAATAAAAGATTATAATATATTCCATGTGCAATACTGTCATCCTTAATGATACAAGAATAATCTTCGTCCACCCTTTTTTCATCAGCCAGTGAATTTAGTTTTGGCTTTTGTCAATGATAAAGCCAATACCTGCTTGATTCCTAGTGTTAGAAATCTGATCTTAGATGACAGGTTATATAGCTCTTGTTCCTTTTAATGAAAAAAAAAAAGCTTCAGTGAACTCTCTCCCCCGAACTATTATTGTTATTGAACTGCACATTTTAGAGATCCCAAAAAATGGGTGTTTTCTCCGTACACAGCATACAGTTTACTGACACTTTAATGGCAACTCTTTAATTATCTTTCTAATCCACCACAAAAGTTAATACAAGTATTGTTTTTTAAAAAGTTGTGCTCTAGCAGGAGAAACAACAAAATATTTGTGTAATTTCCATCATCAATGTCACAAAAGCTTTTGTAATACTCAAAACTTATTGTGTTGGCCAGAACAAAACCAGTTACAGCTATCGGACACTGGAAATGCAGGAAGGTGGAGATCTCTTCCCCGCTGACAGAATGTTATACCCAAATTGTCCAACCTTATGCAGGTATATGAGCTAGACCCACTTACCAGGTTGTTCTCTGAAAGTCTTATTTAATCATTCAGCACCAAACTTTAATCACTCCTTAATTCAAACTGTGCAGTGTCACAATACTGAAAACACAGCCTGACTTTAGAAATATAAGGGGTATAATAATTCCTAATATGAAAGATAAGACCCTAATATAAGTGACTTCTATAAATATGTGACATCTTGTACTAATATAGATGTTTGATATATATGTTACTGAAAGTAATATAATTTTTAGCAGGACATTCCCCAAAAAAGATTATTTCACAGAATCACACAATAGTGGGGGTTAGAAGGGACCCCAATCCCAGAGGTCCCTTCCAACTGCTACCATTCTGTCATTCTGTAATTCCGTGATTTCTGGAGATAATCTCGTCCAACCCCCCTGCTTGAGCAGGCACACCCAGAGCAGGGGGCACAGGAACACGTCCAGGCAGGGTTTGAATGTTTCCAGGGAAGCAGACTCCACAGCCTCCCTGGGAAGCCCGTTCCTCTGTTCTGGCACCCACACAGGAAACAAGTTTTTTCTCATATTGAGGTGGAACATCCTGTGTTCCAACTTGAGCCCATTGCCCCTTGGCCTGTCATTGGCACTACTGAAAAGAGTCCAGTCCCATCCTCTTCACATATACCCTTCAGATATTTGTAAGCATTGATAAAATCCTCCCTCAGTCTTCCCTACTCCAGGCTGATCAAACCCAGGTCTCTCAGCCTTTCCTCATAAGGGAGATGCTCCAGCCCCCTGATCATCTTGGTAGGTCTCCACTGGACTTGCTCAAGCAGTTCCACATCTTTCTTGAACCTGGGGGCCCAGAACTGGACACAGCACTCCAAATGTGGTCTCACTAGGGCAGAGTAGAGGGGAAGGATAACCTCCCTCGATCTGCTGGCCACGCTCCTTTTAATGTAGCCCAGGACACCGTTGACCTTCTTGGCCACATCGCTGGCTCCTGGTCAGCTTGTTGTCCACCAGCACTCCCAGGTCCTTCTCAACAGAGCCGCTTTCCAACAGGTCAGTCCCCAACATGTACCAGTTGTTCCTCCCCAGGCGCAGGACCTTGTACTTTCTCTTGTTGAATTTCATGAGGTTCCCCTCGGCCCAGCTCTCCAGCCTGGTCAGGTCTCGTTGGATGGCAGCACAGCCTTCTGGTGTATCAGCCACTCCTCCCAGCTTGGTATCATCAGCGAACTTGCCGAGGTTATAGTCTGTCCCATCGTCCACGTCATTGATGAATATGTTGAACAGGACTGGACCCAGCACAGGCCCCTGGGGAACACCACTAGTGACAGGCCTCCATCCAGACTCTGCCCCATCAATCACAACCCCCTGAGTTCTGCCATTCAGCCAGTGATCTGTCCACCTCGGTGTCCACTCATCCAACCCACACTTCCTTAGCTTGTCTATGAGGATGCTATGGGAGACAGTGTCGAATGCCTTACTGGAGTCAAGATAGACAACATCCACTGCTCTCCCTTCGTCAACCCAGCCAGTCACGCCATCATAGAAGGCTATCAGGTTGGTCAAGCGTGATCTTCCCTTGGTGAATCCATGTTAACTGTTTCTGATAACCTTCTTTTTCTCTACATGCCTGGAGATGACCTCCAGGACAAACTGCTCCATCACCCTTATGGATTTGGAGGTGAGCCTGACTGACCCATCGTTCCCCAGGTCCTCCTTCTTGCCCTTTCTGAAGATTGGAGTGACATTTGCTTTCCTTCAGTCCTCAGACACCTCTCCTGTCCTCCATGATCTTTCAAAGATGATGGAGAGTGGCTCAGCAAGAACATCCACCAGCTCCCTCAGCACTCGCGGGTGCATCCCAATAGGGCCCATGGATTTGCGAGACTCCATTTTGCATAGGTGATCTCTGACGCAATGCTCCTCAACCGAGGGGAAGTCCTCCTTTCTGCAGATTTTTCCTCTCTTCTCTGGGGGCTGAGATGCTTTAGAGCCAGCCTTACCAGTAAAGACTGAGGCAAAGAAGGCATTCAGTAACTCTGCCTTCTCTGCAGTTCAGCAGTGGGCCCATCGTATGCCCAATCTTCCTTTTACTGCTGATGTATTTAAAGAAGCCTTTCTTGTTATCCTTGACATCTTTTGCCAGATTTAGTTCTCATTCCTGTTCACAGACCCATGTAATCACTTGTTACTGAAAAGTTCAATATATTCAAGAAAATATATCACAGAGTTTGGTAAGCTACAGCCATGGTATGCAAGCATCCCCACCCCAAGTTCAAAGCACTGAGTTTATCCACAGCTTATCTGTGGATAAACTATGATACGTGAAAGAGTACGTGCAGTTGTCTCTGCACTATACCATCCCTGGCTTTCCAGCCTAGCAGGACTTCTTTGAGCAAATCTAGGATGCTCTGTCAAGCTTTTAATTTAGGATCCCCTGAGGCAATGTACAAGAAATAATATGTTTTCCTCCTCTTTCCTGCTGGCATAAGGATTCAGTCTCAGAAGGTTGTTTATGGGGAAGTTCAGAGCAGAGGCAGAGATTTGGTATGTGTGCCTCAGAAAAAGCAGCTAGTAAAGCATAGTAACCCAGTTTCACAAAGAGCACCACAGTGAAGGGGAGAAACAGCTTTCTGGAAAGATGGGCTACATCTCCCCAGGGAACCTCTGCTGCTCAATGTGGCATGGATTTTATGTAGCCTTAGTGATTCGGAAGTCAGCGATAAAATTCTTTTATTCCCTCATGGGGTATGGGGTCCACGAATGACAGGGCTTGTGTACATCTAGAAGTAGGCTTGACAACATTAACTTCTAGTTATGGAGACTGTAAGACTCTCTTAAGCCTCATTAAACTTTCAGTTTGTGCCAACAAATATGCCAGCCCATGCCAAATGTGAAACTGCAATGTAAAATCCCACCTTCTAGGAACTGGAATGAAACAAATTTTCTTTTTTTTTTCCCCCTCTTTCTATTTTCCTTTTTTTCCCCCCTAGAAATAAATATTTCAGTGGAATAATGATTTTGCTTATAGCATCATATGGAAATGGCATCCTTTTAGTCACAGGTCACTTTAGAACAGGTGAAAAAGAAATATGCACATATAAATTTAGAGAGAGACTGTACATAATGTTGCTAGCATTGAAGAAATGGTTACATATTTTAAAAATGTGAGTGGAATCAGAGAAAGCTGAAAAGTTACAAAAAATCATTTCAAAAAATGCTTCAGCCAGAAGAAAATCTCTGTTTTATTTTAGTTTAAATATTTTCCTTTCTATTTTGTATTGAGTAACTTCTCTGTTTTGTACCTTATTAGAGGAAATGACTGGAAAACATCTAGTTAAAAGGTACCAGATTTCATAAGAATCTAATAATTTTAACTATTCCTTTGTCGACCTTATTTCTGATTTTTTTAGTGTAATGATATGGAAGAAATAAAGGTATTATTTTTACAGTTTACACAGTACCCGTGGAAAAAGTATGCTATCTATAATATTGCTTTTCAACTCTGAGGATACAGTGTGACTATTTGTTTAATCTTATGTATAGAAAGAGAACAAGGAAAGTCTGAAATATTTCCTTTCAAAACTTCAGAACAAGTCACCTTTGCACTGTCAATATTCCTTTTCTTTGAAGAAACCTGTATTGATTCCTTCTACTTAAGGGGGTGAGATAAGAGAGCTGTTAAAGCATTTTGCCACTGCTCATGCAGTGTTCAAACTAAAACCCAGCCCTCAGCCAGCTCTCAAGAGAAGCTGATTATAAATGGGTATGCAGTCATTTGGCCAAAGAGCCATAAGCAGCCAGATGTGCTACTAGTCAGTCCCTTGTGTGCCTTAACCACACGGGGCCCAAAAAGCTCAGGTGGACCTTTGACCTTTTCTTTACCTTGTTATCTCTTCTTCACGCATGAGAAGTCTTTGCACTTTTTTTTAAAATGCTGTTAGAATGAAATTTGGCTTTTTATATATGGAGGTAATAGGTTTATAAGGACTGGAAATCACAGATGTGCACACTTGCTAGCTTCTGAATCTGTCTGAAAGGGTTTTAATTGCATTTTTATTAAAAATTAAAAAAAAAGCAAGTGAGAGGGGAGAAAATGGATTTACAAGTGCTCATAAAATCACAGGCTAAGTAATTAATGAGATCACTTGAAGGATAGGAAGGAAGGGTGTTCAGACAATACAGGCCGAAACAGGAGCCCTCTTTGCCCACGGAAAAATTGTACAATTTGCTAGAAGGAAACTTACTTGCTGTATTTGGAACGAGAGTAAATAACATGGAAATGTCAATTATATCTAAATATGATCTGGGTTAAATATACACCTTGAATGCTTGTTTGTGTATTTGCTAAATGATTGGAAAATGGAATTTAAACATTACTGGACTGAGATAGCGCAGTCTTTATAAAGAGAAATAATAGCACCAAGGTGAAGGCTTTAGAAAATCAGGCCCAGAGGTAGCTCTGGCATGTCTGAAGAACAATCTGTCACCTTGAGCAGATCAACACACACATTAGGAGCAGTAAAACACTCAATGGCTCTTTGTGAAGGGGACCATGTGTTGATAGGAAAAGACATACCAGTTAATAGTTGACCTTAAGCAGAGTGTTCACATATGTCAGTAAATGAGTCCTTTTTTTACAATTCAGAAGACACACAGACATCTTAAAATCCTCGTAACTCGTAGACTTTAAAAAGATCATAATGGAGTATTAACGGGCTTTTAATGTTGGGACTTTTAAAAAGTTGTACTGAAAGGGGAATCACTCATGACAATGATGTTTTATTAAACCTATCAAAAACTATCAGAGAATTTTTCATCTTTGATTTGCTGCTTTGAATAATGAAGAAGGAGGGGCAGATCCACTGAGGTGTGGGCAGCTGCCAGGTTTGTCCGGGAGGAATGTGCTTTCTAAGCACAAGAAAATGCATGATGGGAGAAAGTCACTTACTTGTCTGTGGCAAAATGTATTAACATGGCCCTATGGCACATTCATCAAGCCAACATACCCTACAAAGTTAAGTGCATTTTTATGGAAGCTTTACATTGTGAAGAACAGACACTCTTAAAATGCTGATTTTTTCTGACTTACATAGATATTGTCATGATGAAATCATACCACATTCCACAACAGAAACCCCATTCCAAAACAAAGAGGAAAAATATGTCAACTTCTTCCAAACTGCAGTTGCATAGCTATTCCAAGTCTTGCCAAATATTCCAGTACTGTGATTCCTTCACTGAAAATTATGCAAGACCACCCATACGCTCCAGCCAGCCAGTCTCACTAGGCTGTAGACACTTCTTGGCATAATTTTCAGATTATTCCTCCACTTACCTCGCTGCAAACCTGAAATAACTCCTCTGAAGTCTGTATAGGTATTTCAATATAAACATTGAAAAGTGGGCTTCTTATTTTTCAACAAACAGTGTGCAGTTATATTTTTACTGGTCATCAATGTTATCCCTTTACATAATTGCAATTTGTGGGGTTTATTTCAGAAGATGTCACAAGTACTGCCACTCTACAGAACTTTCCAGAAGATATCTGATTTTTCAAATATTACCTTGTTCATTTCTGCCCATTATTAACCTGTCCAGGCTTTATTCTCATTTTTGGTCCCAAAACCAAAGAGACAGCTTTGGCAAAAGTGGAGAGCCATAAAGATGGGCCAGCTAGGTTTAAGATTACTGCAGCTGAGTTAGCCATCTTAGATGGGAGCCAGTCTTCTCCGTGTCTTGTGTATAGACAGCTTGTGTATAACAGCTCTGCAGTGTGCAAACTGCTCTCCAAGAGTTGTAAGCTGCATACTTCAAAGTCTGCACAGTTATACAGAGTTTACCCTTTTGTTTCTTTCCAAGAAACATGGAGATGGTCTGTGCCACGTTACCTAAGGCTGCACAAGCTCAACACATCTCACTAGCCTGGATGCACACAGTGGCTTTGCCATTGATGCCCAAGATATTTTTGTTTTCCAGATGCAGGAATGAGAAGCTTTCAGTTGCCAAATATGACCTTTTTTTTTTTTTAAATGGAGGAAGGAAAAAAGCCACACCCATGAAAAAGTCAGACAAATTCTATATTATTTCACTTCTGGGAGCAGTATATCTTTTCATTGTAATCTCTTGCATTTTCTCTCTTGCTTTTTTTCTAGTGGACCAGCAATCACATCATTGGAGGAACGGCTGTGCTTCCTCCCGTGATGCTCAGTTACACAGAGAAATGTTCCAAGTAGCTATCAGACTAACTGGCCAGTTGAAGAACTGACTGTGTGCAGACACCAAAACACTTTGATCCAAATTTAAAGAAAGACATGAGAAATGGAAGGAAGTGAATTATTGTAATTGTCTGTCCAAAAAAATTAATTAAAAATTAATTTTCCATTTCTGGAAATTTCCATTGGCTATTCTCCAAGTCAGAACTGGGCAACAACATGAGATGTGTGAACTGTTCTCCCAATTCATTAATCTTCACCCTATTTGCTGCAGTAGGTTGACCTTTGGGAGGAGAATGAGGTCTTAGTGGCCTTCTCGTTAGTTTTGCATCTCATTCAGGCTGTTATTTTTGTGACAACAGCAAACCCTTATAGGTTAGGTTTGAGTACCTGACTAGTTACTCCCCACGAACTGATGTGGCAAGATGATGTCAGCTGGGAGGTTTTTGAGTTTTGGGGAGGGAGAGAGAGGAGCAGGGAGAGTGTAAGTAAGGTTGAATAAAAGGTACGTTGGTTTACTGCTAGAATTGCCTTTCTTTGCAAGTTTACCTTTCTGTTTCAGTGTAAGAGTATACTTTACAGGCTTACTGAGGTAGCCCATAGACAGTGAAGACATAATTTGCCCCTTGCAAAACTGACAGAGGCAGCTACTCCCCAAATGTGAGGTTTTGAGGCGTTAACACATTTTCATTGATGTACTGTCAACTGTGCCTCTGAAGTGTAGTGAAGAACAAATGTTGCAAGATATTCAACACTTTAAATAATGAAGGTATGACAGTAGTCTCTAAACTTCTTTTTTGACCAAGAAAGCTCTTCACATCAACTCACATGCATAGACTTTCTTTTTCTCTCCAAGCATTCTGTCACTAAGCTGCAGAATTACTCTTGTTGCCAGAACTAATAAAACCTCATTGAGAAAACATAGCTCAACCACTGAAATATTTCATTATGGTTTCTGCAATAAAGTAAGAAGTCACTGCACTGTGGTAAGGCAAAGGAACCCTTTCCATTATATTCCCTTCTCTCCTTCAAAGAGCAAGCTCCCCAGAGATTCAGTGAATCTCTGTATATCCGGGATTGGCATTACTACCCTTGCTGCAGTAATCCTTGCCTTCATTGATGTTACCAACTTCAGCTGCAATTTTAGCCACGCCACTTTATCCACAGACATCCTTAAAACATACTGGTCCTTTCTTCAGCAGTCACTTCTCATCCCTATGCCGTATAAAAAGGGCAACTTAGTATATGCAGGCTTGGTTACAGTTTGATTATTATTATTTTAATCAAATTAGGATTAGCTATCAGGCAAACATCAGGCATAATGAGATCAAACTAAAGCCCAAGTGCTTAGCTTTTATTCATTCTTCAGCAAAATAATGTAAAAATTACTCAGCCATGAGCTGAAGAAAGCTTGGAGAGCAGTATTTCACATTCAAAAGAATTTCATTAATAAATTCATATCAATGGATTGGTGAATTAAGGGGAGGTATTTTTAGACACAGACAGTTCTGAATACAGAAGGATGCTCATAAAAGAAGCCAAGTTGTCTACAGCAAAAATAAGGAAACAGGTATGTAGACTGGTGTGTATCACATACAACTTTGTAAATTACTGCTTCCTTTTTTAGTGTGTTTTCTTGTTTTCTATCAATATCAGTATGTCAGCCAATGGTATGCAGACACCTGGTGTCTATACACTCTTGCCTATATATCAGATAATCATCTTTATATACCAAGTCTAGAAAGTCAACAAGATCTGCTTTACATCTGAGAAGGATAAAAGAAACACTTATTTTCGCTCCACTACATGAGAAAACAAAGCAGCTAAAGGTCAACAAACGGCATCCCCCTTCAGTGAACCTTCAATGAACCCCTAGTCCAACATGATGCCAGAAGGGTCATTACATTGGAGATAACAAACTTTACCAAAAGAGACAGCTGCACTCCATTTCACAGTTCTTTCACAACGTATTTATTCATATCAACTTTTGGTATTTCTACTTCTAGAATGGAAATATTAGAATAGTAGAATACTTCTCCACAATATTCTTCATTCCTTTTTCTATATTTCTTTGTTGATCTCTATGGTTAAATTACCCCTTGGAATCCAAATTGGGCTCTTTGATTAAATTTGATTTTGCATCCAAGAGGCCACCCAGCCTTTTGCATTGACAGGAAGTAAGCTGCTTTCTGGGTGTGGGTGTTTGGGATGCCTCCTGAAGCCAATGAAAGTGTGGTTTGTGAGAAAAGCAAAGGCCAAGCCTATCCTTAAATGTTTTCCTGTTGTTTTTTTTTTCCCCTGAAACACATTTTTTTGATATATTAAAAGCATTCACTCCCATCAGAGGAATAGCAATGTGGTTTCAACAGATTGCGCATGAAGCTTTTTTTTTATATTACTGTAATGCCACAATCTGCTTCACTGGACAGAGGGTTTCTCTCCGACCCCAAAGGACTTCAGAGTTTGGAAGCAACTGGAAATTATTAATTTAATCATCATTGCACACTGTTTGCTTTGCTGAACACTTATGATTGTTTTAAGTATTTTCAATAGTATTTTCAAATATTATTTTCACAGAGTCCCCTGGGAGGCAGCCCTGAAGGGCAAAGGAGTCCAGGAAGGCTGGACATTCTTCAAGGAGGAAGCCTTAAAGGTGCAAGAGCAGGCTGTCCCCATGTGATGAAAGACAAGCCGGCAGGGAAGAAGCCCGGCCTGGCTGAACAGAGACCTTTGGCTGGAACTCAGGGAAAAAAAGAAGACCTTTGGAACTCTTGGAAGAAGGCAAGTCATGAGGATTACAAAGGTGTAGGGAGGTTATGCAGGGAGAAAATTAGAAGGGCCAAAACTCAGCTAGAGTTTAATCTGGCTACTGCTGTAAAAGACAATAAGAAATACTTCTCTAAATACATTAGCAGCAAAAGGAGGGCTAAGGAGAATCTCCAGCCTATATTAGATGTGGGAGGAAACATAGCGACAAAGGATGAGGGAAAGGATGACGTACTTAATGCCTTCTTTCCCTCAGTCGTTAATAGCAAGACCAGTTGTTCTCCGGGTACCCAGCCCCCTGGGCTGGAGGACAGGGACAGGGAGCAGAATGGAACCCCCATAATCCAAGGGGAAATGGTTAGCGACCTGCTACACCACCTAGACACACACAAGTCTATGGGGCCAGACGGGATTCACCCAAAAGTACTGAAGGAGCTGGTGGAAGTGCTCACCAAACCGCTTCCCATCATTTATCGCCAGTCCTGGCTAACTGGGGAGGTCCCAGTTGACTGGAGGTTAGCAAATATGATGCCCATCTACAGAAAGGCCCAGAAGGAGGATCTGGGGAACTACAGGCCTGTCAGTCTGACCTCAGTGCCAGGGAAGGTTATGGAGCAGATCATCTTGAGTGCTATTACGTGGCACATGTAAGATAACCAAGTGATCAGGCCCAGTCAGCATGGGTTTAGGAAAGGCAGGTCCTGCTTAAGTAAGCTTAAGTAAGTTGATCACCTTCTATGCCAAGATGACCCGCTTAGCAGATGAGGGAAAGCCTGCGGATGTTGTCTACTTAGACATTAGTAAAGCCTTTGACACCAATTCCCAAGGCATTCCCCTGGAGAAAATGGCTGCTCATGGCTTGGACAGGTGCACTCTTCGCTGCGTAAAAAACTGGCTGGCTGGCTGGCTGAACACAAAGACTTGTGGTGAATGGAGTTAAATCTAGTTGGTGGCTGGTCACAAGCAGTGTTCCTCAGGGCTCAGTGTTGGGGCCAGCCTTTTTTAATATCTTTATCAATAATCTGGATGAGGGGATTGAGTGCACCCTCAGTAAGTTTGCAGATGACACCAAATTGGGTGGGAGTGTTGATCTACTCGATGGCAGGAAGGCTCTTCAGAGGGATGTGGAGAGGCTGGATCGATGGGATGAGGCCAATTGCATGAGGTTTAACAAGGCCAAGTGCCAGGTCCTGCACTTGGGTCACAACAACTCCATGAAATGCTACAGGCTTGGGGAAGACTGGTTGGAGAGCTGCCTGGAGGAAAAGGACCTGAGGGTGTTGGTTGACAGGCGACTGAACATGAGCCAACAGTGTGCCCAGGTGGCCAAGAAGGCCAATGGCATCGTGGCTTGCATCAGCAATAGTGTGGGCAGCAGGAGCAGGGAGGTGATGGATGGTGCCCCTGTACTGGGCACTGGTGAGGCAGCAACTCGAATCCTGTGTTCAGTTTTGGGCCTCACTACAAGGACATCGAGGTGCTGGAGAGTGTCCAGACAAGGGCAATGAAGATGGTGAAGGGTCTCAAGTGGCTGCAAGAGGCTTATGAGGAGCAGCTGAGGGATCTTGGATTTTTTTAGCGTGGAGAAAAGGAAGCTGAGGGGAGACCTTATTGCTCTCTACAACTACCTGAAAGGAGGTTGCAGTGAATTGGGTGTTGGTCCAAAGTAACGCGTGATCAGATGAGAGGAAATTGCCTCAAGCTGCACCAGGGGAGGTTTAGACTGGTTGTTAGGAAATATTATTTCACCAAAAAGATTGTCAGAAATTGGAACAGGCTGCCTAGGGAAGTGGTGGAGTCACCATCCTTGGAGGTACTTAAAAGACATTTGGATGTGCTTTTTAGGGACAAGGTTTAGTGGTGAACTGGCTGTGTTAGTTTTACAGTTTGACTCGATGACCTTAAAGGTCTTTTCCAATCTATATGATTCTGTGCATTCTGTGTAATATTAAGTTAATTAAGACTTAGGTTTTTTTTTTAATGTCAACTTCAAAAACAAAATACTTCCAAGCATGTGTACATTGATTATTATTTTATTTAAGCTTCCTTATTTCTTTATGGATTTGGAAGCTGGAAGTGGGTCTGTCACTGTTAGGTGTCAGTTTTGAGATGTGGCTCAGTGGGAGCAGGAACACTATGTTCAAGCCCCATAGGGAAATGTGTTCAGTGGGTAGCATGCTTGCTGTTTAAACACACAGAACTTAACTGTATTTCACTCTTTTTCGCACCATGAAGACTGACACAAAGAATTAATTTAAGAGCACATTCCAGAGCTGTATACTACCATCAATCTTCAAGTGATCACCAGCTGGTATTTGGGTGCACAATAAAAGTCATGTTTAGTGGGCTTAGCATAGCCTGGTGGATTAGAGTCCACTCAACTCCAAATCCTATTCTGCTGGTATTTTGCTTTTTGACTTAAGACATGTCACATAAACTCTCTGAGTTACGTACGTAAAGCAGAAGTAACAGTTTGGTATTTATTTGACTGGGTTGTTTTTGGATTGCATTTGGTAATGTACAAAAAAGCCTTTGCAATGAAAATTTAATAGCTGGAGGAAGGTATTTCAAGTGTATTTCTCATGCAAAAAGAGATATTTGTTTGTTTGTTTGTTTGTTTTAATTCCAGACTCTTCAGCCTTAATAAGCTCAGCCAAAACTCTGGTTTGGATTTAAGAGATAACTTTTATGCTTTTCTGTTTAGATTTCATCTGAACAGGAAGCCATTTAAATAAATAAACCTTCTGCAGTCACTCATTCCATGTTTAAACTAGATTTGTTGTATTTATTCAGCAGGATGACCAGCTAGTATTTGGCCGGAAAAAGAAAAAAAAAAAAAAAGAATTCCCCCTCTTGCCTGTGCACTGATATAAAAAAAGATTTATATAAATCCTACTTGTTTATATTCACCTCTCAGTTATGAAGCATCTCATGATTAACACAGTACCACTTTTAGATAATGGTAGGCTCTAAAAGGAGTGAGATATTAGTTCATTTGGGAATGCTGAACATAAGCAAATAGAAAAAGGAAGATAAATCATTGCTTCCAGGTAGAATACTAGAATACAGAAGAGTCAAGAAGAGTAACGTATACCGCTAAACCTCTTACAGGTTCAGCATAGAAACAGCAGTTTCAAGGAAGGAAGTACTCACAGAGTGATCCAAATACTCAAAGGGTATTTGGATTCCTGACAGATTAAAATTGGCACACTGCAGGTATAGGACAGGAAGTGGTAGTGGGCAGTATGGGATAGAAGTCAACCACTGTCACTTATCACTGTAGCAAACTCTAATTGTAGCAGAGAATAATGCAAGTGCCCTCAGTATATGGCTCTGTGTCCTTGATCCTGAAACAAAATAAAAATTGCAGTAACTTCAAAGGCAAAATTCGCAGATTGTGCCCTTTTTTTACGCCCTGTACTCATATTTTGGAAGTACAAGCAAAATAAAGCGGCTATTCATTTAAAGCATAATATACAGATATCTAGAACAAAGGAGATTTGTTTCATGATCAGAACAGGGAACCATAAGTCAGAACTCCTGGGCACTTGCTCTCTGACCTTGAACAAATCTCTCACCCTCCATTTCTGTCAGTTTAACCATCTGCTATACGTTCATAACAACGCTTACCTGTCTTTCAGAATTACTATCAAGTTCAACTAATGTACGTTTGCTAAAAAAAACCCACAAAACACCAACAAATGAATGGCATTTTTATGTTCAAGGTATTCTAATTCATGTTCCTGCTAACCATTTAGGCTTATTGCAAAATACATTTAAATCACTCCATTTTATAGGTACACATGCTTTAGTGTTTCTGTGTCATATAAACTAATGCTGCTTAATACACAATCCATTTCAGCTCCATTAAATAGATAATGCCATGAATTCTATTGTAGTAGTTAGGAGATGTCTACCACGTGACTGTGACAGAGTAAATAGAGACAACTCTGAATAGCTTTAATCAGAATTTGTTTACTAAAGGCATGTTAAATTCTTTAGATTTGCCCATGAGGAGGAATGCCAAACAGCGACCTTTTGAACTCTTAGCTCAAATGCAAAGTATTTTTAACAGGTTTAAGTCTTTTAGCTGGTGTTTATTTAATAGTGCTTTCACTATTATATAAGATATATTTTGACTAGTTCCCTTAAATAGCTCCACTTTCATAGCAGTTCAGGGTATACTTCAAATGTTTATCAGTTATGATAAACTAAAAGCAATTCTAATAATTTTTAACTTTATTAAACTGATGTCTCACAGCTGCTCCTCTTCCTTGGCTCCGTTTACTATTCAATGCTGGGTTATTGGGTGGTTTACTGGCACTGAAAGTTCATAGAAGCAGGGGTCTCTTGCATCAGATACCTACTGAGCGTAAAAGAAATACTTTCAACTTATTTTTATGTATTTTTGGTGGCAATCTGTTATAAAGCCTAAATATTATCCACTGAAGACACTACAATCTAGAGATAACGATCTTTATCATTTGTGCTACAAAAGTTATCAAACCTACTCTTTCTATGGGGATATCATTAGCCTGAGAATTACAACATTTTACACAAACCTGGGTTTTATCATCACTGACCAGTAGCCTGTGGTCTGTCTGATGTGAAAGTCAGCCACTCACCTGATTTTCCACTGCATTGCCCCATACTCAAATAATCATTAGATATGATATTGCTATGCTCAAAAGTCTAATTCCTGAGCTGAACCACAGCAGGCAAAGTGGGCTGTCCCAGACTTGTCACTGCTTGTCAGATGATCTGTCTCTTTATCACATCAAATCAATGCACAGTAGTCCAGAAACACAACAATGAATGATATACAACTTGTAAGATAAAGTGCACACAAGTTCCTCCATCAGTGTTCCTCATATTGAATTAAATGGTCACAAAACCTGCACTGCCAGAAAATACATCATCTTCTTCAGGCTTAAAACATAAAAAGACAATGAGAGCAGAGTATTTTAGGCTTGGATGTCAGAAAAGGGAAGTCTTAACAATCGATGACTATTCTGGGGAGAAACATTCTGCTGAAGGAGGGGGAAATAAAGTAATCATTTTTAGGTGTTTTGTGAAACGAATGACAGTGACACAAGAACCTAATTCATCCACACTGACATAATTTTGTCTTTTGTCGTTGATTTCAACATTCTCCTGCAGGTTCCGCTTTGGTGTTTTTTGGTTTGGTTTGTTTGTTCATTTTTCTTCTGAAGATTAGAAAAGAAGCTTGGATGATTAACTCAGACTAGACATCTAACATTTAGATGACAATACCAGAAGTAGGTGAACTTCCTCAATATGATAAAAATACAACTTTGGCTCACCTTGTATCTCAAGGAACAAGTATAACAGTAACAGTAACCAAAAATAATCTGAAAACAGTTAACTAAGGTTTTTTGTTTGTTTGTTTCAATGGTTGACTTTGGGCCACTGAAATAAAAAAGATCTAATTCTTTACAAATATATGGAACTCAAATGCATTTGCACCAAAAACCTCCAAGCAGGACAAAGATCACACAAACAGAAGTGTGGTAAATTAACTTTTTGGATTTACCATCTTAGAAAGCAAGTGACACATGAGGAGAGGAAGGAAGGGAAAACAATAAAGTATCTGCAATTTGAATACATTTACATTCATTTACTGATAACATTAAATGTCACCTGATATCCCCCTGCCCCTCACATATTAAGCCAATGCAAACCAGAGGTACTAAAAACACTATTTATAGAAGCAATCAGAATGTGACTATTCAAAGATGAAAAAAAAAATCACATGAATAAATGTTTGCAAGTCAGGTCAGGCTGTGTGTTAGCAATATTTAGATGCTGCTCACAAAGAGCACTCTGCAGATATTATAATAAATACAGTTTTTCTCCTTCAGTTCTGCTTTCCTTTCTCCAGCTCTCTAATAAGGCAAAGGACTGTGCTTTTAGCTGGTATGAGCTTGTGCGCATCAACTGAAATGACAGATAGTTGAGGTCCAAGCATGAATGACGGCGCCCTTACAAACATTGGTTAATGTTTCTTTTCTAAAATTATAAAATGCAGTTACATAAACTGGCGATTTTTGTGCTGTGCCTTGGCCCCCAAATTATTCATATCCTGCAACAATTCTGCTTCAAGTAGCTGACACCAAAAATCCATTCAGTTTTCAAATATGATATCTTAAATACCTGACAAGGTTATTTATATCTATTGTATTATTTTAATTAAAATAAGCTATCAATTACATTAATTAATAATGGTAGTGTGCGGATGTGTGCCTAACAAGTGAATACAGAGTGTAATTTGTTTGAACTGTTTTTTCTACTGTAGTGATACTGTGACTCAGGAGACTTTAATACTTGGCTAACTTTAATTGAAAAAAGGAAACTATGTCAATAGCCTTGGGAAAAACATTCTAATCAGAAATGTGTAAGTATTTAAACAAGCTTGCCTCTGTACTGAAAAAGAAAAAGTAGAAAAGGCATAAAATAACTGCTGATGATTCAGATAAGAGGACATAAAAAATATGAATTACCATTCTGAAATAGATAAAGTACTAAAATATTCCCAGATTCTCATCTCTTTTGCTATAAGTCAAGGTAAAAAGCACTTAATTACTGTGGGTGTGTATGTCAGAATACCACACTGTGATAAGAGACATGTTATTTCTGATTCCATTTCATGACATGGGAGACAATGCTTTTACTTCTTTTGTCTCATTTAGGAATTCATTAAGTTGACACATTTTTACCTATGTCTTGCATCTAAAATTATAGTGAGTAGTTGTTGAAAGCCAACTGACTTGGCTTTTAGCTACCATTACCCAGCCTTTTCTTATTGAAAACCCACATATTTCTGGTGTCAAGGACCTTTTAGATTAACCTGAGCTCTGCTACTGGCCAGCTACAAAACTGTGAGTGCATCGTTTCATTTGTCTATTTCTCCTTCTAGCTTTGGTCTGTCTTGTTTATTTAGATTATAAACTCGTCAAGATGGGGCCACAGACTGCTTCTGAACCTCTGTGCAGAAGGGCAAGGCATATTACATAATTTCAGTTCATTGCAATATCAATGCAAAAAAAGTTTTATAGTGGCTTAAATAATTTGCAAGGCGGTTCATACAAATGCTTGCTCTTTTTTAATTAGTTTTTAAAAAGTTCTTTTGACTGAAAGATTTTAGGTTCCCAATTTGAACTCTGAACTGTGTCAGAGCAGTATTTTTATTGGAAACTTTCCTTCAGGTTGCATTCTGTCTGCTTCATTCTGTTGGGAGATCCAGGATAAATATGTTATCATTGCTATTGAGTCACTCAACCACATTAACAACTCAAACCAAAGCCAAATCCTCTGTGGCCATTAGGATTACAAACAATCTAAGCGTCATTTTATGGAGCAAATAAACAGGCAAGAAACACACAGGAAAGTGATATGCAACTATTGGCTTTGAATATTAAACAAGGCAGGTCAGTAGAAGGTCAAAAATATTTTGTGTGGCAGCACAAACCACAGACCCGAAGTTAGGTTTGCCGTTAAGTTACAACAGACCAGCAAACATTATAGACGGAGCAAACGCAGTGGCATTCTTCCAAAAACCATCACCCTTTCTGACTCACAGAATACATAAGGAGTTAAAAGGGGGCTCGGCAGGTCCAGGTTATCTGAGGGTAGGGACATGGCCTGCACTAGTCTTTCTTTTCCATTAATAAATCCAAATCCCAGGCATATGGGAGTTTGTCCTTACACTGATTGGGCAGGCTGTAGAAAGTCATACAGTTTGCTGCAAGCACCTAGTTTGAAATACTGAGTTTAGGAGCCCAGTTTCTAGAAGCTCTGTATGTTCTCACTGAGAGAGAAAAATTAGAGGGTTAAACCTATTACGGGAGTAGCTCAGATTCTCTGAAGCTCCTTCTGAAGGAACCTGCCTTGATTTATTGAGTTGAAACAGGGCCTAAAGAGATGAGGCTCTAACTCCAGTTTACAAATAATTCTCACTTTACTTGATCTGCATAAGGGCACATCTAATGGTGTGAAGTATTTTAAAATGCTGCAGTCCCATGCATAGCTCTTACAGGAATCATTAGCAACATGAGAGTAACAAATTGTAACTTTAATTAATAAAACTTCCCTCTTTCTTTTATGACCTTCCAAAGAGATTACACTTTCAGAGCTGATCCAGCCTCTGTAGATCTTTACCCCTGTGCTCACTCCTTTTGCAGTCAATGGATTCACAAGATTCCACTGAAATATTGGTAGCTGTATTTTCAGTAGGACAGGGCTAAAAGGCTGAAATATGCCAGGAACTTTTAAAGACTTCGAACAGTGTACAAGAAGAAAATAGGGGCAGATTTTCATCTGCTACAGCTGTAATATGGTCTACTCCAATAAAGAATTTAAGCATTTAGAGTTTAACTGAAAACATACAAGAAGTTCCACTAAGACTTTTCAGAAATGCAAGCTAAGCATCTTTAAATGCTCTGTTGGACGAGTCTTTCATTTCAGGTAAAAACGAAAGTGAAGAAAGATACTCATATATGAGGGAAAAGAAAGAAAACACACAAAGAAATTACAATCCTGTGTTGGTTATTACAAATGGGAATGGTGATGTCAGTGTTTTAAAATACACATCAGTGTCTTACAGAAAGATAGGAAGCTGAATTTTAGCTGGAAGTTGTAGATAAACACTGGGCTGCCACAATTATGCATTGCTATCCCAGTAGAGGAAATAATCAACAAGAAATAAGAGGGTTATGGGTTGGGGGGTGGGGGAGAGAGAGAGAGTAAGAGGAGAAAATACCATTGTAGAAATAAGATTGCCAGTATAGCTGAAAATTGGTTTGCATGCTGTTTTCTTCCTCCTGCCTCTATTCAATCTTGGTTGGATGCATTTACGAACAGCCATTTTCAAGAGTTCTTCTGGGTTAAGGAAACAAAGAAGGGTGGTGGAAGGATAGTCCTCATAAGCCCAAGATGCTAACACATCTACTTGGCAATTTATTTGTCAGATGGTGCTAATTTACTTCACATTCAAAGCAAAATTGCAATTCTTTGTGCAACACAGACATAAGGCAATCTCTGTCAGAAACAGTTGCACCTTTGTAAACAAGTCAAAGAAGAGAAATCAGAAATATAAAGAGTGAAAGTGACCTGCCAAAAGTCATCAAAGACCATAACTGAGAGGAGTACTTACTGCCAAGGCCCACTTTCATGCCCTGTAAGATCAAGGGTAGCATCTTGGCCTCTTCTTAAGTGAAGGGAGAAATCATTTGGGAACAGTCGTCCCCAAGGAGGCTGTATGTGGCAGAGCCAGGATCCCTTCTCAGAGCCCCAGTGCAAGTTGGCTCCTCTGAAGCCTTTCCAATGTCCTTGGAGGGACCAAATACTCTGGCTGAGTACTTGCATGGGTAGGAAATAAACAGCACATGCTTGAGGGGAAAAATGCGGAACCCCCTACTTTAAACAGCCATTAATGGTTTGTGGCTTAACTAAAAATAACAATGGCTGGAAACACAATCTGAATTTGTTTTTTCTGTATGGGTTCAAGTTATGCTGTGCAGTGACCAAGACATTTCAGGAGATTCAGTCCAAAGAGGTTTACATTTTACTGTCCTGGGAGGATAGGTTGGTTGAATATTCCCTGGAAACCTGTCAGAAGGAAGTTGGCTTTTACAAAGCTCATGCTAATTCACTTCACTCCCAGCCTCCCACATTACAGAAAATTGAGCTAAGACATCACTAAGCCCATCTGCTTCTCCTACCTCCTAAACATGCTTCCCTTGTGTTTTAACGGTTTATATTTCACTTGGTTAACAGCTACTAATAATAATGCTTGAGGAACAAGGGAGTCTGATGTGGGCAAAAAAAAGTATCTTTTCTCTTGTAAACTTAAAGAAAAAAACCCACCCAAACATAGGTATTCTCGAGAGAAATAAGCATGCTATCAAGCAACCCGATTTTCAGCACACAATAGCTCCTAAGTACAGCATATGAAATCGCAGACTTGTTACTTCCACACCTTGTCACAGACATCGAAGTCCACTGACAACCCCCTGGTTTTCTGTCTTGTCTTATTTGACATTTGTTACTCTTGCTATACTTAATGTGCTTTGCACTGAATGTATACAAAGCTATTTGTTATTTCTGTTTCCTATTAGCAGAGGATTTATGTCACTGCATTAGAATGCCATTACAATGAATAAACTCATCACCACCCTGAAAACAAAAACAACAGGGAGAATAGGAAGAAAGGAAAAAGAAAACCCAGATGCACATCCGGGGAGAAAAAAGTTCTAAAGTTCTCTAAAAAAATGTATATTTTGGCCATGGATGTATATCTTGGCAAGTCAGTGTCCCAAATGCAAAATGTAAGGGCTTTGGCCCAAAAAGTAGAAGAATTTTTGAAACAGCCCCATACATGTCCAACAGCAGAGATGTGCTTCAAAGAAAATTCAGAGAGCAAAGAAGAATGTAAGATTGCCCTTGTGTGCTCAGAAGGAAGCAACAGGCTACGCTGGTCTCCAGTTAACCCTGCCATCCTCTTTCACATCATCAAAGAAAGGTGTAAATTTTCATTACTCATAAATATCACTGCCTTGAGGAATTTTACACAAGTCAAAAGTTCAGAGAAAGTATTTTTTTAACAAACAAACAAAAACACTTGGCAAAGAAAGTGTTCTGAGCAACCTGAACAGTGAGACAAATACAAATTTTTTTTTTGCCAGTAATTGGCCTGCACTGATAGCGATGAGCAGAAGCATGACTAAATCTAATTCAAGCCCACTTCTGCTAAAGGAGATCAGGAGTTGAAGATTTAAGAAAACAAAGTTACTGGTACTGCAAAGATCATAAAGCAATCATGGAAACTCATGAATTATTTCTGTCTTATAATGAAAACAGAATAGCAGAAGATGACTCAATCTCTGTGAAATAAAACAATAAAACTTTCTCTATTCCTCCAAAATGAGGCCAGTTACTAAGATTCAAAGAAATTTGGTAATATCTTCCCTGAAGTCCTATTGTGAGTGTTCATTCCCACTATTCTTCTATGGCTCAGCTAGAAGAAGAAGAGCCGAACTCCCATGGGAAATGTGGTAGCACCTCCAGCTTGTTCAGAACAGGAGTGGTTTGGTATTTCCTGAAGTTCTGTAATTTTCAGAGTTACTTTTTCAGAGTCTTTCCTCTGACACGAACTGAGGCATGATTTCAGACAAAGAGATAGTCAATTATCAGCGCTGAGTCTTACACAGGGCTTGGTCCAAGCCCATTAGAGACCTCCCAAGTTTTTGTTCCTGAACATCCCAGGCTCCACACGCAGGGTCATGTGAACAGTTACATCCCCCACATCAGGGCACTTGCAGAGGGCGGGCAGGGCATGCTTGGCCAGGGGCTGAAGCCAAGGACTTCTGCAAGGGCGTGTGCTTTCCAGAAAGTGCTCCTGAGCTGTTCCTGGGGTGCAATACCCTGGTCTCTCTGATTTGCAAGCTCATTTTCCTGATGCAGCAGGAGAGTCAGTAGGTCCTGGCATACATGTCACTCCAGAGGCAGAAGAAAGCCATGACAAGGAAGGAATTTATGTGAGGGTGATCATACGAGCCAATCTTCTGTGTAAAGCACTTATCAGGTATAGTATTAGTGGCAATACAAATACTTTATAGATAAAGTAGAAATGCAGTAGAAAACATTGTTTTCAATAGGTCAGGGAGACAGTGAACTAATGCACGCTGTCAGACAAGGTGTCCCTAAAGCCAGGCAGAAGAATTAAGTCCGAGAAAAGGACTGAGTACAGATGGAATGAAAGTTGGCCTTCAAACTTCTTGTGTTTATCAGCAGCAAACCAAATCTTGACTTTATTGAGGCTGACTGAGCTGTAAAAATAGGCCACATAATAATGAGGTCTTTGATAACGTTTCCCAGCACAAATGTTTCACAGAAGCTTCATTTGTTGCCTAACACTGCATAGGGAAATCATAAATACTAGTTAGAAATATATAGGTCTTTATGGAGGCATAATACATTTGTATCTGTTACAACTAGGAGAAAGCTGTATACAGCTAGACCTGCAGGCTAAATAATAGCAGGTTTAATTAATTTGTTAAAGCCATATAAAGTATTCAGCTTTCTAAGTACAACAATTCTATTCATCCAGGCTGACTGAATACCAATTAATTGCCTAACAGCAAATCTAGCTATGAGACAATGCAAGCATTCAGCTAGAAAAAATTACATGTAGCAATTAGTTAATATGGTAAAACTAATAAAGCAAGTGTTCATAGCACAAAAAAAAGTGATAGAAGGTAGTATATAAAAATAATAAAATGAATGTATTATTGCACTTGGTAAATAAATACTTTGCCTCTCAAAAATTATTTCCTTCTCCCCCCAGAGAAGCACACAGCCTCACAGCCAGCGTCCAGGAAGAGCTCTAATCCTGCTTGCTACATACATCCAGGGAAAAAGGAATAGAAGTGACTTGCTTAATTTTTGGAAGTTTTCATCTTGAGCAGGAATGGCCTACTTCACCAGGACAAAGTGCCTCTCTGTGACCAGATCAGCTGCTTTGGCATGAAACTTAATATCCTTTCTTTTGAATTTCACTTAGGAGGGGAATAGGATGTGAAGTATTCATATGGATACTATTAATTTATTTTTAGTCGGTTCCATAAGGAAATGTGGTGGAAGGCAAGAAATTGGACCATTGTCTCCAAAGAATCAGGTTAGTGTTCTCTATCTTCTTACATGCCATTTTGAGTATTAGGTTTACAAATTTAGGTCATGTATACAAAGCAATTTAAAAAATAGTAAACAGCATTAATGTTGCAGCAGGTAATAAACCAATAACATACACTAACACTGCCCCAAGGATTCCAAACCACTTTAATTAAGTGGTTTGGAATAGCCTGCAGAAGAATGAATGCAGTATAGAGAACACATCTCTCAACAACCAGCTCCAGGTTAAAGAGAATAGCTGTTTCACACCATATAGGAAACAACACTCAAGTTTGGGGATAAAAATAAAAGTGAGTACTGAAGCCAAACTAAGATGCAGATGGTAGCTCAAACACAAAAGTCAGAGGCTTCGATTTTACACAGCTATGTATGGGCTCACACTCTATGTCTGAGTCTTCAAACTCTAGTAACCTGACATCGGTTTAACATTTCACCTAAAGGATAGCACCTCCAACAGCACAAAGCCATCAAACTTTATTCTGGCTTTTCTGATTTAGGAGATGGTCAACCCCTGAATCACCAGCCAAACTGCAGCAGCAGCTGGGTGTGCCTGGGTGTGGATCAAGCTCCAATTAACTCCATAGCCTTGAGAGCTGGCAGGATCCTTGTGCGAACCAGAGCAGCTGCAAAACATAGGTGGAGTGATGTCCTAAGCTGTCTGTAATGCACATTAATTTGCTAAGTGTGGAGAAATATACTGTGCAGTATTTATAGTTAAAAAACTACAAAGCTATGTTTTGACACTGAAGACAGAGTTCTGTGGCTTTTGAGTTTCTACTCGGAAACTTGTCAGTAATACTGGTTTATTGTTCGTGTCAGCCTTCACCCATCCAGATCTAGATATATAAAGATATCCAGGTATAAAGACTTGGAAAACCGTAGCTAGTGCTCTCAACAGTACTTGCCAAGATTGAAAATAAGCATTACAGAGATAAGTCTTCATGATGAACACTTATTAGCTGGCAAAATACTTCGGAAAACATGAACACTACAAATAAGCAAAAGGAGCTTTTTTCCCCACAAGAAAAAAAAACATGTTAAAAGGAAAATGCTTTCCATGTCAATGGATCAGTTTTAACATGCTAGTGCTCTGGACATCCAGATTTTTCTTCATTTGTTCTTGTCTGCTGCTTGGATTTGTAAGAGGTACATTGGGCACATAGCATTCAGGCCAAAATGCATATATGCTAACAGCGCAGCAGACTACCAGCAAGCATAGCTTTGGGTGGAAAAGATTTGGTGGTATAACCGGGGCAAGTGGACACAGATTTCTATTTCATTGGCATGATCTGTAACCATTAACAAATATCTGCTGCTTCTCACGCTCAAAATAAAAGCGAAATCCTCAGAAAATCAGAGGCTTGGATATTTGGAAAAGTTTTTTGGTCTTTTCATGTTGTTCAGTAAAACAAAGCCCACTCACCACCCTTGAAAAATGTCATGTCCTTGAAAACCTTTTTAAATCATCCCTTGGAAACAATGGTAACAGAGAAGTAGCATATTTGTTATTATTCACTGTTCCTTTGTAAAGGGAAAATTTGATGAAAAATAGCGTGTTAAACCTCCATAGCTACTGAGCACAGAAAACCCACAATAATCTTGGGAATATTTTTGTTATTTCTCAGTGTCAGCAAAAAAAGACAAGCAAACAAACAAAGCAAAAAAACTCCCCAGAGAAGCTAAGAAGTATTGTTCTACGCTTGACTGCATTGTGAACATGTTCTGTATTTGTGTGTTGAACTTCTTTAAAACTTAACCAGCACTGCGGAATATTGAATGAATTCATGGCCACGTGAGTTTTTTCTCTCATGTGCGTACTACTGACCAACGCTGTGTTGCCTGGTGGTAAAATCAAGTATAATATCCCCCACAGAAATAGCAAATCTAATCATCACCTGCCAATCCTCACTGATAGTCACAATACTTGCTAATTAACTACATAGAAAAGGTCAAGGAAGGAGGCATCGGAAATGAGATTCCTGTGGTGAGGTCCTACGTACAACTTGGTTGGACCAAAACAACTTACATCTGGACAAAATTAGCACTCATACTGCAGATTCTTTGAACTCCGAGATAGTGGCCAAAGTTGCTTGGGTGCAAATATATGTATGTGTGTATATATAAATACAGACGCGCACGACTCAGACTGCCAACCAAGTTTTCTGTAGGGCCAGCCACCAACACATATGAAAATCTGTGCCACATCTGTTCATGTCACACCTGGTACTTCAACCACAGGCAGAGAAAAAGCACGTAAGTGGTCAAGTGGAGGATGCATATGTGGGGGAAAAAAAAAAAGGAAAAACGGATACTGTCATCTTCAAGGGCACATTGAACAGTGGAGAGTACTAAGCTTTCAGATGTAAAACACATGGCTAAAGCTTGTAACTTACAATACAAGAGTTTAAAAATGTAAAGCATCTCATTATACCAGCCAGGTTAAACATTTAAATTCCAAGATGGAAAATTATTCTGTTGCTAGTTTTCTTCAGAGCTTTGACTTCTGTTAACTCCTGTATCCTCATCCTGACTCAGAATTGCCAGGACTGCATATATCAAGAGAGAGAAGTGATTTTAGTATGTTCTCAAAGCAGCTTTCCACCATATACAGTAACATTCTCTCACTGATTTTAACATTTTCTGGTTGACAAAGCTAGAACTTTAATTAAATGCTAAATATAAAAGACTGTGTCTTCAATATCAGTGGAATAAAGCCAGAACAATGTAACATTACTGCAAAGCTGGCACGGTTTCACAGTAACTCTATATAGCTTTCTAGATCCAAAATTGAGGTTTGCAACCAGCAAAAGACTTACTGTTAAAATGCTGGAACACATTTGTCGCTCCTCATAAAAGTGTGCAAAGGAAGGACATATGTGACACGTGCTCAGATTTCTTGTTTCCGTACCCTTTCTTCAAAATATTCTTGCAAAATATGCCACCAACAGCACGATGCCAAGTGCCTTAAGGGTCACACTGGGCTTGCTTCACAGGACTACAATGATTATATCATGGTGGCGTTGACATGCAGCCATGTCCAAACAGCTGCTAAAGAGATGACAGGATACCATCTGTCAGGAAAAACCATGCCCAGCTGCTGTCTAATCTGAAGATTACTTTGCTGACACGATGCAGATGGCATGAAAAGCTTCATTACCAGGTTAGTTAACCAAGTCAAAAAATCCAATATTACAATAGCAAAAGCCTTTCTACAGCTATAGCAATGAGGCCTGAAGAAAATGGTGTTCACGCCATGGCACAGCAGAAGGCACTACAATCCACCAGGCAGAGGATGAAAGCTATCAAGATACTAAAAGATCTGACAGCCCCCACTGTAAGACTGCTATCACTCTCTGCCAGGATAATTTGTTCTTATAAAGAAATCACATCTGTCCTCCTTTAAGTTCCCCCATGACATAGGCACATACCATGGACCTCTGACCAAGGAAACTAGCAGGTCCCCTTGTCTAGGTAGCTTCCAGCAGGCACCTCTGGCTTTGGCCCACAGTGCAAAGTTAATCCTGTGGGAGAACAGATCTCACCCAAAATGCAAGAAAGAACATTCCCAGAGGTAGCTTCGTGACACAGGTGAGAAAGGAAAAAGTGTTTGTTTTCTGGAACGTCAGCTTTATCCCTCTTACTATCAAATTGGATTTAATTTTCTTCACTGCTTTGCCTTTTAAGGAAATTGGTAGCACCTCCAAGGACTTCAAAGAGCACAGTTAGCTGACATTAACAAGCCCACTGCTTTTCTTTCTGCTGCTTCCAAGAAAAAAATGTTTGTTGTAAGCAAAAAGATGCTAAAGTACCCCTTTCGATATGTTTATAGTTTTACATTACTATGATCTTGTTTTCTTTGTGATTCACATTGCATGCCTGCTGATTGGAATAAATTATACAGATTTCATTGCTGTAATGTGAAAAGTATGAGAGGAATTTTCCATGTAAAAGGTTTAGCAGTACCACTCACTTTCAGTAAGATTTGTCCTGTCAGGCCATAATTGCTTGTGAAAACCCCACCCTCTATTACTTTTAGTAAAAAAGATAATGCCATTTCATAACACAGGCATATAGTACACTGTATTTCACAAATATGTATGGGCCTGTAGTCTCTGCCAAAAATCATAAAATAAAAAAGATAGGAAGCAATGCCAAATGCAGAAAAGGAACTTTGTTTTAATCACGTACTTAGTTTACAATTAGCAAACGCAGTAATTCCATTTAAGGTTACAAACTGTGGATACAGAACTCATAAAGAGCACAGCTAGTAAAGAAGCTGGATGAGTAATGTCTTCTTTTCATGCTTTTTCATTTTTTACGGAAGAGATTTTAAATAACAAGGAAGGCAGGGACAGTATCAAAAGAGTTGCTCTACAGCTAGTAATTTTTTAGAATGCTTTCTTTACATGCTATTTTGGTAAGATTATATGAAATACTAACTAACTAAATAAACTTTAAACCATCCCTCTCTTCCAATACACTCTGTGTAGCTCTAAAAAACTTGTGCATGAGTATACAAGAACTTGCATGATTAGTGATAAGCAAAGTAAAGATTTAGGAGCTAGAATTCCCTTTAGATGTTTATGTAAATCATAACTAGATAACACCTTAGGATGAAAGTAAATAATGGAAATTAAGTCTTGATTATGAACTCTCTGTGGACTGCACTGACCCAGACTTTGCATTACTGAATCCCTTTTGAGGTGGCTCATACACAATAATAAATGCTGGTCTTGTTCTGTTTTATATGCCTATAGTTACCATAATACCTGTCAAATGTGTGTCTTTATTCTCACAGCCTATCTGTGATGTAGCATCTATATGGATCCACTGATGGGAAATTACAGGCACTTGCTCAAAGCATCAGAGTAAAGCTGTGAGGCCGCAGGGAGGTGAACCTCCGTCTGCGGGAGGCACTACAGCTGCTCCGTCAGCCTTCCGCCAAAGCATATCGAGGCAAAATTGGCAGAAATGTAATTGTGCATCCTTTAGCTTTAAAATCTTGATCAGGGTATGTAACACATTCAGAGAAGCAGAGGGGTTATCGTTTCATGCTCGTTTCTATGTCTAAAGGAGTGAGGTAGGCTCTCTTGAATGTGGACAATTGAGATGTCTTTGTGCTTCATTTTACCTACCAGATAATGTCCCCTGCAAAGCTTCTGATGCTTCTTTCTCTAAAAACATTATTAAAATGCCAATTATTGTTATTGTTGTTACCATTCAAGTTTTTGAGTCAGCAGAACAGGTCTGAATATCTTGCAAACAACCACTGTGTTGAAATTCTTTACATACTTTTGTAGTGTAGGCTGGATAAATCCCTATCTATAAACGTAATGGTTTGCTTCACCCTTCTTTACAAAACTAGAATTTTTCAGCTACTAGGGAGAAAATATATCTTATATTTTCCAAAACAGTGTTTTGCTTTTGAGGGTAAATATGAAATTGTAAAACATATAATAAACTTTCCACTATGTTTTTCATAAAAGCTATAACTATTGCTTCATTCAAATACCAAATGCATGCTGCTAGTGCTGCTAGTCTCAGTGAAAGCTCTCCTCTCTTTTATAACACTGCTGCACTAACAACAATATCTACCAAGTGAGAAACCACACTGGCCACCCAGCATTCGCTGCAGCAAAGTCCAGACAGCATTGGTTGTCTCTGCAACATCCTAAATGCAGGAGTGAAGAGCTGCCAGTAGCCGTCCTTTTTTTTTTTTTTCCCCCCTCTGCATTTTACAAAGAAGCAGCAGCTCCAAGAACAACTCTCTGGCAGGGTGCTGTACATGCTGACTTGGAAACTCATCTCTGATTCTCATCCAAACCAGCAGGCTGTGAAGAAAACCATAGTCTCTCAAGTGCAGCAAACATTTCTCCCCCCCACCAGTCTACTGAGACATTGTGTCATCGAAGATTTTATTGTCTCAGCAGGTGGGGGTTACATACCTCGCAGATAATAACGTTTTCAATTACAAGCCAAACAAAATACATTGTTTTTTAGAGAGTCGATTTTTTGTTAAATGGTATGAAAAGCGTTCTGTACAGTTATACAGAGCCATATCAAGCCACTGAGAGAGCAGCGGGATCGCTGTCGCAGACCAGGAGCGCACCTGCAGTCACAAGTATATCTTAGGAAGATCTCCTCATATAGCTGTAGAACAGAAAGTTATGTATACAGATGTTGAAGACATATCTGATTCAAACCCACCATAATTAAAACAATTATGAAACCTTAAGGCCATTGCTGCCACCCAGTAAATCAGCTCCAAATACCTGCACAACCAGAAGATCAGCTCTGTGTCAGTACGTGCCCATTGTACCATCTCCTTCCACATTCTGCATTACTGCCACGTAATTTTCCCCTCCAAAATATTATGTTGATATTTTAAATACTATGTTGATAGACTTTTGTACATATCTCTGTACTTAAAAGTCAACAGGTAGAAGACATCTCCTCTCCCTAAGAGTACAGTGTGTGGTATGTCATTATGTGTCGATGCTGTGTTTAAAAGCGTTAACCCATCCGGGCAGGCAAGGCCTGTACCCTGTTGCATTTCTGGTGCCACAACAATTTCTGATAGAATCTAGAAATCTTTAACTATTGATTGGAAAACGTGGTGTTTTCTTGGGGCACTGGAGAGGGCTGAGATATCAAAAATGATATTGCTTAAATAGCTGAACACTCTCAGTATAGAAGCCCCTGCACTGTAGACTCTCCCTTTGCCTCCATATGGGTAACTTCAGTCTAGCACCTACATTCAGAACTGCAAACCTAGTTTGGAGCTTCCCTACATTTCAGTGCTTTTTAGAGGTGCATTCGCTTCTCAGTGCCAGAGACATATCCTGGAACCAAATTGTACATAAGACTCATAATGCTATCTGAACTAAGGCTTTTAGAGCAGCTATAGCAGTTTCAGACAGTCAAATAAATATGTTCCCCCTAGTCCCTAATATTAATTGTGGAACTATTAAGTGATTTTACAGATGGAATCCCACCAGAAAGTAGATTCTGTATACATTCAGCATATTAACTATTCATCATTCCTTGTGGGAGTACCTGATAAGAAATGCTAACAGGCAAGTGGATTTGGCGTACATGTGAGGGAAAGGCTGACCTTCACAAAAATGTGCTTGATGGGAAAAAAAAACACACCACAACCTGATGCATTTACAGCTTAAGTTAGGGATGCCTCCCATTTCTGCAGATCCAGCAGTGCTTTTGCATCACTAATTTTTTAAGCAGACACAGCATTTAGCTTACACTTCTACTAGCCAAACCCACCTCATTGTTATTAGTTCCCTGTAGCCTTTATTATTCTTTATCAGCATAATGAATCACATCAATCCAACATGAAAAATGCATCTAGCTTCCAGTTCTGCTGCGCTTACCTCACAGCTGTGGCAGCATGGAGGGGGGTCAGTCCAAGTAAAATATTCTTGTTGAACCTCAAATGAAAAATAAAACCCAACTACAAACCATCAAAACACCAAGTCCTGACCTCAGCCAGAAGCTCTCACGTCCTTCTTGTCCTTCCTTGAAAAAACCTATCGCTGCTTAATGAGGGATGGTGGCTCATCTTGGATCATTCTTTCAAAATCAGCATAATCGGTTATTTATTCACTCCTCTGCCTCTCTGTGCGTGATGTCACTAATTCAGACAAATCCTGGCCTAAAAAATTGCATACAGGTGCAGTACTAATTCCTTCCATACAAATATATTTTTTGTGTATGTGAATTAGGTTGGCTAAATGCCTCTTGTAGTATTTATCTTCAAATCCAGGCAGGTATCTAGGCTGGCTCAGTTTTTGGCAGGGAGGTCCCTTAGGCACTATTTGCAGAGGTAAAGAAATCATATTCCAGCAGATAGTAAATACCAGCCCAACTTCCATGCCCCTTCAAGACAAATTCACCAAATCAAGTAATTAATTTTTTATCGTATGTGCATAAGTTTGGTGCAAATATGTAGTCTCATTTCACAAATGGTAAATATTAGATATAGCCTATTCCAGAAACTTGTTGTATAGTAACATCGCTTACAGTTATTACTGACTTAGGTAGAGGTCAGGCCCTTTGAGATACTACAAAAATGCCACTACAGCTGTTACAGTAAGAAAGAATTATTTTCCTGGATTTCATTATTCACTGTTTGTTTGTTTGTTTGTTGGAGGGCCTAGTACATGGAGGCAGAAACTTACTTTCACACATATAGACCACACCGGCAGTGGACGAGTTTTCTGGTGTAGTTCTAGCTAACTAGCTATTGCAATAACCAATTTTAAGGTTGAAAGGGAGGAATAACACAAAATCAAGCTATATCTCTTTGCACTTCCCAGACTGAAAATGTGATCAATCCACTTAATTTATTGTACCCTTTAGAGAAGAGCACATTCATTATGAAGCAAAGTGAGGCTACTTATTTACTCATTTGCAGAACACTGAAAGTACCCTGGGTGGGATACAAAATCTGATAATCTTATTCAGTTTAGGAAGGATGGCAGAAACCACAGGATTTCATGAACTTCAGTTTAAATCAGGGTGCAAAATTTCTATTTCTTTCTTTAGTACATTGCTTTTTAACGTTTTAGCAGCTGGTCTTTAAATATACTGGCCCCTCTTTCTCTTCTGCCTTGTGTCACTGCATCTTGATTCACCCTCAAAACCCTGCTGCTGCATCCTCACCAGCCTTTGCTTTCTTCCTTTTCCCTCAAGGTGCTGGTGTCTGCTGCAGCCATACCAAAGCCTTTGCCTAATGTGCCCAGAGAGCTTACAAGTCTAGACTCTGCTGCACACTATGCCTCGCTTCCAGTATTGAAGGGGGACTGACACACTTTCACAAATGCGTGTGCAGGAGTTCAATATTCATGTTCATTTAATATTGATGACCGAAGCCACTCCAGAAGCAGCGAGCAGCGACTAAAGGTGAGAAAACAGTTGAGATCACAAAGAATGCTCTAAAGCACAAAATCAAGTTACAAACCCCCCAAACCAATAGAATTGTCATGGTAAAACTTACTGTCAGTAACAAAATTTACATTTTTCCTTTCTGGTATATATGGTTCATTCCAATAGCTCAAGTTGTATTTTCTTTGGGCATACTGTACTGCTCTGTTTAAATTTCTGGCTCAGTTAAAGTCAGGGTAAAAACATGGGACATCCTTAGAGGGATTCCAGAAACGTTAATAGACATCTTCAGTAGAGGAATCTCAACTCAGCACAGTATGATATGGAAAAAAAGAAGGGAAAAATTATGAAAGCTGAATGAAAAATGTGGGAAATGCCAGGCTTGTAATACTATGCACCACAACGCAAACCATGGGCATCACTCATAGATGGCAGTCATCCCAGACCTGTATCCGGAAATAAGCAATTTTGCAAAAGCGACTGAAAAATTAATTTTGGAGCCACCTTTAGCTCATTAAAATTCTCTGTCTTATTTCCACTGAAGTTGGTGGTGAAATATTGTCTGATTTTATGGATCTCAGGTAGCAGGTTTAGATTTGCTCATTTTCACTTTAAAAAGGGATCTATATTAGAGCCATGAATTATGACCACTAACACATTTTTGGAGGAAAGGTTTCATTTTTAAGTTTGCGTAAATGCTCTCTGCTAGACATTTCACTTTTTAATGAGCAGTCCATACAGCCCTAGCACAGCCTGTGGTGGTGAGACCATGAAAATGAGATAACTTTTATAATACATATATTATGGAAATATATGGAATACATGGAATATATGGAAATGTATGGAATATGTTGGTATTATTTATTTCCAATATATGTAAAATATATAATTCAACACCATCAAATGCCAACCACTTGTCCTCCTACAAAACTACTGTAGAAATTACAGTTTTAATTGAAAAAATCTTAGAGGTTATGGATTGCTGCCAATTACTTGACTAATTTATATTTCAGCAAAGGCAAGAAATACATGTTTTATTTATTATACCACTCAAATGGAAGCTAATGTAATGGACCAGATCAAACTGGAGAAGCAGAGTTGAGAAGGATCAGAATGCTATTATACCATCCTGCTAAGTTGAAGAAGGATCAATATATGTAGATATGATTACAATGATTTTTTCTGATAAATGTGTAATTCTCTGGGGGCCATCACTCCCATTCTTCCAACACAAGCTGCTTAATTCTGCATAAGTAAAGCTACTCCTATGAATCCCTACTGCAAATTAAGTCAATAACTCCCTGCCTTGTCCTCCATGGATGTGGGGAACTACTGATAACCCCTGTGGCTACAAGAGTTTTGAAGACTCTTATCAAGTTCTCTTCTCCGACACTACAAGTCTTCTCCTCTCCAGACTAAACAAATACAGTTATTTCAAGCTTGCCTTGCAGGTCATACCTTTTATACCTCTTATCAGTCCTGTTGCTGTCCTCCAGACTCCCTTCACTTTGCCTACACCTCTGCTAAGTGTGGTGACCAAAACTGCACTTGTCGGTGAGCAGTGTAATAATTGCCTCTTGTGCCTGAAATGCACGCTTCCATTACCTGACACACTTATTACTCACTCAGTTTGCAAGGCAGTATGCCTAACTCCAGTTCTGTGATGTTGCTGCCCAATTTTCTTCCGTTTTTCACTTGACCATTTAATTTCTTCTCCCTAATTGCACACACAGACTTTGCAGTTCTCCTTATTGAATTTCAATTTATTGATTTCAGACCATTTTTCAATTCAGAGAGATTATTTTGAGCTCTGACCTTATCCTCTAAAAATATTGAAACTATTCTCAGCTTGGTATCATGTTCAAATGTGGAAATTCTAGCCTATTATCCAAGCTGCTGCTGCAAATGTGTAATAGAAATAGGTTCCAGACAGACACTTTACGATCACCCTCAAGAAGTCTTTCCAGTTTGACAGCAAAACAGTATTCTTAAATTATCTTCCACCCACTATGTATTAAATTAATCTAGACCTTAATTCCGTAGTTTCCTTTAATGAATTTGAAATGGGGCAATGTAAAATCAAGCTGTGACAGATGCACTTCCTCACATCCATAAAAGCAGACACTCTGTCAAAGAAGGAATTTGGATCAGACTAAAATCTACTTTGTCTGATTCTGTTCACCTCATTATCCTGCCAATGCACTTAAACTGATGTCACAACATTTTGGTTAATTTGGGAGGTTTTTTGGTTCCGGTATTATTGACAGGTCTGTACTTTTTTAAACCCTCTGTTGACATCTTTACAAAGAGCAGCCTCACCTTTGCTGACGCACCATGCTCTGATCCACTCGGACATTATCATCCTCCAAGGACTCTTGAAAAGACTCACTAATGCTGTACTTAGCAAGAGAGTCCCCTATTATGTGATTAAAAATGAAGGCACAAGTCTGTAGTGTTAAACTGTGATAAGAGGAGCCTGGGTTGTTTGGGATGGAGCCAGGTATCACCTTCCCAACTAAATATCAAGGTTGGGTGCGGTGTGGAAATAGCCCCGGATGATTCCCAGCAAATGCATTGGATGCAGACGATCTCTTTTGGAGGCAAATACAATTTTTATTGGAGACCTGGGCTGTTTCATGCCCCATGACATCAGCACCCAGGAAAGTCCTAGAAAGTCATATTTAATAATACAAACATAACCTTGGAACGGAAGGATTCCTTATGCTTTCCTTAAATTTGTCTAGGATAAACTTAATCATCCTCTCACACTTGAAAATATCTAGCTGGTCTAAATATTCTTTAACTTGTTCTTCTTGTATTATGATCAGTGTTTCTCTCTTCCCCTCCACTACAATAAACTGCTAAACTTGTAACTACAATGTTTTTATTTTCTCTCTTTTCAGTCAGGTAGATTTGTACTTTCCTCTTGCATTTCCTACTCATATCAAGACCTGCAGGATAAAAAAATATTTGCAGCACTGGCATAATTCAGAATCAGGCTTACAGTAAATCATCAACCTGCTCTAAAGTAACACTTTTGAATAAGAGCAGTTCCTCCATTCTTCACTGAGTTGTCAATTAACATACAGTGTTTCTACGACAAAGTCAGGTTTTAGTGGATTTATTATTACAACACACATTTCAAAACAGTCTTGTATCATTATAGAAACTTCTCTTTCAGTTGGCTGAAAAGCACCGCAACACAAAAAGAAAGCAAGGATCTCTGATACTAGCATTAATTTGCACTCTTGGTCAATTTACTTGTAGAACTTTCCAAATTACGTGGTTAATCAGATTTTTCTAGCAGTTTAATGGCTAGAAATGACCATTCTATCAGAGTCTTATAGGGTTTGTAGATTTTACAAAGGTTACACAACACTTTTGTTTTCAGTTGCTTAACAGAAATTGTTTAGGCTACATTTTTCCATTTTGGCTGTCTGCCTTGGGCTGAAACCCTGGAAATTTTCAGCTCCACATTTCTGAACTTCTAAAAAAGGAGGCTAGGGATAATATATCATCTTGTTCATGGTAGTGTAAATAACTTTTCATATAAAAGGCTTGAGCATCCCTTCAGTGACTATTCTGAAATTTTACATGGAAGTGTCCTCTTCTGTCTTGCGGAGAAAGCACTGATGTACGCCCAAAACGTGCACCTTTGAGAAATGACACTTCACGTGTGCCCAGCAGAGACATGTTGCAGCCTGGGCCAACCACCGCATGTCAGGCCAAGACGCCAGACCAAAGAGAAACTTACCTCAGGTGAACCCTTTCTATGACCTCAGTCTTACACCCCTTCTGCCCTTCCAACACAAAGTCAGGCAGGATATGGAGGTAACCCCTTCAACCAAGTACAATGGGTAACACCAGGAGGGACATTTGCCACTTAAATGGCAGAGGATTGAATTACCTCGAAAATTGAATATAGCTTATGATTTTTATGAGCATTAGAATGACGGTAGAATTTCAGCAGGAGAGGAAGGAGGCACTCAGATTGTTTAAAACACTGTTGTGAAGTTCTTTTATTCATTCATTCTACTTTGAAAGAAAACTAATGCTGCAAATTCAAGCACTCAGAAGATGGAAACTGCCTGAAGAAAATCTAATTCGACCTCTATGTTATTGTGAATTATAATATTATGAATTATAACATATTTCTTAATTACATCAGCACATTTTTCCTTAGTACTCAATTAACTCATTCAGTGCATGGAATATTGAATAACCTTGAAGTAATTCAATATTTTTTCATCTTCATTCCTCAGGGATGGGAAATATTCAACCTTTTTTAAGACAATATTTTTCATTCCTCTGAGGTTTTCAATGCTGCTTAGTGTAGTAACTGAGTGCCTTTAGAATGTTAACTAAATTACTATTAGATGTCTATTAATTTATAGATGGAGAATTGAATTTAAGAAAAATTGGGGTATGCAACTGAAGACACAAAGGTATATTTCTTTGTAGCCTTCAATATGTAGCACTTTATATGTCCAGTTGTGTGTTGTTTATTATCAAGCCTCAGGTGTAAATATTTGTCACTTCTGCAATCAAACAGGAATCTCATGCCTGCTGAAAGCACTTTGTGACCAGCTGAAATCACTACTTCATTGGCTGGTCAGTTTTCATTGTCAGTGAAAACTGTGAAATAGACAAGAAGAGCACTCAATTTCCTCAGAAACTTTGAGTTGAAAATTTTCTCTTTCACTTTTTACTTTCTGCAAATAAATAACAGTAGAGATCCATAGCCAGGAATTATATCTCAGGCCCTGATTAACTCCAAAGATGGAGGTAGCCTACAAAAAAATGGCATGATAATTTCACAATACATGATCACAAAGCAGTTGAGTTGAATTTAAGCTGGCTGTTTCCTAGCCTTCTAGTGACTGACTTGATCATTCAGTAATGCTCTCTTCACATGGCTGGGTTTTGGAAGAGTTTTGTAATGAGTCTAATTCTCACCCGTGATCACTCATCAGTTCTATTTCCAGGCTGATGTGAAGGGGGAGCTCTGTGAATAGCTGACCTAATATACCAAAAGGCTTCACATTTCAAAGCTCTTACGCTTTCTGATCTTTGATAATATAGTTTGTCAGTTTTTCACTTTTTATCCAACCTGGGATCCTATCAGAAAATGCGGGCAGGCTCCCTTTGGGACAAGAGCCTCCACAGTAACATTTAGGTCATGGGAATCTTTCAACTGACTTGAACGGACAGTGGATGAGATTTTAAAAAGATGCCAAAAGTGGGTGTTTCTCTGAATTTCACAAGGCTATGAATGCTTCAGATCACTGTTCAGACAACAGGCAACACACAAGTTGTGTACATTGAATCGTGACAGCATGGGTCTTAGTCTGTCAGGCTGATGTATAGACATAGGAGCTCTTGACCTACTCATACATTGCAAGAGAGATTCCATGGCTCAGAGCTAAGGTAATGAAAAGCTTTGAAGTAGACTATAAACATACAGTGTGCACAAATAACCTGGTGGTTTTGTTTCTTGCTAGAGGAAATTTTCAGTGAATTTATAATGTCCTTTGATGCTCCCTGCAAATCTGCAAACAAGAGGCCACATGTCCTTTCGATGAAACTTCAGTTGTAAATATATGTAAAATAAGCTGCTGGAAGAGTTTGGAAGAGTTTGAAATAAACAAACAGAAAGAGCTGCACATACATCACCAAAACACAGCTTAGTTACATTTTAAAAGCTCAACAAGGCAAGCTTTGGCTCCCACAAGTTATAAAGGGTTGTTTAAATAGCTCCTTTTAACTAGTTATTTAAACTAAGAACACCATGTCTGAACAGGAGATTAAGATATACACTGGCTAGGCATTTCAGCACTTTTTAAACAAACCCCCACAAGCTATGAACATTAGAATTAAACAGACACAATTAGGAATGATGATCCTTTCTCCTGCATGCAATTTCACTCATTTCTAAAGCTGAACTCAAACAAAATTTAATGTGTGGATCTGAAATATTCAGACATGTTATTTTATTCTAAATAATGGAAAAGGAGTGGAAAGGACTGTTTCAAGACCTCTTGTTATAACAGATAGAAGATAACGTAGAGAGGCAACTTACCCTGACAAGGTATTAAGGGAAATGGGCTATGTACTACACACTAAGTGAGAATCTAAATAGATGCCAGCTTAACCTGGAAGTCTGGATATCTTGTTGGTCACTATTCATCATTAAAGGACAGAAATTTTGCTTCACTTGATGAATGTGTATTTTCTAGCCAAAAGCCCCCTCTTGTCCTTGCTAACTAGAACACGTACTTTAGGCGAAAAAATACATTATGGTTGTCCCAGGCAACAGAAAGGAACAAGACCCTGAGCATTACCATATAGCATATGAAGAGAAAGAAAAACCGAACATGCCTTTAACAATGTACATGTCTGCAGCTTCTTTTGTACTTGGTACTGAAGACTGCTTTCTGCTGTTCTGAAAGAGGTAGTGATTCACTGTACTGGAAGAGTTTTTTAACTCCACTGAAAGATACTAGGGTACAATGTATTAGCAGCAGTGGTTGAAATAACCCTTCTGTGGAAGCAAGCAGGATGTCACAAGCAGCACTGTGGATGGCTTTCCAATGGCACATAGCATAAAAATAGTTTGCTTCAACAGATTTTGATCCATGTGATATGTTATCATTTGCTCTCCACAACAAACCACAAAAAATATCAAGGTAGGATTCTTTTAAAAATCCCCTTTATTTTAGGCCTTTCACTTAAGCTTCCTCCTTTCAAAGCATATGGAAATCCAGGTCTTGATGATTTTTGAGTATTTTTATAAAAATCTATCCAAATTTCATACACACACTTACAACTTTGGTTTTCTGCAGATTTCTTCCAGCTTATCCAAGTCCACAGGGGTTGATGCTTGTGCAAGAAAAAGGCCTGATTTAAGCTATCCTGTTTTATGCCATCTCATAGGGTAGTGCCAATCCACTCTACAAATATGAAATTACCTTGCAGAAAAAAACACCTCGGGCGAGTGTACTGAATGGATTCCTTGGTAGTATCCCCAGTGTAGCAACAACAGACAGCCTGCCCGTCAGTGAACAGATTACCGTGTTGATTAGGTTTTACAAACATTCATCTTTTGCTGCCCCAAACATTTGAATGAGACTAGGCAACCCTTTCATCTAAATGAGTAGCTGTTGCACGGTGTACCATTAGCTTATATAAACCTGCTGCTGTAAGCATCCATTACCACAGCCTGGTAGTGACATATTGATTTTCAAGCTGGAACTACTTCCCTTGAGACTAGAGAGCATATGGCTGTTTGTTAGACCTGCTGGGTAAAACATGTGATGGCTAAAAGGAAAAAGATGGAGAAAGTAGGTGTGAGTCTTTGTGATTTTTTTAAATTATTACAATTCTTAAAATAATAATAATTCAGTCTGAGTAACTGCCTTTTGTTAGATCAAATGAACTTCAGACTGGGTCTTCCACTGTGTTCATTACACGCATAGAAATTAATGAGCACTGGAGTTACAATCGATAGTGATATCAGGTTGAAACTATTCGATTTTGAGCTAAAACAGGTATTGAAAGGCAGCACCAGGGTCTATCGGTATATATGTGTCTGAGATCATAATTAAACACCTGTTGTACAGAGCCTGGCTAGACAGCCAGAGAGCCATGCAATCTGTAGGAATCTCTCTGTGAAATGCTTAATGGACTATGTTAGAACATAAAGAAAGCTCTTTTAGCGCACACCAACGGTCTACATAGTGTCTACCCCAAAATAGCTACCCCAAAATATATATTATATAGAATATAATAGAAATTATTTTTCAAATGAGATTCCATCTTTTCCCCATAAAATGCCTCCACACATGTATAGGTCAATATTTGATGCATATAAATTTTTTTGTTTAGCAGTATAACAAGTAAAATTTATTGAAACTTTTTAGGCTGGACACATAAAATAAATTATATTAAGTGGCAAAGTTAAACATTTCGAAGAGATTTCAGCTGAGGCACTCACAAGAGCTGTGTAAAACTCTTTTAACCTCACAACTTTTGACACACTGACGAGACAAAACTCCCCCCCAAATATACTCATAAACTTTGCTCTATGCTGAACAGTAAGTAGCGTCCTGTTCATGGCAGATATGCAGAATATGTAAAGAAAATAAAAACTTAAAAGAATTAGGTGAATGCTCAGGAAACAATATTTACAAATTGTAGCCTTCAGGCAAAGGTTTTCTCATTCATGCCGTCAAGCCATGCGCTGGCAAACTCTAGTCTTCTCCGCTATAAACATATTGGAGCTTTACTACCTAGTGGGCTTCTTTTTTCATCCCTCAATTTAGATTTGCAGCACAGGACATTCTCACAGTAAACTATTTTGCTCCCATACTGATTTTTTCTTCAGGAATTAGCCTAGTAGAAGCCTGGACCAACTGCAATCCAATCTGGTCCTACTGATACTTCTAAATTTTAGACTGAAAATCATTTTACCCCCCCAAATCTTTTTATTTGTCTTTTCTAGACAAAGACTTGGTTATACTGGAAAACAGCATAAATGCAAAAAAATTAAAACTGCAGTCATTTATTCTTTAGAGAGCCAAATTTTAACTACAAAATAAAAATACATATATTGCTTGGGGTTTGTATGGGGGACAGATCACAAATCACACTCCAGGATGCTTTTTAAGTTCTGCTCCAGGCAGCATTCATTACAAGTGTTCAACAGCAGCAGAAGCAAAACATCGTATTGCATTATTTTAGTGGTTTAATGATTTCTGAGCTTCTTCTTCATGGGCACAGCAAAGGGAAGGCAGCAAAAGCAGTACCCAGTACTAGAGGGTAGGCATCAAATTGTGGGAGGAGGGCAGGAACAGTACTTTGTGGCTGCCAAAGTGCATGGGAGGAGAGGCAAAAACCTGTTGTGAGAACACACCAGGCACTGTGTTGTTCCTAACAACTCTCTGCCCCCATAAATCCCTTCAAAATACTCCTGTAATACCAAACCATAAGACAATTATGTTTCTGGACTGTTACATGAATGCTAAATCCCCTGAGAAATAAATGAGTCTCCTGTGGGAAATACTTAGGAGCATTACAGAAGGAAAAGGTCGAACACTTGAAGCAACAGGAAATTTTTATTCATCTTGAGCATGATCTAATAGATACAGTTCTTCCTTCCTTGGAAGTCAGTAAGTGGAGCACTGAGGTTAACTACATTAGACTCCATGACAGACTAACCAAAGGTTTTCATTACTCCTTTTCTAAAAATAAATAAATAAATGAATAAATAAATAAAAATTCTTTCCCACTTTAATTCAGCTCAGCACTTTCCTGACTGGTCTGCTTATTCTGAAGCAGAGTCGGCTTCTGTCTTCCACCTGCCATCATTCCAGCCATCACCCAGCACCACTCCAGCCTCCTCTCACCCCTCTGCCACCACTGCCGAGCAAGCAGAGCCTGCCACTGCAGCACACTCACCAGTGGTGCTAAATGCTTGCTCAGCCCACATTGTTCCAGGACATATGACAAGCCTCTAATCCCAGGAAAAATGGTATTCTTAAAAGCTTTCCTTTGTTAGAGACTTGAAACTGTATTTTAATCACTTTTAACAAATGGTGAGAGCTTCTACTGGGCAGAAGTAATTTCTGGACATGAGGCAACTGAATCAAACTAACCTGCAGTTGTAAGCTTGATCCACTTCATTCAGCTAAGGACTGTCAAACTAGGTTTTATTAACACTGTCAGACCAGTGGGTTAGAAAGCAAGCACTCAAGTGCTCACTGCCTCCTGAACTTTTCCTAACTGCTCCTGACACATCTTTAACTGTAAAGCTCAGAGACTTCCAAAAATACACCGCGTGAGATGCAGCTGCCCACTGGCAGTGATATCTCTGGCCAGGAAGGCTGCCTTGCACTGCACCATGGGCATGGGGGGATGGCCGTGACCCCAGGCCGGCTTACAGGGCAGCTCTGCCGTCTGGGCAAAAAGTCAAGAGAGCTCAGCCCTGGCATGGGCAGCAGCGCCGGGAGTCCTGCCCTGCCGCAGCAGCCTGCGGGATGCCGCGCTGCTCTCACGGGGACACCGAGAGCGGGCTGGGATGGTCAGATTTACCCCCACATTCACTGGCCCAGAAAAATCAAATTGCCTGTTCAGACATGGGTATGCGTAGAGTGTGAGAAGGAAATGATCAAACCAGCCTCTGGAAGAATGATCATTACAGCTCTTGTAGCATTATTAGACAAAACTCTGTATTTCATTTTGGAAAGTAATAAGGGAAAAAGGCAGGAGACAAAATTACATAAAATGCAACTGAAGATAGAATGTTTGATTTCCCCATTTTATTTTCAGTTCTGATGTCTAATCCACGTTGGAATGTAATAGTAGAGTCTTGTTTTCCTACAAATCTTACAGATCTTGATGCCGTTTCTGTAACTTACGCAGAGGCTCTCCCACATAGAGCCTCCTGATATGCCAGGTATTGCACAATGTTCTCATCCAGGGGTTTGGGGTTTTATGCAAAAACTTTTCACAGTAGGTAATGAAAAACTGCTTTAAAGTCCAAGAACAAAGTCTAATTATTCCAATGAAAACATCAGCATTTTGGATTTTATTCAATACTAATGCTTCTTCCAAGTTTTTTCATACCTTCAAGGAAGTGATAAAGCTAATGGGCTCAAAATGTACAGCCTACATCCATTTACTCAAAGGACAGCAGCATCAAATTAATTAAACATCGTTAATTAAACACCATTCCCTATTGCATACCTAAACACTTCTGCACTTTAAACCTGCCTGCTGCATGGCACACAGACATTTAACCATAAAGAAAGCAAATGAACAAACCAGAAATTCTTCCTATTTTGCATATACTATATAACTGATTGCACAATCCTTTGAAATCTATGCAAGCTATAACTGCCTTCAGGCATCTTAAGCACCTAAAATTAAAAAAACAACAACAAACCAACCCAACCAACCATATAAGTCTAATTAATTTTGTTATTTTGATTTACCTGGGTCCTATTCTGCAAGGATACATTTGCTAGGAAAAAAATATCTTAAGCATTAGAGAATACACAAGGTTTTCCTGAGCATCATGGTGAGTCTTACTTGGTTTCTATTCTTCTTTAAAAAAAGCCCATTCACTCCCTGCAAGCGCTTGTTTCTCTCTAACCCTTTTAACTCCAGCTCAAATAACTGATGGATCAGCTAAACTTTTTCTTCTAAGAGTGCAAATTCCTCAGCAGTGCAACTTCTTTTTTTGTTACATAGTAAACAACAGGCATAAGGAGATGATTTTACACGTATATTGCACAACAGCAATAAAGACTCCACTGCCGAACTACATTTTCATCTCCTTTCCATCACTATCTTCTTTCGGGGCATGTGAAAGATAATGAGTAAATGTGGAGGCTGCTTTCTGCGGAATATGCCTTGATGCCATAAAAGGGGCCAAGGAGGCAGCAGATTTCTGTGTTGTGTAATAAGGAGTGCTGGCACCAGTGACAATTGCCTGAGTAAACAATATTGCACCAAGCCTGAGGCTTACACCAAACTTCAGACCTAAATACCCTTGTTGGTTAAGTATGAGGCTGCTCAGAGCAGAAGTCTGCAGGGCTAAGTCAAAACCCTGCTTTTGAAGGAAGCCCTCAGCAGAACAGACATACCCATATGCATGAGGAATATATAGAGAAAGGATTCAGAGTTGGCAGCAAGTTTCTGTTATGAACAAATCTGATAAAATCTGCTTTCACTGGAGCATTCCAACACTAGTAACAATACTGACGGTATTAGCCACACAGTGAGAAACGCGTAACTGGTTCCTACAGCATGAGGTCCCTACTCCACTATCACAGCACCGTATCTGGACCTCTCTGCTTCTTGTCTGCATACACCAAGCACAGCAGACTGCTCAGCCCCTAAAAGCAGGGTCACGAAGTGCTATGGGGAGAAGCAGGGAGGCAAATCCCTGAGATGAATCCAATATCACCGCCTGCTCTTACCAGCAACTCAACTTAGTATGGGTCTCCTTCATTACACCTGCCAAGGTAATCCTGTCTCAGGCATCAGTAAGGAAATTCTTTGAGTGACCTTAAGGTACACGACTTCAGGAATTATTTACTTTTGTAGGTAAAACCTGAGATTTCCATCTCCAAGTCAAACTGAATGACAAAAGCTAAGATTAATTAGTTTGAAAACCTCTGGAATGATGTGCTCTCTAATTCACACTTCTGTCCTACTGCACATGTGGTGTTTAGAGGGCAAGAATAAACATGTGCCTGAATACATTAAAAAGCTGAGAGTGCAGCCCTACGCATTTGTACAGCTGGTGAGTCAATGGCAAAATGACAAGCTTCAGGAAATGATGTGCACATAAGTATGTAAATAGAGTTGTCCAAAGTCTTGGCTCTATTACTTCACTAGTACTGTGTCACTGGTGATATGTTAGGGTGCCTACAGACTTGGCTCACTGTATTTTTACTATTTCAAATCTAATACCTTAATACACAGTTAAGAAGGTGATGCATAATCACTGACTTCAAGAGAGTTAGTCTGGATTTGCACGCATTAAATTACCATTGGAACAACAGAAGCATATGCACCTGCAAGAAATAAATTTAAAACGCACTGAATTGTATTTAGCATTACTTTGAACTCTACCTGAAGGAATCCCATCATAGAACAGCCCTTTACCACCCTGAGATTATCCATGGAGTAATGACCTCCCTTGCTAACCTCTTCAGTATTAGTAATGTGAAGGAAAACTGGCATGAGTTTGGAAAACCGTAAGTATTCAAGAGAATGAAGAGACTGAATTATAAAGGAAGATCAAGAAAACATGAACAAACAAACAAACCAAAGCATGGCCAGCAAGGCCTAAAAACGATTGTGAAGCAACATAACAACAGTTTTGTGTGCGTGCTCTGTGCTCAGATGGCATAGGATTAGGATGGTGCACAAAAGTATAATTCACTGTTACAAAATACAAAACAAAGGCTTATAGTTAGAAAATAATTCTTCTTCCTGAAATAGCAGCTCAGAAAAAAGTTTCTCTCTTAGGACTTTCATTACTGAACAAGAGAAAGCACTACAAAAATGTGCTGGAGCAAACACTTTTTCAATAAAAGGAGGATTAGAGGAGTTAAAGATTTCTAATATTTCTGATTTTCAAGATTCTTACTTTTATAAGACATGTCTTTTCATTAAGACTGGATTTAAATATTGATTGGTCTATTTCTTAAGACAGAGGTCTCACAATGATGTTTAGTGACTATGTATATGTGTGAGCACACGTAGACATGGGGTAGGGAAGTGTGTGTACATATTAGGAAAAAAGAGGTATTCAGTTATCTTTCTTACCTGAGGCAAAAAATTATCAAGTGTTCTGAATTCACAAGTATCTTGAATAGATATCTATCCTGTTGCTTGAGGGAATGAGACATAAAAGCTCTAAGAAACAAGCAAAGTTAATAAACTGTGCCAAATTCTCTGCTGGCACAATTTCATTAGAGGTAAATGCAGCTGCCCCCACATACATAGCTAAGAAGGCTACTTGAATGACGAAGAGAGAAGAGGGAGTCAGCCTAAATGTGTGGTTTCAAATTGTATTTTTCACTGTCAGCACAAACTGTAATTGCAACATAGGGCAATTTTTATTAATTACTTACTTCACAATTAGCTTATAAGTATGTATTGCCTTGCATTTCACAGGTTTTAAATTAGCACCTTCAGGATTGTTCTGATACATGTATTGAGTAGGAAGTATGCCTTATAGCAAAGAAATGTACTATTTTCACCCTAACTCTTGTTTGATCTCTTTTTCCCTTTGCTTCTGTAAAAATAATTTATAAAACAACTAAATTCAGTCTTCATCATTTTATAGCTGCTTTCAGTGCAGTAGTTTCCTTCAAGTCATAAAGTAAATTGTTCTTACAAAGCACCAAACAACAATTTAATTAACCTTATTGAAGTTTTAAAGGATATTCACCAGGGCTTAAATCCATTCCAGAATATAGGCACCTCTGTGTGCCTGAATGCAGCATTTGGGGATCACCAACATATATGACAGATTTGTTTGCTCATAACAGCAAGAACTTAAAAACTCCAAGCACAGGAGTATCTTATGATGACATACACAAAATTAACCCAGTTTTGGCACCTGTGAGCCAGCCTGAAGTCAGGCCAAAGTGTTAGCAGCCTTTCAAAATTAGATGTTTCCCTACAGCCAGCCTTGGAGATGCAAGCCAACAGTTAATCTCTGAGGCCTAATCTGTGCAGAAGACAGTCAAAGAGAAGATTCTGGGGGCAGATGGCTGATGTCCCCCTTCAGTGGGCTACAGGAATCATCTGGTGGATGTGAAGAATGGAACAGTGGCTGGCTACAGCTCCGGTCTTCCACCATCCCAAAGGCTGCTCCTAACGGACAGTTTCTCTGTTTTACAGAGCTACCAGTTAGTATAAAATAAAGCTGCAATTATGAAAAGAAGAAACTGCAGCTAGGACTCAGATCTAATCTGCTCTTTATGCCTCTCAGTCTAGTTCAGTTCATTCTGCATTATTTTTTGTGTATAGTAGCAGAGCTTAAAGAGAGGAGTGAAAAATACACTTCATTGATTACCTTACCTTAAGCCTCCGAATTACGACAGCTATTTGGGAAACTAGATATTAGTTTCCTAACTACTATCATCCTCGAACTTACTTCCTCACTACTTAGGAAAATAAGTACAGAACTCTTGCCTCTCTGCTTCCAAATTAAGATGAAAATTAAAACATTTTTTCTTGCTTTTTATTATATATGATGCTGAAAAGAAAGTAATCTCTGCTCAGTTCTTTGAACGTAAGCTATGCAAACATTTCTCTTCAGGCAATGACCCTTTGTGTGGATTCCAGGCTGATGGAGATACCTTCCTGCAGACCTGAATAAGGCAACTAAATACCGAGATTTGTGTCCTATTCCTGTCCTCAAAGATTCTCCCCTAGCTACTTCTGAGTAATCTTTAAAGAAGCATGATGACTTCTGGCAGCATTTATTTATTTGACAGGGTTGCTTCAGCTCCCACTCTGAGGCGCCTAATACTCCCCATGGGCTCAAGAACAAGCACAGACACCTGACGCAGGCTTTGAATACAATCCAGGAACCAGGCACATACTGCTTTTGCCAGACATTTCAGCACATAATTCATTTGTTGTATCAGCCCTCACTTTGTAATATTGTTGTGTGTTCCAGCATATAACATACAGCAAGCAACATCATTCATTGGTAAACTAACTGTTGAAGCTCATCCAATATAAATTAATAAAAAGTTTTCAGATGCTGACGTTAGAGACCTTTGTACATGATTGTGCCACTGCGTGTTAGCCACTATACACTTTGCTAGTGGAGTGAGAACAACTTAAGTTCTCAAATCACAGCTCATCAGTTACCACAGGTATCTGTCACTCAACTGCAGTGATCTGTCCTTTATCCTAGAGCTAGCAAGGCCTGGAAAAGTGTGTGACTATGAGGGTGCTTGGGTGAGAATTTAGTGTTGCTACAGCAAGCTAATCCAATCTATCCAGACATAAAATGCATTAATTCCTGTTGCTATTAAGCTGAGCTACCAGTGCATCTACCTAAGAATCCTTTGAACACATATTCTTGTTCCAGTTCTTATTTCTTGCACTAAGGTAAAATACTTTATAGGCATATTTTTGTTCATTTAATGAGAGAGATGTGTGCTTCCACTGGGTGCTTAGAGTGCATTAAAAAAACCCATGGTACGTGGCTACCACGCTTATACATTATGTAAACCATATGGTGAAAAGTGACTGTATTCCTACACGATGGTTAAAGGCACAAAAGAACCATAGGAACCTTGCTCTAGCCTTTATTTTTGGCTTTAGTAAAACAAACCCTAATTCTTTATTTGCCAAATTACTATCTGTTACAGTTTGAACTTTCCTTAAGCTTTACTCTCCTAATGAAGTTTAATCGGCCTCTGGCTTGAAGCAAAAGAGCATTGTGTGTTCGTGTGCAGGCAGTGTGAATGTGGTTTCACAGAAAAGGAAGTCTTCTGAACGTTAGGGTCTAAAATCAATGGAAAATGGAAGCCAGCCTATTGCCATTGTTTTTCCAGCTGTCAAATTTTACTCTAATAAAGTAGATAGTATTTCTTTACAACCCCATTAGTTTTTCCTAAGCAAACTGACAATATCATTCACTGTTTTGTGAACACAATATCCATAATTTATTCTATTCTTCTGTGAGAAATACTCTGAACTCTTGTGTGCAGAAAAAAGAACCTTTTAGCAATGTGTTCAGAGGCCCAAACATCTCTTCTACTTGATTTTACTTTTTAACTTGGGCAGAAGACTAGATACAGAATGTGAATCAAATTGGAGGAGACAGTAAGTGTGAAGACTTGTCAGAGCAATACACATTTTAGCCTGGCAAAATAGTACGCAGTCTCTTAAGGAGCTCAGAAATATATAACAATAGATTTTACAGAAGGAGGAGGACATTAAAGAGATCAGCTTTATGAAATCCTTCTATAATTATACTATTTGAAAATCAGCCAAATTGGGGATGGGGGAAGGGTGCAGAAAGCAGGAACTCCTTCGCTACATGAGACGATCTATGACTTCACATCGGATCTTCATCTATTCTATTCGTCTATCAAACACATTGGATCATCAGCTTTCTGACCCAAGGTTTTATAATGTGTGAAAATTTCTCAAATGTGTTGCATTGTTTAAGATTCAGCAGGTCCAGCTATTAACAGGAGCCAATATCAGAGTAGGAAGAAAAACTTTGTAGCTACAGAAATTCAAATTTGTATTTGTAGAGAATGCAATTACCCCTCAGTACTTACATGGTCCTCATAACTCAGGTATTTACAAGTCTCAGTGTCTCTAATAAATTTTATTTTTCCAACACCCCTGTGACTAAAGAGGCAGCATTAGCACAAATGGCCCCATATGTACTATCAGTATTAAAACGATTATAAACATTGCTAGGTATCTCATGTTTCTTATGAAACCTTGTTGAGATTATTTTCATTAAAGCCAGTCTGCAGCTGAGTGCTTTGTTCTTTTCATTTTGAAAAATCTTTCCTTTTTTGACTCTGCATAATCAAACTCAAACTGGTACGGCTGGCATTTGGATTTTACTTTTTTTCCCTTTCTTTAAAGATTTGAGATGATGGGAGAAATGGTCCTACTCCAGTCTGTTTCAGAAGAATCTTATTATTATCATAATGGAAAAAAAGGCAGCTTTAATCAGTTAGGTATGAGACATATTTAATTGACTGCAGGAGAGACAGTAATGAATTATTGCTTCCCATCCACCCCCATATTATTCCCACTGCCTAACACAAGCATTAGCACTGCTCTGCTGAAAAAGTATTTTGCTTTTGATTTCACCTTCTCTTCTGAACTGTAGTGTAACATTCTCACAAGTAGGAAAATTAAATATTCTCAAATGTGAAAATATTAACTAACTGTAATGAGACAGCATAATTACAGAGAAGGTCTGTTTATTTAACCTTTGTCTGAACTTGTAAATTACTGATTACTTTTTGCGGTAGTTGCTTGACATGCCTCATTTCAGTTGCTGCCAACTGTCATAAGATGGCAAAGTACAGAAAAATTTTTCATTCTGCTTCCACCAGACAAACCTCAACAAAAAGCTTGGGTGCAGTTCTGTGGGGTAGTGGCTGAAGAGAAAAGAAGGAAAAAATAAACCTGCAAACCAACTCTGTCTCTATAAATAATACAAACTGGCAATTACTGGCATAGGCAGTGACGAAGGGACAGCAGCAGATGTGTACCCTGTCCATCATTGCCAAGGGAGTGGTCAGGCCTGTCCTGAGATGTGTTAAGTGCACCCTGTTAATGCATCCCCACTTCCACGGACTTTGAAACCTCCGAACTGGGTAAACGCTTTGTGCTGAAGTTGGGATGTAAGAAAAAATTGTAAAAAAAAAATTAAAAACAGAGAAACTCATTCTAATCTTTTTTTGGTTTCATTCTAACTTTCATTAGGAAAAAATCACTGAACACTGTCATGTATCGCTGTGTTCATAACTACACACCTTCTTTTAGGGTGGAGTGATTAAATGTAGATTTCTAATTGAAATACTGAACCCATTGGAAAAATATGATCATGATCCAAAGCTCAGTAACATCAGTGGACTTCAGAAGGCTTTATGTTTTGTTCTGGCTTTTTTCCCCCAGAAAATGAAATGTCTTTTTAGTTGTTGCTTCCTTTTGTTTTGCCAAAACCAAATGGAAACATGTAAGGCAGAGAAAGACTGCTGCAGTGCAAGCTATATGCTGTGGATAAACCTCTGCAGACCATTTTAAAATTAAAATGCATCTGTTCGAAGTGTATGGAGACACAGACGTGAACACGATTTTTTTTGTTCTGTTTTGTAACACGAAGTTCTGTAACACAATCTTACTTTACTTTCTGTGTAACATCCGTAAAACTGAACTTGGAATGGAAGCTGGAAGGAACAGCCTTTCTATGTCCTTTTTCTCCTTGAGAGCTTCCTTTGTTTTTGACATTTTGGCTTGCTCCTTTCTGAGGTCCCATTCTATCCAGACTGCCCTCGTTGTGCTGGAGCAGCAGTTTGCAGTTGTTGCAACTCTGACTTAAACAGCAAAGAAAAAAAATCATAGTAAAAAAACTTGCAGGACTTATTCTTGCATTCTGGATCACCATTGCATTCTGCTATCTAGCCAAAACCACACCAAGAGACTATGCCCTCTTCCCTGTGCTAAATAGTAGGGCAGAATTCCTGTTGGGTGGGATACATACATGGAAGCAAAAATTCTTAATCCTGTGACACCATTTACATTAATTATAGTCTACAAGCACAGCAGCACTAAATCTGTTATTCCCTTTACCTTGCTTTCAGCCTTTTTTTTTATGTGCATGAGGAGACAAGGCAGAGAAGGTGTGGCAGCTGGGCAAACAGAGGCGGCATATTTTGCTATGAACTGTGACCCCCAAATCCTAAGTAATATTTGTGAAAAAGAACAATTGCTTTATCCAAGAACAATCATGTTGGCATTTTCTATCAATACAGAAATCATCAAAGGATTTTTTTCCTAACTTTATTTAGAAGGAAAATAGTTTTATTTGTTCTTCAAAAAATATCTTCATCTCGCCTAGTCTTCTTTATCATTGGCATTTATTATAGTAGATAACAGCTGCTGAGAGCCTTCAAGCACAGAGCTTTTGAAGGCTGATGGAAGCATCAAGCTAATATTTTCAATGGCTCTGAGATCTGAACCCATATCCTCAGGATTAAGGCAGATCAAATGAAAATGAATACCTCTTTACAGACAAAATCCACCTATCCTTTACGACACAGAGAATTAACTTGTCAGCACAAAGTAGAGTCTAAAGCAGTGAAGTGAGATCTTTTCTATTTTATTATTCATATACAAGCTATTTTGCTCCTGTTTTGGTATAACCAAAACGACACAATGCTCTGGCTTCCCCCAGTGACAAGAATTAATGCACAAAATGTAAATTAATAGGGAACTGGTAACGGACGCACAGGCTTTTCCTTTTAAACTGCTTGTGTGAATTTAGTTACAGGCAGGAATCAAAAGATATCCTCAGAAAGTCATAGGAAAACTTCCATAAGAAATGGCTGGCAGGTAAGTTCCTCATGACATCATGATACCCAGCCTCAAGAAATACTCAACAACCGCAATGGGACACAACAGTCACATTTGTTCATGCTCTGGAAAAAAACCTCAGTGGTTGACTTTAACCTCACTGGAGCCAATGAAATCCTCCTTTCTATTCCCAAACTGGACACCAAAACAACTTAATAGTCATTAAGTACATACACAGACAGATATATGGTCCTGATTCTGATCTTACTCAGTTTTAAAGTGGCTGAAAGATGAACTATTGTAATACAAATGGAGTCAGACACTTCATATTATATGAGGAGACAAGTCTGGACAGGGGTGAAGTTATTGAAGAGGTGAGCAGTTATGGAAGTGAGCAGCTGACCATTGCAATGGAAGAATCATCCAAGAATAAAAATAAGCCAAAGAACAAATAAGGTTTCTGGAGCGCATGACATACATGGAGACATGAGAGAATTAGGTTTGTTCAGTTTTAAGAAGCAAAGGAAAAGGGGAAACTTTATTACTGTGTACAATGACCTACTGTAGACTACTGGAACATTGACATTGAAGGGTGGGATTTCCACCCTTGGAGTTATTCAAGACTGAAGTGGACATGTCTCAGAGCAACCTGATCTAATCAGACCTGCTTTGCATAGGATGTTGGCTGGAGGTCCTGTGATTCTACAGAAGACAGGAAAAATACAGTGGTTTTGTTAAATAATGTCAGTAGAGACAATTACAGCTTTTCAGAGAGGTTAAAGAAAGTTTCCCTAAGTCTGGACAGCCTAACAATCAATACACTTTTAATGATTTTTTTTCAAATATTTGAAATAATACAGTATCGATCACATGAAAAGAATAAACTGAGGAGCACATGTATTACTAGTTTTTTATATGCTGGTTGTGCACACGCGCGTGTGTGTGTGTGTTATACATGAAAAGAATAAGCTCAGAAGCACATATATTACTAGTTTTTTATATGTTGGCTGTGCACACTTGTGTGTGTATATGTGTGTGTGTGCGCGCGCGTGTGTGCATTTATCATTAAAAAACAGAGCTCAAGCTTGCAAACTCAGCCACTGAGAAGAAACAAAATACCATAGCTTGGGCAAATTTAGGATGTTATGCATACGAAACAGGATGTGGGCAGGTAGTTTAGAATTTTTTACTCTGGACTTTGCTATTTTAATATCATTTTTGCAAACTTATTTTGCTATACATCTGCTATACATCAGATAACATAAAACTTGCCTGGAAGTAGACACATAGACATCCACAAACACAGTATGTATTGTAGAAGTCTGCTTTATCTGTTCTATGTAACATTATTCACATGTACAGATGCAAATTTTGAAAAAAAAAACTAGAACCAGACGTCACCATAAGTGAAGATATAATGTCTGTACTGAGACTAAATGTATACTGTGAAATTTGGCCAGAAATGTCACTTTTTAAATTTAACCTTAATTTTAAGTTGGTATTAATGGAGTTCAATAGAATTTTAAAAATAAATAAATTCTGCACCTGTAAATTTAGTTACATTCTGCACACTCCGTCATAATGTGTAGTGATTTACTCACCGTATTATGAATGAGCTCAGTTTAACAAGAAGACAGTATCTTTTTCTTAAACAGAGAATAAAGGAAATTATGTACAGAAAATACAGGTAGAATCACCAGACATTGCTTTCATAACGTTTCATGTAATGCTGCATATCTAGGATTTCTGCCGTTCCTTAGAAAACGAATTTTTAGGTTTTTCTGTGCAGCTACAGACAGACCATGTTTTTCCCTTCCACATCAGGGAAATCAATTGTATTAAACTGTACGAAAACAGTTCACACAACTGTAAGGTTTCAAGCTTGGAAATCCACACTTTAGGCACAATAATTTGCAGTAGGCATCTAAATAAAAGTTCCTGGTGTTGAGTGTTTATAGAATCCATTGTGAACACAGGCTGCAGGTCATTTAGGTCAGATTTCTGACCTTTTTGAGAAAAGCTAACTTTCTTCTTCAGAACTGCTTTAGTAGATAAGCTGTGCTGGAAACCCTGCCAAAATAGATACCAACGTCTTAATACTCACACCTGCTGATTGCTGATAAAATCACAGAACCACAAAGCACCCAGGACACAAAGGACATCTGAAGGTTATGTCAGCCAAAGTCATGCTCAAAACAGAGCCAGCTGCCGAAGTGAGATGGGTTTGCACAAGACCTTGTCTAGCTGAATTTCAGAAACTTGGAGTGATGGAGAGTCCGTTGCCTCCCTGTACAACCTGTTTTAAGGTCTCACTATGCTTATGGTAAAAAAAAAAAAAAAAAAAAAAGGTCCTACCATCTAAACAGATTTTCTTTTGCTAAAACGTAAGACTTTTGTCTTTTGTTCTGTCACTGTGCACTTCTGAGAAGAGTCTGTCTCTGTCCTCTCCATACTCTCCCCATAAGACAGCTGAAGACAGCCATGAGGTGCCCCTTAGCCTTCTCTTCTCCAGGCTAAAGATACTCAGCTGTCTCAGCCTCTCCTTGTCCGCCATGTGCTCCAGCACCCAAAACAGCTTAGTGGCCCCTCACTGGGCTTCTTCCATTTTGCCAGCACCTCTTACGCTGGGAGGGCCCAAAACTGGACACAGCAATCTCTTTGCCTGATCTCTCCTCTCCACAAATTAAACCAAATAAATTGGCATGATTGCAGAAAACTTTAACGTATAAATCACACAGTAGGCCAGAACCATGCTCAATTCCTGAGCAGAAAATTAAAATTTTGCCTCCTAACTGAACCTAAACAGAATACACACGTGTAGTTTCTTCAACATAAGAAGATCTTGTATCAGATCTGAAGTCAGCTTGGAGATGAACTCTAGAGCAGATGTTAAGGCTGAATGTTTTCATACAAGGTGAGCTGGAGTGGAGTAACTTCATCCCAACTCCTTGCGCCTGTGAATAATCTCTACAAGACCCTTTCACCTCTTGGTGACTGCTTCATCACCCCCTCACTCTCCACAGAGAAACAGCTGCTTTCTTGAAAGGGCCTTTTAAAGAAAAATATCTCCCACAATCTGCTATTTCTCTCTCACACATTTCCACACAGGACTCATACCTATCAAACAAGTATTAGACCCATTTTGAACAAAACTCATTTTCATCTGCTCAACAAACAGTTTGGGGCTGTCATGGACACAGAACAGAAAAAATAAGCAAAAGGAAGAGTCAACAGTGAGTGGCCATCTTGTTTATTCAGAGTGCTGGGGTTTATTGATGTTACACACAATCTCAGGTTTAGCTGATGTTAGATGTTAGATGTTTTCTCTCACATCCAACCTGATCTGGAATGGAGTTTCCTCCAGCTGGCTAAGGAAGCTTTCAACACCCATAAGCAAGCCATAAACCCCTCCCAATGCCATTGTCCCCTCATATATAGAAAGAGAATCACCTTAAAGCAAAGGTCCTTCACAGTCACCACACAGAGTGAGAAGAAAAAACTCAGCTGCTTGCCTGTTGGATAAGTCCAGGCAGACTTCTTTCACCTCTTTAAGGAAGAAAAGAGGGGAACTGAGCAGGACAGGTTGCGTCATAACCAGCATTCAATGCCTGACTCCAATACCAATACTAATACCAACACCGGTACCAGAGTACCAATACTAATATCAACAAAAATGCACTCAACAGAGGCACAATAATAATAATAAAAAATAATGATGGAGCGGGATGTCATCACTGTACTGCAGTGCTGGATGTATCTAGAGTGGTCTTATGAGGGAAAGTTATTTGGCAACGACACCCTGAGAACCTGGAATGAAATTTATCTCTTTTTTGAAATAGCAAATGGAAATTAAGTCATCATCTGTGGCAAATTCCTGTATCTGCAAACAAATCCAACTCTTTTGCAAACTTTTTTAAAGATGAAAATATTTAATTCTATTAGATATTTAATTCTATTAGATCATCACCAACCCAGACACTTCTTTGTAAATTACCACAGTAGGCATAAAACCTGCCCTGGTATTGATTCAGCTGGCACAACCTTCCTCTATTAACCCTCTTCAGAGCTCCTGCATCAGGGTGGTCTGCTCTCCCCAGCTGCTGGGGAGATGCTGAACTCCTGTGCTTGCCCCTCTCCCCCAGCACCAGCTTTAACGAGCCTAGTCACATATATACACACAAATGCAGCAAGACTCATGCTCCTTCTTTCTATAAGTACTGTGATAGTGCTTTATGAACTCACTGCTCATCTTCAGGGTGCTGGGGTGGGAGGAAGAATTCATCAGCTGAGGGAACACACACTGTGCAAGCAAAGATTCTCCCATGTCTCGAAGGAAAAGACAGACCAGATAAAAGCCCGTTGTTTGTTGGACCTGGCTGGTGGGCCAAACCATGCTGGCTGAGTTTGTAAGTCTTCCCCTTGCATCACTTTCTGAACACTGTTAGTGCAGATAGTGGTATACCTGACTGCATCCGAAAGTTCAAATTATTTTTGCAATTTTAGGCTGTTTTGCCACTTTAGAAACAGACTTTTTCAAATGTCTGTTGGAGCTTAAGAACATGTTTACTTGAGACCACGAAATAGTAGAGAGGGAGTCTGAAGAAATATCAATGAAATTAAAATCACTGACATCTGATTCTTTTCCTACTCTGCTTTTGAAGATTATGTTTGAAAAAGTCTTATGTTTGCAAGTATGCATAAGAAAAACAAGGTTTCTACTGGAGAGATGAAGGGCTGACACCCTTGTCATTTTAAAGGGACTTATCAAAGCTACAAAGATGATAAGTTATTAAATCAGAGGTAATGGCTTTACAGGCACATTCATCTTCATATTTTATAGCCATGTAGGCACAGCTTTATTTCCCTAATGCAAATCACAATAAAACACCTCATGAGGGCTTTAAACTCCTTTGTCTTTGCTGTAGCTTTGTCTGCTTTAGGAAAAAAAAATAAAATGACAGTGCATTATTTTCAACAGTGGCAGGAAGTGGGTTTTTAGCCGAATCAGCTTAAAAAATTCCAGCTGTGTTCACGTTGAAGCTATCAAAAAGTCTAAGCCCAGGATCAGCTCTCCATGCCAACTAAATCCTTTTCAGGCCTCAAAAGTAAATTTTTGAAAAAATGCCAAGCCTCTCCTTGAAAATAACACCTTAATTGGTTGATATTAAAAAAACAAAAAGTGCCATTCTGACAATGAAAGTGGCCACATTTTTGTACACTAATTTGATATCGTGCCTTCTAAGAGCACTCGATGTATTGACACAGAGACTGTCTCAGAAAACTGCAATGACAAGCATGCAGGCTGGGTATTTCAGACAAGGAGGAATTTCTAAGAACTGTAGAAACCAAAGGTGTTACGAACTACCCTGTGGTGCTGAAACACTCTAGAAAGGCCAAAGAAGTGTGTGGCAGTGTTTGTCCCAAGGAAAGCACTGTTTCATTCCCCGGCTGGCTTTGCTCAGTAGTGGATGAGGAAATTCCACTCTTCTTGTCTTCCAAGATCAGTAGCAGTTTTCAAGAAGTTTCTGTATCAGTTTCAGGTTCACACCTGGTAAAATGTTTGGGCTCAGAAATCAGAAAATGCAGGCATACATATTGATGTATGTATGATACAGTGTTTTGAATACACATGCCCTTTTGCATTAAAAATAAATTACTGCAGTATTATGAATACATCTATCCTACTATTTTTCCCTCTTTGTTTCTTTTTACGCTATTAATTTCTGTGTGCATTAATGCCATGATATTTATCTTTTCCTTCTGCTGTTCAAAACTTTGCATTCTTAGTGTGTTACATGAGAAGGAAAGAAAATGAACCTCACCATTCCCAGCCATTGAACTGAATGAGTGATCAGACACTTGCCTCACATATTTCCCTTATCCCTGTAAATCTAACTCTGAAGCTCCTTTAAGCTGTTAATACAGATGTTAAAAGAATTGAAATATTTGCCCAATTTAATTGATTCTGAGCTGACAGAAATTGATTTATTCTGCAAAACTCAAAGCTTTTAAAAGCAAATGTATTTTTCATTAAGAATAGTAAAGGGAAATGGTATTAAGCAAAAGAAAAAAATCCTAAGAAACAACAACAAATTATCAGAAAAACAGGTGACTGAGAAAGCCTATTACTCTCAGGGAAGGATTTATATGACCTTTTTTTCAGCTGCATTTGCAAAGCAATATAGGAACTATGAAACTGCAAAGGAAGTAGTAAAAGGAGACGATAGTTGAAACAATAGGTAGTTGGAAGTGAATTTTAATACACTACGCATTTACCATATAACTCCAAAGCAAAGTCCTTTTTCACCACTATGGAATGCCAGTCTGACCCTCTTAATGGCTGAAAGTGATGCCCTTAATTAAAGAATTTGGCTTCAGCTTAATTTGGGGGGGGTTTGTTTTTATTTTTAATAAAATTAACTGCCAAAACACATTTTTTCCCATTAAACAACTTGGCAAGCCAGGGTGATTGTGATGTCTCCTCATCCACATTCTAGAAGATAATTTTGCTGAGGGCATTTATCCCAGGGCAGTGAGTAAGATTAAGCACAACAGTTCAGAAGTCTGGGTATTCATTCCAAACTATTTCAAAATTATGCATTTCGTGAAATCATATCTGCATTTGAAATTTGTACTACAAGTAAAAACTTCTCATTAAATAAGGTGTATTTTATATAAAGTATTTACTTATAGCACCCACATAAAAAATAAAAAAAAAACACCAAAGCAAAACCATTCTTCATTAAATGTCGTTAAAACTGATGTAATTTAAGTGATGTTGTTAAAATTGTCATACCACACTCCTGAGATGGTGGCCAAATTAGGAGCTCAGACCTGAAAGGTGCTCACAGACCAAACCTGAGCTCATGGTGATTTGAGGGCATCCACACACCAGTCTGGAATTCACTTTCTTTCCCTAACAACACACAGAGTTCCTAACAGACCCTGCATTTCTTGGCACTCCCTCATTGAACTCGCTGGAGCTGTGCACTGGTGAAATGCTGCTCCAGAGATTTTTCTATCAGGAGTTTTGATAGGGCGTTCCAGAAAAACAGGTTTTTTTTCAGATAATGACGAAATACCATAGGCTACAGTTTCTAGTAGATAAAATGGAAGATGGTAGCAGGACATTTCTTCAAAACGTCTCCTGTTTGCATCACTGTCTTGGAATATAAAAGGATTCTTTTAAAATCATTAGTTAAAAATATTTATACTGTATTTCTGAAAATAACCTAGGTGTAATCTGGGGATTAACTGTGATAATTGATGAGCCTTTGGAGCCCTCACATTTGCATAATGCTGGGTTAGTAGCAGATGAGAATATCCCAAACACTAGCTGCTGTACAAAGGGACAGGAAACATAACCTCCATCAACCTCACCCACATAAGAAGCAAAAAGACTTTTCCTCAAGGAGCGACAGTTAGCCTTATATTCCCAAGGATAAGAAGAAAAACTAAATCCTCTAAAGGGCATGGTGGTCCCAGACTTGGAGTGGTTTAACGAGAGGGGCAAAGCTATGACTCCTTATCTTCCTTCTGCTCTGATATCAGAGTCTTAGCTCCGGTAAACCAGTAAGCAGGATTTTTGCTTCCAGGAAGAAGCCATATCAATGGCAGATGAAATAAGGATACAAATGCAATTGCACCAAGTTTGCACTGAATAAGGATGGAGATATGAAGGGAAGGGGAGAAGGGCAGATGGCGTAAACCCTCCATTAATCACCGTCATTCACTTCATTACTGGAAACATGCACTTATCTTGATTTGCATGCTTCACAGTAAGACAGAAGATCCAACATCACACTAATTCACGCAGGTAACAGAGTAGTTTTCACTCTTCAGTTGCATCCCTGAGACCCCAACTCTGTAATCAGATGAACAGGGGAAAACACACAGCCTTCTTCTAACCTGGTGTCTGCCGCAGCCATTGCTGTCTGAATGTAAAATGAGATGAGAAGGCACACTGTGAATCTGCAAACTGTGTCCCTATGACAAAGGCCTTTCCCTGAGAAAGAGTGCCTAGTCTTTTTATTAAGGAGTGTTATTGAGAACACTGAAAAGTCAACACCAAAAAGAACAAAATACACGTGTTGAGTAAACAGCCAGCTCAAACGACAGGATATGGTCTTGGTCTATGTATTTATTCATCGCAGGATCTCAGTCAACGCACTTCAATAAAATGAGCAATTATTGTGAGTCACGTCACTAATTACATCTGATACACATAAAGGCTTGTGCAGCAGCACATATCAAAGTGCACTGTGAACTCATCCAGCATGGAAATGGCTCACAGAGGAGCTCTTGTTACTGGTACTTGAACAGTCCTGAAGAAGATAGGGTATGAAAAATGTCTATGCCATTTTTCTCTCATTGCATTTTTTCAAACATAAGAGAGATTTTTGTACAGTAAGGGAAATATAAGTGCCTATGTAGGGACTTCAGCATTTGTCTTGGACAGGCAACACAAGAGAGAATTGTAACGAGAGCGCACTGGAATTGGCCAAGATAAGCAGCTTTCTTCTATGACAAGTAGAGAGAGCTAAGATGTGTCGAATCTGTCAAAATGTTCTAAGACAAAGTTTGATTTTTCCATACCAAAATAAAAAAAACCTGGTGGTTCAGGTACAGGTCAAACTGACTGAGTTGGGGAACATAAAGATATCAAAGGTAGTAAGCCATCTCATAGATAACAGATCTACCTTTTATCATGCAAGAAACACTCAAGTCTTCTCAAACTTCATAAAATTTGGATAATTTCTTCATCCAGGAGTAGGACTAAATATATAAGCTTTTCCCCTAAATTTGGGGCCTGATAATTAACTACCTTGAAGACCATGTGCTCATTTGTGCTGTCCTATGAGGGTATCTCTTGTAGTAACTTCAGAGAACAAAGAACTGGACAAAACATTGCCTGTGACTTCAGCTTTATTGCATGATCGTTTTCATAACTGAAGCCACAGCACATGGCACAATCTAACTTCAAATACAGAAGCAATACATGAAATTGTCCTCTCCCATTTACTCATGTCAACGACAGTGAAGCCAAGTCAGTGACACTGCCACTGAACAGGAGCGAGTGTGAAAATAAGCAGATTCAAAGTCATTTGGCATGTGGGACCTCTGCCCACAGAACTCTAGAAAGAATACTGAGCTTTTGACATAATGCTTCCTTTAATATGTTTGAATATTTTTTTACCTTTAACTCATAGCCTATTCAAGTAATTCCATTTCTATACAAGTGAGATTTATTGCATTATGTCTCTGGGCTTTTTTAACAAGGGGGAGGGGGATGGGTGGCGAAGACAAAGCAAGAAAAAAAAAAAAAAACATATACAGGGAAGGTAAAGTCTAAAAATGACCCCCGAAGACTTCTATTTGTAAAGTAGGTATTTGTCTTTAAGAACAACCAAAGTTGTCAACTTAAACAAATGTAAAAATACCAACCTCACTACTAAAGATAAGAATTTTATTTTTAGTTGACAGTATTCAAATGTGAGTTAATTTTTTCAATCTCCAGTGCAAGACAATTGAAGGGAAAGAATTTTCACATGGTTGGTGTTCAGCACTTTATAAATTAGAATTATTTAGGATCCATGTGGCATGATTTCACACGGCTGTGAAAGCCACACATCAGTTATTTTTGAGAAAATCTGACCAATAATTTGCTGAAAATTATGCAACCATGTAAGCACTCAAAAGATTTCTGTATGAGCTCTGCATATAAACAAAAATAAAACCATGGTTCTTTTTTCTCTCTTTTCCTTTTCTCGATTTTTTTTTTTTTTTAATGCTTTACCTCTACTTCATTTTGCAAGTAGCTTTCATTGCATGGACACTACCAAAGATCTAATCAACTATTTGAGCATAAACCATTGCCTACTAGACTGTCATCAGCACAAAGTCCCCCAAATAATAAATGAACTTTTTATTAACTGTGGTAACATTAACATTACAATGAGGGATTGTTTAAAAACAAGTTGTACTGCTGTTGCTCAAGAGCTCAAAGAAAATGGTTCTCAGTTCCTTTATTTTTCCTTGAGGGTAACCACAGGGGTTGCATTAAATCTTTTAAAATATGTTGACAGTTGAATAAGTGCTGCTGTTGCTCTGGTGACATTTTATGCTTTTTAATTGTCATTAATGAAGCTGACTGATACTTTCTTAAAAGTGCTTTACGTGTTCTAGTAATTTTATGACAAAAAGAGGAACAAAACTGTCTGCAAATTAGCCTTGATCCACTTCTCATATGGAATTTTTACTGGAGACAATGGGAGAATCTGCATGGGAAATATTTGCTTGACCAGACATTTTAGGTAGGAATGCATGAAATGTTCACAGTGAATTGTGAAATTATCACTTGGTTGTGCATCTCTAAATAAATTCAAAGCTCAAAGAAGATTTGTTTGAGTGTATTTTCAAAAATAAGTACTGGAACTGCTTTGATTCAGAATCTGATGTTAAAATGGTATGGCCCAACATTTTCGGGTTGCAATAAAACCCAAAATGTAAATGTGAGTTGGAATGAAATGGAAGTCTGACATGACCCTGGAGTCTAATAACTCCTTTATTATTTTGATAACACTCCCACTGGATTTGAGAAAGGTTTCGCCCCTGTAAAGACTGAAGGATACAGCTCCCAATTATCTGTTCAGGAACATGCAGTAACAAGGAGGAATGCATGCAGCTTGAGAAACAGCAGGCACTATACTTGATAATCCATAAACAGATAAGGTAAGGCTTTTGCTATGGGGAGAAAATAAACTACAGTGCTTTAAATTATGATGGGTGATTTAACTAGATTAAGGAAGATCTATTCTGGGGACAAGGAGCCAGAAGAGGTAAGTGGGTGGGGAGTGGGGTGGGGTGGTATCCAAATAGTGTAGGGAGATGTGTCAAGTCCTTTGCTTCCCTGATCCCAGGTTCCCTTACTCTCACATGCTCCATGCTAAAACGGGATGATTCCCCAACACTACTGCAGCTGCTGCACTACAGACTTTGAATCTTTGCAATTTCAGAATCATTAAAAACGGAGGCAGCTTTCTTTCATCATCTGCAGCAGCTCTTCAAGTGCAGATGTTGTACGAATACTGATGGTCCAAGCCATCACAGTTGAACAGGACAATTAGGTTATGACAATCATCCCAAGCAAACTGAGACCCTCTTTGCCTGATTCTCCGTATGCCTAGTGCCATGTATAACCATGTATACCTGTGCAAAACATGCAGTTCAGCTCCAGCCTGGCCTTTTCTTTCATCTGAGTAAATGGCTATACAAGCAATAGAAACTGGGCCTTGGGGTTCTGTACAGCACTGTAGCTTTCAAGACACTCAGGGTGCACACAGCAGTAAGTCCACACTCATGTTAGGTGCACATTTAACAGTCTCAGCTAAGTCATGAACTACATTTTAATTAGACAAGGGGCCAGGCTTTTGATTTCAAAAATAGAAATTAGGGTTGCAGTCCTTCATCCATTGAAGTTAATTGCAAAATCCCTATTATCAGGCTCTTGAGGTATTAACCAGGCTTACTTTTTAATTACATTTGATTCTTAATGAATTAGATGGCAAAGAGAAAAGCAGCCCATGATTCAAACGATTCGCATTTTTATCCTTCCTGATGAACAACAGAATAGGTCAAGATACTTGCTGGATTTTCCCATGAGAAATGCTGCGATGTGAATAAGCTCAATTGACTTGCTCCTGAAGGAGCAGGTTAGCTTTGAAAAGCATCACTCATTTTCTCCTGTATACATTCTATCCCCAAAACTTATGCAAGGTAATTACAGACACCAAGCCAAATCCAATTCAGAACTTGAAAAATATCATGTAAGTATCCTAAGCTTGAATGACTTGTCTTTATTGTCCAATGTAATTTAAAACATAAGGAGTCCTAATTATAGTTTTATTTTCAAATGATGCACTTCAAAAGCGTGACAATTCTCCGTAAAAACTGACAGCTTCTCAGGGCATGGAGACAGCCAATAACTTGATATTTCTACACGAGTTAAAGCCAATAAGCTACGAAACAACTTATGCAGAAAGAGCATGTTATCACACTTGGCAAGAGAACAATGCAAAGTTTCACATTTTTCTCTTACATCAGAACCCATGTAAATAAATAAAGATTTAGAGAACAGACATTCATCCTACAGGTGGGGCCATTACCTTGTTATACACAACAACCTGCAAACCCTTTTCACATAATGAAAGCTGTTTCTTACCATCTGGAAATAGAGCTTAAAAATAAAATTACTGGTTTTATATTGTATGAAAAGCTCAGCCCTTTATTTCAGACATCATTTGTCATATTAGAAAACGCATAATTAATTTCTTACTTTTATGACTTTGAAAGACCAATTAAAAACCAAGGACTTTAAGAAGCAATTTTATTTTTTTTTTAAGGTTGAATGTTGAGATATTTTAGAGAAAGTAAAATGTCCATTTTAAGACAATCAGATAGTATTGCAAGGCTCTGCTGACACTTACTTTCCCCTAACTTTCACTGAAGCTAGACACTCTCAATTTTACCCATTCAAAGCAACACTTTAAAAATCAGGGAGAAGACACAAGACAAACAACTACTGTACTTGATATTGCAGAATTGAGCTGTAATTGAGGCAGCCCAGCACGGTTACAGTCAGGAACTGCAGAGCTGAGGGTATGTCCCTAGGGCAGGCATGGAGTGGCAGAGCTCTTGGGGGCCAAGAGCTTCACCAGAGAAAGGGGTTGCTGTGACATAAAGCTGTCGTAACCCCTCTTAAAGGACGGAGGGAAAAACTCCTTTCAGAGAGGGACAGAGAAACTAAGGTTTCAATTCACCCAGTCATTATCTTTCCTAAATCCCTAGGTTTGGGGGTTTTTGCCCTATGGGTGGTCCTGTGTTTCAGACTTGAAGGATACCTGTGATGAGCCAAGGAACAAACCACAAATCTCTGAGTCCAGGTTAAAACCATTTGCCCCTCATTATGATTCTTTCCCATTCACAAGGTTAAATACTGAAAAACCTGAACTTTTCCTACTTCATTCTCATACCAGAGATCAGGGGAAGCCTAGATTACTTTCAAGGCCACCATGGACACAATGTGGAAATCTGAATCAGCCTGTTTTGAGTACCTGTGACAAACCTGCAGGTGTAATACACAACCACAACCAAACTTGCTTCTGTGTTGGGCTGTGCTGAATTAGTACCATCTACATCAAGTCAGTGTTGCTTAAGCAAGGAAAAGAAACTCCCACCTACTTCCTCATTTGGCGGTTCCCTCTTGGAATGCAATCTCTACTATTGCTTTCACTGGAACCATGCCAATTTACACCTATTATGTATTGTGATCCTAAGTTTAGGGCCCTATACTCTACAATATACAATATCTTGATTTTGTTCAGTCCTCTGGCTGGTATTTGTGGAAGGTCTAACTTATCAGGTCTCCTTCCAGATGTCTCTCAGATTCAAGAGTATTTAGTTATGATGACTGGGACGAATAGCAGCTTGAGATACTTACTAGATATGATAATTTTTAAAGTGATTCTTTAAAGACTATTCAGAGCACACAGGATATTCCCATGGCAGGACATGGCAGTTGCAGGGCATCCCTACATTTGCGAGCCATACAAACCATCCTAAAACAGACAATTTCAGTGCAGGGGGTAGCAAGTCCTCATGCCTCAAAGACAACTGCGGAAAAAGCAGAGGGCTGAAGAAAGCCAATGCCCCTATTATTAGTGACAGATTTTTTTTGTTCAAATTTTACAGAACCAGTAAGCCCAAAGAACACACATACTCTGAAGTAGTGGCTAAAATCAGCTTTTTGGACAGGGATTAATACTGGAAGAATAATCTCCCTTACTATTAAAGTAATACTGAGGTAATTGCAGTAATAAGGTACTGCTCATCACTTCAGAAGTAAACGCACCTTTCTTTTGAAAGGTAATAATTTTGGTTGCTTGTTTACAGTATGCAGGTATCAGTGATTGTTACATGCTCTGTACAAGAAAGTGCACAAGGAATGATATTTTGTCAAAGGACTCTGTGTCTTGCTAACTATTTTGGTAAACCTTCAGGCAGCCTGATTTTCAGAGTATAAAGTGTCTCAGTTGGGCACTGAATGAAAGCAACTCAAATCATTAATAACTTCCACTACATGCCACGTGCCTCATGTGCTATCGTATTTCCAAAACAAAGTTAAGGATGAGAAATAAAACCTTTACATAATAACTTTCCAAATAAAGAGAAGGTATTATTAATTATGTACCTATAGCTGTAGTAGCAATGAACTTCAGGTCAAAATAATCAAATTTAGGCTGACAGGTACCTCAGCAACACAAACCAAAAATAATAATTGTGGATGCAGATCAAAAAGCCAATTTCTACTCAGTTACTGAATTTAAAGGGAAGAAGAAAATGTTCAATCATAACATTTGCTTAAGAATGTTTATCTTCTTTCTTACCATTGAATGTTAAAAACACCCTTGCTTGAGGCTGGGAAGATCCTTTTACACTGCTAAAGTAAATAAATATCCCAAGCAACACGTGCAGTGCAAGAAATGCCATCTCTTCAGATTTGCAACTTAATATCCAAGAAACAAAACCTGAAAGACAGAGAGATCACATTACTGTTATACAATTTTGTGGAGGAAAAACATTACAGAAAGATCTGTGTTAGAAAGCTCTTCCAGCTGAAGCCATAATATATGATAATGTGAAGGAGGTACAGCACTTCTGTTTTTCCTTTGTACATCTGAAAATGGTTTTCTCCAGCAGTCTTCTGTGATGGCACAAAAGGAGCTCTCTGCCTGTTAGTATGAACCAACAGAGCCTGAGTTTTGGCTAAGGCAGACTACAGTATTAGATTCAGTTTATTTAAATAAGGACAATTCCACCTGCTGGAAAAATAATTATACTAAATGTCAAGGCAGAGCAAAGCAAGGACAGGAGATAAAGTTTCACTAATAAAAAGCTGGCTGATATTTTTAGACATCTCTCCTTACTTTACATCATATTTGATCTCCCTCTCATATTGGGGGGGGGGGGGGGGGGGGAGCAGGTTTGGGTTGTTGGTTGGTTGGTTTTTTCTTTAATATTTAAAATCAAAGGTGCTTGGAAATGAGCTTTAAGTTTCAGTAAGTTGAGTTCTCTAATAGCCCTCTAGATCTCTTAAGGTGAAATCCTGACTATGTTACCACTTTCAAAACCATTGAAACCAAAAGCATTTCAACATGCTTGAAACTGTTAGTCAACATTTACTTTTTGGGCTAGCTCCTTTCAGGATACCTACTTGCTCTCATACTCTTCTACTGAGCACTAAGAGTAGCCAGTGTTGGACAGTGCATTACACTTTATACTTCTGCTACTCCTCCTGCACATCTGCTGAATCTACATTCGTTTTATAGGGTTTAGCTGCTGAGAATGCTGAGTTCCTCAGACAATCAGGAAACACCCCAAAACAAATCTGCATCTTTTCTTAGCTCAAGAAGTGCTTGAACTCACTGGAACCAATGGCACTTTCCTATCAATTCCAATGGACTTTGGATCAGACCCATAAAACCCAGCAGACATTAGAAGCTGAATATTGCATACCTATAAGCGCTCCTAAACTGCATCTCTCCAAAAATTGGTAAGTTCAAATTTAATTTCACCTGTGGTAACTACTTGGTTCTTCAGCTCAGCTGCAAAAGTGAGAATAAAACACCCCCTCATTTTAGGCCCATTTTACTTCCCTGTTTGTATTTTTTCTTTTCGGCATCAACAGTCCTTCTACTAGACACCACTTATTGGTTAATGCACTTTGAAGGATACAACCCCTATCACTAGAAGAAAACATTAAAGGCTATACATTTATTTCATTCAGAGTTTTGTTGCCTGCCTTACACTTCTTTACCTCAGCTCTGCTCTAGCAGTACAGTCCCTCCAGTGGAAGCCAGTATTTCTACATGCTTGTTCCTTCAGTCCCTCTGAGATCCACACCTGTCCTAAAAGAACCGGCTGTAACCACCACAGCATGGCAGGAACCAGCTGTCAGACAGGGATGACTTCAGGTCAACACCAATATGGGCTGGATCCACGCCACTGAGTTAGTGGTAAAAGCCCCATATCTCATTACTACCTCTGTCATTTCCCACCCACTCACTGTAAATCCTTTTGAAAGGCTTCTCTCCGCATGAGAACTTCATCCTAAGTTGGGGGTGGGATGGAAAGCATATGAGTGACTGCACAAGCTCTCTAGCCCACACTTTAAACTCTCCAAAATTTGATCTGGGGTACTGAGAAATACAAGAAGAAAGATCAAGCAATGCTACAACTCTGCTAACTGAGAAAAACACCAGTGTCAGAAATTTGCCAGCTACAGATCTGGTCTACAGGAGAAACATATCCACTCTGGCCCAGGTCCAAATTATCTCTAAGGGTCTGTTAACTAATTAAATGATAGTTGCAGAGCTTTCGCCAAGAATAATTTTTAAACGGGCTGCATGAACTCTAGTATTAATGCTGCTTTGTAGGCTTTAAATTTAAAACCCTGTGACCAGCCCATGGGATATCCTTTAACCTACCGCTCTTCTAAGAGAGAAATGCCATTAAAGCCTGATAAAATTTCTTTGTCAGGCCAAAACAAATAGCCAATCATACTGAACATGTGATTTAACAGATGCAATGGGATTAGCATTTTACAGCAGTAGCACTATGCTTTCTTTGCAATAGAGATAAAAAGTCAGAGAGGAACAAGTGTGTGGCTTTCTCTCTTCCCTTAAATGATACTGTAGGAAATAATAATAATTAAAAAAAAAAAACACCTTTCAGTGCTCCTTCCCTCCCACTCTCCTACCTCCTGCCAATTCCAGTGCAGTCAGGTACAGGAGTGAAACATTGCTACAATTCATTGCTCAAATTGCAGACCTTCACCATTAACACAGAAGTGACAGGCAAATATAAGATTCAAGTTCTGAGCTGCATGGTTCCTACCCAGCTGTTAGGCACATAAATAATAAATACACATGGTGCCAAAAAGGTACCTCAGGGTGTCTGACATGTGAGTTACCTAATGGAAATAGGTTTCATTCCAGAGATTTACATACCTGGTAACTGAACACAAACTCACTACAGGTTTGAACCTTGGTTTGGGCTTATATCCCAGTTCTGAATTTATCTCAGTAAGTCATGATACTATATTGAGCATGTCCTGCGCACATGATCTCTGCTGACAACCCACAGACCTAAAACCTTGCAAGTACTTTTAAAGAATTTTTTAGGACAGACAAAAAGCAATATGTAATTACAGTTCTGCTCTTATAACTTATTCTAACTGTAAACAAAGTGGCAAACCGCTACTGAAGTAAAGTGGTGAAGTTTTCCTGCCACGGAGGTCGCTTTCACCATGCTGTATTGCTTTCAGAAAGTATTATATAGCTTTGCAGTGAAGTGCTGTGCAGGTGTCACCTGCTACAGGCTGAGTCCTACCCTTAAATCCTGTAAGGAAAAATCATTCAGCAGAAGAAAGGAAAGAAAGAAAGGGAGAAAAAATCCACCAGACACAGGCTCTGCTAATCTGAAAAATATTGCTTTTAACTATCTGTGAACAGGAGGAAAAAAAAAAACCAACCATCAAACACATTTCATATCTACTACAGCAAAGATAGAGAACTTTCAATTATGCTTACCCAGCTATTGGAGGAACCAGCAATACAGACTTCTGTCTGGTTTCTATCAGTTTATGGACTCCACTCGTGTTACCAGAGCATTTTAATTCCAAACCTGGGCCATTGCGGGGAGGGCGGGAAATAAAAAAATAAAGAAAAGTCTCTCTTCCCGGTGGTTGCAAAGGTACTCCCGGTTCCTTTGTAAAATAATCCTTATAGCCGGACTCCTAAGGCACCAGGAGCGCTTCTCGCCAGCCCTCAATTAAGCACCTAGGAGTGAATGAAAAGTGGCCGGGCGGTGCCGGTGAAGGCTTTGGTTTCCAGTTACAGGCGCTGCCCTGCCCTCGCCGCCGCCGCCGCGCTAGCGAGGCGAGGCTCCGCGGCCCCCGGTGCATCATTAGCTGAGCAAATAGGGGCTGGAGCTCGTAAATAATGGCGAGGCCACACCCCGCCGAGCGCGGCGGCGGCCCGGCCCGGCCCGGCCCGGCCCAGCCCAGCCGAGCCAAGCCCAGCCCAGCCCAGCCCAGCCCGGCCCAGGCAGCGCGGAGCGGGCGCCCAGGGCGCAGCCTGCCCGCGGGCTAGGGGGGCGTGATGCAATTAAGGACTATTTAGGGGAACATCCCCCCCCTTCCCTCGGCTTGGCCCCGAGGGGGGTTCAGCGGCAGGGAGTCTCCCACCCGCTCCGCGCCGCTTGCGCGCCCGCGGGGCTCCCTGGAGGAGGGAAACTCGCCAGGAAAGTTTCTACCGCTCCGTGCGGGGCGTCCCGCGGCTCCGAGCGCGCCCGACGGCAGCGCCGGGGCTGCGGCCCAGCCCGGGGGCAGGGGGCCGTCCCGGGCGGGGAGCGGGGCCCCGGGAGCGGCCGCGGCTGGAGGGGTTCCGGGGGAGCGGGGAGCTTTCGGGGGAGGCCGGTAGATGTCACTGTGAAGAGACGGAAAGAGGCAGGGTTGTGGTGAGGAGTAGAACAGGTCGCATCCAGGCCCCGGTCAGAGGGGTTTCTTCTCTTTCTCCTCGCCCTCCTCCCACCCCGCCCCGCTCCCAACTAGTTCCTCGATTTGAACCTTTAAAAGAAAATGAACGAAGAAGAGTAAGAAACGAGCACTAGAGCATTAGCTTTGTAATTCAGCCTCCTGATTGCTCCAGGAGTTTCACCACAAGCGTTCAGAAGCTCTTCTGCAGTTCAGGAGGTGGGGAGCTGCATTTGCTCAAGCTTGTTTTTTTATCCCCGAGACACTGAGCTATTAGTTGTTGTAGATGTTGCTATTTTGGTGAGCTTTGTGCTCTCATTGCAGTCGGATAGCTTCGAAAAATTTTACCCAAGGTGTCTTGAAAATGTGAACTGCAGCATAGCTCCATAGGATTTTCCAAACAACAGTATTTGTGTTCTGGGTTAGGTTTTCCTAAGTTGTCTTGCAAATGTATTCTGGTCTAGTCTGGCCTGCTAGGTGCAAACTTCTATTGAATCAAGATTTCCACTTTTGCAGGGGGAGGTGGCGTCTGCTCCAGCTGAGGCAGTGCAGGTTGCGTGGCAGGGTACCGTCACAGCAGTACGTCAGAGGACAGCTTCTCATGATCCTCTTGCAGCTGTATCCCACAAGCAGAAGTATGTTAACAAGTAAACAAGTACCCACAATGAATCAGTGCATATGCTCAAGTTACAATTTTCTTTCCAGCTATTACACACTCTGGCCATACTAACCAAAGCAGTCAATAATACTAATGCGCTATAGCTGGAGAGCAGGGAGTAGCCTGAATACAGTGCCCTTACTAAACAAATTTTGTCTGTATGTGTGGATGTCTATGGCCAGTGTCTATAGGCTACTTGGTGTAGAAGCTAATCTGCATGTGTTAGGGTCACACATATTTCAAAGACAGCTTCTCCCTAAGGCTTCAGTGCCAGCCTAGCAAAGTTGGTGCTTTCTTCAAGCGAGGAATTCCAGTATAATAAGGCACTTATAGCCCCAGAAAACATGAAAGTATGCAATGTTCCTTCCTTTGAAATGAAACATCAGAGTTGCAACTGATGCCAGAAAAGGATTGGGTCCAGGATTTTGAAAAGCTTGACCCATTTCAGATCATATCTTGAGGATGAATTAGCTGATGCTGTCACATGAACTAAACTCTCAGATCATGAGTCCTTAAAAATATTGATCCTCTTCCAGTTCTCCTCCTTAACACAAACTGCAGAAATGCGTTAACTTTCGCTGTTCTAGAGAGCAGTTAAACTAAGGCATTGGAGAGCTTGTTCTCTCGATGGGCAGGCAGCGTGGCTGTGAACATGATGCTGCTCATCCTTGAAATGTGGTGATGTCCAAATGCCTCAGTCTGACAGCAGCACCCTGGCAAAAGGAGAAGTCACTTGTCTGCTTCGGAAAATCCCCACAACTAAGTGCAGTTAGAGATTACCGCACCAAGCAACAGAAGTGAATCAGCTAATTCAGTATTCTCTCTCTTGCTGTGGTCTGTGCAGGGTGATTCAGAGGAGAGTGCACAGAAAACCACAAAGCACATATGAAACAACCTCTCTTTTAGGAGATTTTTGAGAGATGTGTAATGGGTGCCAATACCAGTCAAAGAAAAAGAATGATACCATGAAGTACCAACACTAAAATTTATGATGATTCTAACTGTCTGCCCAAAATATTTTTGCTTAGGAAAAAACAAATATTAAGACAGTACTTTTTCTTCCTAAAATTCAGAATACTACTCTTCTGGGTAAGACCACAAACACATGCTCCTAATAATATAGCATTAGAAGAAGGCAACAAAAAGAATATGTTCAAGCATGAATCAACACCAGCATTAGTTAAAGTCACTTGTGTTTGTCAGTGCTTTTGTATGTATGGACACTGGGGAGCCATCTGGCTATCTGCATTTCTTTTTCACATGTGCTGGCTACATCAGAGATAAGGTAAAATGGAACATTGAGGAAAATTATGGGGCTTTCCGACACTCCTTCAAGGACTTTGGGTTTATAAAATAACAAATGAACTACAAAGAGACAAATGCAAAACTTTAATCTGTGAGATACCATCGCACTCGTATATCTGTTAGGCAAAGCAAGAGTATTCTAATTTTAAAAACAAAAAGTAAATTGAAACAAGAATAAGCATGCCATATTGATTTATTTGTATTTAACATGTGCATATGTGCAGGTCAGAGCATGAGAATTAACTTTAAAAAGTAGTTTGAACTTCACAGCTGGGCTGAGTGAAATGGTTAAACTTTTACTTCAGATGTTTTGTAATAGCATGTATTAGCTTCAAGCGAAACTCGTGGAATGGAAATTACTTCTCCAAACTACGAGGTGGAGTTTCAATATTTACTGGCATGAATCAGCCCTGTGAGTGAAATGAAAAGTATGCAAGACACTTGCTTTCCAGGCTGTGTATTTTACAGGCTAACACAGGGGTGAGGACAAACAAGTTCGACTCAGCTTTGCAGCTGATTTTTAATCATTCCTGTACTACACAAAGCATACAAGGTGTTGTACAATTTGCTTCTAGTTCTGATTTGGTGCATGTAAGGTTTATAACTAAGTGCATTTACTCCAGGTTGCATCACGTGTCAGGACAGTCAGGCCCTCGCTCTCAGCTTCGGAGTTGGAGCAGTTCTGACTCTTGCAGTGTGGTCCAAGCAGGCAAAACCGCATGGCCAAAACACACAGACACTGATTTTGTTATATCTGTGCGTGGTGTTTGCTTCTTACCCAAACAAATCATCCTAATGGACCCAGGCCTAGCTTTAGACTGACACACTAACTGACACCAGGAACTAGAAAGAAGAGTGGATTTGGGCATTTACTTAACGTTTTGTCTTGGGGTTTGGCTTTTTTTTTGTTTGTTTTATTTCTCCCCACTTAGATTTTAAGCTCCTGAAAAAAGTGAACAGATTATGGAAGAATCAGAATCATTAAGGTTGGAAAAGACCTCTAAGATGATCAACTCCAACTGCCAACTCAACACCACCATGTCTCCTAAACCATGTCCCAAAGTGCCATGTTTACGTGTTTTTTGAACACCTCCAGGGATGGTGACTCCACCACCTCTCCGGGCAGCCCCTTCCAATGCCCGACCACTCTTCCAGTAAAGAAATTTTCCCTAATATCCAATCTAAACCTCCACTGGCACAGCTTGAGGCCTTTTCCTCTCATCCTGTCACTCGTTACTTGAGAGAAGAGACCAACACCCACCTCAATACAGCCTCCTTTCAGGTAGCTGTAGAGAGTGATAAGGTCTCCCCTCAGCCTCCTCTTCTCCAGGCTAAACAACCCCAGTTCCCTCAGCTGCTCCTCATAAGGCAGTAGAACCAGAAGGAACACAGGTTTAAAAGAGGGAAGATGGAGAAACGAAGCTAAGATAGATGAAGATGGCAGAGAAGGAAGACAGGAGCCTCCTGAGAAACAGTTGGATTTTTAAAGACAGAACAGTGGAAGAGAATCAAATAATTTCACTGGATTGGCAACAGCTAGCCATTAAATCAACAGGCTCAATAATCAGTTTCTGCTTTGAACACAAGCACAGACTTAGAATTCAGACAAGATCAAATGCTAACTATTATACAGAAAAATGAGTAAATGCATGACAAAGTGACCATCAAATGTAATCCATTCCTTCCTTACAAATCAAAGGAATTGTGTGTACAGTAAGTGTCCAGATTCCAAGTGATGAGAGAAAATGCTATTAACTTCTATTTCCTCTGTCCTCATTTATGAGTGTCAAATCACCTTATAGAAAAGCAAGGTCATTAGGTAATCCAATTAGTTCATTGTTTTTTATTTTCTATCTAACAGTTACAAGAACTGGGAGAAATGTGAAATACGTCAGCAGTTTATTGTGGGAAAGCTATTAGGTGTTTGTTTTGAGGGTGTGCTAATATGAACAGCAATTTATATTCTTGTTCACAACAGATAGTCCAAAGATTCAAGAGATAGTAAAGATAACACTACTGGTGATACCGCTGTGTCACTGGAGATGGCATAAGGTCCTTGGACATAGTGTGCCCTACCTTGTGAATGGCCTTATTCCAGTGGGTCACATAAGGACTGCTCATGAAGAGTGAGGCTTCATCACCAGGGTCAAAGCCTTTAAAACTGCTGGCATGTAACTAACAATGAGTTGTCAAGCTGAATTAATCAGTTTTCTTTTTGTTAATTAAGGTTCTGTGAAAATCCATTTGCAGGAGACAATTTGTCTTTTCACAGTTTAAGAAAAATCAGATGCTTAGGAGCAGGATCAGTATAACCACATTAATGAAGCACTATTACCTGTATGGAAACAGAAGAAAACATTGTGCTAATAGTTTGATAAAACTCCAGTTGTCTCCAGTCAAATAGACCCAGCACTGAATGTCTTCCGTGGAAATCAGTGAAGCAGCACTTCATAGTGACCTCCGTCATTGAACAGACTGTGATTTCTGTAAGGTCGTCATCAAATAAGTACTCCTGTGTCTGTACAGAAAATTCGAGCTGGTTCCTGGTATGCTACCAGGACTTCATGCTTCCCCTTTTCTGTGAGGCAACCACATTATTGCTGTTTCTAGGAGAAAAAATACTGGTTTGGACAGATTTTCCACCTTTTAGCCACTCTGACTAAATGAGGTCAGTGATACAACCAGAATCACTGTGCTTGCACAAAGCTGGGTTTGAGTTTTTAACTAATCAGAAAAGTCATCATTATTTTGCAAGTTGATAAATAAGAATATGTATTAGGAAGATTTGAATGAAAAGGGATGGGTTGTTGGCACACCAAGGATGTCTTCAGGCCAAGCAAGCTATAAATACAAGAAGTACATAGAGGATGCAACAAAGTGTAGTTTAGTGTATTGGAAGTACTTGTCATGAAGGTCCTATGGTGCAAGGAGCTCTACAGACACACAGGGAAGTAAAGCAGGAGTGGTTGTGGAGAAGATTTTTATCCAAACAGACAAATAGAGATAGGAGGGTAGGTGAGAAGACTACTGCAGGTAGAGGGGGGCAGCGACATGTCCCTGGGCGTCGTGGCAGTTTCCAGCCTGACATGCTACTCTCTAGCCTGGTGCTCGATCCATTGCTACATGCTACAGGGCCCATAGCGTTCAAGGGAGTCCTCTCTGTTGGAAGGAGGTGTTGGAGAGATAACTTTTTGCCATTGATTCAGCTACCCCAGTGTTTGTAGAGCATTACGTGAATCACTGCTTTGGAAAAACAAAAAGCTTTTTTTTCTTTTTCCCCTGTTCATCTTAGGTTTGAAACACACTCCTAGAAGCTTGGTTATATAAAACTATCCACCCCCAGTCTGGTCCCAGATAATACACTGTTTCCCACTATCCTTCATCTTCAAATGAAGAGTAATGACTGCATACCTTGCAGTCTTTGATTGTTTTTGTTCTCTATAAGTACAGACTAAGCTTCACTGATGGTGTGTGTCAGCTAATTGCTCACTGCATATTGTTTGCATTCTGCAAGCTGTTACTTTAAAAGAGGAGCAGAAGGACCATTCTACATATGCCTTCTCTTTCCCTAAAGACGTCCTGTTGGCCAGGGTCCCTATAACTTTCCCTAAGGAAGTTTCACTCCTGCAGAAGAAATAACCGTTAAAGAACTTGTGTCTCCAGATGAAAGAAGAAAAAAAACTAATGAGAAAGGTCATAATTTAAACTATGCATGCCAAGCAGAGCATTGACTGAAACAATCTGAATAATGCTCACTCTCCCCTGGAGGTGTCACGTATCTGTGCGTATGGACCAGGGGACACTGAGGAATGGAACAGGCCGCAGAGATGTCTCCTCTCCTACTCATCAAACCTGATCCTTTTGCATTACATCCTAGCTATCACTGCAGTTGGGATTTTAAACTAGATCTCTCAAGTGACCCACTCTGATCATTCTTATGTTTTCTTTAGGAAACTGAAGTAGCAGTGGCAATTTTAATATAAATCCAAAGTACCCTATAATTCCCCAAGGTGGAAAACATTGAGATGCTATAGGATTCAAGTACTAATTCTTTACCACAGTATTATATCAGTATTAAGGAAGAGATTACTGCTTCCAGCAAAGCATTCTTTACCATTTCTTAAAGAGGCCGTCATGTTGTCTGCTATGAACCAAGGTTTGTCTCTGGAACCAGCATGGAACAGATGGTGTTGTACTGATGTTTTAGCTGTCATACTGATCATTTCAGTGCTTTGTTACATAGGTATCACTGCATTCTTCTAAGGTCCTAAAGAAGGTAAAATTGGGGCTCTGGTCTTCATTGTGTTCTATGCTGTATTCTTGATCGTGTGAACTCTCTTCTTCCTTTGTCACAGGTGTGCCTCCCAATGCTTGTGATTCATGGGGATAGGAGCCTCTGCTTTCCTTTTTTTCACTGTCGGTGCAATAGATGTTTTGAAAGGCTCTTAAAAATGCTTTTTGGACTATTTTAAGTTAATATATTACAATCACCAAAACCCTTCTTGAAAGCTACCCTGTTATATTCATTAGAATGTGTTGCGTAAAGAAGGATGAGCAAACACTTGGCCCAGATAGCAAAAGCCTATGAAGTCAATGTATGTTCAGTGGGATTTAAGAGAGGCTGTTGACTTCTTTGTACATTTTTGGGCTTCAGGACAATCAGGATATGGTTTAATTTCAAATAACATTGTCATCAGCTTAAAATCAATTTTTTTTGATTAAAAAAGGATTGAGAAGCAGTCATAGAATCTGACCTACATATTTATTGGCTATTATGGATTAAAAATATGCTTTATGCCTATTATTTTATTAATTGCCCACCCAAAGCTAGCACAAGCTTCATGGAAGTACCTGAAGCATGAGAAATACAGCATCATGTAATCTAACATTGTGAATTAAGTCTCAGAATTTTCTGTCATACTGAAAAGTTTCCATTGCTTTAGCTTGCTTCTTGCTTTCTTACTGAAAGAACCACAATTTAAAGTGAGTCTACATTTAATTTTTTTCTCAAACAACATAAACATTCCACTGAGTATTTATCTTTTTTTTAATCTGGCTCTCTCCAGAACATCTAATTGAATCTTTATTTGAATCTATTAGCAGTAGATTGTTTTAAGCCAAGAAGGCAAAAAAACTCTATAGTTTGGATGGCAGCCAGAACACAGTATCTTCTCCAAAATTACACCTTTATAACATAAAATCACTTTATTAATTGTCAGTTATTCAAAGTCATTTAGGAGGAAGAAAAGATGAAAGAAAAACAATAGATACAAAATGTTTAAGAGCTTTATTATTTGATATTTTGCTACTGCAAACATTTAAAACACTTAACTTGTACTAATTCATTTAAATTTATCTTAATGTACTTCCAAAGTATTGTGAAATTCTGGGTAAACATTTTTAGTAATATTTCACCACAGACTTGCCTGTTTATACCTTACAGTTTACTTATATTACAAACACTTCCAGAGATCAGTTAAATCCTGTTGTCAATATCAGTAAATATAGTATACACTTGCTCTTTGCTTTATATACCCTCATTTTAATTTAGCGATTGGCAAAGAACACTCGTCAAAATGTTCTAGAAATTAGTTCCTTATCCTAATTGTTAAACAAGTGCTTCTAGGACTGGATTTTCCTCTCAAATATCCAAGAAGTGGAGGAAGTATAAAGAAAATATAGTTAGTATAACTCGTTATGACTGTAATATCATGCACAGCATATTTTTCTTTTTCCTTATTTTTCCTTCCAGGATAAGTGGCTTTTTTCTGAACATAAATTTATAATGTAAATCATCTTAGACCAGATACATTTTGGGGAATCCCTAAATTTTGCCATAAGAGGGCATTATTCATGCACTTAGAATAGAAAACGCATCTCAACATAAGCACAAATGCTTTAAGAAATGACAATTCTCTACACTCCTGCACCAAAGGAGTAAAAAATATGAATATTTCTGTAATTAGGAATACTTCTAAAGAGTTACTGGGACAGACATAGTTCACTGCCTTGGGTTTTCTTACTGGATAGTCTGAAAATAAAAGGAAAGACTGAAGAGAGGCAAAGTAGTACTTTTGCAGTTCAGAAATTACCACAGAGGAAGACAAAGCCAGAAATTGGTGGTTTGACCTATGGATGCAATTCACAAAGTATGCCTAGGCAGAATTAACATTAGGCACTTGCTTATTCTCTCCATGTGAATGAAGTTAAAGCTACATTCGAGTGCTTGCCTTGAAACAAGCAGCAAGGCAGCAAAAATGAGACCCTTGAAGCTTTGTTATTAAAAAAGGACTGAAGAAAAAGTAGAGCCTGTGTGGGACAAAGGGCGTGAATTCTTAAGCTCCTGCCGTGAATCCAAAAAAAAAAAAAAAAAAACCAGAAAAGAAAGAAAGCTTAAAGCTGAGCCTCAAACATTTTTTATGAGTGATGTAGGTTCTGAGAATGGGAGGAATACAGAGATGTGCCATGCCAAAATATGGACCTGAAAAACCTTTGGGATGGAAAAGAGTTGTCTCTTCTCCACTCTCCACCAAAAAATTCGGAGAAGTTAGATCTCAAAACATGCTGTAATGACTTCTGTTAATGGTGGTGAATGTTGGATTGTTTCCCAGAAAGATAGAAAATTCTTCATTCTGGAACAAGAAAAGTTGTTAACAAAAAAATCTGCACTATGTGGGGCTTTCAGAGCCCTGTAAGACTGTTACCACGTAAGCTGCAGTTCAGCTTGAACATGAACAGAGACAGACTCAGGACCACACATATTCAGTGTCTTGGGCAGTGATTGTCTATGTCTTCCGTACTTAATTGTGGATTCTTTTAATTCTGGGTATCTCAGGACATAATTTTCTGTCTTAGTATTATTTAACATATACCAAGGATGTATTTTATTGTCCTCTGATCTCTACCTCTAAGTCACTTTCACTAACAACTGTAGGGAAAAACAATTTGACAAACAGAATACAGATTGCTTTCAGATATGTTTTGGATGTTCTCCAGCTTGTCAGATCTTTTTTTCCATTGGCATATACCAGAAAAGTGCAGAGAACTAGCAGTAATCTGTTATTTGCAGAAATCGGTAGCTGAAATGAAGAGCTGAATTTGTTAATTTTGTCATCTGGGTAGTTTTATGAAGAATTATTAATTAATATTAAATGGATTCTGTAGGAGAAAGATTTGTAGTCTTTGAATTTCAACCCACTTCATTGTATGGACATTACATTTAGCGTTGAAAAGCCAATACTGCAGCTGGCACAAAAAAATATATTGTTCTGGTAAAGCCAGTAAGTCCACTCGGTTATGAACTGACAAATAATTTCTGTTAGCACCTGCATGTCTTTATAAGAACTAGGTACATTCCCTAAGGCAATGATACCTCAGTATCTGTATTGGAATCCCTGCCATTAAAAATGGAAATCATATAATTGAAATTCTGCATCTGCAACTGCAGGTTTTTCACCTTCGTGCTGCTTTAGGAAGAATGCCAGGATTTTTGTTAAATGCATCAAGCAACAAATACTTAAAATGGCGGACTACAGCCAGGCTGAATTCCACTATACAAACTGGTGTCTTTATTGGGAACAGGTTAAAATCAGACAGCTCCATGACTGGCAGCTTTTGGGAGTGCTGCATTTTCTCTGTTTGTGGAACAACTTGTATAGATTCACATATATGCCTGAACAAAATCATACAGTATTTATTTAGGAAACATACTGGCTACTGCTTCTCCAAAATTCTTCCTGTTTTTCTGTAAATTTTTTTTGTCTTTGTTATTGCTGTGATTATAATTATTACCTACATGCTTGGTGATCTGAAGCAATAGAAATTTGGAGTTACATGTAAATTGGAAAATTACAGTAACTAACAGAGAATTACACTGATGACTGTTGGGCCTTCTTGGTGCAGCAAAGTCTTATGGCTGCTGGGAAGGCAGGCTCTTCCATCCAGGTCATCTAACACATCCTTAAGACTCAGCTGGAGATGGGCATGAAATAGTGTCTGTACTTATTTGGGAGCCTTCTGCCAGGCAATTTTCTCCTTTATATTACAAGCAGGCTTAGGTTATCTTTTAATAATAATAGTAATAATAAAAAGACAGCGTACCTCCTCTGTTGTTTTAGTTCTCTCTGTAGCACAAAGATTATGCATCCTGGGACCATGTATAAGGTACAGGTTTCAAGGTATTTTCAGTATTTTTCCAGTAACTTTAAACACACAACTGCTTCATGAAATGTTATTTTAGGCAGTTCATTAGAACTGTTTTGAAAACAGGCAGGGTAGTCAGGTATGAAAGGCCTATTACTTTTCCTCTCTTAGAAGAAATTATCTGTTATCACTTCAAGAGTCATTGGCTTCCATAGGCCAGCAGACATGCTTTCCTTCCGTCTCTTGTGGCAATGCTCTGAAGGAAAGCTACAGCCTTCTACATGCTTCAGACTTGTACTTAGATGTTCCATTCTCCTATTTCTGCCTGGGTTATGGGGCAATGTTTATTCAGGTTGCGCCTGGTCAAAAACGAAATTGGACTATAAAGAAGTATTTTCTATTCACTGCTGTAGGTTTTGGAGTAAAATCAACCAACCAACCAAACTTCCCTCCCACCCCAGCTAAAACCTGAAGTAAATGCAGAACTTAAAGTTTCTTCCATGATCTTGATGGTTAATTCCTGTGTGTCACAACTTCACCTCTATTCCTAGGTGCCTTAAGTTCACCTCCCACAGAACAGGAGGCACAAGGACTCCCTCACCAGATTTTTTCCTCTGGCTTCTCTATTTGAATAGGAAACTTTTCAGAAAGGATCTGTTTCTCAATCCGTTCTTCACTTAATGGTATATGCCTTTAGGTAGGTTCTTAAAACTAATCCATTATGACTCAAAGCAAACACTGAAGAGCTTTTAAGAAGTAATGCCAAAACATACCTATGTGTTTGATGGTGTACAAATCTACTTTGTCTGAGATAGCATCACACACTTGCTGTATTTCTATGAGACATCCTTTCAAATCAAAAAAAAGGCATGAAGTTAGCAACCTAGCTAGATCTGAGTCACTGCAGAAAAAAGAACATTTACCAAAAGTATTTTTTATCATCTTTCAAACTGTCTGTGAGCATTCAAAGAATGATTCTGATATGTAAAAAAAAAAATCTTTTAAAGTGCAAATGAATATCTGTGAGCCACCTCAAACAGCCTCGGGACTTACTCCTGCTTATCTTCATCTTTGGGTAATGACTGGTTAAAATATTTTTGAATAATGAGGGCATTATCAAAAATCAAGTCTATTCACAAATGATGCATGAAAAGAAAATGGGGCTCAAGTTGTTGAATACGTTTTTCATTCTGAATAGTTTGTCAGACTTTATTTACATCTTAGAGATGATGTTGATTTCCTAGTTGGTTTTAAAATCCACATTCACTTTGTAAATATTTAAAGATGCTAATTTTCTTTTGCTATCATAGAAACTAATTTTTGACAATAATCTTTTAAAATCATGTTCGTTAGTGAAGAGGTATTTTGGCCCTCACTGCTGACTACTTCACATGTTGTTTGGTGGTTTACACAGGTGTAAGGTAAACTGCAATCAAAAGAGAATGATTTAATTTTTAATTTATTTTTTTGTTCCCTCCACACAATTGCAATAAGTGAAAAACATGTCATTTCCATATACGGGGTTTGTAATTTCTTATGACAAAAGAACACAGAATCTGTATACGGATCAGCTGCTTTCAGTAAGCAGATGTCCCTGTGCACACAGTCTAAATAAAGGTAATTTTTATATAGGATGTACTAATATGGGGGAAACAAAGAAAAATTCATTTTGGATTATTTTTTATCACTTAGATTCCTTTTGGGGGTTATATCATTGTAGCTTATATTAGTAAAAAATAAACTGAAAATAGTACCATCAAAGGGAATTCAGAGTAAAAAGTTCACTTTCTGAAAAAAATCACAAATACAACATCTAGTTATAAGCTCTAGAGAAGTTAGAAATAAAGTATGTTTTCCTAGCATTTACACATTTAAAAAACACATCAAGATAAAGTGACCAATAAAGCCTTCATTTTTTAATCTTTAGTTCAAAACAAATTTAAATCCTTTGGTATTTAATGTATACAGAAAATCACAGACAATAAAATATTCCGTTCTTATAATACCCTTTCATGTCTGTGTTCTTTAAAGCCTACATTTTCCTTAGAAATTTCTCTATGAGGATGAAACAAAATCTTCCAAGCTATCAAAGCTGGGGCGCTAGGTCAGGAAATGTGTATTCTGTAGCAAAGAGCTGAAAGTGTTTTCTCATTCTTATGTCTGCCTAAATTGTGGATTTTATCAGCGCATCTCAGAAAAATTAGTTTATCATCTGTTGGGGAGGGGGGGCTTAAATGAAAAAATAATACTATATATTATATCATCATATCATATTAAAATATATAATGTATAAAATAATCCCAGTCATAAAGGAGTGCATGGGTTTCATTGTATAATCATGTTAGCGCAGTGTTACTCACCTGCAGTCACTGGAACTGTCTCTTGTTGACACTTTTGTCAGCTGAAAAATTAATTGAACTAAACCACAGAATCACAGAACAATTTAGGTTCGCAGGGATGTGATCTCTTTTAATCTCTTCTCAAAGCAGCACTAACACTGGAGTTAAATCCATCCTCAAAGTGAGATCACTTATCCCATCAGGTCTTGACAATCTCCAAGGACAGATGCTCTACGACCTCCCTGAGCAGCCTGCTCCTGCGCATAGGCACTTTCATAGCAAAGAATTTTTCCTCCTGTCTAAATGGAGTTTCCTTACATTGATTCTGGCCCATCCTTTCCTTGATGAGCCCCTGTCCTTTCACTGTGCTCCTGCAAGAATCTGCCTCTGCCTTTGCAATTCCCTTTTATGTAGTCAAGAGTGCTATTTGATCCACTTTTGCCTGTCCTATTTTCTAGTTCTGTTTGGTCTTCAGTTGATTCTGGTCATGGGCCAGTGGCCAGGAGGTAAAGCTGAGGATATGACTGTGGCATAGGGAGAAAACAAGGTTTTCTCTTCCATATACACACAGCAAATGGGTATTACTGCATCCACGACTAAGTGGGCATGGAACAGGAGAGAAAGAGCCAACACAGTTGCCCAATCTGTGCACAAAAGGACAGTTGCTGTAGAGAGTTAAATGGAAAATTTAAGAATCAACATTGGTTTCAAGAACTGTTTGTACCAGATGAAGCTGCCTCAGCACATCCTTGATCTAAGCAATGATATATATTTGAATTTATAATTGAGGGCTGTAATTTATAGCAGAAGAGTATGTATGAGTAGTCTCTGAATGAATACCTCACTGGCAATCTGACCACCTTTGTGTAAGGGAAGTGAACTGATGAATATATACCATATGTTTAGATTGTCTTAAGTGGAGGCAATCCTCAGTGACTTCAGAGAAGCTGTCCTTGTTTACACCAGCTAGGATCTAGCCTCGTGTATATAATTTGCAGCTGAATAAATGCAGATGTTAGCATTATACAAAGCTTACAGAGTTTCAGATTACTTTTGTTAAACAAGGCATCTAGCCCACAAGTTTACATTTGGCAGCATTGTGCTGCACTGCTGTCTCAGAAGAGACATAGGTTTGGAAGTGAACGTGGCATTTCTGAGACTTTGGAAAAAACAAATGTTCATATATCCAAACTGTACAAGAAGTCTTTCAAGACAGAGAAAGTAAGAAGATGAAAAGAAGGATGTATGGAACCTGAATCAGTGAGATATAACCGAATAATGTGAGTACCTGAAACCTCGCACCCTGCACACCCTCCTTTTGCCAAAGTGCACGGGTAACTGCATTACCTACAGCACTGGTATCTTAAGAATGCACTAGTTTACCAAAAGAAAGTTGAGCTTTTTTCAAGTTTGTGTTCAGTGTATTTACGCCCATCGTAGAAAATACTAGGCTTCCTGCAGATACTGACATTATCTAATAACAGATGCTCATGATAAAATCATGATTTGTGATGAATGACTCCCTGAAGTCAGTGGGAGGGCTCACATAATCTGAGCGCCGCACAGCAAGAAGAGTTGCAAGGACCAAACCTTTAGTTACTTAACAGCACTGGCAAGATTTTAAAGCCCATGAGGGCATGCTCGTTAGGCCTGAGAGAAATATTTGTCGTGATGATGTATTTTATTTCATTAGGAGAATATACAGTGTATTAGACTTGGCTGACTTTTTCAGCAGTGTTTGCAAACAAATCTTCTGGGATAAACAGAAGATGAATGATACTGCTGACAGCAATCTAACCAGGCAAACGTCTTTTGGTACAAACTGACACGTACAAAATTCACTGTTGCTACACCTATACTGTAGCACCCACGAATGGTTTCCTATTTCCATGCAAAGGATAGTTGGGTACTTGGCATAAAAGGCAGACAGTGTATGTCTGGTTGTGTGCCAGCTTGAATGACTGATGGATCAGGATCCAAGGCTCATTGTAACTTCAAGGGAAAGTAGGTGAATATACCGCCTGTATCTTTACTATCATGTATATGCTGATCACGATGGTATCATTACTTGAAGATTGTATGACTCATTCTCTGCTGGCTGTTTGCTGTTTCTCGTGTTTATCAGGAATATCTGTATATGCAATCAACTCAATCATAAAGCTCACAAAATCCAGTTTTGTTTCAATATACTGTGAGATTAAAATTGTAATTCTGGCCTTATGAGTCTGCATACCTTGATTAAATAAAGGTCAGTTTAGAAAAATCCTAAGGCCCATATCCTGCAGAATGTTAGAGTAGCTTGGCAGGGTGAATCCTCCAGGCCTTTTCTTCCTTGAACGTACTGATCTAAAAGTTTTTTTGTGGAGAAAATAATTATTCCACAATGTGAGAGACCTTGCCACTGACATGTTAACATCGCTGGGGAAAAAAAAAATCTCTTAAACTGTCAAGCAGTCAACAGATTTTTCCACAATATCATGTGCTTTTCTTCCCGCTTTGTCCTCTGTTTTCTGGAAGGTTTGCTCAACCTTTACGCACTGGAATAAATTCACTGGGTTGGCGAGATTCACTAAGATAAAGACAACCAGATCTGCAAAGCACTTTATGGTTTCTCTCTCTACTTTCCCTGCAAATAGGAGTTTGCTTCCAGCCTGAGTTACAAGGTTACAGACAGATCTGAATGCCAGGCAGGGACATGCTGTATTCATTTGTGTCTTTAAATAATTGCACTGTGTCTTTGACTTGGTTGCCTTGACTGTAGCTTCCTGTGCTGGTAGCCAGAACACCATGCAATTGGTATAAGTCCCTGTCTTTGATCTTCAGCTCAAACTACACCTTATTCTGGCTTTCTATCTAAAGCTAGCTATCCAACATGGCGTCCTTGCTCTTTCTTAAAGTACTTCAAAAGCAGTCACCCCCAACTGAAATGCTGGCTTTAACAAGGAACATGTCAATTCTTCTTTGCAGCTGTTTTATTTTTACAGTACTCAGAACCTTTTCCTCCTTCATATGTATTTTGCTTCTTTTCATTTCATATTCTCAGGACTATATTCTTTGTCCCTGAGTAAAAGTCTTTACACTATGTATTATAATACTTACACATTTACTTGTAAAAGTAGAAAGTGTATCACTAATCTCCCTTTAAGAAGCCAGTGAATCAACAGGGCCTAAAGAGGAGTGATAACATTTCATACACTATGCATGGGAACAGGAATCCCTGCCAAAAGCTCTTGTTGGGGCTTTGGAGAAGCTATATAAAGAGGAACTAAAAGCAGGGTGGTGAAATATTCAGATAATTCAGGTCTCATCTCCATTCTATCTTACAGGAAAAGCAAGCATTTACCCTTTCTCCTCAATCCTAATTCATATAAGAAAGAAGAAGACAGACACACAGAATTGTATAGGTTGGAAAAGACCTTAAAGATCATTGAGCTCAACCGTCAGACTAACACTTCCAGTTCGCCGCTAAACCATGTCCCTAAGTCCCACATCTACACATCTTTCAAATACATCCAGGGATGGTGACTCAACCACTTCTCTGGGCAGCCTGTTCCAAACCCTGACAACCCTTTCAGTGAAGTAATATTTCCTAATATCCAATTTAAACCTCCCCTGGTGCAGCTTGAGGCCATTTCCTCTCATCCTGTCACTCATTACTTGAGAGAAGAGACCAACACCCACACCACTACAACCTCCTTTCAGGTAGTTGTAGAGAGTGATAAGGTCTCCCCTCAGCCTCCTCTTCTCCAGGCTAAACAACCCCAGTTCCCTCAGTCACTCCTCATAAGACCTGCTCTCCAGAGCCTTCACCAGATTCATTGCCCTTCTCTGGACACGCTCCAGCACCTCAATGTCCTTGTAGTGAGAGGCCCAAAGCTGAACACAGTACTCGAGGTGCGGCCTCACCAGTGCCGAGTACAGGGGCACCATCACCTCCCTACTCCTGCTGGCCACACTATTGCTGATACAAGCCAGGATGCTGTTGCCTTCTTGGCCACCCGGGCACACTGCTGGCTCATGATCAGCAGATGTCAGCCAACACCCCCAGGTCCTTTTCTGCCAGGCAGCTCTCCAGCCAGTCTTCCCCAAGCCTGTAGTGTTTCATAGGGTTGTTGTGACCCGAGTGCAGGACCCGGCACTTGGCCTTGTTAAACCTCATACAGTTGACCTTGGCCCATCGATCCAACCTGTCTAGATCTACTCTCAAGCAAATCAACACTCCTGCCCAACTTGGTGTCATCTGCAAACTTACTGAGGGCGCACTCAATCCCCTCATCCAGATTATTGATAAAGATATTAAAAAAGGCTGGCCCCAACACTGAGCCCTGAGGAACACTGCTTGTGACCAGCCACCAACTAGATTTAACTCCATTCACCACAACTCTTTGGGTTCAGCCAGCCAGCCAGCCAGTTTTTTACGCAGCGAAGAGTGCACCTGTCCAAGCCATGAGCAGCCATTTTCTCCAGGGGAATGCCTTGGGAATTGGTGTCAAAGGCTTTACTAATGTCTAAGTAGACAACATCCACAGGCTTTCCCTCATCTGCTAAGCGGGTCATCTTGGCATAGAAGGTGATCAACTTACTTAAGCTTACTTAAGCAGGACCTGCCTTTCCTAAACCCATGCTGACTGGGCCTGATCACTTGGTTATCTTACATGTGCCACGTGATGGCACTCAAGATGATCTGCTCTATAACCTTCCCTGGCACTGAGGTCAGACTGACAGGCCTGTAGTTCCCCAGATCCTTCGTCTGGGCCTTTCTGTAGATGGGCATCATATTTGCTAACCTCCAGTCAACTGGGACCTCCCCAGTTAGCCAGGACTGGCGATAAATGATGGGAAGTGGTTTGGTGAGCACTTCCACCAGCTCCTTCAGTACCTTTGGGTGAATCCCGTCTGGCCCCATAGACTTGTGTGTGTCTAGGTGGTGTAGCAGGTCGCTAACCATTTCCCCTTGGATTATGGGGGTTCCATTCTGCTCCCTGTCCCTGTCCTCCAGCCCAGGGGGCTGGGTATCCGGAGAACAACTGGTCTTGCTATTAACGACTGAGGGAAAGAAGGCATTAAGTACGTCATCCTTTCCCTCATCCTTTGTCGCTATGTTTCCTCCCACATCTAATATAGGCTGGAGATTCTCCTTAGCCCTCCTTTTGCTGCTAATGTATTTAGAGAAGTATTTCTTATTGTCTTTTACAGCAGTAGCCAGATTAAACTCTAGCTGAGTTTTGGCCCTTCTAATTTTCTCCCTGCATAACCTCCCTACACCTTTGTAATCCTCATGACTTGCCTTCTTCCAAGAGTTCCAAAGGTCTTCTTTTTTTCCCTGAGTTCCAGCCAAAGGTCTCTGTTCAGCCAGGCCGGGCTTCTTCTCTGCCGGCTTGTCTTTCATCACATGGGGACAGCCTGCTCTTGCACCTTTAAGGCTTCCTCCTTGAAGAATGTCCAGCCTTCCTGGACTCCTTTGCCCTTCAGGGCTGCCTCCCAGGGGACTCTGTGAATCAGTCTCCTAAACAGGCCAAAATCTGCCCTCTGGAAGTCCAAGGTGACAGTTCTGCTGACCCCTCTCCTTGCTTCTCCAAGAATTGAAAATTCTATCATTTCATGATCGTTATGCCCGAGATGGCCTCCAGCCATCACATCATCCACAAGTCCTTCTCTTCGTTAACAACAGGTCCAGTGGGGTGCCTTCCCTAGTCAGCTCATTCACCAGCTGTGTTAGGAAATTTTCTTCCACACACTCCAGAAACCTCTTAGAGTGTTTCTTCTCCTCTGTATTATATTTCCAGCGTACATCTGGTAGAATGAAGTCCCCCATGAGGACCAGGTCTGGCAGTTGTGACGCTTCTCCCAGCTGCTTGTAGAATCTGCCTCTTCATCCTGGTTGTGTGGTCTATAACAGACTCACACCGTGATATCTCTCTCCTTGGCCTTCGCCCTGGTTCTGACCCATAAACACTCAACCCTATTGTCACCATCATTAATCTCTAGACAATCCAAACACTCCCTAACATGCAGAGCTACCTCACTGTCTCTCTGCCTTGCCTGTCCCTGCTGAAGTGTTTATAGACATCTGTTGCAGCACTCCGGTTGCACAAGTCATCCCACCATGTTTCCATGATGGCAACTATATCACAGTTTTCCTGCTGTACAATGTTCCTCCTGTTTGTTGCCCATGCTATGTGCATTGGTGTAGAGGCACTTCAGCTGGGCTGCTGTCCGTGTCACCTCCTTAGAGGAACACCCCCTGATTCCTTTGAGGTGTTTCACTGGTGTTCCCCTCTTGGCTCCTATTTCCTCAGCAGCCCCAGCTCATCTCCGAACAACTTCAGCTGTGCTCCAGTGAAATAAGCGCATCTCAGAGACACAGGCTGAGTGCCCTCGCTAGCACCCCATCCCTCTAACCTTGGTGTGTCGTCCCTCAGCTTGTCTTGGACAAGCCTGATATTAACCCCCTCCCCCTTCAAGTTTGTTTAAAGCTGCCAATGATGAGTCCTGCAAGCTCATGAGCAAAGACCCACTTTCTCCTTTGCGAAAGATGAATCCCATCAGGTGCCAGCAAGCCTAGTGCAGTGTAGGCCATGCCATTATCAAACAAAAAGACCAATGTCTGTGGGAAGCAGCATAAAATTACAACTTCATTATCTGGAAAAAAAAACCCAAACTGAGCACAAAATGGGAGATACTGGCACTGTGGTTGCTGTTTGGTGCAATGTAGTGTTGAATTCAGGTGTAGTGTTTCAGCGGTGGGTTAGAAAATTGGTGGAATAGTACATATTTTAACTAAAAAAGAAACCAACATTTGCAGCATGTAGGAAGCCAGTGACCACAAAGTGGTTCTGCAACACCCAGAAAATTAGTCAAATCAAAGCACCCAGAGCCTTGTTAATGTGGTTGTTTTACTATCATTTTCTAACACAAAAGCAAGCACTTGAAACTTTTTGATTGAATTCCTAAGCCTCTGTCCCAGTTTTTGGCTGAGCTTTTGTTTCAGCAGACAATGAACCTGTAAGAATTTCAAAATGCTGGGAGTGCTGTTGTTTTCCTCAGATGTCTCAAGACAAAGGTAGAAATTAGCTCTTGGGACTTTTTTGAGAAAATACAGCTGTAAATGTGTTGTAAATGTGGATGCCACATAACTGTACAAATGTGTCATAGAAACCTACCATTTACCAGCCCTTATTTATAGGGAAGTCTAATGCTGCCTTATCCTCTTCATAATACCACACCTCGATATAGCCAGGCGTAATTACTCCAGTACCAGATCTGCTGTAGATGATAACTTCTTTGTCAGCTGAACATCTCTGTCTCATCACTGAAACATGACAGCTAAATTCAACAATGAAAGCTCTACTATGTAGTCATATAGTTATTATCAGAACTGCTTAGCGCATCACTACTTTGAGTAACGTCTCACAGGTTTAAAATACAATGAACTAATTCTGTAATCTTTTAACCTCCCTGATACAGTAGTTCTATGGAAACATGAGCTCAGAGTGTTGCAGTGGTCAAAAAAGCAAATAAAATATAAGGAATTGTTAGGAAAGGAATAGAAAGAGAAGTAAAAACCTGTAATTAAGCTAGTACATGATTCCTTGTTTCATAATCTATGTACTTTGCTATCTCGAAAGAAAGGAACATGGGCAATAAGGCTGAACGAAGATACAGAGCAGCATTCATACAAGAAATAACTGAGTATGGTGGACCTCCTCAGCCTACAAAAGAGAAAGTTTAGGATTATGATAAAGATCTGCAAAATAATGAGTGCCATAGAGAAGGTAAATAGGGGTCTATCCATCCATCCATCCATCAGATGGTCCCTCTCTATTATCATCTAGTAGCAGAGAATTTCAAAACAAAAAAAGTGGTTCTTTATGCAACATGTTTTATGACTGTGGAGTTTTCTGCCAAAAGATGCTTTGTTTGCAAAACATTTATATAGGTCAACAGACAGATTGGATGAGCACTTCGGAAATAAATCTGAAAGTAGCTGGAGGCAAACAGAATATTATGAGTGAAATATCATACATGCTTGCTCTGATGCTCTTTTTCCTTATATGTCCACAGGTGGACACTTCTTGAGGCAGTACTGGTCTAGATGGACTCTCAAAGCAGTGTGGCTGGTGTTATTTGTGATGAAAACTATGACAAAAGATGTGTCTTAGAAGTACTTACCTGCAGCGATGCTGCCATCAAAGAATGTGGGTTTCCCAGTTGTCTGGAATTTAAAGAAAAAGAGGAGGGCAAATTCAGGATAATATTTTGTGTTTAAACATGCATGACCAGAAAGTTTTCCACATGGAAATCACTTATCTTGCATTTCATTTTGTTGTCTTAAGAGGACCAATTTAGTGTAGAATTCTAGCATAATGTGCCTGGGGATATTGACTCATACAGCAGATGGACATATAGGAGCTTTGAAAATGAGGAACAATAAATAAGTCTTCTTCAAACTTTGTAATTAAATTGATCTTACTCTCTTCTGGTAGTTTGATGGTGATCCATAAATCTGGGCAAGACATAAAGCTGATCATTTGCCATTATTTAGTGCCCCATAATATTTTAAACTCTGATCTTGGAAAGTGAAAACACCCCTGTAGCATCTAAAGACTTGCACAATTGCAGGGCTTAGCACTTATCCAAATTGGTGATTAGCAAGTACAGAGATGTTAGCCCTATGGTCCTTGGCAAATTATAACAAAGTGAAAGTACTGTTTATGGTAGTGCCTACATTTTCCCTCTGGTGTTATAGGGATACAATATTATTCAAACCTCCTCCCAGAGAAGTAATGTGCTGACGAAGTCAGAGTGATTCATGTTTCATACCCTATGTGTGGATGTATTCCAATAAAACAGAAATCCTGAGAAGGACTGAATGGAAGTACTGCAGAACTGAGCTCTACTAGATAAATATTAAGTGTAATGCACTGGCTTTGTATAAGGGACCCAAACATAAAGCACTTTTTTGTCATCTGTCTAATATATAGACAGATAAACAGACTCTACTGAATGGCTTAAAATCATAGCCTGTGACAATAGATATTGTGTATTCTGAGTATGGAAAAATAAGAACAAGCTTTTCCTATACAGCTCATTAAAATGCTTCATGAGCTTTTGGTGAGGGAATGGCAGAACGAAGAGCACTTAAGGGGAAGGAATCCTCACAGCATAAGAAGGTCACTTATTGAACTTCCCTAAAATTCAAGGAGAAAAATAATTAAATCATTTCTTTCCCCATCTACTCACATATTTTTTTATACGCTTATAAAAGGATATATAAAATTTGCAGATGATACAATATATTTCCCATATTGGCAGCTCTGAGCATCTTGACTGTAGACAATGCAGTCAGCAAATTCAATAGGATGATGTCAGTTTACTCCTGATGAAGTCTGGGTATGATTTTTGGAGCCTTCATAATCTGTCTGGACCATGGACACAGACGTATATTTCACATGACATCTGGATAATTTAAAAAGCTCTTTTGGATTAAACACTGCCATGATATAGTAAAATATTAGGAGATGACTGCAGTTATAAAAAAAATGTAGCTTTTTTTAGAAGCTATCTCTGGAACCTTTTGACTACCAAAATAAGATCTAAGATCTTTCAGGCCAAAATCTCTCAGCAAGCCCAGATATGGGCCTAGTCATTGCATCAAAGACAGAGGGATGAATGTGGATTTCTGGTGGTGCAGCAGAAGAGGGCTTGCCTGTGCAGGCTGCGAGAACAGCCCAGCAGCTTTCCCCTGTCTGACTCAGCACGTGTTTCCATGACAGTCTGGGCCCCAATGTGGGGAATGCTCTGGGGTGAACAAGAAGGGCCAGTTTTACATTCCCCTTTACTCCACTGCTGTGACTTTTACATTCCTCACTTCTGTGTGTTGGCAGCAAGTATTGATATAGATTTGAACTTTCAAGCTTGAATTATTTTTATTAACAGAGAGTTCTCTGTACCAGGCTGCTCTTAGGGTGGGAGAAAAGAAAAAAAAAATAAAATTCTAATTCTGCATAGTCAGTTCTCACCTCCCTGGCAGAGAAGCAAAAGATTTCAACAAGTTTTTTCATATGTTGTGCACTTGACCTTGTGAATTCTCCAAAATGTTTGGCAGCAAGCTCTGGGTTGCCTAAACCCTGTTTCTGCTGGGAGTTGTGTTTGGTTCACTATAACAAATCACAACAATATTTTGAAGCATAAACGCCACTGATAGTTCCTGTATTTTATTTTGCTAAGGATTTAATTCTCACTGAATGCCCTTCTATACCAGAAATTGATTAGTAATTCTAGTGAAACCCCAAGTAGGTAACCTGTGCTTATGTCTGATTAATAGAGAACAAAAGGTTATCTCGTTATACTATACTTCTGCAGCATTTTATGATCGTGAGCATAGTTTGATTGTGTTGGGTTGATATGAATAAACTATGTAATACCTGATGTTCTTTTGTTGGCATTAGATTTTTATGATTTTATGTTTTTGAGATGGTAAATAAAACGTTTTAAATTTTTTTATTAATGGCCGTTATTCTCAGTAACATTGCACGGGTGTACTTGAGGATGTACTATGAAGGCGATGGGGTTGTACATGCGTAAACAAAGGAAAAATATAAGGGTAATAGAGGAAAAGAAATGTGTCTGCAGAATATTTATGAATATTGGTAATGCACAAATGATGAAAAACAAAGATTAAACATGCAGGCCGTCAGCTGCGTCTGGGGACAAGAGAAGGAAAAATAGCTTGGAAGTTTGCTTTAGCAATAATGAAGACCTTCACAAGTTAAAATAAAATTGAATTTTTAAATAAAAATAGCAATTAAAAATAAAATTGGATATATGAAGCATTGGTACCTGCTCAGGTTAAAAAGAGTACTGATTGTTATGCCTGCAGTGTATTCTAAATCGTTTGCTCCCTGTGCTTGTGACAGTGTATCTATTTGTAGTCAGTAAAACAGTTTGCAACATCAAGGAGTGAGATTTTTGAATCTTTTAGCTAGAGTTCCATTGTTTGTATAAAGGTTGCTGGGGTTGTCTCCCCTTGCTTTCCTAGTAAAATAATTACATTTGTTTAAAAGCTGCACAGAACTTCAGTAACTCACACACCAAACAAAATGTAAATGGTTCCATGACCCTGTTAACCCACTTAAGCTGACGTCTATTATTACCAGTTCTGCTTATGGTTAGGGGAAATTGCTGCTTTTTTTCCTCTGCAAACAGTTGTTACATCTTGGGTCAAGCCAGTTGTTCAAGACCCAAATAAAGAGGAAGACTGATTTTATGGTATGAGTCACTGAGCTTATGATGCAAGTGGTGTCTTTTTGTTTGTGCTGGGAAGTTTGAAGGGTAAATGAGTGAGCACAGCATCAAACTGTGTATCCAGTAAACACGTCGGGATACTCGCCGTGACATACATAGGCAAGACCAATGACATCTATTCTGAAACTTCCCACTGATAATTGAAACTGGAAGAATGTCATGCTGCTTTTTCTAATAGTATATAGATTCACAATAGGTTTCTGTTACTGTGTTGAACTTTGTCATGTCAGCTAAGTTTAATGAATATTAATGCAACTTGTAAAAAAATTAAAAGTGCTTCAATGTTTTGGTATTCCCATTTTGGGTTTTGTCTGCTTTTGGGGGATATAGTACATCAATTTCTATCCAAAACACAGATGTGAAATTCTTAGCATCATTACAAACTCTTTAAATTGTAACGTTTTATTTTTCGTATTTCTCCTTTTTCCTTTTTCCTGTGTGAGATGGAAACTGTGATGAGAACTGTAATCCTTTGTCGACTGCCATCTTCTACTTTTGGATTGATGATTTATCTGAGAGATTTTTCAAAAGGTATATGGACACACAGGGCTGCCACTAAAGCACTTAATGGGATCTTTTCAGAAGTTTCTGATCTACCTTGTTTCACTGGGAGATAGGACCATCCTACTAGGCCACCAGGCATTGATTTGTTTCTTCATAACCCTGCCAAAAATGTGTTATAAACCTGGCCTTTGATCCTTACTACTGTAAGTATCTAATCTCATTATATTTATACACTATTGCACATGGAGTCTGGACGAAATCTCTCTCTTGGGAACTTACTATTTAGTCTTCATATTTCTATATTTTTCTTCCATGTGCTTTTTCCTTGGTTGTTAGTGACTACTAAACCTGCTATCCAGACTAGGGAGAATCCCATAAAAGTACCTTCTTTTTCTCTCCGACTCTTAATTGCCCTTTTGCCTCACCCTTTCCAGATAAGTGATAAGGGAAGGTGATAAGAGTGACCCCTCAGGCCCTTCCCAGCAGAGGAAGACCAAAAGCTAACATGTCAAGTCACCTTAACCTCATCAAGGAATAAGCAGAAGAGCTCATCTGGGCATTTTCCAGAGAACCAAGTCAAGAAATGCTCTGGCATCTGAGGAATTGCACCTACATCTGTTGATCATATACAGTGTAGGTGACAAAGATAGGGTCTTCCTGCCTCTCTGCCCACATACCCCCTCCACCTACTTGACAGATTGCAAAAGCGAAAGGGTCTTCTTTAAAAGAGAGGCATGAACTTCTGCCTCCTCTCCTCCCTGCAGTTCTGCTAGTTGGGGATGTGCTCAGTAACTCTTTGCCTCTGCCCTCTCAAAGCCTGTATGAGGGCTTCTTTTCCCATGGAGGTATGCTGTGCTTCCCACCATCTGCAGCTTTGTTGGGGAAGTGCTACCATAGATGTGTAATGCCATTCTTGTGGTAGAGGAATTTTGTTTTTATTTGCCCTTGGAGTTGTGCTCCTGCAGCCATACCAATTGCTCCAATCAAAGCTAATCCTTAATCTTTCCAATTTCTAATTCATCATATGCAAATATATGCTAAAGTCTACAAAGTTTGCTTGAATTACTGTGCTGCCTTCTTCATAGAAGTTGATGGTAGAGTGATTAAGGGTGAGGAAAGGGTGCTGATATGGATTTTTTTCTCTTACTGTAAAGCAGCTGACAAGACAGCAGAGGTTCTTCTGGCTCTTTGGAAATACCCAGCTGTGAGCAGCCAGTTCAGATTCACTCAGCAGTGATCTGGGCATATTTTCCTTCTCATGGCCATGTCCCAGGATCATAAGAACTGGAATGTGGTTTCTGTCACACATACAATGTGTACTAACTGTTGCTAGGCTGCATTGAGCTACTTAGTGGCACCAATGTACCATAGAAAGGAAAAAAAAAAGCCCTCTGCTACGATTCATGTTTTCTTACAAGAAGTAATTTCAAAACATAACTTTGGGACTAAATCCTGAAGATTCTCCATACCTTTACTGATATGCCCAGGACCCTGATTTTTCATGGCTATTCAATATCTAAAGCCTTTCTTCAGCTCATTGTTGATAAATACTAGAAAAGATGTGTCTGCTTCCCAACATCTTCAGAAGCAAGCTCAGTATCCTATAGGGTTAAACATTAAGACAAGCTGTCTTTCCTTCTGTGTTATTACTTAAGTGGAGGAAGCTACAAGAAGAATAAAAAAATAGCACTGAGATGTATGCAAGTTGTAATGCATGCTGGCAGAAAGGAAAAGCCCTTACGGTTGGAAATAAACACAGAAGTGTAGGTCTTTCTTTTTCATCTGATAATTCTTTTGTTAATGTCATTTCTGACTGGTTTTTACGTTTTAGCAGCAGTGTAAATGCTCTTCAGCATTCTTGTTTGAAGTATTTACATCAGTGTGATTTGTCAATGATATGCTAATTTTCTTTAGCATTATACTAAGTACATGTTAGCCTAATTTCGAAGAAGAGCACTAATCAAAGCCTCTGAACATTAACATGTAGAACTGTTCTTAGAATCTGTTACAGAGGACAGCTAGTGTAAAAGTACAGAAGTGTCCAAGCAAGGACTCCTGATTGTGAAGAATTCATGGTAGAAAATAAAGTAGTTACTCTACAGCTAGGTTATAAAGACAACCCATAATAGTTCAGTAGAGTACATCATCTGGATCTAAATAATTCCAGACTTACTAAGTATCTTGCAGTGGTGTTGTCTTTTGTGTTGTTTAGAAAACTATTGCCAAGTCAGAGGTCTGGAGCTTACTATAACTGTGTGTCATATATACAATAAAAAATAGCTGATTGAAATCTTAACCAAAAACAAGAAGCAAAAACTGCCTTGATGATCACAGACATAACAAGAAATAACAGGCAACTCTTTGTGTAACCACTGTCTTTGAAAATGACTTTTTAGATTTATCATTGCCCTTTTACACAAGGTTATGAGTTGCTAATTTTTTTTCTTAAGAAACTGCCTTTAGAAACAGCCACTGTTCTGACAAAGAAGTCTTTCAGACATGCTCTGTGCCTTTGTTGGATATTTAACCTTTTTCCTCCAGGAGTGGCAAAAGAGAAATAGTGTTGATTCCACTTTTTATAAATGTACCTTTATACAATGTGTAGTATATATAGTTCTAATGATGCACACTTGCAGACCTGGCAAGACAACTAAGACAAAGCATTTATAAAACATGGTCCAAATTCTCAGGTTTATTAAAAAAAATGCTAAAAATAAGTTTTAACAAGAACTGAGAGAGGACAATTTAAGAAAGTGTGGGTAAAGAAAGTTGATAAAACATTTTACATCCCACTAGTTGTTTTAGGTGTTACCCTACTCCTGCAATTCCTGAGGTTTAAAAAGTACATTTTTATTTTCAAGAGTTTTCCTCAGTATTTGCAGATCTCTGTGGATAATAAATTATACCCAGCTGTGGACAGAATTCCAATTTGCTTGAAACTATTAGTGATAAATCTTGATATAATTTCTAGAAATTTGGAAAGATTATTTGTAAGGCATTACAACTTCAAATCCTTTCAACTTGATCAGAAAATAGAACCCTCATTTTTTGACATTAAATTGCTATATTAAACAACTTTATTATCTTATGAGCGAATCAAATTACTAACTTTTGAACCCATAATAAGCTTTTTAATTGATGCAAGGACATAAAGAATATAATGACTAATTCTTGCAGTAAATCTTTTGTACTCAGCTATTGCACTGATTTTAATTACCTTTTCCTGAGAGCAAAACCTGCACTGCTGAGCAATAGCTGCAGTTACAGTGAGCTACATTTATCATAGAATCATAGAATGGTTTAGGTTGGAGAGGACCCTTAAAGATCATCTAGTCCATCGCCCCTGCCATGGTCAGGGACATCTTGCACTAGATCAGGCTGCCCAAAGCCCCATCCAAACTGACCTTCAACACTGCCAGGGATGGGACGTCCACAGCCTCTCTGGGTGACCTGATCCACTGTCTCACCACCCTCATCATAAAATATTTCTTCCTTATGTCCAGTCTAAATCAGTTTGAAACCATTACGCCTTGTCCTGGCACTACAAACTTTGGTAAAAAGTCTCTCTCCATCTTTCTTATAAGGCCCCTTTATATATTAAAAGGCTGCATTAAGGTGTCCCAAGAGCCTTCCCTTCTTCAGTCTGAGCAACACCAACTCTCTTAGCTTTTTTTCATAGCAGTGTTCCAGCCCTCTGATCATTTTTTTGTGGCCATTCTCTGGAACTGCTCTAACAGGTCTTCTCTTTCTTGTTCTGGGGACCCAAGAGCTGGATGCAGTGCTCCAGCTGGGGTCTCATGAGAATAGACTGAGGGGGAAAATCACTTCTGGCCATGGTTTTTCTTTATGCAGCCATGATATGATTGGCTTTCTGGGTTGCAAGTGCACATTGCTGGCTCATTTCTAATTTTTTCATCCACCAGGATCCCCAAGTCCTTCTCAGTGGGGCTGTTCTCAATCTCTTCATCCCCCTTTTTGTACTGATACTGGGGATTGTCCTGACCCAGGTTCAGGACCTTGTACTTGGCCTTGTTGAACTTCATGAGGCTCGCATGGGCCCACTCCTCAGGCTTGTCAAGGTCCCCCTGGGTGGCATCCCTTCCCTGAAGCCTATCAGCTGCATCAGTCAGCTCAGAATCATCTGCAAATTTGCTGAGGGTGCACTCAATCCCACTGTCTATGCCATTGATGAAGGTATTAAATAGTTTTGGTCCCAGTATGGGCCCTTGAGGGACACCACTTGCTACTGATCTCCATTTGACCATAGGGCCATTGACTACAATTCTTTCGATGTGGCCATCCAGCCAATTCCTTATGATCTAATAGTCCATACAACAAACCCATATCTCTCCAATTTAGAAGTAAGAATGTTGTGGGGCACCATATCAAAGGCCTTACAGAAGTCCAGGTAGATGTCAGTTGCTCTTCCCTTGTCCATTGATGTAGCGAGTCCATTGTAGAAGGCCGCTAAATTTGTCAGGCATGATTTGCCCTTTATGAAGCTGTGTTGGCTGTCTCTAATCACTTCCCTGTGTTCCACATGCTTCAACATAACTTCCATGAGGATCTGTTCCATGATCTTACTGGGCACTGAAGTAAGGCCAACTGGTCATTAGTTCCCAGGGTCATCCTTACTACCCTTTTGAAGTCATGGATGAAGTTACATTTGCCTCTGAGCTAAATAGAGAACTCTCTTCTAAATGTTTTCCAAACCTGCTGGCTCAATGCAAAGATGAATCCATCTTTTTCAACCAGCCGAGGTGGCATTTTTGTCCAGTGGCACTTCCAAAAGGTAATGGAAAGCCAACTAGTTAATTTAGGAGAGTTTTAAGTTCCTGTTTTTAGTCAAGAATGTATTTTTCATCTTACCTCCACCATATAGAGCAGAAGGGAAACATCAGTTTTATATTTAGCCTCTCTACCTTTGAAAACAGGTGCTTTCTGAGCACCTGCAGGTGACTTCTGACTTTGCCAGTCTTGGGATTTTCACACAGCTTTTCTTAAATTCTGAACTTGGAAAAAGCGTGAAATGGTTTTAGTTACAATTTTATGGACTGTGCAACTTTTCTTATTTACAGAATTTTTTTGGTGGTGGTTTAATTTGGTTTTAGTCTTTGTGAAACAATAACACAAGAGTTTCAAAACCATTTTTTCCATTACATTTTTTACTTAAAAACAGATTAAAGGGGTTTGACAGTGGACACATTTTTATGTTGAAAGAAAAATCTGAGGAAAAAGGAATTCCTGTAATTTTAAATTTTATTAATTTTAATCCAGCAGACTAATGCAGATCTAAATTGTATTACTGAAAAATTGTAAATGCACATGCGGGAGAAATTAGTCCTTAGTTGTGTTCTTAAATACAATTTTTGTTCTCCAAAATTAAAATTTTAGTGTTGTAAAGTAACACGGTAAGTAAGGCAAGGGGCAACTAATAACATCATGTGCATTTTGATACATTTGCCTAGATGAGAAACAGTTTGCTTTAATCTTTCCAGCAAAATAAGTCTTGTTTCTCTTCTCCCATACATGTACCCTATATCTCAGCTGACTTCAGGAGAGTTACTGTACCATTAGAAATGTATGTGGTTCCTAGCATGGGTTTGGCATTTGGCTTGGGCAAGTTTTGGAGGGGATTAATGTTTATGTGTACCAATGTTATGAGAACATAAGGTAAGAAATGCTAAATATGAAATCAGAGTGAAAACAAAGATTTGTTCCATATCATCTGTCTGCTGTTCTAATAGTTCTGTCTTCCAATGTCATTATTTTTTAACTGCAAAGATGTCTGACAAGCTTTTAGATGCTTTGATAAACATTAGGCTCTTCTAGTCTTTTTCTGTCCTTCAGAAGATGATCTTAATAAAATTTCTATGCATTCACACTTACTAAAGCTAACACAGCTTTTACATGAGCCAAGTAAGAATAAATTGGTATGTGTTTCTTCCAAAGATATGATTTTTTCTTTGCCTTGCTAATACCAATAGCATTTTTTTTTCTGTGAATTTAGTTTAAATTGGCTGGAAAATTAAAGCTGAAACCAAGAAGTTGACCTGAAATTCATTAAAAGTATATATAATCTGTTTATTATAAATTCTGCCATTACAGGGAATGAAAATGAATTCACAAAGTTGGGACACACAAAGCTAAATTGTTACCAGATTTTTCTTCCTACCTGAAAGAAATCAAATTACAGTGTTCATGTGGGAGAAATACGTAGCCAAATACATATGCACATTGCCTTGCTTTTCATTCCCTTCCAGCCAAGTATTTTCTCCTTTCACAGCTGGCTGACCTAATGGAGGCTCAAAGGCTAATGCAGGAATCGTACCCTGAAGGATTAGCTGTGCCATTTAGCGCTGGCTCTCTGCACAGGGAAGCACAGCTCCATACCTCTCTAAAAGGTAAACTTCTAGCACAGCTCTCTGTGTATTGTGTCATCAAACATGCCAAGCCAGAGCTTTTGGCTTGGTTTTTTTTTTTTTTTTGGTCTCCAGAATATTCAGCTTCCTTTCCTTTTTTAGGCAGTGAATATGTAGGAAGTGGGGTGAGCTTCTAGCCTGAGCCACTCCCTTCCTTTTTTAGGCCATGCGGCTGTGCGTTTGCTTTTATGAACACGTGCAGATAGACTTGAACTTGTTTTGTCTATACTTCAGGGTAGGTGGATGTAAGCCAGCTCCAGTCTGTCAGTGAGCTGGCTACGTTAGTATAGCACTGTACTGAACCTGCTGAGCTCTGCTGAGACTCTGCAGTTATCGCTGATGTGCAATGACACGCTCATGCATCTTCATAGTTTAAGAGATTGGATAAGGGTTGGGCCTGGCCAAATCAAAATCTCGATAGAGTAAGTATAGATGTACTCCCAATTTGTGTCTACATCTTTATCCCACTGTTGCACAAGGGGAAAAAAAAACAGAAATGAAGGGAAGCCTCCTATACATACTTCCATTTCCTTGCTATTTAAACTTCAAGCAGTAGGGGGTCAAGCTAGCCCTAAAAGAGCTGTGAGAGAAATTAAGGACCATTTGTGCTTATTTAATCAATGGAAAATTGTGTTTGGTTTCATTTTACATTGCTTTTGTCTTTAATTGGTAATAGCTTAGAACAGACAATTTAATCAAGCTCCTTTAGATTATTCAGGATGTGTCTCATGGATATATTTAGATATTTAGTGCAGATGTCAACACCTATGCTTTAGGTGGGTGTCTACTCTGGTATCTAATGCTGTAATTAAGCCCTCTTCCTTCTGAGATTAATAAACCTATAAAGAATAGATGTCAGACAAAAGCATACTGTTAGAAAGGGGAACTAATTGTACTGTAATTATATCAATAGCACCTAGGAGTGCCAGATAACAGGTGACATCTTGTTCAAAGACATATGTGGGGAAATATGGGGAAGAATGTGAATTTGTATAAGATTCATGAAGCCATGTAGTCATTTTGTGTCACAAAAAACCCCAACAAACATGTTCATCCTCTATATATAATCCTAAATAAACTTAAGTTGAAAGAATGAACTATCTTGAGCCACAGTACCAGACAAGAACAAAATTATTCCCCCAAAGTTGTGATTTGGGACATGAAAATTATTTATGCCTGTAAGGCTGCCAGTTAATTTTCTTCCTTTATTCTGAAGAGAAGATGCTCCAGGGCTGCTCCAATAAACAACACAGATGAAACTGCACCAGATTCAGTTCCCTTATGCTACATGCCCCTTTCATACTACACCAGCAAGCCTCCATCCCTACCTGCTTCCAGCAACACAACTCTAATGTCATTTCACACACACTTCACTGAAAAAAGCTATACATATAGTAGCTCTGTATTGAGAGAACAGAAGGAACGCATGCAGCCAGGGATTTGAGTGTCTCTCCAGTGCTTGTAGTGTGGTTTCACCAGTGTGCTTTAAGGAAAGTATTAGCATGTTCACAAGCCACTCTGCATTATTTGGCTTGGAGAATCAGGGACTGCTGCCTGGCAGAAGCATTTACAACAGTAAGTGCAGCAGTAATATATTTTAAGATGAGGTTGTATAAAACACCTTTAATTCAGGTTACTCCATTCTGGCTACCTGTATTTACAAAGGGAACTCTGAACTTCAGAACTGAATCTCTGAAATATCATTTGGCCCAGCCAAAAACTGATGTAGTATGAAATATAGGTCTCAAGGGAAGCTTTGGATGTCAAGGATCTGCCTAAGAAGTAGCACATTTCAGCAACTGAATGTCGAACGGAAGATGGAAACAGTATGTAGAAGTGCGAACACACATCTGTGGATCTGTAAATACTTCATTCCCTGAGAAATGTAATGCCATTAGTCCCAAAGCTATTCAGACCACAAGTTTACTAACTGCTTTCTTCTGGAAAAAGTCAGGGTCAGATTTGGAAGCAGGGTGATGGAGGCAATGTGTTGCATGCTTTCTCCTTTATAGTCTGGACAAGCCATTCACCCACCACTCCCAGGTACTTCCACTCTCCTACAGAAATATGAACAGGGATTTTCAGTCTTTCAGAAAAAATCCCTTATCCTTTATGCTGCTGACTTTCTTGAGCTGGTTATTCTTCTGCCTTTCACGTTTCAGCTGTCTCATTTTGAGTAGAATGCAAAACCAAGGAGAATTTTTTGTTGGCTTAAACATTGCCACATTCCCTCAGAATGGTTTATCTTTCTAAATGTTTCATAATTTTTACAAGATAAAACATGACAGAAGAAGACATTAATAACGCTGAATGACAGAATCCCTGGGATCTAGCAGTTGTGGCACTTCCCTGGAAAGTAGGAAATGTAGTTCAACACTCAAAAGGAAAAATTAGCCTGAGTCACCCTTATAAATGTAATGGATATCCAAGTGAAATCTTTATTTCAGCCCAAGCTTTCCCTCCCCACCCCAGCCTTTTAAACAAAAGTAATCTTGTGTCAGGCGTAATTTTAAAGGGGGGAGAGGACTGGCTTGTCAGTTAGAAAAAAAGCAACAATTGCACAGTCCATCTGAAGGGAAAGACCTTACTGAGAGAGGGTGGAAATATAAACATTGGTCTGTTTAGATTTAACTGATCTAAAAATTGGGATGATTGGTTTTGATACTTGCTCACAGCTTGCTGCAACTTACTGATATTTTTTTCTTAATTACATTTGCAAGCTATTGTTCAATTGGAAATTATTAAAAAATTACTTAGGAGAGATATGGGTGGCATCCTCACTTCGGTAATGTCAATGGAAATATATCATTGGGATAAGTTTAATCCGATAAAGACAAAATACTCAAACTGAAGCTGATTTAAACCATACAGCTTGGCCGGAAATTGTTTATACATATTATACATTGCAGAGCAATGTGGAGATTTCAAAGCTGTCATTAAATTAGTAGGTTCAGTCTTGCTACAGCGACACAGAAGCCAACACATATGTTGGTGTCTAAGCAAGTGATGCAGATAGCCTGAATTAGATTTATCTTAACAGCTGCACCTTCCTACCCAATACCTAGATAGTTATCTAAGGTCTGTTTGTAATCTTTGAAGAATAGAAACTTAGGGAACAATTAATCTCCTTGTAAAGTAAAAAGCTAATGTAAGTCAGATGACCTGCACCCCACCTGTTTATTTCTATTGACTTTGTAGAAATGGTGACTAGATCAGATATACAAAACTATTATATACCTGCATAGATACGTGGGTGAATAGCACTGTCCTTGTCCTTGACCTTGTCTTTGTCTCCTATGCATCTGTGAGATTTTTATCTCTTTGTTGCTTACAGCTGCACCAAAAATACCTTGAGCCATGTCTTTCTTCAGGGTCTTTCTTGAATTGTTTTCTTATGGATCTGTCAGAGGTAGAAATAGGCAAATCCAAGCTTTTATGAAGTTTCATGGGTCTGGTTTGGAAATAGAGAAGGAAGGGGAATGGTTGGGGAATGGACCCTTAACTGTTTTTTTCCGGATGCTTCACCACTCTGAATGAACTGGAGTGCAGCACAGTGACACACCTCTCTGTAATTGTTATTAGAAATCATAAGGCTGCAAACCTTCATTAATTTTAATAAATGGGGATTGCAAGAAAGGCAGTGCAATGCCTAAAGGGAAAGGTTTTAATTTCTGATTGCGTCTTCATTCTTTAAAAGAATAAATAAGATTAATAGTGTTTCCTTGTAGTTGGTACTGTTCTTTCCAGTATGATTGTTAGGAAACAAAAATTCAAAGTTTTTTAATTTAAAAAAATAAAAACCAAACTAAAAATTAAGATAGCTTTTAGCACTTTATAAGAATTCTTTGGGCCTTCTGTGTCTGCAAAAACCTCATGGAAATTTCCCAGTAGAGGACTGTATCATGTAGTTTCCAAGACTTAGAAATGTTAACTATACTGCAATTTCTAGCTAACAATTAAAAATGCATTAAAATAAAAAAAAAAAAATTACATTAATTTTTTAAAATTTAGTTTTAGGTCAGATTGGCCAATAAGAGGAGTGTCTTTTAAATTATTAATTTTTCATTACTCTATTTATTATTCTGTTGGATTTCCAGTGACTACTTTTTGCTTTCACTTTGAAGGTATTTACTGTATTTGGTATTTAAAAAACCTTAACAGCTATGTTCCCTTGCACCAATGGTTCCCATACAGTTCAAGTTTAGATCCAAATTTGAATCCAGACGTGAGGAAATCCTACATCAAAGGATTCTGAAGCACTTCTAATTGGTACAAAAAATGGAGAACATAGTTGTGCGGTTGTCTCCTGAAAAACCTGGCATGATGAGCAGTATCCCAGAACTACTTGGTGTAGTGAAACCAACCTAGGCTGTCTCTCATACTACAGCTTGAAGAGTCTCATGTAAAATACTTTACTCCTGGGGCTTCCTAAACCTCTGAAGCAATTAAAGATTATAACTATGAGTTTTGCATTCAAGGTTTAAGTGGTGGAATAAAGAATACAACCTTGAAGTTTGATTTGCAAATTTTCAGGATTTTTAGTCTGAACATAGTTACAGGATATCTGCTTTACTCAAAGCGTTCAGGAAGCAAAACCTAATTTTCCTTTTTCCCCTTAAATATAGGAATTCATTTGAATGGATATACTAATTTTACTGTTATAACTAAAAGCCATGGTAGATTGTCATTCCCAGTTTAGATTCAAATACAGGCAACTTTGGATATAAAACCAAACTGAATCCAAACTCTATTTTTTAACTGAATCTCAATTCCAAATTCTTAGATTTTTCTCTTCCAATAAAATTAATGAAAGACATATGAAAATATGTTAAAGGAGAAGAGTATTCATGCTGAGTTAAATATGAAAGCAGTTGGGAAGCCTATAGGCTCAATGCCAGCTGAAAGATCTTCCAAATTCTGTCTGAGCATCTAGAGTTTGAGACAGATATGGGATTTCCAGGCCTCAAAATGCGTATTTATGTACCAAGGGATGACAGAGTTAAGAAGGTGAAGAGGAGTAAAACAGTCAGGAAAGTAACAGGAAAAATGATCATTTTACACTGCACATTCTTTGTTTAGTGGTCCATACAACACCTCAGAAGCTGCCTATAGACTTGGCAGCAGAAGAGGAAGCTAATATGAGTTCTATGTTATGCTCAGAGGAGAGGAAACAATAGAGACATTAAAAATAAAAAATTCCTCCAGATAACCAAGTGCCAGGTTGTGAAATAATATTTGGTGCAGCTCAAGAAGAGTAACAGGGTTTTAATCCATGCCAGTATGATATGGAAAACCTGTTTGAAACTATGCTCAGTCCTGACCTCAGGCTGGAGGACCTCATCACTAGAACACCGTTCAAGGGTTCAGTGTTTTCAAGATTATATGGAATCTTATTGTGAAACAGCATCTCTTTTCCAGCCTGCCATGTATGGACACTGCAATTTTGCAGTCAGAATGCTTTTTGGCAGAATAATGTAATTCACATCCACAGTAGATTATTGTAAACCGTACAGACACCTTTTATGAAGGGTTTCGTTGTCCACTTGAGAAACAAATCTGGAATACAAATACAAACATTTCATGTTTTTTTTCCCTGGGAAAATAACATATGGATGGACACTGTAAGTGAGAAGAGAGGAAAGGGAAATACTTTCAACAATAGTAGGATTGTAAAATTCCAGGGAGTAGGAAGGTGGTTGGTTCACACAGCTAGAAGATAGACAAGGTTGGCTATAGACTCCTTATAATGATGTTAAGTAATGGACATGCATGCTATGTCTTTAACAACATAAGGGAGAAATAAAGCATCGCCAATATAGTTGAAGTGGTTTTGTACCATGAGGTGTTTCAATTTGAAATTTTGAGCTGCTGTGTCTGTCTCATTCACACTGCACGACTAAAAGGTGCAGGGTTTCATAGGTCAGAGTACAGATAAGTCAGTGTTAAGCATTGAAAGGGGAATTTAAATAAATTTAAAAAAAACCACCAAACCAAAATTACTTGGGTTTGTGAGAGTGTGTTTAGAAAATATTATTGTATCTTCTGCCTGTGGCTTGACTAGTCTGTCAGACTTCCAATGACATTCTGAGGTCAAGCCACAAATTTGTATTTGTAAACAGATTCACTTGTCTGTAACGTGTGCTAATGGGAGAAAGACAATGTGCCCAGGCCTTTGTGTTCTCCTTTGCAGAAAATGGTTTTCTGATCAACAACAGAGTACTTATGTCTTATGTGTTGTTTTATGTAACAGTAGTGGCACTTTGCTGCATAAGCATGCAAATATGGATGTAAAAATAGTTTCAAATATGTATGTTTATGTATATATACACGTATATATGTGCACATATATATGTATGTGAATGTGTACATATACGTATATTTGTGTATGTGTATATATGTATGTACATACACACACACGCTTACATGCAAATATATTTTTATATGTGTATAGACATATGCACACAAACACTTAAGCCATTTCTTGCTCTTCTGTATTTCCATAATGAGAAATCTGTTTCACAGTGTGTGAAGCTACTATATTTGGAGAAAACAGATTGCTGTAACTAAGCTAATCGATTAAGGTTATTTACTTATTTATTTCTTTCTAGATCCAGTCCTGTTTTAACTGATTCCCTTTTGCCACTGACTTTATGTGTGAAAAGGGTGGGCACTAAAGTCTCATTGAAGGTCCAAAGAAATTGATGAAAATAAGTGTTGCATTAGACGGACTTGAATGGACATGGATTGCTTGCAGTAAGTAAAAGTATTTTTAGATACAAAATATATGGCTATAAACTGCAAATGAGTTCAAATCGTCTGGAAAGCAAAAGGTTTCTATGCACTAAAAAGATGTTTTGAAGCATCCAGTACATAGACAAATTAGGATTACAAGTGGTTTTAGGATGGTGCTGGAGAAACTTACTAAGGAGATTATATGATATTGTTGCAAGTGGTAACAGTAGACTGGATTTGGTGCTTTTGGTCTGTTTCTCAAAGTTTATCTCTAACTGTTGTTTATGTTGTAATTCTTAGAGAGACAAAAGTTTTACAAATCTTCAGTCAGCTCTACTTTTGGGGCTTAAAAATGGATGGGCTGGTTGAGATTTCTTAAAATTCTGCCTTCAGACAGAGGTAGAAGGCAAGATCAGCTGTTCCAAACAATTATTCTAGTTAGAATAAAATGATCAGAATTAATCAATGAGAAGCATCCAGTAAATGGTAGTTTTAGTGGCAGCTGTTTTTCAGATTTGTTCTTATATATATCAGAATGGCCATTTTGAAAATAGCTAAGAAATATCGTACAATTTTTCAGTGTTTGTAGCTTTACTCATTTTTTAAACATACTCATCCACACTATTAAAAACTGGTCATAGGTCAGCAGCATAATTAACTTAGGAATTACATACAGATGGTATATCCCACTGGTTTGAACTATATGGTGCTTGAACTTGGTAGTGCTAGATTGATGTTGCTAAATTCTTACGTGTTTACCTTTTGCCAGAATGCATTGGACTAAAGCACATTGCTGCCATTTTCATATTTTGGCTTCACCAAAATGACAGGCTAGCCTCAATGCCTTTTTTTTTTCAGCACCCGTAAACATTTTATAATGAACTTTCCAAGGCCAATACATTTATGACTTAACAATTACATTTATGTAATTCTCAACCTGAGAAGTCACAAAAACAAGGGTTTGGTGGCTTGTGTTCATGCCTATTTGAATCACTTTCATCTAAAATTTGAACTGCAAATCTTATGAGAACAGGCTCTCTTGAGCTTTCCAACACTAGTCCTCAATCCAGTTTGGAAATCATTCAAAAACAGCTTTATTTTCATTATTTTACAACTTTTCATTCTCTTCCTGTGTCAGAACTTGATAATGCAGACCAAAGGTGGAAAGTCAGAGACTTATAGAAATGAAATTCCCATGTTAGGCAGCTGAGGTTTCTTATCCGAGTTTGGGACTGTAGGCTTTATTGTTGTTGTTATTGTTGTTGTTGTTATTGTTATTATTATGGTAGTAGTAGTTGTTGTTATTGATATAGTTATTATTAGTAACACTATTATTCCTGCTTTAATTAATGTGGATATTTGTAGGAATTGTCAAATAAACATAATTGCTGCCAAAATTTGGTCCTAGTGCATATTCATTTCTATTAGATTCTTTCGAAATTACTTATCAGTGGCAGTGTTTTGAACCATGTCTTTTCCCAAATAGTTTTTTCATAAATTCTGTTCATTTTTATGTTACTGATTAATGCATGTGGTACATGTTTGCATCAATTACTAGCTAAACTGCAATTTGTAACAGAACCATAACTTTTTATGCAAGGCTTCATTCCCTTGCTATTCATTTTCTTATGACATAACTGTAAAATCTAATGAGTATTTTATTAAGGGAATGTTTTCCCTCCCAAAATTTGACAAATGCCTCAGTTTATTTCTGAACAAGGCTCTACTGTTTGACTACTAGCTTTGTATCTGACGTAATGGTTTATAATTATGGTACCTGACATACATCATGTTAACTAGTACATGTAGCTTTTTTATTAAATATATGCAGCTTGACAAATCTAGAGGCTGTCCTACATACGATGCTTCAAAACAGCATATCCTTATTGTCTATCTTCTATCTCTGTCTTGGCAAAACTCAGTCCACAAAGGTTTCAATGCCACCATTTACTACAAGTCACTGAGATATAAAATTATAAAATAAGGCATATGTGTCATTTAAGAGAACAAGAGAAAGTCAATCTGTCTTCATCCTCCTGCAAGAAGAAAAGGCTTTTTTATTTTAAAATGAAAGCAAGGCTTTAGAGATCACTTGCTATTTACTAGAGCTGTAGCCAAAAAATATGACACAATGTTGAAAGCTAAGCTTTTTAAATAATTTCAGTGGAAAACTCTGAGATCAAAGTCTAGAGTAATTGCCCAAGTGATACAATTAATAGCTACAATTCTTGAAACTAGGCACCTAGGTTGTAAACCAGCAGGGAAATTAAGAATAGCCAATGTGGCTGAGACTAAGGCATCTCTGAACTTCAGCTGGACTTTAAGCAAGAGCTCCATAGCCCAGGATGCTTCTGTGCTGCAAGGGTGGGTAGGAAACGTGGAAGATTAATTGGAAAGTGTTTGATAAGCATAGAGTGCAGAGCTAGAATATGGGTTTTGTGTGTTATGGTACTGAACTAAAGAGTATACCTTTTACTGAAACTCTGTCTTAGGTGTTGAATTAGGCACTTCAGGTCCTTTCTTACAAAACCATCAGGTTATGCCAATAACTGCAGTTTAACTTTATAAACTATAGAATTTAACTCTATATCTGGTGATGAATTGCTTTCCTTACAGGCAAAACCAGACTACTTTAGTAGCCTTCATTCATCGTATTAAAACAGTTTGATCAATTGAGGCAATAAATCTTTTGTATTAGCATACGTAAATAAACATAGTGTTATATAGCCAAGTGGTCAGAACATATGAAGATTTGCTTTGGACTTACTCATTCCAGGGTGACAAGAAGGGTGAAACATTACAAAGGCAACCTTGATGGTTCAGTAATTTGCAGATTATTGCTTTCTCAATAGGTGAAATACAGCAACGGTATTAAATAATTTTTTATTATGCCAAGTTTTCTTGGAGAGAAAAAAAAGAGAGCAGTAACAAAATACTGAAACTGAGAGAAACACTTGCATTTTTAAACACCTACTTAAATTACAAATTTAAAGTCAAGTGCTAATGTTTGTGTAAAATGAGTTGCCTTTGAATACATAGAAATACACTACTAAGCAGGGCAAAGTTTGCAGTCGGCAACAAGTTTTTACTAGAGGAGGTGTCATCACTGGGGAAAAAAAAGTTGAGAAAGATTGCTCTGGGTTTTATTTAATTATTTTATTCAATGTGATGGAAAAGCAGTCGGTACCTGTGGAGCAGAAGGGAAAGATAATAAAGGCATTAGACTTGCCTTGTGGTACAGAAGGAGAGAGCAGGAAGGGTGAGGGAGAAGAAAGTATTTTTTAAAAATCAGTGTGATTTTGTTTTGCATTTCATCCTCTAAAATTTGGTCTTGGTCATTAACCACCATTTATAGCAGGGTGTACTACACCCTGTGGTAATGAGCTGAAATCACAGCCACCAATTTCAGTGAGCTTTGTGGGCACAAATATATAATTTTGTTGTCTATGTCATGGTCGCTTCTTTCAGGAAGAAAGATGAACACAGAAAATATTGCAGAAAAGGTGCTCTATATCACATTATTTTGGGAGCTCATAATTCCACAGGATGATGAGTGGCATTTCTCATTCTGGTTCAGTTGTGAGTGACATGAAATGAAGTTAAAAACACCAAACTGATATGACTTTCATTGTTTTGGGTGTAATTCCGGTATCATTTTCCAGCTGAATCATAAGGGTGCCTAAAGAAAGATGTCAGAGATGAGCTTTGATTTTGGCAAAAATATTTATTTTCCCCATATCCTAATAAACACAGTCATGTAAAAGAGACTGCAGGTGCTGCTCACCCTGTTCTCTTCAAAGGTTGGACTTAACCCAGGTCAAAATTTTGGCTCTATGAAGTCAGTGAGAAAACTCCCACTGACTCTGCTGAGGTCAGGAAGGGTAACACTACGTAATTGTCTCAATGCTCTCTTCCCTATTGTCTCAACAGAATAGGTAAAAAATAGTTCTAACTCAGATTTACAGATGTATAATCTTCAAGCCCAAAAAGTTGTTGAATGAAAGCCGAGACACATGTTCTTTAAATGACTGTAGTATGTTTGGGATACAGTTAAGCTACAGGGTGTGTACAGCAGGGAAAAACACTGTGTAGATTAAAAATTGTTTACCCTGCAAATCCTAGGCAACAGCCCCCATTTTTCAGAGTTATATGTGAGTGGTGCAGGATTTCTCAGAACTAACAAGGCAAAAATCAAATAGTAGCAAGATGACATGTAAACATGTATTATAAGCGTGTACCTATAAGTTGTAAGGGTTTTTTTCTCATTTATTTGGATGGAAAAATTACCTTTTACACTATAATTTGCACTAAAGTAGAATGGAGATTCTAACTGTGTTGGCTGCTGAAACAGCTAGGGAGTAACCAAGCAAAGAAGGAGGAAACAGAGACAAAAGAATGTGAGTCAAGGTCATGGGGTGTCTAGGTCAGCACTATACAGACAGTTAGGGACAAAACTGAACCAGGGCTGAGGATTAAGGGTGTTGTGTCCTAGAGCATATGCAGATGTCAACATATAAAGAAATTGAAGTCTTACACTACTGTACATTGACCTATACATTACCTATGAAGTGATCCCATTTTACCAAAGCAAAACTATTAGACTTTTAAATTCAAACAACATAGATTGGCTGAAGTTAAAATAAATTGGATTTTGAGTGTACTGGCAGATATTTAGCAGGCAGTTTTCTGAATCGGCAAATTTGAAATGATCACAAAAGATACCTCAATTGACATTAATTTTAGGATACCTGTTCCTGCTCAAGTTGATGAATGATGTTTTTCACCTACCCAGAAGCTTGGTGTCATAAAAGGACAAAGTTTGGATGAAAAGAAAATCCAATAACCAAAAACCTTAATCTAAGCTAATGAAAGGATAAGGCAATATTAAATACCCCTTAAGGGAAACAAAACCAAAAGAAAGATCTTGTTATGTAGAATTTTGGAGTATGAATATCCCTTTAGAAGAATGCAGTTTACATAGAAAAAAAAGACATAGATGACTTCTGAAATAACAAGCAAGATAGAAAATGCAGAAATCAAATTTCTTAAAAAAATACAAGAAATCTATGTACTGTCTGGGCACTAGACCAGACCAATTTGTGTGAGGTCATCTGAATGAAAAAACAGTGTGCAGCTCTAATTGAAAGAAGGGGAATTTGGCCCACAGAGTCATTGTTTATCAGTCAAAACAGAGATTTAAGAAAATATAGACTTGCCTTTATTCTAATTTTTAGTTTTGGAGTAAATCAAGGAGTGCTCTGTTTGGATTAGTTTTTGCTGAATGCCCCTGTTTACTTGAGCTAAGTGCTGCTCAAGAAATAGAAGAAGACATAGACCAGACAGTCTATAATTTAAACATTCTGATAACAGACAACATACCATATGCTAAGGGGAAGTGTCTGTTGATTTTCTTTACTTTTGATTCATTTACTAATTTAAATAGATTTTAAGCCACCTGCATAAATTTGAGCATATTTGACTAAGAGCTGGCCAAAGACCAGAATATCAGCAGAAGCAGCTCAAGAGAGGGAAAGTCCTGTTTGTGGATCTAGAATTAAGATGAACTTCAGCAGTACAAATGAACCCATGGAGACCTGCAGACTAAGAAAAATTATGTTCATGACACAGGAACTGTTTAATCAGGAATTATGCATAAGTGCTGTGCTGAATTAAAGCATAAGGCATAGGGTGCAGATGCAGGCATCTACAAGTAATGTAGCATGGTGCCCTGAAGAGTGTCACCCTGGCCTGCAAATGAACCAGAATTCTGAGTGAAGCTCACTGACTCTCCAGTCACTGCATGGAGAGAATTTAGAAATATCAGGGAGGTGACCCAAAACTTTCACCTAAGCAGACATATATTTAGCACAGAGCTGCGTCTGCACTCTTGCTTCATCTCTGGAAGTTCCAGAACCAGGCTTCTTTGTCTGCTCAGCACACATGGGTCCAAATCCTCTGATAGTTTATATGGTAAAGGCAATGTATGGTAAAGAACAGATTTCATCCTACCTGCTGAAAGTGAGAGATCAAAACGTAGTCAAAGCCAGGATACGAGAAAGCGTGACTCTGTACTTGGTGTTTAAGGTGCTGAACTTAGTAGTTTAACTTAGTACAAAACTTTCATAGCTGTGGCACTGAGCTGATCTGGGCTGCGATCCCAGATGCTGGGACTGCAGCCTGGAAGGAGTCATGCATTCCACCCGCGCCCTGCGATAGCGCAAGCACTAGCAGAGGGGCTGTGTTTCTCCAAGGTTAATGCCTTACCACAGGAAAACAATCTGTTTCCCATCTGCCTCTCTGACCTCTTCTCCTCCACCAGTGAATCCTGGAGCAATTTCAGCAGTAGGCATGTGGAGTGTGCTTCCTTCCCCGAACCACAGAGTGATTAGGGCACTCTGCTGAGAGATATGGGTTTGAATCCCTATAAGGATGTTAAAATATTATTACAGTTCTTTTTCATCCAAGTCCTGGGGTGGAAAGCCAAAAGTAACATCAAAGCAGTATCATTTCCTTCCTATGTTTAGCAAAACTTATAGTAATATGATGGTTATACAGTGCTCATACAGTCCTCAGTCTGATCTTGCTGCCAGTATGGAAGATGTATGCTAATTGTAGTGAATTCAGTTGTCTGTCACTCAAAATGACTTATTTTGAGGATGATGGAAAAAATCATCCCTCAGGAATTCTTTGCCTTGCCTCTTTTCTGAATGGATTGTATAGGAAATAATTTTACTCAGTGTTGTCCCAGATTAGGAGACACAATCCTTTCTTCTTTTCTGGATACACAACACCCTCCAGGCACTTTCCACCCCTCTGCCCTGACCTCCTTCATTTTTGAAAGGTTTTTCTACTTGTACTGAACTCCCTGTGTTAATACTCTCCCTGCTGGAGCACACTGGTGGAACGAATAGTCCTGTCCCAGATACAAATGTTTGGCACAGTGTTCCCAGCTTGGAATTGACTGTTTATGACTTCCCTCAGCAGCACGACAATGCTCTGTGATTAAATATGTTCAGCTTTCTCTCTGTCCTGCTTTAATTTATGTTGAGCAAATATATGACATTTAAATTCCCCTACTTGGAACTACACCAAAATCAATCATCACTATTTTGTTTGAAGTCGTGGCTCTGGACACGTCAATAAACTCCTAAGAAAACAAAGCTACAGTGAGATGTAAATAACAGGCGAGAATCTTTCTACATGCAAAATGAAGGTAGAATCTAAGAGGAGTACAATGCTGGGCAGATATTGTGTCCATGTGCTGGGATGGAATTTTCATTTGTTACCAAAAAACTTAAATGTGACAAGATTATTCTTAAGAGTTGTGTGAATTTGGTCACCATTAGGGTAATTTGCTGTAAAATATGATTTAAATCAGTTCAGCTCTATTCACAGACTGCCTAAGTTTCCAGGAGGTTTTGTATAGTAAAATATGGAGAGAAGGAGAAAAGGGAAAGGAAGTGGTAGCAAAGGAAGAAAATCCCCCTTATTCTGTAAGTGACACTTCAAAACAGTCACTGTATTCCTAAATTTGTCTGAAAATATTTCCATGGACAGATGGCTTCTGTTTTTTACAGAAAGGCCTCTATTCACCATGTTACAGTGTATACAGCAATAGAGCTAACAGAGTTTTTTGCATTGAGTATTTAAATACTCAGTAGAACACAGAAATACCTAACAATGATTTTGCTACTTGACAGTAGTTTGGACGCTGATAGTGCATAGGAATCTGGATTTCTTCCTTTAGTTTAGGGAAATGTGTGTGTTTGTACAAAGTATAACTGTAGCAAAGGAAAACATTTTCAGTCAATGAAAATTTTCCTGAAAAAACCAAAAATGTTTCAGTAGAGGTTACTGTAGGAGAATCATGAAGTGACTGTTCTTCAGCTACATAATGCACAGTACCACCTGTAGAACGGGCTGTCCTGTAAATAAGCACCAGCTGCTATCTATCCTTTTAGATTAATGATAAACTTTGTAAAGACAAAGTGTGACATCATCAGGTCCCAAAATCTTGTTATGTCAATTTTGTGCTGGTTTCAAGTCAAGTTCACAGAATCACAGAATCACAGAATGGCAGGGGTTGGAAGGGACCTCTAGAGATCATCTTGTCCAACCCCCCTGCTTGAGCAGGCACACCCAGAGCAGGGAGCACAGGACCACGTCCAGGCAGGTTTTGAATGGACAGGCAAGGAAGGAGACTCTACAGCCTCCCTGGGCAGCCTGTGCCACTGCTCTGGCACCCGCACAGGGAAGGAGTTTTTTCTCATATTGAGGTCGAACTTCCTGTGTTCCACCGTGTGCCCATTGCCCCTTGTCCTGTCCTTGGGCACTAATGAAAACAACCTAGTCCCATCGTCCTGACACACACCCTTTAGATATTTATAGGTATTGAAGAAATCCCCCTCAGTCTTCTCTTCTCCAGTCTGAACAAACCCAAGCCTCTCAGCCTTTCCTCATAAGGGAGATGCTCCAGCCCCCTGATCACCTTCGTAGCTCTCTGCTGGACTTGCTCAAGTGGTTCCACATCCTTCTTAAACTGGGGGGCCCAAAACTGGACACAGTGCTCCAAATGTGGCCTTACTGTGGCAGAGTAGAGGGAGAGGATAACCTCCCTTGACTTGCTGGCCACACTCCTTTTAAAGTAGCCCAGGATATTGTTGGCCTTCTTGGCCCCAAGGGCACATCGCTGGCTCAGGGTCACCTTGCTGCCCACCAGCACTACCAGGTCCTTCTCAACAGCTGCCTTCCTGTAGTTCAACCCCCAACATGTACTGGTGCCTGGGGTTGTTCCCCCCCAGGTGCAGGACCTTGTACTTGCTCTTGCTGAATTTCATGAGGTTCCCCTCGGCCCAGCTCTCCAGCCTGTCCGGGTCTCGTTGGATGGCAGCAGAGTCTTCTGGTGTATCAGCCATTCCTCCCAGCTTGGTGTCATCAGCGAACTTGCTGGGGTTACACTCCATCCCATCATCCAGTTCATTGATGAATATGTTAAACAGGACTGGAGCCAGCACAGGCCCCTGGGGAACACCACTGGTGACAGGCCTCCAACCAGACTCTGCTCCATTGATCACAACCCTCTGAGTTCTGTTGTTGAGCCAGTTCTCAATCCACCTCACTGTGCACTCATCCAACCCACACTTCCTTAGCTTGTCTATGAGGATGCTATGGGAGACAGTGTCGAATGCCTTACTGAGGTTGAGATAAACAACATCCACTGCTCTCCCTTCTTCGACCCAGCCAGTCATGCCATCGTAGAAGGCTATCAGGTTGGTCAAGCATGATCTTCCCTTGGTGAATCCATGTTGACTGTTTCTGATAACCTTCTTTTCCTCTACATGCTTGGAGATGACCTCCAGAATGAACTGTTCCATCAGTTTTCCAGGGATGGAGGTGAGCCTGACTGACCCATCGTTCCCCAGGTCCTCCTTCTTGCCCTTTTTGAAGATTGGAGTGACATTGGCTACCCTCCAGTCCTCGGGCACCTCTCCTGTCCTCCACGGCCTTTCAAAGATGATGGAGAGTGGCTCAGCAAGAACATCCACCAGCTCCTTCAGCACTTGTGTGTGCATCGCATCAGGGCCCATGGTTTTGCGAGGATACAGTTTGCCTAGGTGATCTCTGACCCAGTCTTTCTCAACCAATGGTAAGTCCTCCTTTCTGCAGATGTTTCCTCTTTTCTCTGGGGGCTGGGATGCCTGAGGGCCAGCCTTAGCAGTAAAGACCGAGGCAAAGAAGGCATTCAGTAACTCCGCCTTCTCTGCATCCTGCGTTACCAGGCCCCCTTCCTTGTTCAGCAGTGGGCCCCCTATATCCCCAGTCTTCCTTTTACTGCTGAAGTTCTAGAGTATTTGGATGCAGTTCATTTGACTGGGCTCATAAGCTAGATCTTTCACAGCTTTTTTTTCTAAATCATTTGGGATTCAGCATTGAGAGGCAAAGGTAATAGCACAAGCATGATCTAGCAGTGAAAGGCTGAAAACAAGGGCATCTAGGCTCAGATTTTAAAGGTTTATGATTTTCAGACATTCCTCCCTGGGAAATATTAAAAAGTGAGCATTCAGAAGTTAGCTGTCTCACTGCTGAAAGACCTGTCCCTGGTTTCTGGTTCCAAGCTTTATCTGGCTGCTGTTAAAGTTGAAAACCTGGTCATTTGCTACTGCTCCGATGCAAATTATTGAAGTGGCCCAAGAAACCCTTAGAGAATTGCTATTTACAAAAAGTTTCTTTGACTATGGCTGTTTCTGTGGAAGCAAACTACCAAACTTAATAATTTATCTATTTTCTAAATTTATAATAAAATTAAGCTGATATAAAAATTAGGTTTACTATGAAACAGGAACACCTGCAAGAAAGTCTAAGAACAAAAGACTGCCATAGCCAGGAAGCATATATGAGAGTCTGTACAAGTCTTGCAGTGTCTCAGGACAGACAGATGAAGCCTTTTTTACAAAAAGCCTCTTTAAGATCTAGTCTGAGGTTTCACTTCCTGCCTGTCCTGCTCCACAGGCCAGTGGTGGTCCAATCCAAATGGCAGAGGCATCCCAGTGAACGGAAATGGTACCAAGGGCTGGATGTCCCAAGTCTGGCATCCCCACCACCAGCCATACAGTCAGACTGCCCTTTCCCCTCTTTGTCTTGAGCTGTTTCCCACACAGCAGTGCAGGAGCAGCTGTCTGCACTTTGGAGGGTGGGTGGCTGCTTGTAGCCCCTTCCTAGAAAGTTACATAGGTCCTCCTGGAAAAGCTAAGAGACATTCCAGTATGTTAGTAAGAGAAGAAAAAAGAAAACACACCAGCTACCTTATTGACTTCCTAGGGAAATGCTATAATCAATGGATTATTAGAAGGACAAAGAAATCCTTTTCTTGTGACATGTTCCTGGGAGAGGACTTCAGGGAAAAGAAAAAAAAAAAAAGAAAAGAAAAACCACCTGCCAATAGGGAGAGTGCAGGGACAGAGGCACCTCACTGTGGCTCTACGAATTAAAAAATGCTCATCTGCCTCCATCTTTTGTGTTTTAATTGCTCTGGGTAGCTACAAGACAGTGTTAAGTTGGAAACTTCACAGCGCTCACTGTGTGGCACCGAAGTCTCCACACCCAGCAAAGAGGGATTCTGGGCATCTAAAATGAGGTTTGTTACTCCATGTCAAGGGCTGGAGTCCTGTCTGGGCTTGACCATTGAATCTTCTATTTTCCCCCTAATACAGCTTATAGAATTAGAAATTTTGACTTGTCAAGAAGCAGATTCTGCAGCGCAAGAGAAAGTGATACAGCTATCAACTTCATGACAAATGACAGTGGTTATATCTTAGCAGGACATCTGTGACTAATTTATGGCATCACAGGTGCACAGAAGGCAGGGGCAAGTAAGGCAGTTCAGTAGGGAAAAGACCTGTAGCAGTCTCTCCATAGGGACTTCCAAGGTTAATTGCTTAGGGAACAGAAAAATTAGAGACTGTAATGATAATTGGTTTTTATATCAAAATAAAAAAATGCTTAGCAAAATACAGGAAGGAAGGCAGGAAAGAAGGAAGGTAGGGAGGAAGGAAAGCAAGAAGGAGGAAAGGGAGGAAAAAAATAAACTATAAATGAAGAGTATTTTTTTCTTTAAACTACCACATTGTTTCTTTGTTTAAAATGTTTTTAAAAGGCAAAGAAGTATTTTCAGTTAAAATATTTTCTTCCATTATAATAGCCTGTAGGAAAGCACTGAACAGCTGTAACAGCTATAATGTAATACACCCTGTAGCAAGTAAAATATGTACTTGAAACGAGTGTTGGACAGCGAGTGTAGGCTGTCCCAGTTCAGCAGGGGACACCTATATGACCTAAGGTCAAAACTCCTTTTCCATGATTTAACAACAGGTTAGCATTATCTTCAAAAGCAAGTCTGCTTGCTTGCTTGTGACTTGGAATAAGCTGATTAAATTTGCTCAGTAAATGGAAGGACGTCAAACAGCTACGCCTGATCTGTGGTCTGATTCAAGCCCAACAAGGCAAGGGCCAAGGAGCCACTCAAGCCTTACTCCACCAGTGGGACAGTGAAGAAAGCATCACATCTGGCTGCCTCTGACTTCTCAAGTAGGGACCCACTGATATTTGGAGATAATGTTGGGAGAGTCTTTGGAATGACTCACATTTTTGGTTCTGTGGGACCTTAATGATTCTTCTGTAATTCTCCTAGGCCCACCAATGCATGTGTCCTTCAGTGACAAAACCTGCATAATATTAGTAGAAAAAGTGAGAAATCAGATGCTAATACTTGCTCTATTCTGGAATCTTGGAAAGGAAATTTCTGATTTCATTATCTGAAATACATGCTTAATAAGAAGAGCTTTAGTAGGTAAACTGTCTTGCTTAAATATTAGATTTAAAATAGAAAAATGTTGAAATATTAATTTTGTGCTATAAGTTTTAAATTCTTTACATTGTCTTTGTTAAAAGATGGTACGGTTTCTTTCATATATGCATTTAAAAATAAAATATTTAATAATATTAATTTATATTACTGAAAGTTTAGTCAGTGGAATTGGGAAAAGAATTCTCAAAAAGCCCAAAAATTTTTGAAAAAGGCAGTTTGAGCAGTATTCTTGTGGTTGTCTGCTGCATTGGTTTATTTCTTTTTTTATAATCGCTGAATTTTCTTGGAAGAGTGAGAATGCTTATTTATAAATAATTTTTTTAAGCACTCCTCACTATGTCTCCCAGATCCCTAAGCATGGATTAGAAACAGATTTCATATACAGTATGACCATAGTAACTAGTAAAAGTAATGACAATTGTCATTGCTACTTCTTTTGTTTGTTTACTGGCCAGAAAAAAGCCATTCATTCAAACAAATAATCAAAACCTGAATGCACTCCATTAGCTTATATTGCGCCCAGAAAACTGGATCGCCACTCTGGGCAAGGGATTGAAGAAAGCTCTGTCTCATAGTCCCAGAAAAGAGATTTGTTTATACATTTCCTTGTAATGGCCATCTTGGTAGATTAAGCTAGTCCAAAATATAACAGCTTTATCTCAGAATCAGTGTGTGTCTCTCAACAGCGGGGTTAGTAAGGAGTAGGTATTCTACTTCAAGAGTCCATAGACAAACGCTAGGGCATAATCCTGCAGGCAGATTCACACAGACTGACCCAATTTCATGCCTATGCGTTTAACCAGCATTATCACTTTCAGTTGTAAAAAACTCATGATCCTTTTCTAAAATCATGATCTGCCCATTAGCCAATAAATGCATGCAAAAAACAACAACAAAAAAAACCCAAACACCCTTCTGAAATACTTTTATTTATCTACAGGTTTTAAAATTAATTATTATATTTCCATGCTTTTCAAAATCAGGAAAAATGAAAGATTTATAAAAAATTAAATTGAAGTAGTCATCCTAACGTAATCAGTTGTTTCAAAAAATTGCAACACCAATAAAAAATATCTTAAGTGACCTTAAACTTAGAATGGTTATTGTCGGTGCCACGTGAAAATACAAGCATCAAAAGAACAAATTATAAAAGAGAGAAGTAGGGATTCAATTTGTTTGAGCTTGAAAATGCAAAGAAATCATCACAGGCATTAAGATCTTTGCTCTGCCTTCAGTGAAAATTTTATTAGTTCACTGTGATTCTATTATATATTTCTTTTTGCATATAGAAAGCTCATTTTCTTGGACCTTCTTTTTGGTGCCTGATTTGAGGGGTCTGTGGTTAAAGCGAATATTAGTTCTTGTTCCTTGACTGGCTGAGCTTCTCTGATTTAGTCAGAAAATAGGTAAAAACTGTTACTTTTACTCTTGGTAGCAGATGATCTTTGCAATACTGATTTTTCAGAGATGGGTGAATGCCACAGAAACTACCTTTTTACAGAGAGGATTCAAGGAGCTCTAGAGATGGTATTTAAACAGATGATTGCTGAGTAACGTTTTCCCCAAGGTGTGGGTGGGTCCAGGAAAGAATTTGCTGTCCTGATAATAAGCCTTTGGACGTTCTCCCAGGTAGTGGAACTAATTCATATGATATATTTGTATGCCATTATAATCAAATTGAGATGTATTAACCTACTTTTAGAAAAAAAATGTAATGTTTTAAAGTTCCATTCCTAAGCCTGCACTTAAAATCAATTTCATTACCCTTTCTGCTGTGGCACATAGAAACTCTTATATCCAGGGTGACTTTTTCATTGCAAAAGTATTTGAAAATATGGTTTGTTATAAACTACCAAATAGAAAATAAACAGTGTGATTTCAAATTTAATCTTCAGGTACTTCTGAAAGAAACTAAAAACAAATGTATGTCCGATATAATATTTTCCTTATTTACATTGGAAACAGCTTTAGGTGGATGAGGTCTGCCAGTGACGTACATATGAGAAAGTGATATTTCCCTGCGTATGGATCATGTTATACTAAACGATAAATATGACTGTGAAGATTAGACTAGCAGCTTTATAAATACTCAGAAGAGGTAACAGACTCGCTAGCAATGATCTGCTTGTGCTTATTCAATTTTCCTGCTGAGGGGAAAAATAAAGGAGAAAAAAAGTCTTCTACCTGCACAGAATTGATAAATAGGGTATTTATTGCATAAGTACATACTCAGTTACCTCTTGACCTGGGTAGAGTGCTAGACATGAACCATGTATTTAGTTTCTTTCTTTGTCTTCTTCCTGAATTATAGGTTAACAAATCATGATTTTGGCCTGTGGACTATATGCTATCTGCTTTCACTGTTCCCTCACTGTTCTTTCTTTGTGCTGCTTCAGTGGTGCATGCTCTCCTCTGCTCCATTGTTTTACTTGAGGATGTCTCAAAATGTAACTCTAATGCAAATTGTCTTGTAAAATATATTTGCATACATAATTTTCAGTTTTATACCATCAATCCAGAGGAAAAATTGTTTTCACAGTTCTAAAAAAAATGAATAAAGAGTGATTGTGAAACGTCAACACAATTTCCTACAGTTGTAACATGAATTCTGGACCAGCATTGCAAAAATAAAGAAAAGGAGACATTTAAATCACTTTATATGTCTCCTTCATCTTCAGATCTTAGAGAAATAGAGGTGAGAAGGAGAATAGAATAGATGAATTCAGGAGATACACTGAAAAATTTTAAAAAAATATGAATACCCAACAAAAATGAAAGACAGAAAGTAAAGTCTGAAATTGTTGGATCTTTCCTCCATCTCCATCAAGCTTGCCCTAGTGGTGTTTTTCTCATTCCTGACAAACCTGACTTTGTATTTGGGCATTAAAATAGGAGCTGTAAGCTCAGCTCTGAATTTATATAGGCCATAAATTTCAAATTAGAATTCAGCCTATCCTCATGTTTGTGTTTCTTGACATTTGAAAGAACGGACCTTGAAAAATCACTGCTCGAACTGGAGCTCTCTTAATTTAGCTGTCAGAACAAAAGTGAGTTGTATTCAAGCTACAGAGCATTACTAAATCTCTACTTTAAACTTCATATTTGCCTAAATTAGTGCAGCTGTGGAGTGTGGTTGTACTTAGTACAGGTAGGGAGAAGGGACTACACAGAAGTTTTCTTCTCTCCTATAAGGTCAGTGAGGGCTGAATCAGCCCGTATACAACATAAAGCAATACTCAGCTGCTGGGACTTCCTTTTTGTTGACCATCAATTGCTTCTGACATGCACCTGATAAATATAGCAGAAAGTGTTGGTATATTGTAAACCAGACCAGGACCAGTTGAAACAATGAACATTTCCCACGTTGTGAATTCCAGTTGTGTGGAGCAACCACTTTAGGGGTTGAGGGGTTGTTCCTCACTGTCCAAATGGTGGATGGAAGATATCAAACATGTGAAGGGTCTTTGTACAATGACTCAAGTAGAGCATGACAAAGAAATGAGTATTTTTGTATCTAATATCCTCTCAATTAAAAGGTAGAAAAAGAAAAAAGAAAGAAAAACCCCAGAAACATAGCTTTGACATTTAGGGAGGTGAGCATCAATGCTCATAGCAGATTAATTTCTTTGGGTAGGAAGGTTCTAGGATAGCTTAACGGCTTAATTAATGTTGTTTGTCATTGTGGGTTGCAGTTGTTTGAAAGCATCCAGATTAATTTGGATGGACTGATTTTATTATGGTTAGAAATTGAAATAAATGGTTGCAAATCTCTGAACATAGAAGCAGCGACAGGTAGTAGAGAAAAGATGATGAGTGAAGAAGACGAAAAAAAAGAGTCAGGAAACAAGTGCCCTATAAAGAAAGACACACAGGTCAGAAAAGTGAAAGGAACCAGGTGATGGTAGCGATGACTGGAATTGGGAGAATGAGCCCAAGCAATGGGATTTATAAGTTGGTTGCTTCTGATTATTTACTTTTGAAAACAGAATGAGTTTTTTTTTACTAAAATCAGCTAGGTTAGGATTTAGCTCAGAGACTAGAGCCGGTTGTGGCCTAAATTAAGACAAGGTAAAAGGCGTGTCAAAAGGGCAAGTGTGAAAGCTGGTAACAGAGCAATTAACGCAACTTGTTTATAAAAGTATAATTGGCACAGGAGAAAAATCAACGGCATGGTTAACAGGAAGCCATGTTATTTTTCTTCAGTTTAAGGAAATAAAAAAGAAACAAAACAAAACCGGTTACGTTTGCATGTTTTTATGGTTCCATATTCTGAGAGTTATGTATTTCCAGGGCAGCCTTCAGGCAAAAAGAAAGGCAGTTCCTTAGACAGGTAGAGGTGGGAAAAGCAAAGCTTTATGTTTCCCTGTTTCTGGGAGAAGAGGTGGTCTGGGAATATCCCAGGTGTAAGGAAAATTTGTGGGTAAAGTGAAGGCTGTCTGTTTTCTTCTCAGCACCTTTCTCCTGACTAATGAACCTAGAGCTATGCTGGTATACCTATGGCTGTTATCATAACAGATTTGGTTGCTTCATTTCAGCTCTGGCAAGAAGGGAAGAGACAAAGGCAAGCACTGAGCTTAACCAGGCACATGGGCAACATGATCTCAGCTGCTTGTTTCTGCAGCCAACACCTTCTCTTGGTCATTTTGCCAAGCCACAAAATCGAATGTGAATGTCTTAAGGATTAAAACAAAATCCTCTGTGACAGTAGTAAATTTGTACCAATGCTGGTGAGAAACACTGACACAGGACTGTATCCGACAGTTACAATTTTATGTTACTGCTGTCAGTGGAAACAATAATGAAAACATCATCATTGCTGGTTTCATTGAGGGAAGTACTTGAATTTTGTTTCTTTTCCTCCAAATGCTAATAATAACAAAATGTCAACACAATTCCCAAATGTATATCCTTTTAAAAGTCACCAGAAAGTGGGCTTAGAAATAAATTGCTATGTGATTAAAAAAAAAACAAAACAAAACAAACAAAAAACCAAACCATCCAGCTGGTGCAGAAGAAAGCAAAAAAATGTGTGTCAAGATCTGTGTAAGACTGTCTTGGCACGTGAGGAAAAGTTCTGAATCCATTTTTCCCCTGGATGGGTAAAGAAGCAGCATTCCATTGCAGAGACCCACCCTTTTGAGATATTCAGTATATATCTGATCTTCTCTGTTATATATAAATATAGTGAAATTAGATAATGGAGGCATTTGCTTTCACTTCTTATTGACTCTACCTCTGGAAGACGATTATCCAAGTTTCAAGAAGTGAAGTCTTTGCCTGGGAAGCAATGAAGCCTTCCAGTGTTTCCAATTTTGTAAGATCCTTCTTTATATTTTTCTATTGCTGGTTCTTTGCTATGTCTGATTTATTTTTTCATCCAAGTTAAAAGAAGGAAGATAAGAGTTTATATCTGGAAGCAGAGTTTGTAGGGAACACTGCAGGGAACAAAGCCAGTAAAAATTCTAATTAGCCAACTAAAACTAAAAGGATTTCTTCTTTCTGACCCAAGAGAAGTCTGTTTTACTAAAACACAGGTATCAATAATATTATTAAAAGAGTAACATTTAAGTGTTATTACTGAATATTTGCTATATATTATAAAAATGTGATAATATGGAAGAACTAAGACATTAGAAGAAATGAGTTAGCAAAACAATGATCAAGCAAAGGGACATATCTTTCCTGGCCAGCAAATAACACTGAGGACAAAGATGTCATAATGTTTTTAACTAGAAATCAAAGAGTTTGCCCACCTTCCACCAACCACCTATACTCACATATATACACATGCGCTACATGCATTCACACAGACAAATTTACTTCTCTATCCTCCCAGGGAGGGCTGACGCCCAGTCCGTGTTTGCTGCCTGATGGCATCCAGAAGAGTTTTGAACCTTGGTGTTTATTTTCAGAATTTTTGGAGGACACCAACAGAGTTTGAGAGACAACTTTTCCTAAGATGTGGCGTATTCTTTGTGTAATCAAAGTATGAAGAAAAAATATCCACATTCTGTGTCAAGAAATTGGGCAGTCTTCGTTGTTTTCTGGTAAGTTCTAGTTGGGTTTGGCACTTCCTCTACTAAAAAATTAAATGGATGAATGACATGCTCCAATTGTCATGACACAGGCTGTGCTGATGTGCTAAACTCTTATTACCAAAGCCATGGTGGTTTCATCAAAACTGCTTTTTAGGCATGGTCTTTGGTAATAATTAATCTCCAAAACTTGCCCTTACAGTCATCATGCTAGTTGGTCCAGGCCAAAACCAAGTCAGGGATAATGCTAATAAGTCAGTAATAGAGATGATGATGCAACTGAGCTGTGCTTTCATGCTAAAATAGTTCTACTAGACGAGCAGTGCAGAGAAGGTGCCTTTTCCCGTGGCTGAAGGTTGTCCTGCTGACAATGACTTGTGTATGGGCATAGAAGTGATAAAGCAGCAATTGATTCTATTTTTTCTAACTTTTACAGTTATTTTTTTGGCACAACCACAGTTTTCTTACTCAGTCTCTACATCTCAGTTCTGTTTGATAATGCTTCTTTAAAGGGAACATTAGTTAATGGGGGATAATTCTATTTTTAAAAGATTGATCAGTACACTGAATAAGGCTAATAAGGAGCTGGATTTAGTAGAGAGGAAACAAACAAATAAATGAAATAAAAATAAAGCTTTTCTTCCCTCTAGCAGTCTTTATTTATCCATGTTTTATTTACGTATGTACCTTTTATCCACCAAGATTACTGAAACTTGTGGATGAACCTATGAAGATATCTACTGCAGCCTCAGCAGGGATAAGAATGCAAAATTTAGATGCATGCCCTGGTACTTATCTGAGCAACGGAAAACCTCCATAGCTCAGTCCAGTTTTCAAGGGCAACTGGACTGGGACAACATTTTGATATTATTTTCAATACTGCTTCATTTCTGTTTGGGCTAGACTTGTTTTCTTAGGATACCAAACCACGAGAAAGTAGAAAGAAGAGCACAGAAACGGTCAAAGCAGCACTCAGTGAAAAGAAAGTGTGCTGCGTGTTCCCCAGTTTCACAAGAAAAAGCCCTTGAAGAACTCTGTGAAATAGGTATAATTGGTCAGGGAAGTAGATGTAGACTCAGTTCTGAATGTTATCTTTCAAAAGTAACTTTACATTGTACTTCTACTGCACATAACACAACACAAATTACTTTCCCAGCAAATAGCACCCCAGCCATAATAATATTGCACAGGATTTTGAACAGGAGCTTCCTGAGGGGAGCAAAGAAGAAAGTTACATTTTATTTTAACTTGGTGGAAAAATTCCAGATTCATATGACAGTAAGCTGGAACACAATTTTGGCCAGAAGTTCTCAGACAGTGTAAGAGATAAAATATTCCCCTTTAACAGAAAAAAGAAACAACCCTTGTATCCTACTGTAAGGAAATAAATAGGGATAAATTAGCACCCCAGGAAGGTAACATCAGTTAGTACCATCTCATCCAAGAACCCAAGGTCTGCACAGCTGTTACTCCACCACCCAGTTCAATGACACCAGCTTCTCTTGGGTAAACTAATGGAGCAGCTATGCAAGCACAAAAGGCAGAAAAATATGGATTAAGAAAAACCCAAGAAACCAAAACACCCTCTCAAGATGCCAAACACACTTTAAATTCAAGCCAGCCTGGAAAGCCAGCAGATGGAGAGCCAGCGCGTTACAGAAGAAAGGGAAGATGCAGTGACACAGAATGAATGTGGAAACTTGAAAATAGACTTGGCACCAACTGAATAGTTGAAATTATGACCAAATGATGGATGGGTAATATAAAGTGACACTGAACACAGAAAATTATTTCCCTGGGGAGCAGGCCTTTTTGGGTAAACCATCAGGATATTTGCCTGTAATCTATTTTTGTGTGTGATTCTGCAATTAATCATTTCATCCTGAGGCATCTGCACCAATTTGTGATGCCTTTTCTGCATGAAAGCATAGAGCTTTCTATGTAGGTTTCATGTAACTATCCTGGGTTTCTTCTCCTGATGCTGACACCACATTAAGAGCTAAGTCTTGCTTATTACACAGAGGTGGACAAAGGATGTCTTGAAGGTTTCAGCTTCCATATCATTAAAGTTATCTGTTCCTACAAACCAAAACTGCAGCCTATATATTAAGAACTTTAAAAAAACTGTTGTTTTCTTGTTTATGTGGACTGTATAAACAGAGGAGGACAGAAGCGTCTAGAAAGAAAAGGTTTACCAATCAGACACTGCTTCCTTAAATATTTTGAAGTCCAATCTATCATTAAAATACAGAAACTTTTGAAAAATGTGGTTGCACATAACACCTGAATTTCCAATCTTTTCACAGAGTCTTTCATAAAACATAAGCTTTGAATGTAGTTTTGGACATGGTTATTCACTCAAAAGCATTAAATTTTTGTGTTACAGGAACTGCCTTTTCGAAAGTAAAACTGCCTAGGCAAAAAACTGTATGGTAAATCCTTTATGAGACAAATATTTCTGTGGAAGGCGCAGAGAACCTACATTACAGCCAGTTCAGCGTGGAGCAGCACTCCAAAGGGAGGTGCTGGGCATCTATATGCACAGAAACACATTTTTATCTAGTCGTCTGTTTCCATTGAAGGGTATTTTGGAGAAAATACTGTGAGTTAGAAAAAAAATTAAGAGATTTTATTAGTCTCTTGGATGGAATACTTCATTTATCTTTTCTATAAATTAGATTTAATATTAACTTGCTAAATTAAAAAACATGCTAAACAAATAAAATATATGTCTGTACTAGGCCTTTTAAACCACATCAAGAATAGAGCTCAAATTACAGTAGCTGCCATAAAAAAACCTTTTGTGTAGAGATTCAGCAATTTTATCCTTCTCAGAGACAGGAAGATGATATACCAGATATTCTTGGGTGGCATTGCTGAGAAATGCTGACTTTGTAATGGTGGTTGTTGTGCATGCAGAGATGTAGTGCAGTACAATTAGAAATGCTGTGCAGAATTTAAGAAGAGGGAGAAGCAGCTGACAGCCAGGCAGGACATTCTGGCCACCAGATCCGTTATCATGAGGAATTACTTAGTGATGCCTGAACATCTGTTGTACTCTTTTGTTGTATTTTATCATGCATTTGATTGTTATCTCTTGGAGTCATATATTGCAATTTATGTGATGTACCCTGCTGTTAATCCAGACTCAGACTTCTTACTAAATCTGCTGCAAGAAGGAATAGTGTTACTAATGAAGACTGAAGGGATACTGCCTCATTTCAGTGATGCTGCATGCGGGTTGCCTGGGGCCCTGGCACTGGAGGAGCTCAGGCTCCTGGCCCCAAAGGAGGGGAGGGGGTGGACTACTGCTTTTAGCTAGACAGGGGCCCCATCGCACCCCTGCTCCAGCCATGCTCTGAGCTCACTGGTGGAAGGACATTTTAGCAAAACTTCACATGAGAGAAAGGTACTCAACCCATAGCTTGATCAGTGGCATAACTTATGAAAGCTGATGGAGGTGCAATCCGTAAGTGCTACTTTTCCATATTTTACATAGTTTAATGTTAGCAAGCAAAGTGCAGAGGAACACAAAACTACATGAGTTCAAAATGATTAGGTATGCAGTGATATTTTTGTTATTAAACACAAAGATGCAGTCCATGGCAGTATACTGGAGCACTGTTACATGCGTGCCTTTTTCTTAAAAGTTTATATGTGTCCACTGTTTGTTAAACCTTTGGCCCCATATTATACAGTTGCTCTTCCATAGTCATATAAGGTTATATAAAAGGCTGGCTGGATTACCCTTACCCAACCTATTTTCTTCGCAATATGTGTTTGTTTTAGAAAGTTGTTTACTGTGTTGATTCCCATTTACAGACAACAGGGTTTTCGTCATTTCTCATAGCTATAAATTAGTCACTTAATAAATTTACTTTTTGTCTTTGTCAAAAAGGAAAAACTGTGTGTTTTCTGGTTTCTGACTTAGTAGGTTTACTGCATGCTTTTACATCCAGTTCTCACATTGAACTTGTAGTGACTTGATAGTTAATCATCTGTCTTCCTCCCCCTTCATACCCATACACTCATTTGAAACTCCACAACTTCAAGACTTGAGAGCATGTATATAAAACTGTACATACACAGCTGCAGAGTTCAGCAGGAGTAGCCAAACATGCGTGCCAGCAAGAGAGAGAATGGGAATAAAATCTTTTTTCTCTTTATCCATGAGACTGTAGCAGCTTAGCCTTCTGATGATTTCTTTAACCTCTGCTGACGAAACCTATGTACATATAAGAAAAAGAAAGGAAAAATAGAAGTCCACATAGGCTTTGTGAATCCAAAAGGATAATTTTTCCTTAGGCTTTACTACTGCAGCTGGTTTTTTGCACTAGAATTTTTATGCATGCTGATTTGTAGCCTTACAATTTGGGCATCACAGTTTTTCTAATCTGATTGCAAAGATGCTGATGAGACACATGTTTCTGATTGCAAACAGTATTAGGCTTGTCTTTGAAAGACCAGATAATAAAACTACAATGTTCTTTCTTGTCTATATAGCAAATGCATGGTTTATTACTTTATCTATTTCCTGTTATTATCAATTTTTGTCAATATAAACAAAATAAAAATTAAACATCATTATTATCTGCAAAACGCTTAGGGATTGTCAAAATGTTTGCTGTTATGAAGAGTGTTTCCAGCCACTATTTCTAGATCTTACCCTAAGTGCTGAGCAACATATAGTTGCTGATATGAAAAAAATCCCCATACGTTAATGTAGCAATTCTGATATATTGCAAACAGACATAACTTTCTGCGTGGGTCTGTGAAAAAAAAAATCAGATTAGGAGATGTTTCGAGCCCAGGTTCCCAGCTCAAACTTTTATTCCCCCTAGAGAGAGGGAGAGGTCATTACTCAGAAGCAGCGCTTGTAACAACATGAAGTTTTGTATGTCACAGGCTTTTAGTTAATATGAAGTCATGAGGAAAAAATGTGTATTCAGTTTGCCTGGCTTTCTCCAAATCACTACAGAAAGCAGCAGGTGCTGCATGTAACATGCACAAAATCAGTCGTATGGCTGAATCCAAGCAGCAGATTGCAGACTTGAGGAACACAGTGATCAGGACCCATTGGTCTCCATTTGTCAGCCAGTGCTTAAAGGTTTCTAGCACTGATTTTTCAACTTTAACCTTTTCAACAGCTAGAACAACAGCATGACATCCCTGATGATACTTCTGTTGTCCTAGGAGCTGGGTAACAGGTCTGTGGTCTCTCTTCTTGGCCTGTGCAGTCTCAGCCATGCTAACCAAGATCCTGGTTTCCAGCCTCACAGTACCACGTGCAGAGATTGAAGCTTCAGCACTGTATGTCCCCAAAAGGGCATGTTCACTCTGGCATATGATGAAAGGCAGCCTACCCTGCATATTTGTTTTGCAATCCATTCACTAATGGGTCTTCTTCTGATCCTGATTTATGGAGGGCTTGTAGACAATGAGCCACCCTTTGAAGGAAGGTGGACTTTGGATATATGCTTATTCCTCACGATCCTCTGACTCTCATTTGGTCTACACTGTATCAATGTGAATCAAATTATTTCTCCACAAGGTTGTTGTTTTTCTTTCCAAGACTCTGAGGATATTAAAGTTCAGAATCTTAAAAAAGTGAGTATTAATGTATTTCCCTAAGCAGAAAAAAGTCATTCAGAAACATGCAGGACTTCATGTGGCCTCTATGGAAAGCATGAAGGTCAAGCTATTGCTCACAAAAGATGTATTTTCATAATAGTCTGGCTTCAGCCACAAAGCAAGTTTAAAATAGTTCTTTGTTCAGGCTAGAGTTATTTTTAACCTGGATCATTTAAGTAATCCAAATTACAGCACAGCCATACAAACAGTTGCATCAGTTGGATCAATTGGAAGGGCGTGATATGAAAATGGGAACAATCATCTGGAGGTAGAAAAGGGAGGGGCTTACATTGATTTTGTCTCCAAAGCCATCATGGACCAAAACCCACAGATTATTAAGTGGATCTCTATTTACCTAAAACGAGCAAGACAGATGCGTTCCAAGTACGAAGAGCTTCAATAGTCTCTTCAAAGGAAGTGCCTCGTTCCCAAACTGTAAAGCAGTTATAGTTCAGTCTTTTGGAAATTACTCTTGAGCAGATTGACCACAGTGGATGATTTTGTCATAGGACTGTCCTGCAACTCCTATTTACATAGTGCAGCTTCCACACACAGAGATCGATCCTCAAATGCACAAATATTCAGAGAGAAGACAGTAGTAGCTAACATTACAACAGTAAAACTTTTTGTTTTGCAAAGACAGTGGTGTTATATGGATTTTATTTACACTTCAGATACTCAATAGAGTACAGACTTCTGCATCATCAGTGGAGCTGTGAACCTAAAGGAATCACCTGAAATCACTCAGTTTCCAATAATTTCCTTGGAGAAGAACACAAAGGAAATGGTAAAGGGAGAACTGTAACAGAGCATGAAAGCAGATGAGGTAGTAGGAACCTGTGTGACCTACACAGAAAAAATTATGTGGAAAACTAATTTTTTCTCTTGAAAGAGAATAGGAATCTGGGGCAATTGTTTACATAGGGGCTCTGCGTACCACAAGTGTTTTTTCTTGTGGGTAAAACATATTGAAGAACTTCAGTTTGCCTGCTAATATAACTTCTAATTTCTGCTGTGGACACCTGTAGTGTGCTCCAGAAACACCCAAGCAAATCAAGGCAGTAGGGCAGAAGGCACAGAGCACCACACTATGCATCCCAGAATAGTGTTAGCTTAGTCCCAAAACAGTAGTACCACATGATAGCAATGCTTTTCCTGAGTTAATAAACAATGACGCTTGTTATCATAGAAACAGTGTCACATGTATATTACTCCTTACTTGAGAGCTGCCGTAATAACTTCTGGATTATTTTCTCTGTAACACACCAGTTTATGTTGCAAATATGTGTATGAATTGTGAGAATGAAGGAAATCCTGTAATTTATCAAGACTTGAGTACTGAAATTAAATTTTGGCATATTAAACAACCCACATAATTTTCAACCTGTTTTATGTTTTACTTAGTTGATTCAGAATTCCTTAGTTTTCCTCCACAGCAGCCATCTTGTTTTCAGCACAGGATTTTTTTTTTTTTAATAACTGTGAAAAAATTGCCAGAAAATAGACCGAGATAAGCATGAGGGGGAAAAGCTCACTTAAGCTTTTTCACTTTTCAAAGTACTAAAACTTACATTCAGGTGAGTAAGTAATAACTACAAAATCATCTTTTTCCAGCTTTAAGAATACAAGGGAATAGTAAGAAAAATCTCTGGACACCTGACAAAGGAGACGTGAGAGAAAAATAAATGAAAAAAATAAATGAAACAGATCATTTTATGGTGTTAATGATGTGTAGCTATGAAATCCTAGGTTGAATCACCAGAACTACAACACATTTTTCCTACTTAGCCCCTGGTGAAATATTTAAAAACATTTTACGGGTATAAAAGTGAGTCAGTAGTTTCTGTGAAGTCTTGAGTACTGTTGCAAAAACAGCTGAATGTTCTTTCTGGGTTCCCAAGAAGGAGTTTCAAGCAAACCCTTTATAATCCAGAAGAGTTTTCAAAAAAAGAAAAAAAAGAAAAAAAAGAAAAAAGTAAAAGCTCAGCAAAACAAACTAATCTCATTAAATTAAAGCCAGTTCTCCCTGTACTGCTCCCTCACAGGCAGAGTTGGTTAAGGTATGTGGAAGGCATTGGGTACTCTACTCTGTTCACTAGCTGCCAAAGTCTATAGGCTCACTGACATGAGTAGGAAGATGTTTGATGATTTAAGTGAGTTTTGGAAAGTATCCCATATTTCTGATCTTTTTAATGTGGAAGAAAATTGTACCTCTTCATTCAAGCTAGAGATAACAGGACGGTGGATGCGTGGTAAATTATGAGACTAGATCTTTTTAATATGGAGCAGGATAAAGAAGCACATGAATTATTTCAAATATTTACAATTCAGTTATCGGGATCAAGTGATAGACACCCTGCAGGTTGAAAATAAACGCATTTATAAAGTCACAAATCTCAGGAGTCTTAGGGCTGTCATTTCCCTCACTGTATCTCTTTGGGGAGCCAAACAGCATTTGACAAATGCCATTATGAGCTGGCTGTCCCACTTCTGATATACTTTGTCTGCATGGGGTGTTTATTAGGGAGGGAATAAAGAATATAAATTGGTGGTGGTGGTGCAGAAGCAAAGATATTCAGAGAGAACTGTGCCGTGATAGTGAGCAGCCTGTTCACTATTACAGTGCCACAGCCCCTGATTGCACTGTGGGACAATACCAGCGCACTCCATACACAAATGTAATACAGAACATGTGCAAACCAAACTAGCTAGAACTGCATTAGCTGGCATTTTGTGCTTTTATGGCAGATTTTTACTGTCTGTGTGAGAACAGATGCTCCCTGGTCCAGTGCACAGCCCCACGGTTAATCCTTCAAAATGTTTTGAACAAATCTGAACCAGCAGAATGGGTTTATACTGGATCAGTGCTTTGTGGCATGTGGCCATGGAGTTTTGGATCTGATAGAAAGAGCCCCAAAGCCATATTTTGTGTCTTGTTGAACTACAGCCCAGGTAAACATAAAAATAATTTTTGTTCCATAGTACCAGATACTGCCATACTGAATGGTTTACAAATGGGACATATGTGTTCTATGTAATATAGACACACAGAATTTTTCTTTAAAACTGGGTCAAATTCTTGCACAAGAAAATCTGAGGTTTTTTTCCTCTTTTTTTCTTTCTGTTTAGGTGACTGGGGAATAGTGCTAGCCCCATGCTTGTTGTTTCACACAGCATATTCATTCAGGGATATTGCCTGTATCTGTTCTTCATGGGCGAATTCCAGAGGGGTGCAGTACTTTCTCTCCCTGTTCCTTTCCTCAATCCTGAATACTGGTCCTAGGAAAAGAAACTACCCAGAAAGCCAGCCAAACCTGGCTATCCACAGCAGGATGCTGCTTGTACTTCTTTATGTATGCATAATATTGAAATTTTGTTTGTAAAAGTAGACTACCTCTTACTTGCAAAAAGTCATGTTATGATAGAGGAACAAGTGAAAACTGCAGCACTCTCTCCAGTTCTCACTCTTCTGAGTGAACATGACTGACTTAGGGTTTCAATCTAAATATATTCTGAAATAATAATGTATTATTACGGTCATGTTATACATCTGGTAGCATCAAGAAACGTGATTCTTGGTTTTTTCCCTTCAAGAAACTTGCTTTACTTAACTATAGTGACACATGGGAGTCTTTTAAAGGGGAATAAATTGATGAGATAAATCTGTACATGAGACAAGTTAAACATGGAATGACACATAATAAAAGCATCAGGTCTATTTTTTATATCCTAAATTAATAATATTTTAACAGCATCTGAGAACCTCAGTGTACCAAGATAGGTTAATGAATACCAAGGGAAAATTTTTGTGACACAGAAGTAGTACTAGAGTTTCAGTTAAAGAATGCCTGGTTTCTTAGCAGAACAAGAAAGCACAGATATTTTTTCTTCATATCTTTTCTTCTTAATCTCCAATTCACTGGAGGCAGCAATTCAGTGGGGGCCTGATCCACTGTAGTCAGTAGAAAAGACTCTGACTGGGATTTGGATCAAGTCCTTACTAACACTACAGGGTGGGGTTAACAATGTAAAAAGCTATCGTTTCCAGATCTGACTATCTAAGACCAGATGTGCAAGGCAGGAAACCATATGATTAGATTCAAACAATAAATCAAAAAGGAGTTGCCCTTGTTTAGAAGCATTTTCCACTAGTGGAGATTTTCTAACCATGACAACATACTGCAGGATTCAGTATAAAGTCATTGAGTGGCTGAACCTCTATCCAGCGAAGCCTGCTGAATCTTTGGGGAGTCAGGATTAGCTGAAAGAACAAATGTAAGAGATCACTTCATGTCCAGCTAAAGCCAACAAAGGTTTTAACGTTGAACTTTCTTCTGGTTTTAATTTTCTGCATTTTGAGTTACTTTAACTGTTGTAGTGTGTTTCCAGTTTGTAAAAGTAGGAATTTTAAGAAACAAGACATATTCCTTGAAACCAGCTTTGCCTTGCCTTTCCTTTTCTCCTCTCTCCTTCCTTGCCTCTCTCCCCCTTCCTTTCTTCCCTCCTTTTCCTCTCTTCTTTCCCTCCCTCCCTTCTTCTAACTCGTCCATGTAAAAAAAAAAAAAAAAAGAACCAAACCCAAGTAGTCTGCATATGACAGTCTTACATATTGCAGTAATTCCCACATTGTGGTGGTTACTGAAATGAGCACACTGTGGGCTCTTCTCTCTTTTACACCTTGTATAGTAAGAGTTGCCTGTCTAAAATGGGTTGGAAATGTTGTAATTCTGATTTCCAGCTTTTTTTGCAATCACTTTTGCAATTTTTTCCACTGAGACAAGTGTCTAAAGCAACTGGAAGGCAAATCTGCAATTCTTTAACTTCATGTGTACTTCACGTGTATAAAGGGAAATTGTGACTCTGTGACTTTTGAGGTCATTTACCGCTGGAAAACCTACAATCGCATGTGCAATGGGGTAGAGAGAGGGAGTTATGAGGTTACTTATATAACTGGATCAGCCCCCAGAACCTAATAAAATATTTGGGCAGTGTTTTCAGGATAAAGGGCCTTGTGCTAATATGTCTTTAAGACTGAAAGTTTTCACAACTGTGAGTAATTGGATTAGTATCTGGAAGCAGCCATCATGAAGAAGGTGCCTAAATAGGAGCTGCAGTTAGAGTCTTAGACATACTTAAAACTCTAAATTTACCAGTCACTACTTTCCCATTTATTATTGCTGTACAAGAATGTAAGGATTTATACATTAGCACAAAGGTGGACATTGTCCTGTTTTCATTTCCATTCATTTCTCTGTCAAGGAGGAAATAACCTGCACCTGGAATGCAAACCTCCCCTGCTACTCAAAGAGCAGTTAGACAGAACAAAAACCAACTGTTATAAATCCCAAGGCAGATGCTGTGAAAGCTTCTCTCTCCCTTGCCACTAGTATCGTATTTATTACTATAATTAAAAGATCTATATACTGTGGCAATAGTAAGTGCAGGATAAGGTTAGATGGTATTTTTTTCCCTCCACAGAGGAACATGTTATAGGAACATGACTTTCCCAACAAGAAAATCGGCCAATTTTATTTTGCCTAAAAAGGTAGGTTTAAAAAGAAAGAAAAGTAGCAACATTCCTAAATAATGTATGGAACTAGTACGGTACAGGAGGCAGAAGATGGGTTTCTAGGCTGTAGTTTAAAACCACTGCAGAATCTGTATGCATGGGAGGAATCGACTCTTCAACTTGATGGAGGTCAGCCTGTTCCAGCTGAGGTCATTCTGATTAGTTTGGGCAGCTACCGAGCCAGCTGGTAAACAGATGCTTTCTTATAAGTTGATGGTTTAGAATAAATTAGGCCAAATGCTTTGATTGTGGTTTATGCAAGAAATCTGATAAATACAGCCTTGTACTTTTCTTTATTTTTGTGTTTGAAACTTTTAGGCAGCACACATATAGTATTATACTTAATAAGTAAGTGACAACATATAAAATCGTAACTGAAAATGTGCTACACCACCTCATCATCACTACTGTAGTAATTTTTGTGGGTATCTGTAACAACCCTGTGGGAAAAGTGGCCTTTTTGATTTATGTTGCAGTAATTCCCTGAGGCATGAAGCAGGACCTGGGGGTACTCCTTCCTACCAGGGCTTATGTGTATCTGACTACGAGACAGACACATTTTTGCAATTTTTGCAAGGAAATCTCAATATCTGCTGTAAAAGCTGCTTTTGCCCGTCTGGAAAGACAGAGAATGGGCCCTCATCACTCAGAATGAATCTCAACATTTAGTTCAGAAGGTGCTTAACTCTACGTACCAAACTGTTTCAGGAAGATGGTGAAGCTGTGCATGTATGGACATGGATATGGATGGGCAGCAATTCTTATTCTTTTTCATTCCCTTTCTGCCTCCTCACACCTTGTTATTTGCAGGGGGAGGAGGCTGCGGGTGGGGGAGTTGTTGTTTGATTTGTTTTTTCATGGACCTTATTATTGGCCTTAATTAGATTGTCTCAGAAGATTTACAGTCCCTGGTAGCTGCTGGTTGTTGGCTGTTAAGCAAACACAGCCATGGATACACTGAGCTGGATTCTCCTGTCGCTTCCCATATTCCCACTTTCTCCACTCACCTAGTGGCATATCACTGATTTATAACAGTGCAAATAAAATCCATCTGTTGGCTTCACAGACACACACTGGTTGTTTCTCTTGTTAAATGATACATTTGTGAATTGTCATTTCTGTAGGCATCTGGTCCCAATATAATTAAAGCAGGGGGTGTAGTGGCAGGGAGGGACAGGATAGGAACAGAAGAGGGGGTCTGTAAAAGTACCGCAGGTTTGCAGAGCAAAGCCACCTGTTCGTAGAAGTCTCAGATCTGTCCCAGTTTGCAGCGAGCAGGAGTGCTGCAGTTGCTCAGTTTTAAGCTTATCAGAATTTACCAAAGGTGGAGATTAATGCTGGGTTTCTTTCCTTTAAGTCGCTACTACCGACATCCTATGAAACAGCAACTGTTGAGCTGATATTAGATGCATCTAGTAACTCATAGACGCTGCTAGCACACATAGCCAGCATGCTTCACAATCCTGTTACAAACTTTGGCATATGCAGGTCATCTACAGCATAAATATATTAACATATAATGTACGCAGATGCATATGCCTGGGTTACGGCACAAGTTAAATGCTGAAATGAATGTGAAGGTCCACTTTATTTCATCACTTTTGGAACCCCATACAGAATAAAATTTAACTGACTTGTCACCTGTCAGCAGATATTTTTATGCTGTACAAAATGTAAGGAAATATCAAATTTTGTCACAGAAATGTGAAGAATTTTATGTGTAAGTTAACAGGACCTAGCATTGCTTCACAACACTGCTAACCTGGATATGAGATGGTGCAAAATCTTCAGTTATTTAGTAAAAAAATGGGCACCTGTAGTAAAGGAAGCTTTTTCCTAAAACTTTACATTAACATGTATATTTAGATAGTGGAGAAGAGGGAGTTAACAGAAATGTTATAAACTATGGAGAAATTAATTGCAACTGAGAAATGACTGGAAACTGAAAGCACTCTCTTAAGCTTTAGTCAGCAGATGTCCTGCCATTTGGGTTCAGCACTGTTCATGCTCTGAAATCAAAATCACATGAGGGCCTTTGGGAAGCAGAGTTTTCAGATTGTTTCCCCCTGTGATCTGTCAGAAGTTTTCCATTAAGAAATACCACCCTGGACTGCATCTTGTTAAGATCATGATTCTGATCTCAGCCTTTCCCTCTCTCTCTAATAAATGACCTTTCATAAGGATTTCTTCACTACTGATTGTTCTTTTCTTCCTCCAGATAATTTATCTTCAGTGTAATATTTTGTTCTGCTTGTTCCCTCAAAACAGACTTTAAAGGTGTAAATTCCCTAGAGAATTCACTGCTTTCCAGAACCAGAATGAGATTTAGCTTCAATGAAACTTTTTCCCCTCCACGCTCCAGCCCCAGACCTGTGGGTATTTCATTTACCAGAAGCTGTGCTTCCAAACACCTGCCTTCAGCTTCTGGGCTTCACTTCAGGGGGTGCCTCTCCAAAGCTGCTGCAAAGCTTCCCCCTCAAAGCTGCCAATGATGTTTGGGAGCGTGTGGCCCTGGGACACGCTGGCACCACTCCTAAAGCAGTGCCCCCCAGTTCAGCTGGTTATGCAGTCACCAGAGGACAGATGCAGGTCTGCCTCTTGCCTTTCTGCCTTTTGGGAACAACTCAGGCACACACATGTCTTTCACAGGTATCTACTTTCCCAGTAAAAGGCCATAAATTGGGCAACACTTGCAATTTGATTCTTCATGTGATGGATGCAGCTGGGAGCTATACACAGAGGAACTAAATACAGAGCCTTTGCTGGAGGAAGCTACATCTCCATTTTACCTCCTGACCTTGTGTATCTCATCTGTATGACTGGGAGGTTGTTAGACCACGAACATACATAACACGTGGGTTCATGAGTGACAAAAAAGTGATTAACCCTGCCATGAAAGTGTATTATACTGCCAGGAAGCATGAGGAAAGGCTTAAACAGTCCATGTATGAGACTTAACTGTCTCCCTTACAGTTGTATCTGAGTTCCAGGGCTGCAAAGGCAGCAGGGACTCTGTGTGCTGCACCACCACTCTGGGAGCGTCAGCCCTTGGGCTAGGGCCAAAAGTCCTCATGACTTGACCCATGTGACTGGGGTCCAGGGACTGGAATGCACTGGGTTTAAGGATTCTAACTGACTTTTAAATGTCCTTTTTTTCTTCCTTGATAGTAGCTGTATTCCTTTGGATTACACTCCGTTATGCCTCAGAATGGTTTCTGAACACATCCTAAACCATGGGTAAAGATGGGTTTTTTTCATTCTTTCCACATTGCCAGTCTTTGTCACATAGGCCTACCACAATGTGCCCTGCACTGTGTAATGAAACAGAGAAAAGAAGACAAGCATAACACAGCTCAGTTTTGTGGTTCACCATGCACATGGCAACGCTGACTCTGAATTGTTGTGCCAAAGCAAACCCTGGTCTCAGCCCCCGGTTTAGTACGATATGTGAATTTTATCTAAGTGTGTCTGAAAATTGGTATGTTGAGATCTGCCTAAATTAAAGTATTTATATCAAGAAATCAATAAGCCTCAACCAGTTACTTCAAATGAAGTTCAGGATGAGGGATAAGCTCAGGACAGTGAAATAACAGAGGCTGATGGGATCAAAGCAACCATCTAAACCCATGGTGCTTAGTTTGCTTCTGTTGGTGGTTCGTATTGGAGTGCTCAGCTATCTGAAAGCTTCAGAGATACCCATGAATCCTTACCCTGAATGGGAAAAACCACATATCTCCACAGTTGCCTTCTGATCTTGTTCTGTTTTAGATCATGTTTAGTATTAAAAAATCCCTCATGCTTTATATTATTTTCATGTGTTGTTTATGAAGGGTTAACAGCTGATTATTATCTGTGATACAATGCAAGCAATGTATTGCAAATGGTTATGAGCACATCTGTAGAAGATACAGAAAGTTACAACGTACCTCTTGATCTGCTTGATGTTGTGGCAATTGACCGTGGCATTTATTAAAGCAGGTATCATTACTTACCACGGTGAGCGGTCAAAGGGCAAAGAAACTCCTGCAGTTTCAAGGCCACTGCATGAACTTTCCTGCCATCTTTCCTTATGCAGTGCAGCCTGGTTTAACTTGTCCAGTGGGCCTGATGCTCTGCCCACAGTCATGCCTATCCCACAGTTTTCTGCCTGTTTTGCAGACATTTGCCAGGGTAATCTCTGTGTTCTAGCGTGCAGTGGTTGTAAAGGTGAGATGCAAGGCTAAATGTCTCTTGGGTCATATTCACATATAATGACACTGCATATGAGAATGTTTCAGATTAAGATCAGCTGCTACATAAGGCTTCCAGAGCCTAACTTCTGGGAGATGGAGGGGGCTCAGTCGCAGACAGTATGTGGTCCAAATACAGCTCCCCACTCAGCTTCCTTTCGTGGTAGAAGGACCTTGGACTCAAAAGCCCTGGAAAACAGCTAATTCATTTCTTAACTAACAGTTTAGTAAGAGGTCATAGTATGTCCCTCTCAGCCTCCATGTTGAGAAGCAAAGCACAGAAAGTAATTTGTTCCTTCCTCAACTATGAGCCCATTGAATGTTTAAGGAAAATGGACCTATTCATGGTAGAGACTGAGTGTATAATTTGAAAGGAGATTAATTTTTCATGCTAGAATATATCAGAAAGGAAACTAGTTAAAATAAGATCCAGGTATTCCAGTAAGAAAAAAAAAATTACAGACTTTAGCAAAGCTGATAATTTCTAATTCAGGATCAAATTATAACTTCCAATATATGTCAGTCAATGAGAAAAATGTTTTTTTAATTATCATAGCTGGTATATATTGTCCTCAGTTGCCTACAAAATAGTGATCGAAATTGTCTGTATAAGGAAGGCAGTACATACAGTGATTTGCTTTGTCACTGAACATTTGGGGTTTATAGACATAGTATAGCTCTGCACTGAAATGTAAATAGAATTACAAATACACGCATCATCTTTGATAAGGCAAATGAGGTCCACTGAATGTCATACACTTTTCAAAACTTCCCCAAAACCTTGTTATCCTCAGGGTAAGATAAATTTTAGCCATCAATATAACAATTATAGATGCAATAGATACATAGCACTTCTACTAGTTAAAGTAGAGTTTTAGAAATTCTATTTTCCAGGAAAGCTTTACATACAGGAAAATGTAAGAAACCCCCCATAATATTTTAAATTCTCATTTTGCAGTTTTGTAATTTTTTTCCCCAGTTTCTGGTGCCTTCACAGTTTTCACCTCTTGTTAAAAAAAAAAACACTAAAAGACACAATCCAATCTTGTTACTCAATTGGATAGAGTCTATAGCTTTCACTCTTGAATTATGTTTGGTTGTAAGAGTATAAGCAAGTTCTGAATGAGTAACATAATATTTCAGGACCAGCATTCCTTGCATATCTTTCTTTCCACCTTCCCTTCTTTCTTGCAATAAGTCTTGTAAGTATTTGGTCCAGGCTGCTTTGGGTGATCAGAGCTACCTAAAAAAGGTGAGTGATCAAGCTGTGTGGCCTAGAACAAAGGTATACCATGTAGAATATTAAGGATTATTCTGTTCATTTTATTCATGTGTGTGGTCCTGCATATTTCTTGCCTGTTGTTTACATTATACAGAATATTTTTTCCTGATTTCTCAGAATATGGTATTGATGTAATACCTCTTTCCTATTTAACTAAGCAAGCTTTGCTTTCAGCCAGAAAGCCTTCACTACTGAAGTTTAGGATCAAACTTGGAATTGGTGAATAAGTGTTTCTAGTGGAAGAACCATTTAGTTTAAAATATTCAAGGAGAATAATTTCTGGTAAACATTTGTGTATTTATATGAGGACTTATAGTTGACACTGATTACCCCAAGGGAAGGTTTTCATGGAGTTTTATTCAAGAAAGTCCATACATTTCAGTACTAGCAGAAGGAATAAAATGACATGTTTAATCTATTTTAGTTAAATACATATTCTTGGATCTTTTTTTATCTAAATTTAGCAATTGGACTCAATGACCTTAAGGGTCCTTTCCAACCTTAACAATTCTATGATTCTGTGATCCTATGAAATTATTCTGTTCCATTTTACATGTATATAGTTTTCCATGAAAATGTGACTCCATGAGTTGGTCACTGAAGCAATATTCATAGTGATTGAAAAAAAAAGAACAGAGTCATTCCATCTGCCTACCTGTAAGTCTGTGTATGTACGTACATATGTGTCCTTCTATCCTCACTTTCAAGCCTGTCTGTTCTCATACTTTTAAGCCTTTTATCTAATAGTTTCCCATCCAAGTGGGCGGTTTGGGTTGGGTTTCTTTTGCTTTAATTTTATATTTGGTCAGCTTGCACCACATGACTTTGGCTGCTTCTTCTTGTTTCTACTCTTTCTTTCTCCTACAGGTGTACCATCCCTGTGTGTTGATATTCATTCCCAGCCAGGACTCCTCTGTCCCAATTACCTCAGTTTTTAATACTCTTTTACTGTTATAGGAGGTATAAATATATTTTATCATAGAGTAATTTTCTTATTCTCCTTATAAAACACACTTCACACAATGTCAGGTTGTTTTCCATGTGACCTTCTCTTCAGCTTAGTCTTGCTTTTTCAGGAAAAAACTTCATTGTTCACATCTGTCAGATGCCTCCAAATCCCTATTAATACCATAGTGTTGCATCTCTTCACTACCTAAAGTCTCTTAGCTGTTAAAAGAGTCTTTCTGAGGCTTTAATTTTCCTTAGAGTCTTCTGCCTCAGTCCTGTATTCAAATTATGTCCTGTGGGGGAAAAAAACCCAAATCCTATCTGCTTCAGGTGCCCTCCTGGCAAACCATAAGGCTCTTCCGCACTGAACTGATTGGAAGCAAATTGCCTTGTGCGTGGTCTCGTAGCATGCAGACCTGAAGCCAAGTCTAGTAAGGTGAGGAAGAGCTGCAGAGTCTCTTCATTGCAGAGTAGTGTAATGGACACAGCATGTTCTTATTTTGGTAATATCCTCGCACCATCCCTGTGGATATCTGCCTCTTGCCTATTCCTTCAATGGCACCTCTGTAGGAGTCTCCTCACATGAAGTTCATTAAAGGATCATAGCTTGTCTCAGAGCCTTGTAGCAGAAGGCTGTCAGACTGAGAACTGTAAGACCTTAGCAACACGATGCCACCCTTTTTAGCACTGAAAATGCATTAAAAACAGACCAGGTGTATTCCCAAATGTAAAGATGAGTGAGGAATAAAACCTTGTTTAATTCTTGATACAGATATTAATTTTTAATTGAGATGAGTGATTTGTTCTAATTAAGAAGCCATAATAATGTCATAACTTTCTTGGGCCACTGTGATTTTCTCTCTTCGTCAGGATCATTTATAATAATTAAATAAAATAAGTTCCAAATTAAGCAGCCATAAGAGGAGATAGTGTTACATTTTCTTCTGAAAGAAGACTGAAATGAACCATTGCATTATCCTGATTCTAGTACAGCTGTTTCAGTTTTCAAACTTCAGTTTTTTCCCTCCCTCATGGTTTAAAATATAGGTGAAAGAAATAGAAATGAAAAGAAAATGGGAAAGGATATATTGCTCTGAGTATTCTGTGCAAACAAAAGAGTAACAGCAAAATACAAGGCCATTTATTTTATCTATTTGTTTATTTCAGGCTATTTAGAAATATGTTGGTCTGCCAAAACCCTGAGTGCACGTAAAAAACCTTTTGTAATAAATCTTGGGAATTAAAGGCAACTTCCATATACTGCAGAGAAAATAAACCTGTTGCGAAACACTTATAGGAACAACCACTCTGCAATATCTGTCCTCAGGTGTGTATACTACTTCCAGGGTAATCAGCAGAAGGAACATGTGCATCCCTTCTTTTATCTCACCAGATCTCCACATAGATTTAAAACTTATCAGGATTAAAGAACAAAGTCTAAAACCTGTCAAAATGCCCCGAATACCTGCTGGTGCAAACTAGGATATCATCTGGTTTCAGGTTTGTTCCTGGAGAACCTAATATTGACTTAAATTGTATAGGGAAGTGAATTAAGTGTGTGTGTATATGGGTATAATGTGAACAATAGCTTTTACACCTGTTTCTTGCACATACCCATCCCAGGATATTGTTTTTCATATTTCTCTTCAAGCAATGGGCAAAAAAGATGGGGAACAAGACAACTCTCAACTCCATCTCAAAAGACACTCACTGGCAAAATGGAGCCAACGACTAAAAGTGCTGTAATTTCCTGTCAATGCAGTTCAGGAATGATACAGCAAGTTTATTTCTCAAAGGCAAAATAAGCACACAGGCCACCATTAGTGCAGTGCAATATGTGCAGAGTCAAGGACTTTACTTCAAGCCATGGGGAAACTATTGAGCACTGACCTAACTCCATTAAGCATTATCCTGGAAGACAGTGTGTCTGCTCCCAATGGCAAAAGTTTTGGCTGTTAGTTATAACTTACATTTTGAGCCCATTTAATTTATTTCTATTTGAATCCAGAATTGTATTTTTACAGGGAAATGAATATGGGTCTTTTGTAAAGCAGGTGGTTTCTTGAATAAGCCTTCTGATTTTTAAATATGGGGAAAGAAAAAAGACTTCTGTGGTCTCCAGACAAATGAGACTTAGAGGTTTTAAGTCTTTGACTTCCAAGTTGACCTTTCGTTACTGCTGAATTGCTGTCAGCCATGCAAGACTTGACAGAACAAAAGTAGGATTAGATTTCAGAGACATTAGCCCCCATGCTCAGTGGCCCAAACTCTTCATTGCATGACCTGAGGAGTAATTCTAGCTTGCTGTCACACACAGCAATATGCAGATCCTAAAACCAAGCTCATTAAAATATTTAAATAAGAAAGACAAGAGGAAAAAGTAGAGACAAATAAGCAGCAGCCAACAGAAGCTGGGCTTGGCAGCTACATCCCCTTCAGAAACTGATTATATGGATATTTCCATCTCTTAAAAATGGCTTTACTATAAAACAGTCAAACAGCAGAAGAATGAAATGGTGTGAAAAGAATTAGTATGTATGCTTAGAAAGTAAAAAAACTTTAATGATTTGGGCTGTGGTTAAAACAGACGTGTTCAGTAGAGTTTTCATCTACTTTAATTTCCGGTTCTGTCTCAGTGTGGTCTGTCCCTGAGTGCTTCTCAATGCAAGATCTGAAATCCAACATGAATTCTCATTCTCCTCTGAGCACTGATTGAAATGTTTTGAAATTAAGCAAAAGCTTAATGAGTTTGAGGGCTCAGTTAGAAGAAATCTGAATTTTTCTTTAGTCTGGAAATCCCAGGGAAGGACATTGCATCTGCAGGCTGCAGGTGTGATTCTAGCCCTCCATGTTCTCGTTCTCCAGTCCTTACTGAAGCAAAGACACAGAAATGCAAAGACACAGAAAAAAAAAAGTGGAAAAAAAAAGAAGAAGCAGCAAGCAAAGAAGAAAAGGCTAATCTGGTTTATTGCTAAAAGGTCTACAAGAAGAAAACAGACCCAAGTAAAAATCTAAATTTCTCCTTAATATCTGGGAGATCTGAGTATAGTTCTGAAAGCTTTACATTTAAGAAATGAGGTCTATGCTTCAAATCTGAATTTCTTATTTTGGACATAGATCTAGTCAGAAGCCTATATTTGATTTTTGCCTTGGATGAAAATGTAGCTTAGCTGAATCAGTAAAAGTACTCCCTCCTTTTCCACTTCAACAATGAAAACATCTTATTACTCTGTCTTTTTGCTGTATGAAACTAAGCATCAGAAAATCTGCTCTTCCAAAGAATTAAATAGCCTCTCATAGAAGATTAAGACCATTTCGAAGCTTCTAGTAATCTACTGAAAGAGCTGAAGCCACACACCACTAAGTACAGAACTGGTGTGAGTTCATACTGCTGCTTCAAATTTGTTCAAAATATTTTGATAGGGTAATTTTGTCCTGGCAGACTCAGGATCAGATCAAGTATCATCTGTTCTTTTGCAGCTACACAAAAGCAGCCCAAGCACCATATGGTGTGCTCTGGCACCACATGCATGCCACAACTGAAACATGATCACACGCTCACACCAGACCTAGATCAGATTTCTGTTGCTTTTTAGTGCATAGATCAAGTATCAATGAATATAGAACCACTAATTATTTGCCATGGTTTTAAAAGAAATACCCCACTATCAGTACCAAGTATTGGGCTTAATGCTGGGAGATGCTGAGTCCTCCTCTCCTATGTAATATAACTGGGGTTGTCGAGCTGCTGGCGAGCGGAGGAGTAGCAGAGTCGCTGAGGGACACACTGCGTTAGGGAGGGCGTAACTAAGGGACAGCTCAGCTGTGGTCACGGTTACACATCTGCTACCGTGAAAGGCATACCCACTTTCTGGGCCTTCAGTTAAGCGAGGTCTTTCAGTTGCTGTTGCAAGGCTATTATTTGCACAGATGTATACACATGCACACAGGACACTGGTGTTTTCTTAGAACTTTCTGGCCAATGTCCAATTAATCCTTAACTGCAAAATCTATATTTAGAAACTTCTTTCACCATGACCTTTCATCAGAAAATGTTTTTTTTGTCCTATATAAGTAGGATTCATTAAATGTTAAATAAGTAGTGCATAATGATGCTCACCATATTAAACTAAAATATTTTTGAAAGGGTTACTGTTCCACTTCCACTTCCACAAAAAAGAATCTATATATTTCTAGCTGCAATTTCATTCTTTATATCTGGTATAACTTTGGGGAAAAAAAAAGAAAAAAAGGTTTGAGAGGTTCATTGTCAATTTCAAACTTTTAAAACTTTTTTTCTGGAAAAAAACCACACTTTTTTGAGATTTCTAACAAAGCAAAAGAGTAAAAGTTGAACTTCAAATGTGTTAAAACATTCTGCTTTGTGAAAACCAAATTTTTTTTTCAATTTCCAGGTTCTAAAATTTCTAAGAAACTAAAATGAAATTCTCAGATAGAAAATTATTTCAAATGGTTCCATTTTTAAAATATTGAAACATCAATTTATGTCAATAACAAGACGAGAACATATTTACAAAGCAGTTCCATAATGCTGAGTCTACATTTCTTCCTAGAAAAGATTTATGCATCTGACTCTAATCAGTTCACACCTGTGTGAAATGAGTGTAAGCAGATGTATAATGCTTCTGTTATAATGTGGTATGGCTTCCACTCGCCGGGGAAATCCTGGCTCCAGTAACGTCAAAGAGAGTTTCTCGAACTCATTTCTTCACACCTAGTTCCTGTTTCATCTTTAAGAATCAGTGATTTCACACTAGTCTAAATGTTGCTACTCTTACTGGTACAATTGCCAGATCGCTCACATTAAATATCCTTAGTATCGCAACAATTCAGATTTCTTACTTTATCAAGGGCCAAAATAATGGTTCATGCCCTATATATTTCCTGTCTAGACTACTATATTGGTCTTTTGGACGTATTTCCTGCTTTTTCCATTGTTGTTTTCAAAATGAAATGTACAAAACTCTATAGCTTGTTTCTTACTTTTCTAAGCTCTCAGGAAGATGATGGGCTGGTTTTCTTGGCTCGTTGTATTAGAGAACTATACCCCTGGTGAAGAATCAATCCTTTATTTACATTTGAATTGTGATTACATGAGCAGGCAGGAACTGATTCTGTGGGTTAATCTAAAATAGAGTCCCCTTTAGATAATGGCAAATTTACAGCAGTGGCCTCTGAAGTATCCTATTTATTGCGCTCTGATGAAAGCTGACAACACCCACCATTCAGTGACTCAGTAGAGACACTGAGAGGTCAAATACGCAGGTGAGTTTCATTCACTACGTTATTCTGAACATGTTAAGGTTAACTGTCCCATCTAAATTTACCATATCATCTCTGCCAGCATCTCCAGATAATTGTTTATCTGAATTATCTCATATGCCTGCCTTAATACACCATAAATGGCCTTTTTAGGAAACTTCGGTGTACTGAAGGGCCTCTGAACCTAAATAAGACTACATCAGATGCTTAACTTTTAGAGAGCTAAATTAGATTGGAAGAATCCTACCTTTCCTATCTCTGCTGGATACCTTGTCAAGGATGTCCAAGAACTGTGGTGACTGTCTGTGGAATGGTAAATATAGATATTTTTACTGTAACTGAACAGGTCATGAAGTGATTAATAAGCCATCATCTGTTATTTTTAATTACAGTTTGAGCCTGATCAAATTTATTATAACATTCAATAATTCTAGTCCAACCTTTGTCTCAATATTTTGTTCTCCAGCATTTGATTGAGTCATCAGTCAGGATCCATACCATATATTATAATTAATCAATATTCATTTTTCAGTTTTTCCTATGACCAGTGACTTATTCCTTGTATGTCTTCAATATCTTAATCCATACACAATTTTCTATCTATTGTCTGAATGTTCTGTGGAAAATTGTGACCCAAGAGTCATTGACAACACATTGTCATTTCTTTTGTATTTGGGGGACAGGCAGCTTCACTGCTTGTGTGATTTTGTAACTTCTGAGATTGCAGCTGAGTGACTTCGTTCTTCTATAATAATGAATTTTGTTTTATTGAGTTTCAGATTTAGCATGTTTTTATACAGGGAATGCTATTCATGCATGTTTCCCAACCAGTACTCCAACAAAGCTCAAGTGTTCTGTTGATCTTGTTGCGAATGGTTTTCAACAAAGATTTTTGGAAGCTGTCCAATAAAAATGCAACAGAAGCAGACAGGGAGAGGTTAGGCAAACAGTGCTGCGTTATACATGGCCACATGTAATACTGTGCTCAGGAAAGGCTAAAGAAATGTAATTGCTCAAAGGGACCATTTATGGGGAAAAACAGTAATAAACGTAAGTAAATGTTTCAGAATCATCTTTAGTTTGAAGAAATTAAGAGGACCAATACCATCCCTGATCTATAAGATTTTGTCTCACTACAAAACTTTCCAGTTTTCAATGGTATCTAAACCAAATGCTCGTTCAAAACCAATTGAAGATGCTTTTACACATCTCCAGTTTTATCCTAAATCTTTGCAAATATCAGCAAATACAGAGTGAGGGTGGTATTGACTGAGTAAGGTGTAGGCTATGCATTTTTTATTATTCCATGTCGTTGAAAGTAAAGAATTTTGGCTGTCTTATGCTATTCCAGTGAACATTGTGCAGACTGTACTGTCTAAATCTCAGTGTCATAGGGTGTCTTCTTCTACTACTGTCTTCTTTCAGAGTGTTTATTTACCATGGCCAGATCTACAAGCAAAAATTCTCTGTGTACTTTTCTCTGTGAAGATATCCTAGGCAGCCAGCCAATTCCTCATTCTCTATATTGGGATAGATGAGAGTACATGGGCCTGTTTGTCATCTCACAGCTGATGCATGCTTCCTTAGAGAACAGGACTGGGTAGGGCAAGAGCAGCCTCTGGGCTGTGCTAACAGAAAAGCAGATGGCCCTAAGGAGCTCCTGACTTATCCCAGCCTCCTTCAAACATCTTGATGCTCAGGGAGAAAAAGAGCAAACATTTTTATTTTGGTATGAAGGATTTGTTCCTTCTCTGTCATACCATTCACTGATGAACAAATATCAGATGTTTCATCAGGTACTTAATTTTGCACAGGGAAAACCCAAAAATTCTCTTCTTTTTTTTTTTTTCCTTTCCTCCATTGCATTAGTTTGGGCTTTAATGTGAATCCATGAGATATTGAATCTTTGTAGCATGGATACAAATGTCACTGTTGCAGATGGAAGCACTCTTCCATTAAAACAAGCCTGATTAATTTCGCTAATGCTCTTGTTCTGCTAAAGATTTTCCCTTTTCTTGAAGAGAGGCATCAAAAGTTGAAACCTGGGCTATCAGGAATTTGAGATTTTTATGGTTTTTTTTTTCCAGTGGGCTCATCACTAGTTAAATATTAATAACATCTGAGCCAATATGCTTTGAGTATATAGTGGATTTGCCTCCTTGGTCTACATCATCTTTGAATCCCAAATTTCCCATAGTCATAACACCAATAGAGCATAGTTACCAGAGATTGCTTTTCAGTTCAAGTTTTGTTTTTCCAGCACTGGTATGTGTGCATTAGTAATATGTGCTATATATACATTTCCCATATAATATTAAATTTCAAATGCATTTTTATCATCCCATCTCTTCACCCTCTCTCAATATAGAAGATCCTATAGTATTGCTTCACTCAGCTGCTCTGCTTTTTTAACTGCCCTATAGATCTAAATACACAGCAGTTGTAGCAAGTGTATTTATGTGCCTAATTTTAAACTTGCTGAGTGAAAATCACTAAAATTGATTCAGAAATTAATGCCTTTAGAAGCTACAATAGCATGACTTTACTTGCTATCAGTTAGTGGAAGTTTAATAGTGCTGCCCATAAAAAAAGCTATGAGATCTTATACTTTTGCTGAAACTAATACTGAACTTTCAAAACTAACCACTGTAAAAAAGCAAGGTTTGGTTGGGTTGTGGGTGGGTTTTTTCTTTGTCTTTTTTTTTTTTTGTCTAGACATTGCCTAATACAATGAAAAGAGGAAAATAGTTAAAAATTATAAACATATTGGCATTTTATTTCAATGGTTATGAAGAGAGATGATTTCATACAAGAACGAAACAAAAAGTCATGCTCCTGTCAGACATATGGAAATGTGCGTGTCTATACCACACTGTTATCCCTAGGCTAGTATCAGTCTTCTCTGTCAGGATGCTGCACGACATCAATGTGCTGTTGTCAGATCAGAATTTCCTCTCTGGCTTCAGGGTCACAACACGCACCGTGCTACGTGCTGAAGGCAGAGAAGCATGGTTAGAAACTTTTCAGCAATAGAGGCAAATCTGTCCTCTTCCTTTGGGATGGGAAAAGGGCAGAAGGAGGCAGAGGATATCAGGAGAGAGGTCGGGGCTATGGATGGCTTTTCCTTTCCTCTTTTTCTGAAATCTTGGGCAACTACCTAATTTGCCCAAAGCAGACACTTCAAGTATGTCCTTTAATGCCAGTAAGGCTGGATAATTTCTCTAGTGAATTTTGGTTTTGCTGTTGCATTTTGAGAGTTGTAACATCATCCGCAGCAGGATTAGACCTTGAGAAATAAGCTGTATTTTAAAAGCAATTTTCCATGGCTAAAAGTTTGAAATGAGAGCTTGTCTGATGACTTCATCCTTGTCTTCTCCCCCAAAACCTCACCAGACCCCCAGACTTTAAACTCAGGCCAGGATCTCTCCAAGGTCTCCTGATTTAATATGATGTCACCACACACTCAGAAACGATCTCTCGTTTTGACCTGATCAGCTATCCATTCAAATTACTTCCCCAGGCAAAACTGAATGCTCCCTGGGTGAACGTCTGGAGGGAAGTCTCAGAAGCATGTATGATTTATATGTTTTAGCTAACCAACTCCAAAAAGCCACTCTCTTTATGATACTTAGGGAAGCCTGCATGAAATGAAGCTGGAATTGGTAAAGGTACTGAAGAGAAAAAGTGAAGCTCTCTGAGAGCATACGAATGTAAGTATACAAATATACATCCTGAAAGCCTTTATTTAATATCCTGTATTGAACTCAAGTATAAAAAAAAGTTAACATGCTCAATTCCACACAAAAATCCTTTATGAACTCACTCAGGTGTTTCGAGGTATACACAGAAAAATGCCAGAAAAGAAGGAAAGATGCAGTCTGTAAAGATGTAATTATTCGTGTTTCTGTAAAATACACATTTGCTTTCTGTGCATTTCTTATTATGTAGAATGAATTAAGATAGGTGGCCCAGGAAAAAAGAGGCACTGTTGAAAACGTGAATGGGAAGCAATAGCTTCAGGAAGGGGGAGCTGAAAGAGGGAGAAAAAATAGCATGCTGAGTCAGAGTGAAAAGCACGCTCCAAGCACAAAAAGGCACAAGGCTTAGGTAGCTTAGTTCAGAAACAGGCAATACTATAGACATCACATTGGTCTGTTAGCTAAATTAGACTAATCTGTTTAACAGTGAACATATTTTCAAAGAATTACTGGTGTGTGCTTGAGCTTTACATAGCTGCAGAGAAGTTGGTAAATTGGCCATATACTGTGTGCTTAGTAAAAGGATTCAAAATGAGGAAAGGAAACTTAGACTCTAATTTCAGCTGCTTGTGAGGTCTTTCAGGGTAACGTATGCCAATCAATAATTAGACTAGCTGACAAAAGCTATGCATGGTGAATACAGTAGAGGCAGATATTAATGTATACTGATTGACTGCATTTTGTGTGCAGGATGATCATTAAAATAAGGAAAATGTAGCAGTGAGGCATTTAAAAAGAAAACAGTAGAACTTTTTAGCATTTTCAGAGTAGACCTCCTTTAGTCAATGGAAAAAGACAACTGCGTCCAGAAAGAAATTCGCCTTGCTTTAGAGAGAGGGTGAATTGCTTTCTGGAGCGCATTGCGCTCTCTCTAATCATTTGCTATAGAAAGAACCCAGCTAACTGGTAAAGAATAAACCCTACATTTTTTAGAGAAATTTATAATGGAGTTTAATAACTACGTTCTTGAACCTGTTCCATTCAAATAAGCATGGACACAGTTTAACAGTATGTAGAAAAAGCTGTAACGTGTAGAACTCATCTGTTGCACACTGTTGCAATGTTTATTCACATTTTTTAATGAAATAATGCAAGCATCTAAATCCATACATACTCAATGGTATTGACTTCTGTTTTCCAGAGGTCCTTGGACTCTAGTAATATAGCTTTTCTTGCAAACTTTTAGAACAGGACAATCTGTCTTGTGACTCCAATACATATTCTGCTATATTTGTATTGATAAATAGGTTAAAGTTTATGGATTTTGTGTTTCAGTCCTAAGCCTAATATAATATTTGTTGGTTTTATTTGTTGGGGTTGGTTTTTTTCGTTAGACAAGTGGTTTTCTATTTGCGCTTTTCTTCCTTATAACTAAAAGTAACATACTATGAAATTTGCAAGGAATCAATCAAAACACAGACTTTTTCAAATCCTCAGATATCCTTTGAGACAGTGTATGGGAGAAAGGTAAATATGTACTAGATTATTCAGAAAAAACTGTAAAACCCTGTGTGTGTGTACAACCAAATAATTCAAAAGCTGTCCTCATGAGGAAGAATTTGTACAAAAAAACAAGAGCAAGGTGCAGATAGACCTTTAAAAGTGTAACAGATTTCTCAGTTGTAATCCCAACAGGTCTTCAAAACCAAAGCTGGTTATTTTAAATCAAAATAATAATAAAAAAACCTAAAACTATAAAAAGAATGACACAGTTAAATGTTTCTGATTTTTATATAACCTGAGAAGAACAGATGAGACTGAAGGAGCTGATGGCTGTGAACCCTGTTCTAAGTAGCTCCCTGCACTTAATCCAAGGAGGTCTGCATATAGCTTCGAGTATAACAAGCCTTCTATTATTAAACAGTTTTCCTTTCCTTTCCTTACTGCTCAGACCTTATGCAATTAATAGTTTCTGAAAAAAGGCTAGTTTTAAACACTGAACTTCATTGATATTCTTTGACACTTTAAAGTAAAGCTGAAATATTTCATAAATAAACAAAATCTATTAATGTATATTCTTACAAGCATATATATTGCTATCTCATTTGATTACCTTGCTAGTAGCTACAATTAATTCTGAATTTTATTTAAAGGCAGTGCTGCTGAGAGGACTTAAATGGCATAAGTTAGATAATCACATGTCACCATCTTAAAAGATGTATTTTCAACTCCCACTACTTTTTAGCTGCACAATACAGCCTGAAGGTGATCACAACAGGGACAGGAGAACTTGACTGGTTGGTCTGTACCTTTCACACCCTTGTAATCTCATATCTTGCATGGTACAGGTTGCAGAATCTCTCCCTGCAAATTCTGTATCAAACTCATATATATTTTACCGAAACAAAGTATATGTTTTTGAAAACTATCCACTCTCAAATTAATTTTTCAAATGAAAAAGATAGTATTAGAAACATAGAATCATAGAATATCTCAAGTTGGAAGGAACCCATAATGATCATTCACTGAGGTACAAAATGTAAAGGAACACTACTACCCTTTACTCCTTTTGCCGCACATGTGGAAGTAGGATAAGTTACACAGTCTGGTTTAGAAATGCTCTTTAGTGACTTGATAATATGGTCCAGGTTGTAATTCATGGATGAAGCAAGGGGAGTAACAAAGCAGCTGTTCGGGAGTCTTGGTTGCTGTTATTTCTTTTCTCATTCATGTGACATAATGGTTCATACTCCAGAGACGTAGTTACAAATCAAATCCACCCCACAGCTTTCATAGCTGTTTCCTGACAGTTAACATTAGGCCAGTGGATCCACTAAGTCATCCAAAACTAGAGTCAAATAACAACAAATTCTTATAGGAGGGGTACAATTACCACAGTTATAAACAAACAAAGAAATAAATAAACTGTTAATTCTGATCAGATTTAGAGTTACCTTTGGCTATAGGTAGAGCTTTATATTGCTAGTACATGAAGTAGCCAAGAAAAGCACACTTTATGGCCACTAAAAAGGCATTGGTAAGACTGCCTCTTGTAGTTCTCTACCTCCAAAAAAGTAACATAAAGTTGAAAAAGAAAAGCACAAATGTAATGCCTTGTTAACAACACATCACTGAGCCTGCCTTTTCCTACAACTTCCATATACTTCTGAAGAGGTAATAAAAATGGTGACGGGGGCCCCCACATATTTTTTTTTTTAAAAAGGTGACTTGTGTGAATACATGCACATAAACATCTTCCATACTTCTTTTTAATAAACAAGTAAAGTATCATTCTGAAAGAGATAGGAACAATTTCTGGTATAGAATTAAAGTTTGTTGTGCTTTTATTAAAATAGATAATGAAAAAAAATGTATTTCCCTTGCCTTTTAATCTTTTTGTCTCTCCCCCGCCCCGACATTTTGGAGGGTTTTCAAGTAAGACCTTATATGTCTGCTCTTTCTGAACTTACCAAAGCACTAGTCAAGTTTTGGTGTCTGATCCATTGTTTGCTGTCTTGTATTTTAAGTGGCTGGACTGCCTAGATTGTCAGGAAAGGAAAATGAAGAAAACCATCCAAGACATTAAAACTTTGTGAGGTTTGAGTCAATTAAGTCTCTTTATGTTCTCTGCTACCAAATAGTTTGTTTATCAGAGAGCAAAAATTATAATGTTGGCTAATGGAATTAGAATACCATTAAACCAATAAACACATGAAATCCAATATACAAGCAGTAAAGAAAACGATCATTTTAACTTTGATTTGTGCATGCAAAACACAGTTTAAACTGACCTAATGTGAAATTTGTCATGAGTAGTTATCAACAGTGACAACTGAGGAATTTGCTTCTAAGAAGTCACATGACTAAAAGAAAGCTGTCAGAAAATTGCAGAAGGGAAGTCCCAAATTTTAACTCATTCAGCTGCAGAACTTTCTGGGGGAGATAAAGGGCTGCAGCTCCCATCATAAAAACTATTCTCTGTGCAGTAACATGAATACTCATCGCTTCCATTCATAGCTTGGCTGCATCTTTGTCTATCACCCCCTCATGGAGGGTATCCCATCATCTTCATGAATTAGGTCCATATTATTCCCTTTTGCAAACAGGTGTGAGCAAGGAAACTTAAGAATGGTGGTATCAGGTCAGCAGAACTATTAGTCTATTCTGCCTCCAGCGATGGACATAAGCTGAAACCTAGGCAAGAGTAAGAGCAAGGCAACCGTACATAAAAGCTTCTCTGTGTACTCTCCCAGCTTGTAGCTGTTTTGAGTTCAGTGATTTCTTCTAAGATAGATGTAGTTTAGTTATCTTCAGTGAATGTTTTTTCCATGAACTTTTCCAGTCAGTCCTGTAAATTTTTAGCATGCACACCATCCTTAGAGTTCTACACATCTGCTATCCACTGCATGAAGTATCACCTTCTTTTTTGTTTGTTTGTTTTACACTTGATCCCTCCTGACTTCACGTCTACAGCCTTGTTTTTATCCTGGAAGACAATGAACAGTCTAGCCCTAACCTCCTTTTCCCTCACGTTCATGACTGAGTAGACTTCTGCTGTACCTTCCAAGTCATTGCTTTTCCAGATAGCAAGGGTCCTAGAATACTTAAAGAACCATTCCACACTGCTGAACACCCTTGTTGCCCTTCTCTGCACCTTCTCCAATTGTATTAAAATCATTTTGGAGATATGGAGATTAGATATGTGTGCAGTGTTTTCTGTTTTGTTCTTTAGTCTCTTCCCAATAATTCCTAATACTGCTCTTTTTTTTAACTTCTATTAAGCTGAAGTTTTCATGACTCTATCGGTCATAACCCCAACTTCTCATAACCTGTGTTGCAATGATCAGCTCAGAGCCCACCCTCTTATATGTGATGTTGGAATTCTTTATCCCTGGGTGCATTATTTTATCTTTATCCATTTTGAATTCCATCTTTCATTTTATTACCTTATAGCTTAGTCTCATGAAGCCCTTTAGCAAGGCTTTACAGCCATTGCTCATCTCTATTATGTGATTAGTTTAACAACCTTTGCAAACTTTCCTACCTTACTGATCACCCCCTAGTTTAGGACAGTTATTTGTAAGATAAAAACCACAGGTATCAGTACAGCTCCCTGCACAACTCTGCTGGTGTCCCTCTGTTGCAAGAGCTGGCTGTTTCAGCCTTATGTTTTCTATCTTTTTAGCAAATGATTTCTCCGTGCAGGGATGATCTTTCTTATGCTTTGCTTCTTGTTTCTTGAGATGCTAATGCTGAGAGGTTTTGTCAAAAGCTTTTGGAAATCCAAGCAGAACTGTGTCAGCAACACATCTTTGTTCCCATGCTTCTGTTGACTCTTCTAAGGTACGCTATAAGGCTTTAAAGACAGTACATCCTTTTGTAGAAGCCATGTTGTGACTTCCTAAGCAGACTATATTTAAAGGTATCCACAGATTCTTTTCTTTATTAGTGTTTCTAGTAATTTGGTAAGAGCAAATATCAGACTTGGAGGACTGTATCCTTCAGAAGTGTCCTGAAGCCCTTTAAGTTTTTGCTGCTTTGCAGTCATTATATATCATGGCAATTTTTACAGGAGGTTACACATTACTATTAGCATTTCAGCTATGTCATCTTTTAGAGTGCCCATAGAATTCTTGGGTGATTACCAAGCTCTGGTTCTGGCATTTTCTTGTTGATTTTATTTATATTTATTTATAAATATGAATAATCTCCTACAATGAAAGGTTCTGGTTTAACGAGTTCCTTCCACAGTGATCCCCAATTTTTTTTCTTGTGTGATTTTGCCTAATCATCACTGGCTCTACAGACTCTCTGGATGGCTTCCTGGTTCTGATGAATTAGAAAAAAAGATTTATTTTTTGTTTTCAATTTTCTTTTTTTTGCTAGTGTTCCTTCAATATTTTTTCCATGTCTTGTTGTTTCCTTTTGTGGTCAGGTAGATATACATTTCTGCATTATCCTAATGTAAGACATATTACTTTTCTAAATTTAATATCTCATTTTTAAATTTTCATTTATAAATATATATATAAGCTCAGAGATATATCAAATACGAAGTGGTTTATGAGCCTGCTCTACCATATTTTGTATATATTTTCTGACCCCTCAAAAAGAATACATACACACATTTTAACCTCTAACAGATGGCATGCAAAGAATTGATAATGAGCGTCTTCACTAGCATAAATCAACTTTACTCTGTTCAGTGAAAGGCCCACCTCTTCCAGTGGATTGTGTTTAACAGTGCCACTCTCAGTGTTCATGGAAAGAATAAAAGAACTGCGAAAGCATAGGCTGACATTTCCCCTGGCCATGGAGCCTCTGACAGGAGCTGGCTTGGTCACTTCCTCATATGAAATTTGCCCCTTGTCTAATAGTCCCTAGAGTCCTTGCTCCTCTGTGAATTTGTCTAACACCTCTTGGAACCCAGCTATATATCTGCGCTTCATGATAACCCAAGGCAGTTAACTGCCAGATTTATTTACTTTTCTTGTAAGATGTACCTTTTAAAGAGATTCTATGACATCTGATAATTTTATTGTTATCACTTTCTGTCATGTTTTCAGAAAAAGGGAATAAATTTTTCTGGTTCTATATGTGGTTACTCAAAAAAAGGGATAACATTGACTTCCATGCATAAAATTGTCTTTCAATTAAGATTAACCACAGTTATCATAATAAATAGGCTCCAAGGAAGCATGAATAAAATTTAAGCCTTTTTTAATTTTTAATTCCACTGGCATGTATTCAACTTACCTAAAGGTTAGGCAGCAGTTTGGAAGAACTTTATCAGCTGAAAGCTGAAAGAAAACTCATCTGACTAAAAAAATTCTCTGTTTTGGAAGAAGCTGTTTTAACCAGCTGTTAGGATTATTACAGCCCAAAGTGCATCCACCACCCATGAATATTTTAAATATGCTGAAGAGTTTCAGTTTTTAAACACATTTCTTATTTTCATTTCCTTTTGTCCTTGAGGCATTTGACATATTTGAAGATACCACAATAAATCATGCTCAAATTATCTAGAACTTGCTTTAAGTAAGTTATGTATTTATATTAGATTTTATAGGAAAAAGACATTTTAAGCCCTAGAATCACTTTTTTCATGTAAAATTTACTGTTGTACACAACATTCCTTTGTCATAATGATGGAATTATATAATGTTTAACATTTCTGCAGTATAATTCTCCCTCAGTAAAGTCTTTGGAACATTTAGAATTTTCTGTCTTCAGATAAACAAGTCTAATTCCTAATGAAGAAAAAGACCATACTTAAAATTAGCTCAATTACCACCAGAAAAGGTTTGTCTGAATAAATGCAGCTCTTTGTTCATGAGTTTCCCTCAAACAATTCTTTTAAACTTGCAGTTGACACAAAGATTCAAATATTGGTTCTGTAAAGTTTTATTTGTAAAACTTTTATTACTTGCAACCTGAGTTAGCCTCTCTGATTTTCCTTTAAACTCCATCTGTATTTCGAAATGAAATAGTCTGGAGTTAATTCTTTGGCCCTCAGGCACCAAATATCCATACTATATGTTCGTATCACTAAACTCTCTTCCTCTGCTAGACAGAGCACCCCTATACAAGCTGTCTGTTGGGAGCAGCCTTGTTCTCAGCACTAGCTGGGAGAATAACTGTTGGCAGAAGTCAAAACAATGACACAGGGCATGTTCACCAGCACACAGTACCACATACCAGTGTTTGAACCTAGAGTCCTACAGTGTTTACTTTATTAGTCATAGAATCTAGAATCATTAAGGTTGGAAAAGAACCTTAAGATCTTCAAGTCCAACCGTCATCCAACACCACCATGTCTCCTAAACCATGTCCTGAAGTGCCACATCTACAAGTTTTTTGAACATGTCCAGGGATGGCAACTCTACCACCTCTCTGGGCAGCCTGTTCCAATGCCTGACCACTCTTTCAGCAAAGAAATTTTTTGAAATATCCAATCTAAACCTCCCCTGATGCAACTTGAAGTCCTTTCTTCTCATCCGATCACTAGTAACTTGGGAGAAGAGGCCAACATCCACCTCACTACAACCTTCTTTCAGGTAGTTGTAGAGAGCAATAAGGTCTCCCCTCATCCTCTTCTCCAGGCTAAACAACCCCAGTTCCCTCAAACTCTCCTCAGAAGACTTGCTCTCTAGACCCTTCATCAGCTTCGTTGACCTTCTCTGGACACGCTCCAGCACCTCCATGTCCTTTTTGTAGTGAGGGGCCCAAAACTGAACACAGTATTTGAGGTGCAGCCTCACTAGTGCCAAGTACAGGGGCACCGTCACCTCCCTGCTCCTGCTGGCCACACTATTGCTGGTACAAGCCAGGATGCCGTTGGCTTTCTTGGCCACCTGGGCACACTGCTGGCTCCTGTTCAGCAGCTGTCAGCCAGCACCCCCAGTTCCTTCTCCACCAGGCAGCTCTCCAGCCACTCCTCCCCAAGCCTGTAGTGTTGCATGGGGTTGTTGTGACCCAAGTGCAGGACTGGCGCTTGGCCTTGTTAAACCTCATACAGTTGGCCTTGGCCCATCGATCCAGCCTGTCCAGGGCCCTCTGCAGAGCCTTCCTGCCCTCCAGCAGATTGACCCTTCCACCTAGCTTGGTGTCATCTGCAAACTTACTGCAAGCACACTCAATCCCCTCATCTAGATCATTGATAAAGGTGTTAAAAAAGACTGGTCCCAAAACAGAGCCCTGACAAACCCCGCTTGTGACCAGCCACCAACTGGATTTAGCTCTGTTCACACAACTCTCTCGGCTTGGCCATACAGCCAGTTTATACCCAGCAAAGAGTCCACCTGTGTAAGCTGTGAGCCACCAGCTTCTCTAGGAGGATGCTGTGGGAGACAGTGTCAAAGGCTTTACTAAAGTCCAGGTAGACAACATCCAGAGCCTTTCCCTCATCCACTAGTGGGTCACCTGGTCATAGAAGGAGATCAGGTTGGTCAGGCAGGACCTGCCTTTCATGAAGCCGTGCTGCCTGGGCCTGATCCCTTAGTTGTCCGGCACATGCCTGGTAAACTCACTCAAGATGAATCACTCCATAATCTTCCTTGGTACTGAGGTCAGGCTGACTGGCCTGTAGTTCCCTGGAACCTCCTTCTGGCCCTTTTTTAGGTGGGTGTCACACTGACAAGCCTCCAGTTGTCTGGGACCTCCCCTGTGTGGTTGTGCAGCCCCCTAGGCCTCTCTGGGATTCCAGAATGTGCCCTATTGTGTTGTTATTTTAGTCATAATGACTTGGGCACCAGGCAATCTCTGTCCACACCTAGGCCTGCTCCTGCCTGAATGGCACATCAGGACCACCCTGAGATCTCAGGATAAGACCCATCTTGCTCTTTTCTTGTTCATAATGACTTGGGTGCCAGGGAATCTCTGTGCATACCTGGGCCATCTGCTCCCTTACTTGTGTACAAGAATTGGGGCCAGAATGTAAAATATTGACCAAAGCCAATCATCTCGGTCCTATAAATAGCAATCCAAGAGGGAGACGCTTTGAGCTCTCTGGGATCACAGCGGACTGTGTGGCCCTGTATCTCCCCCTGAGCTGGTATGCTTCTCAGGGTAGGTTTCGTGAGGATTGAAAGATCATCTGCTGATGATTTTGCGAGGATTCAAAGGCCTGATTTCGTGAGGTTTGCCAGCCATACACAGACGAATGCCAGCATGTAAAAGTGAGTAATTTGTGAAACTCACAGAAAGGGAAATTTTATTCACAGGTTAATCTTGGGGTGTGTATGTGTGTATATGCAGGTCAACTATATATATATTATCCCTATTCTTATAAACCACTGACTAAGCTGCACCTAGACTTCTCTCTGAAAGAAGTTTAGAAAGCAAGGGGATCTATTCTGAAACTTGTGACTCAACAGGAGGGTCCTCCTTATCCCCTGCATCCAAAATCCCATTCTAACTTGAGTATATCTCAGTTTTCCTTTCTGCACTTCTTCTTTGTAAGTAATAGAGTGAACCTTGCCATTCCCGAAACTTTAAGTATGGTGCTGTTGATTGTGAAAAATTCCATCACATTGCTATTTAAAATTGGCTAATGCTGTTAAGAATTATACAACATAATATTGTGATCTATCTCCAATAGATTAATAAATCTTAAATTGCTAACTAAAGCTGTGTAACAAATCATATTCCAGACAATTTGGTACAGTGGGCAGGATACACAAGGTGTTATCTGTGACAATTTGGTGTAGTCGGCCATATCCACAAACCTGCATTTGCAACACCCTGTTAACCAGGACTGGTGATAAATGATGGAGAGTGGCTTGGCAAGCTCCTACGCCAGTTTCCTCAGTATTCTCGGGAGGATCCCATCCAGCCCCATAGACTTGTGAGTGTCCGGGTGGAGCAGCGTGTTGTAAACTGCTTCCTCCTGGATTTTGGGGGGTTTATTCTGTGATCCGTCCCTGCCTTCCATCTCAGGGCGCTAAATACCCTGGGGATAACTGGTCTGACTATTAAGGACCGAGACAAGGAACTCTAAGAGGAGTTGTCCGAAGGGTGGAGTGGTGTGGAGGCATCGCGGCCAGGCTCTGTGATACATGGGAACTCGAGGTATCATGAAGCTGGTGCGCTGCATATTTGCTACCCAGGGCCAACAGTCCATCCTACTTTTGACCAGATGCTGTCCTTTTGGTGAACTTTGCTCTTTATAATATCATTATAATACCAAAACACACCTCCATCCCAAAAGTTACCCACCTCTAAGGTGTGACCACCCCTCACTGGGTGTGTGCTTTGAATTTCTTCTAGTCAACACTTTTAAAAGTAAAGCGAGGAAATTTTACACCAATCATAATAAAGGTATGGATGACTAGAGCCACTCAAGCTCCACCTGAAAGATAAAAAACAGTATAAAATGTGTGAAGAGAGAGAGGGTGTTAGGGAAGATACCATCACGTACCACTCTGACTTCTGAGCCTCTATCCCCCCCCACTGGGACACCTTTGGGTAAGATTGGAAACCTCTATAGAGTTACTTTAAATCCCTAACGTATCAGAGTTGCTTCGCTTCATATTAGAGTCTCTTCATATTTGTTTAGCATACTTGTAGCCTAGCAGTGTACTCATATCTTTGGTATTTATGTGTGTCCTGTAACCAGCAGTCTTATCACCGGTAATCCAAAGAACCTGTGTATCTGTTGCTTTAATAAATTGCACTATTCGTTAATCTAGCTGTGATCGTTCTCACTGAACGTGACTGGCCTGGGCATCTGCCAAACTGGTTACTAACAACAAATACTCTGATGAGTGGTTATTCTACAACTCTTAGAAAATAAACCACTGATCAAGCCTGAGACTAAGACTGGGCTTAGCCGCACCTAGACTCCTCTCATAGAAGAGTTTAGAAAGCAAGAGGGTCCTGTCTGAACCTTGTGACTCAATGGTAGGGTCTCCCCCTAGCCACTCCTCAGACTCCTACCATTAATGCAACAACATCCAGCAGAGGATGGAGATTCTCCTTGGATCTCTTTTTGTTGTTAATGTATTTGTAAAAACATATTTTGTTATCCCTTACAACAGTGACCAGACTGAGTTCTATCTGGGCTTTTGCCTTTCTAATTTTCTCTCTGCATGACTTAACGAGATCCCTGTACTCTTCCTGAGTTGCTTCCCCTTTTCCAAGAGTGATAAATTCTCATTTTTTCCTGAGGCCCAGCAAAAGTTCCCTGTTCAGCCAGGCTGGTCGTCTTCCCCACCAGTTCATCTTGCAGCACTTGGGGACAGCCTGCTCCTGCGTGTGCAAGACTTCCTTCTTGAAGAAAGCCCAGCCTTCCTGGACTCCTTTGCCCTTCAGGGCTGCCTCCTGAGGGACTCTCCCAACCAGTGTCCTGAACAGGCCAAAGTCTGCGCTCTGAAATTCCATGGTAGTGGTTTTGCTGACTCCCCTCCTTACTTCACCAAGACTCTGGAACTCTATCATTTCATGGTCACTAAGCCCAAAAGCTCTGACCACCACATCTCCCACCACTATTTCTCTGTTTGTAAACAGGACGACAAGAAAAGCACCTCCCCTGGTAGGCTCACTCACCAGCTGCGTCAGGAAGTTATGTTTCATACACTCCAGGAACGTCCTAGACTGTTCTCTGCCGTGTTGTATTTCCAGCAGACGTCCAATAAGTTGAAGTCCCCCATGAGGACAAGGGCTTCTGATTGTGAGACCTCTGCCAGCCCCTTGTAGAACTCTACCTCTTCATTCTGGTTGGGTGGTCTATAACAGACCCCCAGCAAGATATCTGCCTTGTTGGCCTTCCCCCTCATCCTTACCCATAAGCACTCTACCCTATCAACACAATCATTGAGCTCTGTACAATCAGTACACTCCCTAACATACAGAGCTACCCCACTGCCTCTCCTTCCTTGCCTATCCCATCTGAAAGGCTTATAGCCATCCATTGCAGCACTCCAGTTATAAGAGTCACCCCACCATGTCTCTGTGATGGCAGCTAAGTCATAGTTATCCCACTGCACAATGGCTTCCAGCTCCTCCTGTTTGTTGCCCATGCTGCGTGCATTGGTGTAGATACACTTGAGCTGGGCTATTGATTTCACCCCCAACCTTGTCACCCCACCCCTAGTCTCTTCTCTAGTGGGCCTGGCTTTATCCCCTTCCCCCTTTAAACCTAGTTTAAAGCCCTGTTGATGAGCCCTTCCAACTCATGCAAGAATCCTTTTGCCTCGTTGAGGTAGGTGAACTCCATCTGCCACCAGCAGGCCGGGTGCCATGTAAACCTCCCCGTGACCAAAACCACCAAAATTCTGCCAATGGCACCTGCCTCTGAGCCACGTGTTAATCAGATGAGACTTCCTGTTCCTTTCAGTAGTATTCTTCCCTGCCACTGGTGGGATTGAGGAAAACACTACCTGCGCTCCCGATCCTTCAACCAATCGTCCCAGTGCCCTGAAGTCCCTTTTGATCGCTCCTGGGCTTCTCTCCACAACCTCAACACTGCCCACTTGCACAACCAATAGCAGGTAGTAATCAGAGGGTCGTGCCAGACCAGGGAGTTTCCTAGTAACATCTCTGACCCGAGCCCCAGGGAGGCAGCAGACTTCCCTGTGGGATGGGTCTGGACGGCATATTGGCCCCTCTGTCCCTCTCAGAAGGGAATTGCCTACAATCACCCTCCTTTTCTTCTTGACTGAGGCGGTCATAATGCGTGGGGCTGACTGACTGTCCCTAGGCAACCCCCCAGACAGACCTTCACCTACATCCTCATTTGCCTGGCCCTCAAGTTCCAGAGCCCCATATCAGTTGTGTAAAGGCAGCTGGGAAGGTGAGGGAGGCCAGGAGGGGATTCACCTGCCACCCTGAGCAGGTACCTGTTTCTATTCCACCCCGTCTCTTAGGTCCCCTCCTTCTGCTTGGTGGCAAGAGGGTAGGAAACCCCCTGCTTCTTGTGGAGCCTCCATCCACTGTCTTGGCCTCAGGGATGGCAGGGTGCAGCTCCACTACTCTGTCTCCCTCTCACACTCCCTGATACTCCTTAACCTTCCCACTTCCTCCCTCAGCTATGCCACCAGGCAGAGTAGATCATCCACCTGGTCACACTGCAAGCAGCTGCTGTCTCTGCTGCCCTCTGGTACGAGCGCCAGGCTCAGGCATTCCCTACAGCCAGAGACCTGGACAGCAGCGCGTTTGCGTGGGGTCTCCATCTGGGTCACCACATTTCTTCTGGCAATGGATTTGTGGCGAGTGGAAACCACAGCTAGGGCCTCTCCTGGAGGGACAATCACCACTAGTAGAGTTACCCTTTAGAGCCAGGAAAGGGAGTGCGCCCTGCCCGCATGCCCTGCCTGCACAAACTGCCACGCAAACTGGCAAAACACCCATGCCCTGTTCGCCCTGCTCCTGGTTGCTCACGCTCCCTGGGGACTGCTCTTGTACGTGAGGGAGTTGCTGAGTCAGAGCTGCCGCTTGCCAGGAGCAAACTCCTTCGCGCTCTGGGGGGGAGCTGGTGCACCCTCTCCTTCTGTCTTTGCTCTCTGACTCTCTGGTTTTGTCTTCATGGTTTGGCTGTGGTTTTGCTGCTTTAGGAAGTGTCCCCTGGCGTGATTCACTGCTCCAGAGGCCTTCACCTCGGTGGCCTCAGTGTAAATGCAGCCCTCAAATAATTGATGATATATAAAGGAGTTTTATATTTCAGAGGTGAAGTGTTGTTTTCAAACTATTTATTTAGAGTGTTACAGTTCATTATGTGGGTTGACATCAGCAAAGGACAAGCCAAGACACATGGCATTGCTTATTCTCCTTGCCAGGCTTTTTCTGAACGAAGAATAATTAATAGAATTGATAGCTGGGGGATGGGGGGGGAAGAAAAAAAAGGAGTCAGTGACCTCTTCAGTTCTCCCTTCACTGAAACAGAAACATTTTAAAATCTTTTAACCTGGTCTATTAAACAAAAATAATCAGTGTTAGTTATGCATAGCAGTTTACCTCTTCGCACAAGAATTATGATTCTGTAATAATAAAAATGCCAGTTTTCCATGTATCAAAAGGGAGAAAAAGCAATTTGTGAAAATTTCTTATGAATATTATACAAAAGAACAAGCAGCAATGACAGTGTTCAGCTTCTCAAGATCTGAATATTTTTTGAAGACTATTTTTTAGCTTATATATCCAAATCTAACTATTAATGTGGAAGTTCAAAGTAGTATAAATCAAACTGGAGGTAAAGCTCTTCAAAATTTTTGTACATATATGTGCCCACTGATGTACATATAAGTGTATAGATTACTTTTAAAGGAACATAGCACTGTACTCATTGAAAAAGAGCAACCACACATGAACAACACCGGACATTTTCTGTTTCACAATACTCTGCTGTGATGCGTTATCCTTCCTACATCTAACAGCCACCAATGTACACAGGGTCAGAGCTAGTTTTCAGCAAGAGGGGAACTCTTTATGTTTACCTCTAAGGAGGATCTAAAATGATACTTGCTGTTATTGCAGTCCCTGATAGCACAATGCAAGCAGGTGATAGTAGCTACAGAGAATAAAAGGAGCCTGGTGGGAGCCTATGCTCACCCTAGCTAACAACAGGTTTCATGATAGCTTTAATTGCAATGCAGACAAATAATAAAGGGGAAACATCACAGGCAGGATTCACCAAGCAAAGAAAAATACCTAAATTTAAATGCCTATGTATAGGTATTTTCATGGAAATTAGACATCTCAGCTCCCATTACAGATAGCAGGAATAGCTACAGGGATGACTCAGTTGCCAGAGCACAGATGGCTACTGCTAGCAGAGATGCTCCAAGCCTGGCTTGTTGTGCCTGGCCTCCAGTTGCTGCTGCAGAGAGGCAAGGGCTGCTGTAGGGCTCCTGTGTGCCCCTCCTCTGCGGCTGTACTGGATGTTGAGAATGAGCAAAAGCTCACTGGCTACCAGTGCCCAGGCACTACTTCAGTCCTAAAGAGATATTTGAAATGGCAGTACCTGTGAAGTTTAATGAGATGATACACTTCCAGATCATGTTGAGGTCTTGAAATGAAATTAAACTATTTTCTTTAAGGACAGGAAAAAGAAGCGGAATTAAAAGGCTACACTGATTTCATCCTTCAGTATGAGTTTGAGATGATAATTCATTTTTCTAAATCACATGCTCTCATGACGTACAACAGCACAAGTTTTTCCCCCAAAAAGTCAATAAATTAAGCTTTGTTTTTAAAATTCAGCACTGAAAGACAGGAAAGATGTTATAGACCAACTGTATATAAGAGGAAAGAAAACCCTCTGATTCCAAATGTGGACTAGGAGACATTACTTTTCCTTCGCAAATGAGTACTCTAGAAATAGAAACAGGTTCTCCAAACTCAAGCCATGACAGGAAGGTTTGAGATGCCTGCTGTCAACTATTTTTCATATGAAAACACAATAATCAGAAGGTTTACGATTACAATATTCCCTGAATAAAATCACACAAAAAAAGAGAAAAATAAATCACCCATTCCAATTACACATACTACTGCTTATTATCCTTTTCAAGTATTCAGTGGCAGCAAATCCCTTTCTCCTATCAGGCCACATGACCTCCTATGCTGAATTGTAAATGTTGTTAAAAGTGACTTTCTAAGAGGTGAATTGAGGAAAAAGCTCTGCACTAAGAAAAAGTTACTGTTCTACATATATGAAATTGCTGTATATCTACTATTCAATTTCAAATAAGGAAAGTAATTTCTCCTCAGAAGCAAAACTTGGGCAATCTGTAAATTTGGGAGTGATGACTGAATTGTATGGAATATGACAGCGGTTTCTAGCTGACAAATGAAAAATTATGATATACAGTAAAAAGCAGCAATGCAGGCACTATCTGTGTTATTAGGAAAAAAAACATCAGTTCAAGGTTAAACTGTCTTCTGAAACATGAATATGACTTTTGACCCTTCTGTTCTAATGTCTAAAAATGTGCTTTCAGAGAAGCTGCTGCTTTCTACATTGCAAGACCTTATTTAGAAATAAAAGCAAGTACAAAAAATTTTTTTAAATTAAATACATTAGACACTGAAACAAATCTGTCTGGTTTTTTTATAATCTCTACTGCATTTACAGTACAAAGAAAATATTCCAGTGGGTGAATGCTCCCTTCTCCAGCTTTCTAATCTGTAGTTTTGCTGAAGCTAGATCAAGTACTATGTTGATATGGAAATTAAAATAAGTGTTAGTGAGATCTGTACTTAACAAAAAATGCGTTATAAATGAGTTGCAGTGCCTTTTCCAACTGCTAATTTAAAGGCAATTCACACAATGCAGTGTGTATTCTATGTTGTGAAAAAGTATTTGGGTAAAGACAGATGTAACAGCTGTGACATTTTATGCATGTCTAGATTGTTGGGATTCTTTAGAATAGTCCTCAGCAAAATGGTACCGCTGCTGCTATAATCCTTATATGACAATCCATGGTACTGAAAGCCAGGCCACATTCTTTGTTTTCTTTTTAAAGCTATTGGATAAAATCTTGGCCTCAGTAAATTCAAGTAAAGATAAAAATTACCATGGACCTAAAATGGGCCCAGGTTTCTCTGATGAGCAAAAAATGAATCCAGTTTTACTTGAACATCCACATTAGATTCAGCATTTTAGTTTTTGTTAATTACATCCACAAAGCGCACTGTGCATTTTATCAAACTAACACATCCACCCCCTTAGGTCCTTTATAGATTAGTATTTTTTTTTACATTGCAGGCAGGAAAGGCCTGTTGATTGATGTTACACTAAACATTTTGTTTGTATGTACTCACATGATGGCAGTGTTTCTTGCATTTTGTACTAATTTAACATAAATATTATTGCTCTCATTTTATAGTAAGAGTAAAACCAGAAATTAATTTGTTTAAAGTACAGCACAAAGTTGTAATTTGTAGAGATTTTGTGGGTAAAAAAAATCTACATTTCTGTAGATTCTGGTTGTTCTATAACCTTGCATTCAAGTTTTATGCATGAGCTAATAGTTGGCACAGAATCACAATAACTGTGTTAAATTATAAATATGTTCTCAATATTTTAGATTGCACATGGAAAAATTAATGAGTCTGAGGACTGGATATTTCAGATGTTTATTAACTGAATATGGGTTATTTGTTTGAATCAGTTCCAAGTTGGTAATAACCAAAAACTCAATAATCCCTAATGGCTGTTCAGGAGACTTACTGGAAATCTGTTGACTGCTTCAGTCCCCATTGTAGCACAAAATTTTCCCTTACACTTTGCAAAGCTGCCATCAATATCCAGGCAATTGCCACCAAGGCTGGTTATGCCATTGGAAAAGTCAAGGAGCAAGCAGTTATTGAAGATGCTGAACAGCAATTTACAGTTTGCCTGTTAGTGTTGCAAAACATTTTAAGGAAGTTTGCCCTTTAAACAGTAAGAAAAATTAAAGTCTTCTCTCCGGAGCTAACAATTTGATTTAGTTTTTGGAGTTTTTCATTCATATTTGGAATAAACAAGCAATATGATATGGATATATCCTCTGATAACAAAATGCTTCTCAAAAGAAGGGTATGGCTGGCTCCTGTAGGTATGCGTCGTCTGCCTCAGTCCTGTAGGTGCTGAGGGTGCAACTGATCAGTTGAGGACTTTTGCACATACTAAGGTTTCAGAGGCTGAGCAGCCATAGTGAAACAAGTATCTTCTTCTGTCACAAGAATTGTTTGCGAATAAATATTTTGATTTTTTTTCTAAAGCCATATGCAAATGTAATAACAGTAGTAATTTCATTGGCTACAGATACCAATGAGGTTTTTGTTGGAATGAGTCAATCTTGAGTGCGACTTTATTTGTTGTTCACCCATGCTTAGAAGCAAATACATTTAGTGCAGAAAATGCAAAGTGTAGAAAAATGACGTGTTCTTTCAAATAATAGATTTCTAGATTTTTGCTTGAAAGCTGCCAGTGATCTTGCTTGGTTATTAATTTCAACAGCATTTATTCACATGGCATAACACTTAAAATCCAAAATAATTTACAAACTTCCCTGATTTACATGAAGTACCTTAACAAATGTTCAAGTCGGATAGACTTTTTGAGATGGGTGTGCCATCTCAACCCTCATTGTAGAAACGCAGATTTGTAACATCTAGAATTTTTTATTCAAACTACTTTTATGTAATGTATTTTTCCTGGGTAGGCAGAAAAAACATGTAGTTTTTGCCCAGAGAAAATGTGCTCAGTGAATGGTACATTCAGGAATAGCATCTTGGAATTGCTCATACAGGGGACATACATTTTGTTGCATAAATGCACTACAAAAAAATGTGACTCTCATAATTTCTGTTATGTAAACATTGCATTTAGCCAGTTATATTGTGCTGATTAGGTATCTGTGGCTAAATGAACACATTCAGAAAAAGAAAAACATTTATGTGTTTGATGACATCCTGTTTTTTGTCTCTGATTCAGTCTTTGGTCTGCCAAAAATACTACAGATAGCAATGGAATTTGGACTACATTCTGATTATAGCTATCAGGACAAATCTGAGCTGTATTCATTCCAGTTCAGGGAATATAAATACCCTTCATTTTAATGGGTGCTTTTCTAGCCTAATCTCCCTAGAAAATCAAGAAAATAAAAAAAAGGGGGAGATTTTAGAAACAAAATCCATAGCCATTTTTTACCGGAATATCAGCAAAATGAGTATTTGGATTGGAACTTGATTGGACAAAGTGTGCGATGGATAAAGCAGTGGGAAAGGAATGGGGGCAGGTGAAAAGCCATTGTTGCAGAAAGCAGGCACTAACCTCAAAAGAAATATAAATTTAGAAAGATATCCACCCTAGCTGAAATCACATCCTACCACCGAAATCAATTACTGTGTCTATTTTTGTTCCTTAAATGTACAGTCTAAACCTCACTTATTTTTTTCTGAACCTCCATGAGAGGGAAAAATAATATTCCAATTTAACATCTTTCCAATATTTAAAATTTCAGACATTTGTTTGCATTTCAGAAGTTTCTGTTCTGCTCCTATGTAAAAGCATAGTAGAGTATAGGTGAGTGTATGAAATCGGTGACACAGAGGACTCCTTGAAAAAAGTTATAGAGCCATCATATACAGGCCATGAAGTAAACCATTTCAGTGCATTTAGTACTTCATAAAAATCAGGGCATGTTTAAAAGTAGGGACAGACAGCTCTGTTTCCTTATAATTCTTTCAGCTGATTTCCTGACCTGAAGGTAAAATTCCATTGAGCTCCCTTGGAAAGAAATAACTCTTTCCATTCCTACAATAGGGAAAAAAAACAAGTGTTGTGATTACACTGGTAAATGAGAACTGTCTGTGGGCAGGATAATTTGCATTTGAATCCATACTTGCTCCAAGAGTAAATTTGCAGGAATTTTTTGTTCATTTCTCAATTATTTAACCCTTTCTCACAGCCTTGCCCAAGCAGCGACACCAAACTGAATAGTTATATAAGACATTTGGCTTCTTCAGGATCTATTATTGCACTGGTAAATCACAGGTCTTCCTTATAAATAAGAAAACAATGTGAAAGAAAAAATGTTGGGTGTGTCAGTGCTAGAACATGTGATACCCTTTTTTCATGGCTTAGAGTTGTTTCTGGTATTTCAATGACCTTACAAATTCTCTCACCACAGAGTTTTGAGTGTCTTGGTAGGTAGCACTGTGCCAGTCCTGCAGTTGCAACAGTTTAGTTCACAGTTTTCACTGCTGTAGTAAGTCAAAGTATGCATAAAAGTTTATGTACTGGCAAAGTACTTAAGAATAAAAATAACAGCATGCAGTAGGCAGGCAGCCATACTATAAACTTAACTTTGTACCTTCTGCTGCCACTTTACATTTTTCTTTGTTCTCTTGGCATCCTTGGGAAAGTGCCATTTCTTTCTCACTTTCTCTTGTTATATGTCAGGCTCTCTAAACCTTGCAACATATTCCAAGGCTATATTGGTAAATCAAATTTAGTGCCATACCACTATAAAAATGTTAATAGAGCACTGGAGTTGTTAGATGTTGCTATAGCATTTTACAGTTATGTGGTGATGTAGCATCAAAATGACTGAACACAGCTTGCTTAGCTGATATGCTCTGGTATGGCAGGGGTGGGGACAGAAACATCTTTTTCAATAGAAGATTGTTTCCTGATGTGCCTGATCATGCACGATACTTAGACTTTTTGATCACTGTCTGTGGCCAGGTAGATCAAGGACATAATATTGTCTTATGGAAGGGTTTCTCCAAATAACTGTATTCCTCTTTTGTACAGAAGCATGTATCCATTACATTCCATTTCTTATACATAAGATATTGCCATTCATTATTTATGTCTTCTAGACTGATCATCAGACCATTAAAGCCATTGGTTTTGAATCTGGATAAATTTAAAATATTCTAATAAAGACTATTTCACAACTATGTGAACAATAAAAAACTATTTTGTTTGTTTGTTTGTTTGTTTGTTTGTTGTTTTCCTGGGCTTTGAAGGAAAGAGGAATTTGATTTATATCATACAGGCTTGTCACCCTCTTGCATGAGAAGGATTTGTTGTAACAAATACTCAGCTGTAGTTTTTGGCTGTAGAGATACACTTTGAAATGCACTGACTGCCAAAATAAAAGCAAATGAAAAACAAAACAATTTCTGGTCTATTCTCAAACAGGGAACTTCTTTTATAATGAAATTGCTTTAGAAAAAGAACCACCACAAATCACAAAGCTTTGCTAAAAGATTTTAAATATAATTTGAGTGAATCAATACATTATTGGCAGTTTGAGTCTTAGCAAGTTGAGATATCTGAACATTAGAAAAAAATACTGTAAAGATCCTATATAGAAATATACCTCTGACTCTGCATCCCTTTTTCTTCTTTGCACATGATCTGGTTAACAAAATCCTTAAAATTAATGCATTGACACCTTGTGGATCTTCTGATAGACTACATGTTTTCTTTACAGAAAAAATCCTCTGTTTATGATTCCAGTAGAGCATAAAATTATACAATTTTTTTTTTTTTTGTCATTCAACACCCTTTTTTGCTGTCTGTGGAACTAGAGTAATTGTAGGTGCTCAGCTCAGTGTGGTTTAATTTGAGGGTGAGTGAGTGCTCTGTGTTTGAAGTCCTTTAGCTTGTTGATGGTATGTGTCTCCTATTTCTAGATAGTGTTAGTGACATAAGTAGCACATAACATTTGGAAAGTGACACAGTTCTGATCAGCCATATTTTTAAGGGAAGATTCTTGATTCATTTGGGGAGGATTGGCAGATGATGATCCTGCATAGATAAGGACTGTCTCCTGCAGATTTTAATCAGGCATCTCAAGCTCAAACAAAGTGCATATTTCAGCTCCCTTGGGTATTCCCAGCTCAGAAACAAAACTATTTCAGATCTTGTCTTATGGCACCTAGTCCTGCCCCTTAGGTTCCTACCATCTTCACCAAGAGCTCTCACCTCTAAGTAGGACATTGGGCTGCTTAGTTCCTAGCGCTGGACATTTTTATAAAGTGCAACACCTAACACATGTAGTTTCCTTAACTTTCCAAGAAGAAATGGCTACATTTCAGGCTTGGTAACATCCAGCAGTATCTGCTGTGTGGCACTGCACCAGAGATATGCATATAGAACAGGGAATAGAGAGCATATTCTCCAAAGTCCATCCAAATGCTTGACATCTTTCAACCCTAAGTGATGGTGTGTTAGTGGGCAGCACTTGACCAATTACACATTCCTAGCACAAGAAACATCCCCAGGGGTTGATATTCTATTTGCCTTTACATACTGGATTCTTTTTAGGCCTGGTCTTAAAAAGTACACCATATGGCAGGGAAAAGCATGGTCTCCTAACTGCTAAAATGCTTCTTCATATTCAGACTAGGCTTTCCTTTGCTCATTTTCATAGAATCATAGAATCACAGAATAGTTTAGGTTGGAAAGAGTCCTTCAGAGGTCATCTAGTCCAACCACCCTGCAGTGAGCAGGGACATCTTCAACTAGATCAGGTTGCTTAGGGACCCCTCCAGCCTGACCTTGAGTGTTGCTAGAGATGGGGCCTCCAGAACCTTTCTGGGCAACCTGCGCCAGTGATTCACCACCCTCATCGTAAAAAATGTGACCCTCCTCTGGACAGGATGCTGTGGTGGACTGTGTCGAAGGCCACAAACTTGGTGAAGGATTTACAAAAGTCCAGATAGATGACATCCGAAGGCCTTCCCTTGTCCACTGATGTAGTCACTCCATCATAGAAGGCCACTAGGTTGGTCAGGCAGGACTTGCCCTTCATGAAGCCATGCTGGCTGTCCCAAATCACCTCCCCGTCCTCCATGTGCCTTAGCATAGATTCTAAGAGGATCTGTTCCATAATCTTCCCAGGCACAGAGGTGAGGCTGACAGGTCAGTAGTTCCCCGGGTCCTATATCTACCCTTTTTAAAGATGGGCACAATGTTTGCCTCCTTCCAGTCCCCAGCGACTTCACCTGACTGCCAGGACTTTTCAAATATCCTGGAGAGTGTCTTGGCAACTACATCAGCCAGTTCCCTCAGGACTCTGTGATGCATCTCATCAGGTTCCATAGACTTGTGTATGTCCAGGTTCCTCAGATGGTCAAGAACCTGATCTTCTCTTACGGTGGGAGGGACTTTACCCCCCTGGTCTCCATCCTGCGGTCCATCAGCTTGGGAGGGGTGAGGAGATGTTACCAGTGAATACTGAGGCAAAAAAGCTGTTGAGTACCTCAGTCTTCTCCTTCTCCTTGTCTGTTCATACTAGGCCACCATTCCTGTTCATCGGGGGCCGTACGCTTTCTTTAACCTCCCTTTTCTGGTTGACGTACCTGTAGAAGCCCTTCTTAATATTCTTTGCACCCCTTGACAAATTCAGCTCCAGCTGTACCTAGGCCCTCCTGACCCCATCCCTACACAACCAGGCAGGGTTCCTATACTCTCTCTAGGATTCCTGTCCCTGGTTCCACTGCCTGTGCAGTTCCCTCTTGCTCTTTAGTTTGACCAGCACGTCTTGCCTCAGCCATGCCGGTCTGTTCCCTTCCTTGCCTAATTTCTTACACCTGGGGACTGAGAGCTCTAGTGCTGTATGGAACACTTCCTTAAAGACCTGCCAGCTCTCTTCTGTTCCCTTGTCCCTGAGGACCATTTACCAGGGGGTCCTGCTGACTAACTCCTTAAAGAGCTGGAAGTTGCTTTCCTAAAATTCAGGGTCATGACTATACTACTTGCTTTTCCAACATCCCTCAGGAATGTGAACTCCACCAATGCGTGGTCACTGCAGCCCAGGCTGCGTCCAATCTTGACGTCACCAATGAGCTCGCTTGCATTGGTGACCATCAGGTCCAGTATTTCATCCCCTCGGGTAGGGCTGTCTGTTACCTGGCTCAAGAAGTTATCCTCAGTGCATTCTAGGAATCACCTGGATTGCCTCAGCTTGCAATGCTACTTTTCCAGCAGATGTCAGGGTGGTTGAAGCCCCCCAGAAGGACGAGAGCCTGCGAGTGCTAAGCCTCCTGGTGTCAGAGGAAGGAGGCTTTGTCTGTATGCTCCCGTTGATCAGGTGGCCTGTAGTAACCACCAGCCACAAGGTTCCCTTTGTTGCCTCTGTCTCTGGTTCTTACCATAATCTTTCAACATGCTCATGGTTATTCTTCAGGGACAGCTCTTCACACTATTGACTTCTTAATTTTCTTAAGTAAAAAGACTGTGCTTTGGTTTTAAAGTATCAGAACATGTACCACACTATGAAAAGAAAATAGGGCAGCCAGAGAGCAGAAAATGCCACTTGTTAGTCATTTTTTATATCACTGACATTAATTTAATTGGACTCAAGATTCAGGTAAATGTGAGGAATATATTCTATAAATAGCCATAGACTTATTAGCCAGGATTCTTTTTAATTCCAAGTTCCGGGTTATTTTTTAAATGAAATAATCAGAGTCAAGTAAATATTTTTTTTTTACTGAGCCTAAAAATCTTTTTTCAAACAGTGGCCATTGTTCTTGGATCACAGCTGTGGACATTATCTTGCTTTCTTTTAAGACTTTACCTTGAATGGAAACAAATTCAAGTTCCAGAAACTGGAACAGAATGGAATAGTTAAGGTGATAATGACCATGAAGATGAAAAAATTATATGATCTGGGGAAGAGTTCCATCACAGTAAAGCCAGGGCAATTTCCACTTTCCACTCCATTTTATTGTATAATCAGTTTGTAGTAGCAGTAATGGAATTTGGCTCAGTGTGTTAGTTACAAAATCACATTGTAAATAGGCTAGACAAGCATACGTCACCTTTGAACTTGTCTTCTTGGTCCATTGGATCTTGCATTCCTTTCCTTCTTCATTTCCTTCCATTACTCATTCAGGGACCTTAACTCAAGACTCTTGTTTGCTCATTTCTTGGTGAATTTTCTAACAAGCAGCTTTGCCATATAAGAGAAAGACAATGGCAGTGTCAATCCCATTTGCTCCATTTATCCTATATATTATTACTTTTTAGGTATATTTTGGAATTTTTGTTTGATTTAGTTCCAGCCACATCATGAAAAATACTATCAGATCTTCCCAGATTATGTTTTTGTTGCATGAGACTAGGATTAAATGTTGCAGTCTATTGGAAGAACACCTGAGACTGAACTGCATTGAGAACTGTATCCTGATTTTGTTAAAAAGTGAGCTAGCTAGTGTACCCTAAAAATACCTTAGCAAATAACTAACCTTTATGAAATGCTGGTGATCAAAAGTGAATACAGCATTGATATTTTGGTATTTTGGGGGGAAACTGCATATAGCATCCTCATCTTGAATAACCTCTGAACTAGATATGAAACTTTCATAAGAAAAGTTAAGAGAAGGAACAAGTAGCTATTGTAGTAGTTCAGCAGCATCTCTTAAGGACAAACCTCCATCCTGATGCCATAGACTAGAGTATACAGCAAGTAGCAGGAAATTCAGTATTTGTCACGATTTGTCATTGACTTTGATTTTGTAACTACTTTGCTTTGGTGAGTTCACAGAACAACAGGAATCTCTACTGACTGAGAGAAAAGGTGCCTCCCTTGGTCTCCATCACACTGGACTGGGACCAAGGCTCAGAATCTGGCAGCTGGACAAATCATGAAAAACACCTAGAAAAACTCACTCTGTTAAGAGAGGTGAAAACTTTGTTTATTTTAGCTCCAAGCATTACTCTTTGGCCAAGTCTCCAGCACATCCTGTAAAGGGTTGCTTTAGTTGCTGCTGGACTTCCTGTGGAGGAATTATGATGTGATATGCCCTAAAAGTCAGGAACCATCAGATCTTTGAAGATGTATGTTACAGATTGCATAAATTGTACTATTATATACTGAGAGAGTAAATAGCATGTATTACCTGTGCTGTTATATAAAGCTGGACTTTATGTAAGGTTAACCACATTGTTGGCTTTGTATAAAGTAATGTGAGTTTCCAGTATAACTTGTTGTTCATAACACAGACCTTAAGCACACTGTCTGGGTCAGAGATATCAAGGTACAAGCGATACCCCTAATTCTTGCGATATGTTAGGGTGCAGGTAGATTATACCTGCAAATCAAGCCCACTCAGTAGAAACTGTAGATCAGACAGGAATCACTTACCATCTGGTTCCACTTTTGGTTTTTTGTTGGATTCCTTAGATCATTAATGATTCATCTGCTCCCGTCAACAAAGCTTGACCATGCATGGGACTGTTGGCAATAGTTTTAATGGGCTTCAGTTATCCAAGCCAGTTAGCCAGAAATATTATTAAATGTTTGCAGACTCTCATCTATTCATAGGAGATAAAATATTTAACCTTTTCACTTGTAAATAAAAAAAAATAATTATGAAGTTGAAAGACATACTACTGTCCGGTTTTATGGTACTGCATAGGATTTTACAACCTATTCTCTATAGGTCTGCTTTTCTTCTAATTATTAAATTGCAGAAATCATCCAGAATACTTCTTGAAACAGATGAGTGGGCTAGGTGAAGAAATAATCTGAACGAAGCCAAATACCATAAGAATTCATCTTGAATGAAACAATCTGGAGAAAATCAAAAAGAGAAAATTATGTTGAAATAATTAGCAATGACTTCAAAAACACTGACCATAAGATTGGCATTCCAGAGTTGACCTTCTGAGGAAGCAATATAAATACCTCCAAAACTAGGTCTGGAAAATATTTTGTAGTTCCACAAAATCCGTTTATTATTGTAAATGTGGCACGTCACTTGGGGCTTGGCTTACTTGTCTGTAACTGAATTAGACCTAGCCTAATTCAGCCTCCTGCTCATGAATTCAAGACAAGACACGGAGACTGAATCGAAACACATCAAATTGTGTTTCAATATGTTTGGTTTAAAAGATTACATAACCAAATTTTTTTGTCAGGTCTTGACAAAACAGCTTTATTATCTGCATATGTAGAAATACAATTGCAAAATGTAGCATTTTCAGCTCTGACATATGTGTTTTCCTTAATGGCATTCTTCAAATGTGTAAAAAATAAAGGGTCCTAAAAGCAGCATTCATAACCGGTGGGCGTAGATCAACTTTCGGTCTATTCACCTTTTTATTTATTATTAGTAATGGCTGAGAAACTTCTATAAATAAAAGAACAGCTAGGAAATGTTTACTTTAACAAGCTGCACTTTAAACAATTGTAACTGTTACAAGAGACTGAGAGAAAAACAGCTTCTATTTTTCATCAATAACATATATAACAGGAATGTAGGTTTTTTAGCTCGGCTTAGATGCAGGATTACAGTTTACACTACTGTGCCTCATGCAGCAGAAAGTTTTCCTCCATTCATAGAACGACTACCAGAAAGAAGGGTTATTCACATCTTATTTAAGCTTTATTTTGGAGATTTAAATGAGACTAAAGTATACATTTTTGCAGGTGTCTGTGCTGACTAAATTAAGTCTAATAAGCTTTATTTTATTCTTGTCAACATACTCCCACCATTTCTATAGCATTGAACTGACCTTCTCACTTTTTCCTGACTCTCCTGTGATTCACTTGCTTGGTGTTCACAGTTGCATCTGGCAGTGGCCAGAAAGAAGGTCTATCTCTGTGCTAGATCTGTGAGGTCACCTATGTTCCACTCAAACCAGCAAAGCCCAGAAATGGAAGTGGCAATGTCTTTGTTCCACTCTCAAAGTACTGCTTTATGCTAAGGAAAAATGTTAGGAGAGAGGTCTGTGGCAACACCAGCAAGTAAACAGTAGTAATAGCATAATTGAAGGAGCAGGGAATTTATCTGAGGTCAATCATATGTGGCTGAACATAAAGAGCGAAGAAATTGAGTCACTGAGCTCACATTAAGCAATTCACTGAAAATGATTCAGGATTAGCTATTTGTACACTGCTTGCACACACTTCCTGAATAATGATCCTTTAGGCCTCATTAATACACAGTGACTGCATTTGCTCAGTCAAAGTGGAACTGGACCAGATTATAAATGTTAGTCACAAAGGGAAACTCTCCTTCCCTTGTGTAATCCCACCCAAGTCTCAAGGGATGTACCAGAGACTGATGTGAGCAGTGAACAGTCATTCTGTCTAGGGCTGGACTCGCCCTGCTTTCCTCAAGTGGAGGTCAAACTAGGTAGAAACAATGTTTAGTTTCAATTTAATTAGTTAAGAAAAATTTTACTTTGTATGAGTAAAAATTGCAGAATTCACTCCACAATTATTAACAGTCCTTGGCTTGATTTCTTTGCCTTCACCAAATTTTGTATTAATATTTTATGAATTAAAAAGAAATAGTTGCTGAAAAGCATGCAAAGAATTGTACCCCTTGTGCATTGAAACATTAATTTCTTCTGTTTGTATTTACTCCCTTAAAGGCACTTCAGAATACCGAATTTCATAGACTCAATATCTGGTAAATCTAAAAGGAAAGATCAATGAATAAAATTACTCTTCCTTTGAAGCTCAGTTTTTATTGTCATTCTGAAGTAAACAGGTGGACTGCAAAACATGTGATATCATTAGTTAATTTTCTATTTAAAAATATAGCCTAATGTTTTGACACAGAAACTGATGTTTTTAACAGATTTACTGGACCAGAGACAATAATTAGAGAATGAGAAGGCCTCCGGTAATCTAGCTATGTGCCAAAGATTGATTGTTCATTACAGTATATGTTGGATGCATTAGGGAAAAGGAAGAGAGCAGAAAGATTCAAACAGAAGAAGCCTAAGGATGATGACACTGATGAGTTATTCTTTAAGGAACTAAAGGATGCCTCTAAGTCATCTGCCCTTGTCCTTATAGGGGACTTCAACTTGCCAAATGTCGACGGGGAATACCACACAGCTGGGACAAAAAGGTTCAGAAGATTCCTAAACCATATGGATGTTTCCTTCTTGGTACAGATACTAAGGGAACTAACCAGGAAAGGTGCCTTCCTTGAGTTGTTGCTTATTAACAAAGAGGGTCTTGTGGGTGAAGCGGAGATCGGGGATGGCCTTGGCCGCAGTGACCATGAAGCAGTCAAGTTTAAAATCTATGGTAACAGGAGGAAAACTGCCAGCAAGATCTCAGCACTGAATATGAGGAGAGCAGACTTACAGTTGCTCAGGTAACTACTTAGTAAGGTCCCCTGGGGAAAAGCTTTTGAAAGTGTTCGGGTCCATCAGTGCTGGTCACTTTTGAAGTACCATCTTCTAAGACCACAGGAGCAGGCAATTCCAAAATGTAGGAAGTCAAGCAGGTAAGGCAGAAAGCCAGTTGCCGAGAAGGGATCTTTTTCTAGAATTAAGGAAAAAGAGGAAAGTATATGGCCAGTGGAAGCAAAGTGAGACTACAGAGGTGCTGCTTGCCACTGAAGGGAGGAAATTTGCGTGGCCGAAGCTCAATTAGAGTTGAAGTTGGCCAATACTGAGAGGGACAAAAAAGGGCTTTTTAAAATACATTAATGAAAAAAGGCAGTCCAGAAAGAACATTGGCCCGTTCCTTGACAAGCATGGTCTCCTCACAAACAGGGACACAGACAAAGCAGAGACATTTAATGCTTTCTTTGCCTTGGTCTTCAACACTGATAATGGGCTCTGGGACCCCCAGAGCCCTGGGCTAGAGAACCGTGACTGTGGGAATGATAAACTCCCAATCAACTCCAAACTTGTGCAGAACTTGCTGCTTCAGCTGGATCACTGTTAAGTTCATGCTGCCTGATGACATTCATCCAAGGGTACTTAAAGAGCTGGCTGATGTCATAGCAAGACCTCTCTCAATGACTTTTCAATGCTCGTGGGAATCTGGAGAGGTCCCAGTTGACTGGAAGCTGGCAAACATTGTCCCAGTCTTCAAGAAGGGCAACAGGGATGACCCCGGTAACTACAGGCCTGTTAGTCTCACTAGAGAGTGTCCAGAGGAGGGCCATGAAGTTGGTGAAGAATTTAGAGGGGAAGCCATATGAGTGGGTAAAGTCACCTCATCACGGTCTGCAGCTTCTTCACAAGGGGAGGAGGAGGGGCAGGAGCTGATCTCTTCTCTTTGGTGACCAACGACAGGACCCGAGGGCATGGCAGGAAGATGTGCCAGGGGAGGGTTAGGTTGGGTATTAGGAAAGGCTCTTCCCCCAGGGGATGGTGGAGCCCTGGAACAGGCTCCCCAGGGAGGCATCATGGCACCAAGCCTGGTGATATTCAAAAAGCACTTGGACAACACCCTCAGAGACATGGTGTGAATTTTGAGGCTGTCCTATGTAGAGATAGGAGTTGGACTCAATCTTTGTGGGTCCCTTCCAACTCAGGACATGCTATGATTCTATGTTTCTCTACATTTTTCCCATTAAAGTATGCAGTTGTGCAATGGTAAAGGGTTAAAACTGAGGAGAAACTAGTTTTGGATTCAATGTGGGGGGAAAAAAATCAGAATCCCTTCTTCCTGAGCAAGATTTTTTTTTTTTTTCCTTTGATCTTGTTCCTGTCTTGGTCCTGAATCTTGGTCCTCCAGTAACACTCTCCCAAGTTCTGGGGCTTAATTAATCTTCCATGTAGACCCTGCTGTACAGCAGATTTCAGTCATTAATGTCTTTTTTTTTTTTTTTTTTTGGCTGCTGGTAATATGTAGCTCTAAACTTGATTCAGTCAGATCGCATTCAGCTCTTGCATTCTTTCTGACTTTCACTGCCTACTTCATGCCAGACTGAAATTGTAGAGCCAGATAAACTCAGCGTAGGTCCTGCTGGGAATTTGAGTTGAGTAAGAAGATACTGGTATGTCTGCTAGATTTATGATCAGGGTTCACTTCAGGGAAATTATTATATCTCAGCCAGGGTACTCCATCTAGACTTTTAACACACTGTGGTTGCATAAATATTCCACATGAAGACATCTCCCAGTGTTTTCCAGTGGACAAATCCTGTCATCTCATTGCATGAAATGTCACTAAATACAGTGAGGCTATTATGACAATAAAGTTTCATATCAAGTAAGATTTAAGCATGCCAGTGTTCAGCATACAGCATTTAGAGCACAAATTTAATAAAATCAAAGTTGCATTATTCAAGTGATAAAATTTCAAAATATGATAAATCTATTCCTTGTAATGCAAAATGAGGTCTAACCTATCTTCCCCTTAATAATAAGGAATGTTTTACTCTGGAAAAGCACTGGCTGGAAATTTTCCAGGATTTTTTAATTGAAAAAACCTAAAACCGCTTTTATAATGCCTTCTCTCATCAAGGCATGTCCATATGATAAAAATACTCTTGACAAAAAATAAGACTAATAATGATTTGCTTTATATTTCAATTTGTTTTCCCCATTATTTCAAAATGACTGACATTTCTTTTATATTTTACTATATAGCTATTTGCTGTAAATTCACTATCAGAATTAAATAGTCCAGGTTATAAAAATGTTGTAACTGAATGCAAAATACACTGTTTTCAGAGTGTGTTTCAGAGATAGATTGGTATATATTTTGGTATAGAGCAATTTTTTTTGGCCTACAGAACTCAATAATTCAATTTATTTCGCGACTACTCTGTAAAAATAGATTAGCAATGCAGACAGAGGCACATTAAATATATGATTTCCTGACTGTAGGAGTTAAGAACCTAAGTCAGGGGCCTGTAATGCACACATTTGTATCTGAATTAATTACTGTAGGCTCCTTTTCTAGTTAGTGGAGAACAATAGGAAGTTTGTGGAAGCAGTCTGATGAATATTAAGATGGCTCAACAGAAATGCCCTAAAGTTATCTATTTTTCATCACAGACTTCAAAGAGATCTTAGGGAAACTATGGTCAAAAGCAGACATTTACATGAATTTAACTGTAATGTCTGTAGTTTATAGATAAACTTCTGCAGTCTATAGGGAAATTATTTTACCCTGTGTTTCTAATGTACTGGTCTTAGTGTGGAATCTGTACTAAAGATATGATGTCTTGAAAGTGAATTAAATCTGGATTTTAAAGACAATTAGAAATTTTATTTTAAAAATCCTGTAATTTAAAAAAAATTATTGAAACATTGCATGATCTAAATGTATGCATGTATGATAAAGTAAATATATTTACATATAATGATGGAAGCATGAAAGCATGGGGGAAATATTCAGCCTATATATATATATATATATGCATACATGAAGGAATTACATGCATTTATATATATATAGTACACATATCTCCTTCATAGCCATTGATCTTTGGCAAGTCTTTTATACTAGCCATTTGTTTTAGTCTATATGAACTATGCAGCAACTATTATTAAGTATAACTCTAATAGGATACTTATTGTAGAAGAATTACATTCCAAATGTTTATTGAAAACATCTATGGTTTACAGAGTTTTGATGATTCTTTTGGAAAACTGTATCTGTTAAGTTTCAATGAATACTTGTTTGAAGTCAGCCATTGGATTTTCATATACATCACTGCCAAGCTCCATATTAGACATATTCAGGTGGTGACTGATTAATCTCTTTTATTTTTTGCAGATGTAGGGTATTGCTTCTTTTCATGAGACAAGGGTGTTAAAATGAATAGACAATTCAAGCAGGGCAATAATTCTTATATTAAATGTTGATAATTTACAGATTTTATTTTCCACAAAAAAGACTAGAAATTCTATTTAGTATATTCAGTATCTCTCATTACTTTTACCACAGGTTGTATAGACTGTGATACAATTGTCTTACTTGCTGTTCAATAGTACACTGCACTAAGCTACACTGTGGGCAGATATAAAAAATCAGACAGTCTAAGTGCATTACCATCCAAAAGTGAATGAAAAGGTACATCTGATATTCATAAGAACTGAAATTCAACTGATGACACAAAGAAATAAAATGCAGGTTTCTTGCTCTTTACCCACTAAAACAACTTTCTGAAAAATTCAGACAATGATTACTAGAAGTCAAACTTTTGTTACCACTTTATCAGAAGGAAATAACTGATCAATTCCATCTTCTTTTACTTCATCTAAGGTATCTTCCAGTTGTTCTTTTCACATAGAGGAGGAGCACACTTCCCAAACCTTGAAGACCTTTTCCAATTTTTCTATACATTTTACTTCTTCAAGTGTCTGAAGAGATAGAATAATGATAAATGAAAAAAAAAAAAAGCCATGTAAAATTCAGTGTCAACTAGGATATCTGGATCACTGAATTTGAATCACAATATTTAAGTAGATACTTCAGGGAGAGAGATTGCTGGGCTGACTGCTAGTATGGCCTGGTTAGTGGAACATTCTTCAATACAATTATTAATTAGTACTACAGGGAATTGCTTAATTATGGAGGGCTTAATTCAAGAAACGGGTTGGAGAAGAAACTGTTACTGATACAGTGTTCCTTAGTATCCCTTCATTTCACCGTTTAGATTGCTTCATCAAATGATTCTCTGTTTTATTTTTTTCCATGAAGCTTGAGAGTCTTTCAAAATAAAACCAAACATAATGTACAACATAAACTGATTTCAGGTTATAATAGCTTATAATCAACCCCTTACTTACTGATAAGGTATTTCAGGTGTAATTCTAACTTAAGTGTAAGGGAAAGAGTAGAAAAAATAAGGTAAGATTATCAAATAAAGTTTAAAGCTCTAATAAACTAGGAAGCCAGTAAAGTAAGTAAACTGGGTGAAGACACTCACAGATTTAACTGTGGAGAAGGTTTGCAATTTCTCTAAAGTAAACTTGCACAAATGGTGTGGAGCTATCACTGCAAGCAAGCTGGGCAGAACTGAGGGGAGGGCTCCAGGCATAACTCCATGAATCATCTCAAGAAGGATGTCAGGAATGAGTGAAAAATGCTACACATGAGAGATCAGGAAGTGCAGTGAAACAAGTCATTACAGAGGAATAAAAACTAATGGGAAGTGTTTCTTTTTCTTATTATTCCATTAATATTAGTCATATTAAATTAGATCCAGAAAACAAACAAAAAAAGGCCATAGATCAAAGGATGAGTAAAGTTTAAAATAGTTTTGATAAGTAATAACCTTTCTGTCTTTTTGTCCAATAAGAATGCTGCTTTATGACAGAGGAGACAAAGCAAGCTGGTTGATACAAATTAAGATGGAAAATTGATACTGAATGTTAAAAAACCAAATAACTTAAAAGACTGTGGTGAGATGGCCCCAGCAAGCACCTGGGTGCCCACAGAGCCACTTGCTCTCTCCACCCCCTCAGTGTGTGGGCGAGAAAATAAGAACAATAGAGAGAAAACTTGTGGGTCAAAATAAAGACTCTGAAACCATCCACCAGTTACTATCACAAGCAAAAGAGACTTGACTTGCAGAATTTAAGTTAATTATTGCCAATTAACATAAACTAAACATTTAATTACTGATGTAGACATAGGAAAAGAAGGACGACAAACATTTAAACACTGCAAGCCTTGCAGCCCTTCCCTGTCCAAATACTAAAATCTTGCCATTTTTACCGTATGTATATGTATACACACCAATGAGCTAAAACAAACAAAAAAATCAGATGTTTCTCTATTTTTTTCCTATTGCTTTTTTGTTTCTAATAATCTGAATTTGACATACACTGGAAAGAAAAATTCCAACGGCTCTTGCCCAGTATCTTCAGCAAAGTGTTGTTTGCAAAAGAAATTGAACTGTTACTTTTCTTCAGATCCTTTTATAGGTTTGGCCTACAGAAGTTTTCTTACACCTAAAATGGCCAAGGGTGAATAGGTCAATCCTTCAAACTCAGTGAACACATTCAACATCTGAAGAGAAAAAGCCTATTAAAAATTCTTGAAGAAATTGGAGAAATCGTGGAGGTTAGTTGTTAGACAAGAGGGAATTCTGTTACATGTTCTCAAGTTCTGCAAACATTAAAGGAAGATCTAATGGCTCCTCTTTTACAGGAAGGAAGCTGAGGTAATCTACTCAGGATAGATGTGGTGTTTACTTTTGGTAGACTTCAAGCCATGAGGCCTATAAAAAGAATTATGATGTTTCAGCCATTTTAGTATCAACACAGTTGGTGTATCTATTACCTTAGCTTGTTTGATGGAAGTTTGAGGGTTTCTGTTACAAACTTTATCATATTTCAAACACCAGGTGAGCATACATCAACTGTGTATTTTCCCCATCTGTGCATTTTCATTAGTTAGCGAAAGAGAACTCTCTTTTCTTGATTGCCTACTGAAGAAACAAGACTTCACTAATGGGAAATGCTGTTAAATGGAAACATGGAAAAACTAATTTTTTGTGAATGTGTAGACTTAATTTTAATCTCTCTCAGAGAGTCTGTTTAGAACTATGAATTTATCAGGTCTTCTTTTTTTTGTGTCATGTCGTAACACTTCTAACATTATCTGACATGCTTTGAAATGTGTATGTCTCAGCAGAGCACTTGGTTTCAGGAAAGGGCTGTTCTGAAGGATTTATCAAAACGAATCAAATAAAATGATTGCATTTTCACTTCAAGATAACTTATGCTAGAAGAAACTTTTGTCTCCAAATATGATTTTATAAAGACAGTTCTACAAGTCAATTATATTTAATTATTTATTTCATGAGGGAAGGTTTAAGAAAAAAGCACTTGCTTGCCTGAGGGGAAGTCCCTCGAGTCATTCAGATATCTCCTGCTGAAATCACTCACCTGCATGAAAGATAAAATTTGGCATGATAATATGAAGAGTGTGAACTGGATGGAAAAATGTAATATTTTAGAAAGTCAGTACCCTACATGTAATCTAGATAATAAGTCAAGTAAGCAGGAAGAATGTGAGGTCCTCATGTATAATATCGATGGGACTTGTGCAATGCATATAGCAAAGGATATTTGAAGTATGAGTGTGGTCTGGAAGCTCACATAATCTGTGCTCAGTAAAGTGGATTTGTCTTGTACTAAAATGTATTATTTTTTCTTGTTACTAATTCAAAAAAAGGAGTTTGAAAGTCATTGTTTTCTAAATCCTGAATATTATCAAACATGCTTGTAGTTCTCATTCTAAATCCAACCTCTTGTTTTAATATTATTGTAGGAAGCTTAGTAAATAAAAATGATATGTAATTTATTCTTGTTGCATTTTGTTTGGATTGTGAGGAAATGCTGCATAAAATTAAGTTACACAATAAGAGCAAAACTAAACTCACAAGATACAATGTAGTAGGTCAATAGTATGGGGAATTTTCTTAGTTCTTGCCATCTATCATCTGGTCATCCTCCATATGACCAAAAATGGCATTTCTTCCTGCCATTCCCTCGGGTCCTGTCATTGGTCACCAGAGCGAAGAGATCAGCGCCTGCCCCTCCTCCTCACCTTGTGAGGAAGCTGCAGACCGTGAAGACATCTGCCCTCAGCCTCCTCTCTTCAGGGCTGAACAATCCAAGTGACTTTATTCTCTCCTCATATGGCTTCCCCTCTAGATCCTTCACCAACTTCATGGTCCTACTCTGGACACTCTCTAGTAGCTTTATATCCTTAGCGAACTGTGACACCCAAAAATGCACACAGCACTCAAGGTGAGGCCGAACCAGCACAGAGCAGAGCGGGACAATCCCCTCCTTTGACTGTCTGCAATGTACTACTTGATGCAACCAGGACTCAGTTGGCCCTCTTGGCTGCCAGGGCACACTGCTGGCTCATGTTCAACTTGCCATCAACCAGAACACCCAGATCGCTCTCCGCAGGGCAACTCTCCAGACTCTCGTACCCCTGTCTGTATGTCAATCCAGGGTTGCCGTGCTCCAGGTGCAAAATCTGGCACTTGCCCTTGTTAAACCTCATATGGTTGGTGACTGCCTAGCTGTCTAATTTGTCTAGATCTCTCTGCAGGGCCTAACTGCCTTTGAGTGTGTCAACAGCTCTTCCCAATCTTGTGTCATCAGCAAATTTAATTAGTATTCATTCAAGTCCTGCATCCAAATAACTTATGAGGACATTAAAGAGTACTGGCCCTAAGATGGATTGCTGCAGAACCCCACTAGTGACTGGCCGCCAGCCCAGTGTAACCCCATTTACTATGACCCTATGAGCCCAGCTTCTCACCCATTGCATTACGTGTTTATCCAGCTGTGTGCTGGACATTTTGTCCAGGAGGATACTGTGAGAGACAGTATCAAAAGCCTTACTGAAAACCAAAAAAGATTACATTGACTGGCTTCCCTTGGTCAACAAGGTGGGTAACGTTGACATAGAAGGAAATTAAGTTTGTTAGGCAGGACTTTCCCCTCACGAACCTGTGCTGGCTGGGACCAATGACTGCACTGCCTTTCAGGTGTTTTTAAATAACTCCCAGAATAATAATCTCCATAATTTTGCCCGGCACAGAAGTGAGATTGACAGGCCTGTAGTTACCGGGGTCATCCCTGTTGCCCTTCTTGAAGACTGGGACAATGTTTGCCAGCTTCCAGTCAACTGGGACCTCTCCAGATTCCCACGAGCATTGAAAAGTCATTGAGAGAGGTCTTGCTATGACATCAGCCAGCTCTTTAAGTACCCTTGGATGAATGTCATCAGGCAGCATGAACTTACAGTGATCCAGCTGAAGCAGCAAGTTCTGCACAAGTTTGGAGTTGATTGGGAGTTTATCATTCCCACAGTCACGGTTCTCTAGCCCAGGGCTCTGGGGGTCCCAGAGCCCATTATCAGTGTTGAAGACCAAGGCAAAGAAAGCATTAAATGTCTCTGCTTTGTCTGTGTCCCTGTTTGTGAGGAGACCATGCTTGTCAAGGAACAGGCCAATGTTCTTTCTGGCCTGCCTTTTTCCATTAATGTATTTTAAAAAGCCCTTTTTTGTCCCTCTCAGTATTGGCCAACTTCAACTCTAATTGAGCTTTGGCCACGCAAATTTCCTCCCTTCAGTGGCAAGCAGCACCTCTGTAGTCCTCCCATGTTGCCTCACTTTGCTCCAGCTCACGTGGCAGCAGGCTGATATTTCTTGGAAGGGCTGGATTTTGCTCTGTGGGTGCTGTGTCGGTGGCTGGGTTCATCTGCTGCCTCCTGGGACCCTGAAAAATTCAATGGAGAGCTGTAGACTATTGCACAGCAAACTAAAAACCTGCTGATGGCAGGCTCGCCTTTGCTAGGTTACATTTAGAGGATCCTTTGCATGCAGCCCACAGATGCTATGTTGAAACCCACATGTTGAAACAGAAGGCTCTGAAATTCCTTTTGATTGCCTTTGGACTTCTCTTTGCTACCTCCTCTCTGCTGATATGAAGAACAGTGGATAATAGTTTGATGACCTTACCAGACTAGGGAGTTTTCTAGTGACATCTCTTACTCTGGCCCCAGGAAGGCAGCAGACTTCCCTGTTGGTTGGTTCTGGTCGTCATATTAGACCCTCCATTCCCCTCAGAAGGGGACCTACATCCACATCATCAGTTGTCTGCCCATTCAATTCCAGGGTCTCATACATGTTGTGTATGGGCACCTGGGAAGGTAAAGCAGGCTAAGAGTGTATTCACATGCCATCCCAAGTAGCCACATTCTTCCATTCTCCCCCATGTCCTGGGTCTCCTTCTTCTGCCTAGTGGTGAGGGGATAGGGGGTCCTTTGTCTCTTGTGCCATTGCTGGCTGGTACATCTGTCTCAGGGATGGTAAAGTACTATTCCACCAGTCAATCTCTTCTGACTCCCTGATACTCCTCAGCCTGGACATCTCCTCCTGAAGCTCTTCACCAGGCTGAGCAGCTCCTTTGCTTGGGTGCATCTCCCAGAGTTGAGCCCACTGCTGCCATCAGATACTGAGCTAAAACTCAGGCACACCCTGTGGCCCAGGACCTGGATGGCTGCATGTTCCCTTGAAAGCTCTGTTTGGATGGCTGCATCAGATCTTGCAGCTGGAGGGGCCGTGAGAGACACTGAGGGCACAGCTTTTTGCCAGGTGGATATCATGGCCCCTGCTGTTTTCAGCTTCTTGCTTTCCTTAATATAAGACTATTTTACCCTTTTAACTGGGAGTTATCCTGCCAAGAAAAAGCATATTACAAGTAAGTTTGTAAGGATGCAACACAGAAATCTTAAAGAAACAATCAGACCCTCAAACACCATCACATTTACCATAAATGAGAAACCTGAATTTCAGTGGAAAAATCTGACAATCTGACAAGCTTCAATCTGAGCTTTGGGTCAGGGACAGATAAATGTACTAGTCACTCTCCGCATTCCACAGAATATTTAATGTGGATTGTAAGAGACTGAGATTATAAAGGTATGGCTTTGTAAACTAATCCCTTTAAAGATTAATACATACAATACTAGTGTTGTGTTCTGTTGCTTCCAAAGAGATAGTCTTAGTGGATCATTGAGCTCTGCGGTACGATGCTACATATTGTAACAAGTGCATGTTTTTGTAGAGAGCTGTCTGGAAAAGGGAAAAGACCAGCTGTAGTTCATGAATCTCTAAATACATTCTCTTTGGAAAAAATAGTCATGTTCTGTTTCCACTCCTGAATTGGTTCTACAAGTTGCCTTACACTTAACTTTGTTGTACTACCTTTTTAGTTTCTTTCAAACTCATTATGAAACCAAAGAGGTATGCAGAGGGTTAATTCTAGGTAGCTCTTGAAAGAAGTCCCTGAGGTCTTGCCACACAGTCAAAAGTAATTGCATCTTAATGAAGTACCGCTCATCAGCTGTGCAATAGGAGCTGACTGTGCATATACTTCACTCACCTGAGGTTTGAAATAAGGTGTATTTAATCTAAATTATGCTCATTACTAGCTCAAGTTAATGGGTCTTACTTGGCAATTTGGAAAGCCTATAAGCATAAACAGTCCATGCATGAGACTATACTACAAAGATTCACGATGTCCAGCAGCAAAAGGATATCCATGTAAAATTATTATTTGGTTATTCTAGAATTCTAGTTCAGAGAAAATCCCAAGGAAATATATTTTTAAAAAATCTTAATTACTGTTAAATTATGTTTTTAACCAGCTGTACAACACATGCAAAATGAGATTAACTTCAGGTACTATTTGATGATGTGTAAGGCCAGACTGTGTACTTTCATAGTACCCGTAAGATTTAAAGGGTGTTACACTTTCTGGAATTAGCATACTTCTAGGGAACTTTCATAGCTTCAAACAACTGGTTCTTTTTTTTTTTTTTTGATTCCTGGCCTTCTGATTATTAGAACAATTTTCCCTTTTACTTGTGATAAAATCCCCCCATACTAAATAAAAACTGAACTCTGTTATAGAGGCAAAGTTGGGTACTTGTAATATAATACTATTAGAAATTCTACTATTGTGGAAACTCACATACACCAGAATCAGGGCTTTCAGGAGTTTTGTTACCATACCATCTTCTAAAATTGGAACCTGAACATTAAAAATCATTTCAGTCATAACCCAGGCATCCTCAGCTGAAAAGAACTGCTTTCTATTTGTCATTTAGTTTGGTTTTAATTCAAAACCTCACTTGAAAAGTTTTTCGGTGCCAAAATAAACATTAAATATTGAACGTAACCTGGCTTCCAGTTGCTTTGAAGGACTCTGTGGTTTTTCATTTCTGCACTTATGCTAGCCTTCACATAAATTATTTGATGTCTTGTGTCCAGGCACTGAAAGTCTTTGCTTGATTGGCTGTGAAAGTGGCTTACAACTATGTAACAAGGCTGCACCTACACAACTTTGGAAGTGATAATAATATTAAGAAATAACACTCTGGTTTTTGTTTTCTGAGATTTGTATACATATATCAGAATCAATATCAGTAAATTTCTTATGATCGTGGGTAAGTCAACCTGAGCAGGTGATGACCTGAGTTTCTATTTGCTCCCAGAGAGATTCACCCATGTCCCACACTAGAAGCCCTGCCTTTCTTGGATGTTGAAAGCAAGGAATTAGATGAGAAAATATGAAAATTAGTCCAGACCTTCAGATGTTAATTCAGATCGTAGTCCCAGGTTAAAGATCCAAGAGCATACTTGGCTGTAGAGACTCATGATCTTCATCCTTCTTTCTCCTGTGTTACCCCTCAGTTTATGACCCTCCTTAACTGTTCTTTGACACATGCCTCCTAACTACCTTACTTGTCTCCTCCTGGTTTGCCACATCCAGTTGTCACTGGGACATCCAGCCTTAGCTCAGAAGACACCATGGTTAGTCTGCAATAAATGGAGAAAATCCATTGGAGATTGACAAGAAGAGCAGTAAAAATGGAAACTTGACTCATAAGAAAAAGCTGAAAGAATAGAAAACTATTTAGTCCAGAGTAGCAAATAAGACAACCATCAGTAATTCCCGATGCCAATTTTGAGTAGGGCAAGAAATAATAACTTATTCTATAACAAGGAAGGATGTTACAACCCTGTCACTAGTGGTGTTCCCCAGGGGTCTGTGCTGGGTCCAGTCCTGTTCAACATATTCATCAATGACCTGGATGATGGGATAGAGTAGTAACCTCAGCAAGTTCACTGATGATACCAAGCTGGGAGGAGTGGCTGATACACCAGAAGGCTGTGCTGCCATCCAGCGAGACCTCGATGGGCTGGAGAGCTGGGCCAAGAGGAACCTCATGAAATTCAGCAAAAGCAAGTACAAGGTCCTGCACCTGGGGAGGAACAACCCCATGCACCAGTACAGGCTGGGGCCTGAACTACTGGAAAGGACCTGAGAGTGCTGGTGGACAACAGGCTGACCATGAGCCAGCAACGTGCCCTTGTGGCCAAGAAGGCCAATGGTATCCTGGGGTGCATTAAAAGGAGTGTGGCCAGCAGGGTGAGGGAGGTTATCCTCCCCCTCTACTCTGCCCTAGTGAGACACATTTGGAGTGCTGTGTCCAGTTCTGGGTCCACCAGTTCAAGAAGGATGTGGAACTCCTTGAGCAAATCCAGTGGAGAGCTACCAAGATGATCAGGGGGCTGGAGCATCTCCCTTATGAGGAAAGGATGAGAGACTTGGGTTTGTTCAGACTGGAGAAGAGAAGACTGAGGGGGGCTCGTTTTATTGCTTATAAATATCTAAAGGGTGTGTGTCAAGAGGATGGGCCAGACTCTTTTCAGTGGTGCCCAATGACAGGGCAAGGGGCAATGGGCACAAGGTGGAACACAGGAACTTCCACCTCAATATGAGAAAAAACATCTTCCCTGTGCGGGTGCCAGAGCAGTGGCACAGGCTGCCCAAGGAGGCTGTGGGGTCCCTTCCCTGGAGACATTCAAACCCTGCTGGGACACGGTCCTGTGCCCCCTGCTCTGGGTGTGCCTGCTCAAGCAGGGGGGTTGGACAAGATGATCTCTTCCAACCCCTGCCATTCTGTGATCCTGTGATTCTGTGATTATTCTGTATCTTAATGAAACTTCTTTTCTGGTAGTGAGATAGGTAGGCATAGAAATATATTCTCTAGGAAGCTATGGAATACCTGCAATAGGAAAGTTTTAAGAAGTTAGACCAATGGGGATGATCAAGATCTCAGGAAAGAGAGAGATGGCTCACTGTATTTATAGGACTTTATGTCAATGCAATTAATTTGTTTTACTAAATTCTGTGAAACACATTTTCCTGAAGCTGGCATAAACAAGAAAAGAATTATAAGATGGTTTATGGTTACTGAGTTGGTATTTGCATAAAAACAGATGGAAGAAATCACATATACCAATATCTGCTATACTCAGTTTTTTTCTACTTTGACCTTGTCAAAGCACAGAATGCTTTAAGAAAACAGATGAAGTTTACACTTTTGACTTCCAACATATGCAAAAGAATTGTTTATCATTTATATATAGGGGTCCCTAATACAAAATCTGAACTTTCATACAAGATGTGTTTATCATCCAAATTAGTTTTAGCTTGGATATCTATTAATTCAGATGGTTTAATGTTGATATCAGAATGACAAAGTCCCTGGAATAAAGCAAAGTATTATGCATTGTTTAATTCTTGTAGGGAACAGAGAGCATGATAAATTCCATTCTTCTATGTCTGTTTTAACAACTGTTGAGAATGCAGATAACAAATGTAATAACTTTGGGAAACTGGAAAATGCAGAGGAGAAAGAAAGAAAGAAAAGCAAACCTGATTTTTCTCAGAGTGCTTTAGCAGGTGCTTTTATTCAAACATGAGAGTATTTATATTCCCTTCAAAGAAGTCAATCTGCTTGCAAATTTTACCATACACTTCGGTGGACCCTGGGTCCATCATACATTCTGTACAGTTGACTTAAAATATAAAAAAGTAGGATGACATGAGACTTCTTAGACTCTGGCATTTCTGTTATTCAATGTTCTTTCCCATAGAAAAATCACTTAGAAGGAAATCACTATTCAGTTGAACTGACATTATCAAGGTATCACCTCTAATGGTGATATTTAATTTCGGCTCAGCCACTTATGTCAGGGCTTTTCAGTCTGGCTAAACCCCAAGCCTGATCACTTTTGAATACTTACTGCATAGAGGTATGTAAATATTCTTGTTGTAAAAGCACATTTTTCCACTGTACGCTTGTTGGGAGTTTTTTCCACCTCAGTTTCAATAGCTTGCTCTGCCTCTCCAGTACAGGTATAATATCTCTTCCATATTGGAAAATTCTCATTTTCATTCCAACCCTTTGGTCACCTCAATAATCCCCTTGCACACTTGTCCTCTCTGCTTTCCTTAGCTCCTTCTCATTTTCTTGTTTCAGGATTTAGTTCTTTGTGTGGTGTGGTGTAGAAGGAAGAACATCTCATTTCTGTTCTAGACCATGGCAGGCACCTCGGTGCCTCCGCATTATCCTTTACATGGGATGTTCCTCGTGGGTCATGTCTGTGCTCTGATGTAGCCTCTATGTTTTGTTTAGCACTACTGTGATTAAGATTGTACTTATGGCTATCTAATGGGCCTTAAAGGACTGGAGTTTTCTGGGAAAAGTTCAATATAAAATCATAGCATACATAGATGACTCAAAAACGTGATGCAGTTATGATGTATAAAACATTAATAAAAATATTTGTGTTGATATTCTACTTCTTGTGTCACTAGGTTTCCAGAAAATTTATTTTTTAGGTCAGTATTTGATCTATCAATCTGCGCACTGAAGCAATCAGATAATGTTTCTTTTAAAACTTAATATACCTGTTTATAAAAATTTACAGCTAAATATGCTAGTGACAAAATTAGCTTTTGGTCCATGGTGAAACACTGCAGAGCCAAATGGCTACGGAAAAATGACTCATATTTCGTTTTAGCTCCCACATCATCAGTGGATCAGAACAAAGTCCATAGGCAGGACTATATTCTGCCCTCAGTTTTCTCTGCTTAGAGAAGATTAAACTAGAGGCAGAAATTGAAGGCAAGAAGGTATTCCCAGTTGACTTGGTTTGACAGAGTCCTTAATACTTGTGTTAATGTATAAGTCAGAAAGAAATCAAAGCAGCTCTCATAGTTTCCAGGACTCACACTTAGGAAATACCTAAGAAAACTTTCTCTGCAGATCCTGAGAGACAATAAATGCAGAGCCGCATAATGCAGATTTTACAGAGCCAGTTTCTGAGTAGAAGCATGCTGGGGTTTTGTCTTTATAACAGGGCAGGGATCGCTTTATTTGTCAGTAGTTGGACTTTTTTTGTTGTTGTCAGGAGGAGCAAAAAACATTAGCATTTATCTATTAGCATTTCTCTATTCTTCAGTAGGAGTTCTTGTACCGTTGTATTAAAGCAGTACGTCATCTATTGGAGATACATACTCTTTCCTTAAACTAGGAAAGTGATATCCATTTATCTTCCACTGTGCAGGAAAAAAAGTTCTTCACGCTCTACATGATAGGCTACCTCAGAAAAAGACAGGATGCTACTTTGCACATGAATATCTTAACCACTGAGCAAGGAAATCAGTCCTACTTTCTGATTCTGGATTAAAATATCAAAGTAATTATTTTACATACATATATAAAAAAGGGCATTTTTCCTTCCTTATTGGTATTGACACCCAACACACTTTTGGCAAGCAAATGGAATATACTCTGCTGGATTCAGAATAAGGATCTGAATCAAACTGTTAATAGCTGTTTAAGTATGTGACACAACAGTGGCAAGAAGGATTCACTGCATTTTCATAGCGTCTGGAGAATGTCTGTGGAATGTCTTCTTCCAAGAAAGAGAACTGAATTGTACTTTTCCACACTTTCTGCAGGTGGGCTGCTCTGGAAACAGGAAAAGGACAATTACAGTCCCACCATTTTCGTGAATAACAGGAAATTATCTGATTTTTACTGGTTTTCTTTGAAAAGGGTTTTTTGTGTTTGGTTGGGGTTTTTTTTTCTTTTTTTTTTTTTTTTTTAAACCTGGAAGAAAGAAGTGTTTAATTGAATGAAAACAAAATATTTAGTTCCATATTTTATTGTACTGATCTTTTTGACCCATTTTTCAGGTCTGTGGTTGATGTTAAAAATTGCTTTCCTAATATACAGTGTTAAGCAATCTGAAAAATTGTTACCTTATTTGTGGGCTATGACATATACCAAGACAGAATCTGGTTTGCAGAGCACAAGGAATTAACAAGATAAGGTGAATCAAAACAATCAGAGTGCCATTGGTGTGTATACCAATATTCTGTCCCAGGACAAAGAAGTTAATTTAGAAACATATTCAGTGTAAAGTATTCTTTGCGATTTAGGTGTCCATAAATTATGTGACAAACCCTGTATTTCCTATACTAAACCATATACTTTATATACTAAGTATATTAAACTACATTTATTTAGTGAACAAAGAATTTATCTTGTAGCTGTAGCATATGTTTTTGTTTATCTGTAAAGGTATCTGCGGGGAAACAGAAAGCAGAATTATAGTATGTGCCTCAGAAACATTTTTCCTCCTTGCGTGAAATCCAGCTTAGTAGATTTTCTGCACCTCAATTCCCTGAGATGACTGCAAAATCCATTTTCACAGAAGTATTATGTGTGTTCCGGAACTTGCTTAAAATAACATCTTTTTCAAGTCACCATGTACAGGATCAGCAAAAATTATTTGCTGGCTAGACATCAGGCTTTATCAAAACATTCTGTGAATGCAGTTGTTGGGAATAAAAAATATCTTCTAAAGATGAACTGAATGCAAATACAATGACATCTGAGATGACACCTGGGATTGAATCATAGTCCTTCACAGGTGACACTGAGCAATTACTGTTTGAAATAAGCCTTGTTAATAGGTATTGCAGCACACTTTTGTGCAGATCATTGATTTTGCATGTGTACAGCACATTGATTTTGCATGTGTAAGTGTGTAGTGTTGTCTTTCAGTCTTCCATAGAATCATAGAACCATAGAATAGTCCAGCCCCTGTGCAGTGAGTGAGCATGGACATCTTCAACCAGATCAGGTTGCTCAGAGCCCCATCCAGCCTCACCTTGAATGTTTCCAGGGATGGGGCATCCGCCACCTCTCTGGGCAACCTGTGCCAGTGTTTCACCCCCCTCATAGTAAAAAATTTCTTGTGATGCAGCTTGTGATGCATTCCAGGGTACAGTTGGCTTTCTGGGATGCACGTGCACATTGCAGGCTCATGCCCAGCTTTTTGTCCTTCTGATCTACACATGGATGTCACAGTAATGAAATCCCTGTCCACTAACAATTAACATGCTGCCATGTATCATAAAGTATTTTTCAAAAATGTTTGGAATATTCTTCATATGCATATTACTGCTTATTTTTCTTTGGCCTATTATGATCTCAGCTATAGCATGCATAGCTGTAACATGGCCCTGCTTGAAATTCAGTATTGCTTCTCCCAGTTTGGACTAGGTTTATGCATTTTTTAAAAATAATATGCTCTAATTCAGCTAATTAATTATCAGGTAAATATATTTAAATTAGATTTACGTCTCTGTTGAGCCCAGATTGTCAACTAATAACTGGATTAACAACTTTAATCCATAACTTTATTAAATGACATTTCTAGCACCTTTAATGACTCCATATAATAGCCCTGATACTTTTGGTCTTCAGGCTACCCTCAGTGCTAGTTAAGAAGCGGAGGATGTCCAAGAGCATTAATTTGGAAAGAAACTGCAGTGATCCTGTTACGGCAGAACGTGCTGCTAGATGGACTGAACGCTACGTTTTATCTCTGTCTCATGATGTGAATAGGATAAATAAGACTAGATGAAGAAATCATTCAGACCTAGAGAAATGCAATTTCCACATAATTTTTGTGGGATGTCTTTCCAGACGCCCTTCTTTTCTCAAGCATTGATGATAATGAATTTTCAAGACAGGCCTTTAAAACTCTGCTTTCTGGTTTCTCTTCACATGGACTTCTCAACTGACTTAATAAACCCATTGAACTTAATGCAGTGCCAAATGATTTATCTTATAAAATACTTAAGAGTTACCTTAATGATTAGCTAATGAACAGCCACTTAAGATATATAGTCACCTTTCCATTTAAAATCCTTCTTCTCAAAAATTTTACAGTACACAAGAGGTCGATCACCATTTTTATTTATTTATTTTGTTAATCCAAGGTTCTTATTTATGGATGCAAACCCTTGGAAAGAAGGAGGTACCCAGTGGAATCTGAGGTATTTTCAGATTGATAAATTTCAATACTTGTCACAATAGAAAGTATGTAGTGAAATGTTATTTTTCTATTTGCATGTTGATTCTCAAGCATAAATCAGCTTTTTCGTATTCAGTTGAAGGTACGCAATCAGTGAAAATCTCACAGACTACAGTTTCACACTTGCTAAAATAATTATTATTCACTCATACAAAAACCATTTACAAGAAATTTTATGGAAGCTGTACAAGGTACCTTTAGTAACAGCTGAAGAAGTGTAGCAATGTACTAACTGCATTTAGACAGAAAATGCTGTAGTGCCAGTGTACATTTGTGTGTTAACAGCACCTCTATGGAAGTGACAAACTATCATAAAAGGATTCTTGTTTGCATTTTTGGTACCCCTTCAAATCTATGGCAGCACATGGATTTCCAGTTATTAAGCATGCCTTTTATAATCTGCATTTAACTAGAAGCTCAAAGCTTTTGGTGGTTTCGGTGCATCTTGAAGCCACTCGCTTCATTTAAGACTGAATTACTGTAATGCAGTCAATATGATAATGCCTCTTATGCCACTCTCTCAACCTCACACATTATTGGAGTTGCAGTGACTCCCAAATTATAGATAGATGTGATTATCATGACAGATAGATACATCATTAACAAGTTGTTAGGTACAATAAAACCATAATGGTGTAGAACTTAGGTGCTTGCAGAGGTGGGTTTTATTATTTGTCTGCCGGCTTTTTATTCTGAGTACATCAGAACAAAAACTGTTGGCCTTAGGATTATTTTGACCATTTTGTACTCCCTCAAGCCTTTCCAGGGATAGCAATAGCAGAGAATAAATAGAAAGAGGAGGAATGGTAATGGAGAGTCATCAATTTTGAGATGTTATTGGCAGCATTTTCTTTTGGACATTAGTTAAGTCCAGCAGTTTTGCTTTGCTATTGCAATCGCATCCGGGTTTCCAGATCTCCAGATGGAGCCGCCTCTCCTCCACCCGTTACCATGGAGTTCTGCTTGTTTTATTCCATTATTTGCAAAAGGGAAGTCAGGCCCAGGAGTTCTCAAAATCTGCAAGAGATTTCTAACGGTTAGGAAAGTGCTTTCTTACCTCTAGAAGAGCTCATATTTTGACAGAAAGTAATATACATTGCCAGCAAATAAACATACATTTTGGCAAGTCTGAATAGGACAGTCTAAATATGCAGTGCTCATGAACCAGCCAAATCCCAAACTTGTAAGGTTCAAATAAGCTAGAGAATATTTATGGCAAGTTACACAGTCCAGTTTCAAATAACACAAGCTATTACTTCCACTATGATCGCGCATATATATATATATATATATATATATGATATATATGTCACCACCAGGCAAAAATTACAAATTACATTAGTTTACTTATGACTGAGAACCTCGGTACACCTTTTATGAGTGTTTCTTTCTCAACCTATAATCCAACTTCAAGAACAAGAAACTTCAGCTCTTTAAGATAACCATGTCCACTGCATTCAACCTCCAAAAATTCTTTCATTATTTCTGAAGGTATTCTCCTAGACTGGTCTGGTTTCTGGTTTAGACCCTAGGTTTTTCTGTATAAGTTAATCTGGCAGCAAATATCCTGACCTCCTTCCAGCCTACACAAGAGCCTTTTTTCACAGCTGGTATAGGCTGTTTGTACCTATATATTGGAAATTAGGTCTTCTACCCCTTTATGCTTCTGTGACTGTTGCAGTATAACCTGTATGTACACCATGTTATTTACCTCTTTACATATGTTAAAACAGATTTTTTTTTTTTTACATGGGAATTATTGTCTTCACATTTTCCAAAAGAATGTTGCTTTTGTAAGCTACTTAGATCAAACTTTCAGATTATGACCACTACACAAACTTACATGTAACGGAATACCTTTATGTTCAACAGAAAGATTTTAAAGTTCCATTAGAAAACAAAAACTTTTCATGTTGGAAGTAGTCTTTAGACTGTAATTTCTCAAGATCCCTGCCCTAGCAAGTTGAGGCAGGAACAGATTGCTACGTGATCCTGACAGTTTTAGGAAGGTAACCTTTTCATAAAATACGATCACATCAGCTTTGGGTATGAGGGTAACAACAGGCTTCTTAGTATCAAACAAGTGTTAGGTGGGAGCTACGCTGGAAGAATATTCTGACTATTGATAAGCACAGTTTTATGAGCATGGCAGGTGAGATGGGCCAGGGCAGCAACGTAATGTTATGAGACCACGCTAGTTTTGTCTGTGTGACTTCACAGTCAAATTTATAATGATTGTTGAAGAATATTTGTTTTATAACTACAGTTTATGAAAGCATAAGGAAGGAAGGTATACCACTGACTGCCAAGACCTGTCAAAAACATACTTAGAAGATAATGCAGCAAATCAGGTTCTGCCTCCTTTTTCCTTGTAGTTGAAAACACCATTTTTTCAAAGAGCTGCACAAACTGGAAGAGCCTGTAGGCAGCTGATTTACTGGGTACCACCTTGGAAGGCAGTAAATATCATACAGTCTGAAAATGTGCAGTCTGCCTAAGGGGTTTTGAGTTAGGCCTTTCTTCTAAATATGTGATATTTAACTTAAAGGAAGCTGTATGGCCAAAGGGAGAAGACTGAAGGGTTTGAAGTTAAGCCAGATCTGTTCTGGTGAATGATCCTTAGTACCATGATCCAGCTTTAGCAAAGAATTGTGTGATTCTGTACTAAGCTAAGTAATATCTAATGGCCGGAAACTTGAGAGGGGTGCAGTCAAGGAAGTAAGGAAATGTCATAGGTGCATTTGCCCAGTAACTCTGGGTTCAGGCATTGAAGCAGAGGTAAAAGCATGATCTTTTTGTGTTAAATACTGTTCTGAGAGCTGTGACAGTATCATATGCTTTATATTTTGTCACAGAAGATGGAAAGCAAGCAACCAAAACTGTATTACGCAATGAAATACAAGTGTCTGTGGGTTGTTTTTTTTTTTTAAATCCAGAAAATTATGTCTGGAGTTCCTCTTTATCAAAAAGTCTATTCTGAACTAAAAATAAGGAAAATATTTTTTAACAGTGAAGGCAATTTTCCACTGACAGTGCGTGTTCCAGGGCTTTGAAGATTCTCCATCACTTTAACATCTAGGATTAAAACTGGATGTCTTCCTAATAAATAGCTCAGAGTATACTTACAGATCATGTACAAATTTTTAATTGATTTTTTTAGACTTGATGATCTGAAGGCAGCCCATCTTCAAACTCCGTGAATCTTTTAAATGGAGCTGTATTAATACTGATATATAGATGTACTTAGAAAGGAATTTAAAAAAATCTTGCAGTAAGGGTAATGCATAAAAAAGGTAGCCGGCTGATATGTATGATAGGTTTTCTCTCTAAAACTCTTTTATTCACCAGGGGTGTGTAAATGGCAAGAGTTGATTTTGTTGATGTGGAGTCATAGCTGACTGGAAGGTTGTCTAATTAAATAAAATATGGAGGAATCAAAGTTTCAGCTATTTAGCACAGTAGTCAATACATAATTCCTGGCAAAAAAACACTGCTGGCTGGAAAATGTCTCTTAGGCATGACAGTTAGCTCTCATTTCTTGTGAAGAAAGATGACTTCTGTCATTTACAGTATTGTAATAACAAACTTCATTGTTCTGGAAAACTCTTAGTATAAGTAAACCTACTGTAGCTACTTTATACATAATGTTGTTCCGCTGAGTTCCATGGTTAATTACACATTTATTTAGGCACAATCATTGCTCAAATGGTTAACACTGACCCTTCATCAACCAAGATGCTGCAATTTGCAGTGTTTAGTTTTTGAAGGTAGGTGCAGATCTTCACACAAATCAGACTCCCCTCAGCTGGAACGTGATGGCTCCTTCATATTATTCCTGAGGCAATGGTAATGTCACACTTTTGTGTGTCTCTCACAAGACCAAAATCAGAGAACCTGTAAATCAGCAGTACTCAAAAATATTTTCATTAGCTGGGACTACAGTAGGACTTACAGCCTTTGCTGTCATAGACTATAACAGGGTAATATTTAATTATAATACATGACAGGTGGGCATATATGTACAGATATAGGCAAAAATTTAGATAGATATGCTCTGGATTTATACAGAGCATGCTGGCTATTGATCACAGAGTTCAGCTCAAGTAATTGGTTTTAATCAGTTAACTTTAAAGAAGTTACTCCTAATTATAAATGTAACTGAGTGAAGAATCTTGTTTACTGATTGCTATTTTTAAGGCCTCATTAGTGATATAAAATGTTGAGGTTAAATAAGTTAGGAATTCCCAAATAATTTGGCAGGAGTTTCCCCATTCCTAAAAAAACTGTATGCCAGCCCAGAATGTGTAAAAGAGTGCCACATACTACCCTCCATGTTTTACAGATATTTCCAGTATCATGCTGAAAGTAGAGGCTAAAAAATTTAAACAATGTGAGACATAGTGCATATATGTGTCATATAAAGGTATTTTGCTGAATGTACTTACTGCACTTTAAAAATTCCCTCAACAGAAGCTACAAGAGAAATAAAGTGTGTGAAAATGAATACACAAAATGTTTTAAGGTCCCACAGTATTGTCTGCTTCACTGCTTTTCATTGAAGACTTGTCTTGAGCAAGGATGACCTTGGTGGGCTACTGAATACACAGGTATGCCCTAATGGTGCCCTGTCAGAAGGAACACTGAAGAGCAGCGCTTGCACAGCAGGTTTGTAAAGGACCAGCAACACGGTTTATGATTAAAGATCAAGAACCAGGTTTTAGCCTTTCCAGTAATCATCAAAATATACCAACTTTTCCCTGAGAAAGTGGGCATGTTGCTGTATTTTCAGTCATGAAGCTTATAGGAGGACATGGAATAAAATCTCCATATGTTCTCCCTCATCCAGATCAGTATGAATTCCAGGAGAAATTCCAAGAAATCTGGAAGCTGTATAGGGCCACTGTAAACCAAGGACTTTAGGTGCCAAGAAGTTTCAGTCTTGTCCACATCCATACCACACCCTACATATGGGTTGTGTCTAAATACTACAATATAAACCTAAATATTTCTTAAGAAGTTGCATATGTCCTTTGGAACAGAACATTCTATTATCTATTCCTCCATCCTGCTGTGATGGCCAATAGCTGTTGATAGTATGAAAAGAGAAATAAAGAATACATTCAAAGAGCTATTTTTACAAGCAAATCAAGGAAGTATCACATCTTAGTAAGTAACAAAGAAAAAACTGTTGTTCACATACTTCTACTTCAAACAGTATTCATTACTCATTTTAATTCAAACCATCAGCAATATCTTACTGTTTCAGCATCATTACTTTTATTTTTCAGAATTGTGCCATATGGTTTATTCTACACTGTATACCGTCACACAAATTCTGATACTACCAAGAATCAATGGCAGGATAAACAGCACTCCAATAGTTTACTGTAGAAAAGGAACACAAAGGGTGGATCTATTACTCTCATTTTAATCAGAATCACTAGCATATTTTTGAAGAAAATCTCCTGGCTGTCTCAATCACAGTGCTGTGGTTGGCAACACAGTGGCCTCGAAGCATGAAAACTGGATTCCTTTCAGAGCAAATGAATCCAGAAGAGAAATTCCTTAAAGATGCCTAATGTGCTCCAATCAGTGTGTTGAGTGCTTGAGACCAGATGAGATATTCTGAAATATAACCCTTCAGCTGCATGTGGTGCGGACACTGCATCATCAACACTGACAATACTCTGTAAAACTATTGTGTTGAACTGCTCTACTCACTAAAGTAAGTATAGCCACATGGACAAAAATAATCTCCATGATTTAAGTGGTATCTAAATTGCATGGAAGATGTGAAGCAGGACCCGATGTCCTGTTCATCTGGTTGTCCACAGCAGGGAACTTGCCACCTGACCACAAGAATCCTTTCTTACAGTGTCCCTATTCCCATGAAGTCATTCTACAGAGGTCTCCCCAGGTCGCATCCAGAATAGACTACTCCATAAAGTGCTAGCAAGACACCCTCTGGAGGAAAGCAGTTCACAGTGGAATAGATGCAGGAAAGACTACTGTCTTGAAATGGAGATCTGGTTCTGTCAGGTGAAGCTGAAACATTCTATTCACCTTCTAAAATCAAAAGCTGAGTGAAGACATGATTTATGAAAGGGCTAAGAGTATAATTCAGTAAAACCCATCTGTAAATAAATTTAGCTAAATAGCAGAAAACAAAGTCTACAGGTCAGAAGAATGTACCCAGGAACATTATTTCTACAGTGGACAAAATAAGATAATTAAGTTTATGCTGAAGTTTGATATTAGTTTATACATACAATTATATGATATTACCAATATGATAAGTATTGAGAGCCCACATTCCCAGTTTCTACAGACTCAAATATAAGTTTGTATCATTGTTTCATCTTTCAGGACCACCACAGTTACTCTACATAGGCTTGCACATAATTCTTCAAAACATCAGTTTGTTTAATCAGGGTAGAATCTCCCAGCACAACTCCAGCAATGCTATCACTTCTCAGATTCTCTCCTTTATAATACTTCTTCTATCTCATCAGAGATATTCTCCTATTTCATCAGAAAGACTAACAATTTCTTGTTTACCAATTTAAGAGAATAAAACAGCCTATGTGACAACATAGAGTGTCTATTGTCTGTTTATTAAATGCAAAGAATCCCAACACACTTCCAGAATATGACCATTTCTATCACATGCTATATTGATTTTCTCTATTGCTATTTTTATATCTCAAATATTTCCACATGTGCTTCATGTCAAGTGTATGAGTGTCCCTTTTGAAACTGAACATATATACTATTAGTAAGAACAAGACCCAAATTGTTTATAAGATAAAGATCCCTGGCTGATGTAAATCAGTGTAACTACAGTGGTTTCAGTGTAAAACCCTGTAGTCAAGACTATTATTGCTTGAATAGAAATCAATTTCTTTCAGTTCTGTATCTTTTCCATCAATCTAACTAAGCTTATTTGAAATAAGCAAAAAATACCAATCCAATTTCCACAAATAAGTGGTATGCAAACAAGAAGCATGGAAGTATTTCCTATTTTCCAAAAATGTGTTATTCATGGAAAAAATGCCTTGGTAATTGCTTTATAGAACTGGATGATTTTATGACAAATTCATTCAAATCTTTATATCTTTTCTTTTGTTAATGTCTAAAATGTGTTTTAAACTCCATTTTGTACAGAAGAAATCAATCATGGTGAGTGAGCATGAAAAAAGTAGTCTAATATTTTATTTCTGACTGTAGATTTTTGCTTGAAAACTGGGAAGTGGCCCTTGTGAAGCTAATTCTTTGTTATTTCACTTAGTAAGAAACAGTGAATTATATAAAAAGGTCCAACTTATGGAAAGTCATGCCTCATAAAGACTCCTGGGGCCTGTGCTGTTCCAACTTATGCCCCATGCAACCTCACTGAAGGCAAGTGCCCATGGACTTTTAAAAAATATTTGGTTATCATGATTAGGCACATGTACATCCAAAATGTACTGGCAATGAAGTTTAAAATCTGTGTTGCATTAGGAAGAATCTAAATGTTTTACATTACATATCACACTTGCTTCCTATTAATAGGCACTATAGATCCAGTTGTATTTTTAGATTAAGACTTTTTGGCAGAGAGTTTGTCAGAGTAAACAGCTCATTTCATCTGAAATGAATTCCTAATACAATGCTAACAAGGGTAAGAAAAAGCTGAGGCAAATTAGAGTGGAATAAATTCTCTGCTGTCTAGCGGCTACTTAGGTCCAGGTTTTGTTGAATGATATGCACATCTTTACTCAATATGAATCTTTTAAGGCAATAAATTACTAAATATACAATATTATTTGATGTTATATAATATATAACGTACTCTTGGGGGTTGTGTCCTTTTACATTGATTTGATTGAATATTTCTTTCTTGCATTTCTTAGAGTTACTATAACCAGCTGAAAGGTTAATATAAAATTTACTAGCATTTATACAATTTCATAAAATAATTCTTATCTAAAAAGTGCTTAAAACAGAATAGGAACTTCACATTGCTACCTTTTCTTCTTCCTGGAGTTAATACAAACAGATATAGATTAAGTCCTTTTTTTTGAAAATCTCCTGTGTTAATTATAAAGAAGTTTGATAAAAGATCTCCGGAAACACACCATGGCACCTAAACATAAGAAGCAAAGAAAGCAAGTGCAACAAGTTGAATAAACACAGCTGAAAGTGAAGTTTGCAATTTAAAATATCCTACAAATTTTATATGTTCATAAATGTCAATCAGAACTAGAACATCTTCTTCAGAAGTATTTTAGAAATACTTCACCTGAAATGGAAAGCTCAGATAACTCCTGGCTTTTCTGTGTGCTTGTATCGTACTGTGGTAGCATTCAAATGTAAACAGCTTTCTGTGCAAGAAGAAAAAACCAGAAGACTCAGTCTTGCATGGTAGTGTTTAGATGTCAAGACAGAAACCTAGGAAACTACTCACGATCCTAGAAAAGGAAAAGACTAAATGGAGCACAGGAAAAAAACCTCATGTTCTAAGCTTAAATACTGTTCTGAGACCCATGATCAGGTCGTTCTGATCTTTCATAAATGCCATAGAATGTTTGATTTCATAGTCCAGGCAGTGTTTCCCATTTCACTTACCATCATCCAGATGCATCCAGATGCATTGTGATTTGGTAAGATATTTTGGAATAAGTAAGAAAAGCATTTTTGAAGCGTAAGAGAAAGCATGAGAAAGCATACCGCTCATCCAAGTTCTTTGAATTTTCCTAGTTGTAACCAGAAATACTGCTTAGCTGGAAATGATTCTATGCATTTATCTCTGAAGCCCAAGGGATGTCCCAAATGTATCATGTCACCCTCAGATTTCTCATGTAAGCAGACTAGGCCCACAGAGTCCATCATTCCTTGCAGGACATTATATTAAAAATCAGGTGAGAAAGACTTTCACACTATCTTATATTTTTGCTTTTAAGGGCACACAAAAGCTGTGAAAGATTTAAGGGCAACCAAACAGTGCCAAAGCTCACCTCAATATAAAGCAAATACTTGAGCACATTGTAAACGGGATAGGAGAAAGAATAACATGTGACATATACTGTCTTTAGGATAGAGTCCAAGGCCATCCAACAGGATTGGTAGAAAATGTGGTCTTTACGGTTCCCTGACACTTGTTCTGTACAAAACTGTAGCCAGAGGCAAACTGTTTTGCAACTCAACATATATAAAATCATTTTATGTTTCAAGGAATGGGATATTTACTGTGATTAAAAAAAAATTAGTCAAGCTTGATGGGCTATATAAACCTTACTGGGCTATATGAAGGGAAAGGACAGGAAGGTTATTGACTGTATAATAACAATAATCACAACATTGATGATAATTGTGCCTGAGACAGGCACAGTGACTACTACCACTAGCACTTCTTTTGCAAATTCCTCTGAAGGCTGTAAATCTGTCATACATCCTGGCACAAGTTTTTATTCAAATCCTTCCTGTGTCTTTGTTGTGAGCGGTGCTTTCTGATACAGAAAGGAGAGATGAGGAGGGAGTTATTCAGGAGCAAATGTGTCAATGGAAAGGAAACTATTTTGAAACAGAAAGCAGATTATATGTCAAACGGAAATGTGCCAATCTGCAAATAAATACAGAGGGAAGTCCAACAGGTGCTATGACTCCAAATCTTTTTATGTTTCTCATCTGCATAAATGATACAGACAGGGGAACCAGCTGCAAATATGTTAAGTTTACTGAAACACAATACTAGAGGGAGTACTAAATACCAGGCAGTTATCAAGAACACAGAAGAGGGATTTTGGATGCTCTTTGTAGAGTAATTGCACAACACATGTTAAATAAACATATGGTTCAAACAGAGGCTGGGAAAAAGAGAAGGTTTTAAAAGCATGCTTAGGAAAAGAGAAGCAATGTAACTTAGATATGTAAATAAATCTATTCTCCTTTCCTCACACTGTTACAGATAAAAGACCAAAAAAGAAAAATAGGAATCTTTGATTAATCATTAGGTTCTCATAGGAACAGATTCTGTGCCAGTAACTTCAGTGGGAGATTTTGGCTAAAATAACCTTTTAAATTTTCAATACACTGTAAATACCATTGAAAAAAAGATAATGGAATTGCTTGTCCAAAAAGGAAAACACATGCATGCGTGTACACACACACACACACACACACGATGGAATTTGTGGGTTTATTTTGCTTGAATCTGTATTCACAGCATGCAACAGTAATTAGTTATAGTAATTTCCCATTTCTATTTCATAAGTATGAAGCACACACTCTTTATGTTGAAATCTTTTCCTGTTATAATTATTAGACTTTTCCATCTGTATCAGAATATGATTTTAATAATTTTTAAAGACATGAAGAGGGAAATAATTGTAGTTAATGTTCCAACCATAATAGGATGACAACGTGTTTGTTGTAGTCTCTTTATGGCTTACCCTCAGAAAAAGGTTAACAGTCTATTGCCATAGTTTGTAAATGCAGTTATTCACTTAACAGAAATGACCCTAGGCTGTGCTTTGTTATGGAAAAGATCATGTTAAAACTTTACTACTGCCATCTGTTGAAAAGGTGGGAGCTAAAACATAAAAATTAAAATTTAATCATAAGAAAGCACTTTGATTTTTATTGCAAACTGCAAAAATATGCAAATTGTAAATATGTGATTGTAATGATACCCACTTGTAGTAAATGGAATTGATTAGTGACACATCAAAGATAAATTCAACTAAATCATAACCATAAAGAAAGCCAGCTTGGAACATATTTCTGTAGGTCATCTGGTACAAACCCAATTCTTCCCCTCAAAGCAGTACCAGCTTCAAAGTTGGATCCAACTTCAAAGTCAGATCACGTTGCTGAGGGTCCTATCCAAAGGGGTTTTGAATTCTATTATATCCTCAAGGATACAAATTTTCACAGCTGCTCTGGGCAACCTGTTCCCATGTTTGAGCAGCCTCATTGTGAAATTTTCCTAATAATTAGTCAGAATTTCTCCTACTAGGCAGCTTGTACCCTTTTCCCCTTGATGTCTGAAGTAAAAATATCCAGGACCCTTTTCCTCTGTTCAAACAAACCAACCCACCACCACCACCACCAAAAATCCCAAACCAAAACTTTGTTTCCACATATATTTTCAAAGGGATCTACTACACCTAAGTCATAGTATTTTCCCTTACTGAAGATTTCTTACCAAAGTGTGGCATACTATGTACAGAACATGTCCTTGCCACAACCCAGGCATGCATCTGCCACAAACTGGAAAATCTTAAATATTCTTGGTACAGTTGTCAAGGAAGGCAGAACGTGACAAGTTCAAAACTAAGTGGAGTAAGCTTATCTCTACATTCAAGAGGATGTTTCAGGGAAAGAAGAAGATACCAAAACTTCAGTAATCCTGAATGAAGAGAATAAAGACTTAGCAGGAAGAAGAAATCCTGGAGATCTTCACAGTGATGTTTGAAGTTTGGTAAAGACCCTGTTTGTAGTGATGGAAGGCATGGAGACAAGCAGTTCTAAATAGTTTTACAATTAAAAATATTCTATCAGCAAATGACTCATCATGCCAATCATTCAGCAGTTCAAATATGTTAAGCCTCAAAATGTTCATATAGTTCGGACTATTATTATGGAGAATTGACATTTCCTTCAGTAGAAAAGTGCAGCTTTTCTCTGAAGAACAAAAAAGGGAAATAATCTTTCTTCTTTATGGGGAATCCCACAGAAAATACGTACTAGCAAAAAGTCAGATTTCTACTAAGAAACAGTGCTTATCTGTTCGGTGAACAATTTTTACCCAGTCTTGTCAGCATCACTGCTAACATATATGTCCTTTGACTACATACATCTTGAACTGGACAGTAAGCTAGGCTCATTTCTTGTTTAATAGTTAATTCTTTCCTAATGTCACTGTGTTGTATTGCTATTGCCCCTTGGTTATTCTTTTTAGATCTTTGGATATATTATTTTAATATACAGAATGTGAAATATTTTGGATTAGATATTATTTACAGTTAGAATGGTCAGAAATTCCAGATGTTCATAAACAACAAAAATTAATTTAGTTAGTTTTCTCCTTCATTCCCTCTTATAACTGAAAAATTATTAAACTAATCCAGATGTGTCTATGCCTTTAATTCCATCTGTGTCAGACACAGTAAGGCTGTGGTCATCAAGGAATTATTGCATATTAATCTCCAGAACTTTTGATGTTACAGTTAGTCTCATACTCTATTAAAATAGAAATTTGTTCTCAATCCTTGCAGCAAAACCTGAGAATTTAACTAAGTATTTCTTAAACATTCATTAGTAGGGGGTATTTTTCACAATCACAGAATCCCAGGTTGGAAGGGACCTCAGGGATCATCTAGTCCAACCTTTCTAGGAAGAGCACAGTCTAGACAAGATGGCCCAGCGCCCTGTCCAGACGACTCTTGAAAGTGTCCAATGTGGCCGAGACAGCCCCTTCCCTGGGGAGATTATTCCAATGGTGACTGTCCTCACTGTGAAAAATTTCCCTCTCGTGTCCAATTGGAATCTCCCCAAGAGCAACTTGTGTCCATTGCCCCTTGTCCTCTCCATGTGACTCCGTGTAAAAAGGGAGCCTCCATCTTCTCTGTAGCTACCCCTTAAGTACTGGTACATGGTGATGAGATCCCCTCTGAGCCTCCTTTTCTCAAGGCTGAACAAACCCCGTTCTCCCAGTTGCTGTTGGAGTGTTTATTATAGGTAAATATTAAAAAACAAATGAAATGAAGAAGCTATGAATTTCAGTTCCAAAGGAAAGAGAAACAAATAAAATTCTTATAACAGCTTGCAGATTTGAAATATATCCTTTTTGCTAATCCTTTTTGCTGAGAATGTATGGAGATGGTCTATTGTTGTTTCTATAAACTCTAATTCGAAAGACCCCAATAATCTCTGGTGCTCTGTAAACTAGGTTTTGTTTTGTCTTTTGGTTTGTTTTGGTTTGGTTTTTTTTTCCCCTGTAAAAATTATTTTCTTAAAACAAAAATATATCAGTGTCTGTTTTACTTTACTTGTTTTGAATTGCCATTTTTTAGGTGAATGAATTTTATATTCGCTACAGTAAGAGCTTACGTGCACACAGCACATGGACTGTATATTGTGGTTATCTACAGCTGTTTAGATTTTACTGGAAAAAAACCTAGTGAGAGAGGAGCAAGCAGAGTTAATTACTGATTTTTATTCTTTCTGGATAAGTCAGAAAATGGACAAGGACTTAGCAGAACTTATCCATACACTAATGTTACTCAGTACTCGGCACAGCCTAATCAAAATGCTCTCCAACTAGTACAGTTTGAAATTGCAAGGAATGGATAAATCTACAGGTAATTCCCATAATTACATTTGAAGAAGTGCAAGCAAGTGCCACTTCTTGCTCTGAGATGAATCCTTAGGTAAATTTTTTATCACACGTGAATGAGCAAATCTCCAGAGAGGGTAGTATTGCACAACAGTATCCAATTCTATACCTTTCTGAATAGTAAAAATTACTTATTTATAACAACATAGTATTCTGTAAGGTTAATGAGGAGTGGTAGAACATTGGTAGCTCAGCCTGATTCAGAGGTGCTATAGATTCTCTATGCTCCCACTGCTCCTTATGCTCAGCGAAGTTTGGGTCCTTCAGCTTTTTCTTATGTAAGAAAACCAAGTTTTCCAAACATTAGCTATATTTGCATTCCTTCCCTGGGAGCCAAATCTCAATCAGTTTAGGAGGCTTTTATGTTCAAGTGCCCTCAGTTCTCAGTTGGAAGATATTTAAACTACTGACTTGGACTGACTAAAGAACATGGACCAAAAGGACAGCAGACATATTCCTTCTTGGAGGGACCAAGTCCAATACCATATCCTCACAGAAAATATATATTAAATAAATACATTAAGTTAGCCAGCACAACAGTAATATAGACCCAAGAAAAGAGGACCATCATCTACGAAATGTTCAAATTCAGTTAAAAGTTTCTGATAAAGAAAACATGAATCAATGTGAATGTTGCACATGTCAGTATACATACTAACTAAGCAAACATTCTTTTACTTGAAATCAAATAATTTTTGCAGTTCCATTTCCCAACATTAATGATACACTGATTATTTCTATGACATCATCAAATGTGTAGTGGCGCAAATTTGGCAGTGAGAATATGAAGGGACACATGAAGTAGGTGATGAAACATACTTGTACAAATTCATAAATACATGATTTTGGAAAATGTTAAAATAAACATTAGAGACGAGCAAATTAAATGTTTGCCAGTAAAGTTAATACTTGTAGTAGAAACTTGTATAATAGCCTTATAAGCTGAAATTAAGTTTTCTTCCTGTATTTATATGTAGCAAAACTCATCTACTTTGAAAGTAGAGGTAGTGAAAGAATGAATGTTTTGCATGGACAGCAAAGAGTAACTCTAAAACTGTAGATGTGACCTCCAGAGAACTGACAGTTTTGCTCACTGTTAGCTTTGATCCTTGGTGTCTGCCATGACAGGTCAACCAGGAAACCAGCTAATGCACTGTGAAGTAGTTTTTTGGGATATGAGCACATGTACTCTAGAAAGTAGGGAACTTCATTTGATAACAGCTTATGGGGTCACCAGCTATCCATAAGATAAGGGATCTCTTCATTTCTTGTTATCCAGTGAAACTTCCCCTTGCTCCATTCTTAAATCATGATGCCATCCAATCCCTCTACTTAAGTACTATACCTTTTTTTGCTAAAGTACCCCTTTGCTTTCCTTGCTCTAAACGGGACATGGATTTCTAAATCAACTAATAAACTGGTTAATTTTATATGATTACTGATTAATCAATCATTTACAGGGAAGGCCACTACAAAACTAAAAGACACCCCAGAAAACTTTGAGTCGAAAGGTCAGGCATATGATATAATATACTATTATACTTTCTTGTCAGTAAGTATGAAAACCTTTTTCCATTATCAAATATAAGCAAAATTTATTGGCCTCACATAGTAAGGCCACTGACAAAAAGTGAATTTTGTAAACCAGATAACTTCTTGATCCCTTCAAATATTTTTAAAGATACAAACAAAATTCACTTCTAGTTCAGTCCTTATTTCTGTAGACAACATACCTTAAGCACAGTCCAAATATATCAGGAAAGTCAAGTTTTATTAGGCCAGATCAAGTCAGGCACAAGGCTATGGTATGTAACCAAGTTTTGTGTTGTTCTTCCCTGATATACCCATCTAAAACTCTCTACAGTCAATTCAGATAAATGCACTCAGAAGTTGTCTTCAGAATATGGCAGATTATGAAAATGAAGACAGAGAAAGTAAAGACAGGGCAAAATCTGCCTTGGTCCTTCATGGCACCTGAAAAACTGTGTTCTAGCTAGCACATGAAATACAATTTAAAGAAAATGAAGGCCATAACCTTCCTCATCCTTATGGCTGTTAATTGTCTTGCTGAGCTGGTGACTCCCATGACCAGCTGATTCACTTGATCTGCAGCTGTAGAGACAATGACCTCACTCAGCTTGTCCATGGAACACCTCTGGAACATGAAGTTACCTGTGGCTAAGAAAACTTGGACCTTCCACTATTGCTGACAGCTGAATTTCTGCTTCCTAGAATTTACGGTGTTGACAAGTCTTCCTCCATTCTTGTTCTCCTAGCACAAACATTTAAGCAAGTTGGATGAATTGTTGCAGTTCTTTGGTATATTGCTCCATCCATTCCTCCTTCTTTCACAAGAAATCCTCTTTGTTTCATGGAAACTGTCCCAGATTTTCCACATGCTGAATTTCTCACATGCCAGCTTCTTTCTGGCAGGGTCCTGAATCTCAAGACTCACGTCAGTAGCTTTGTCATATGATTATGCCATGAGCCTATGAAAAACCTCAAGTAAGTGTAAGGGTGCTAGACTGAAATTTGAGACTATATCATAGAATCATAGAATCATAGAATCATTAAGGTTGGAAAAGACCCTTAAGACCATCGAGTCCAACCGCTAACCTATCACTGCCAAGTCCACCACTAAACCATATCCTCAAGCACCACATCTACCCTTCTTTTAAATACCTCCAGGGATGGAGACTCAACCACCTCCCTGGGCAGCCTCTTCCAATGCCTGACAACCCTTTCAGTGAAGAAGTTTTTCCTAATATCCAACCTAAACTTCCCCTGGTGCAGCTTGAGGCCATTTCCTCTCGTCGTATCGCTTGTCACTAGGGAGAAGAGACCAACACCCACCTCACTACAACCTCCTTTCAGGTAGTTGTAAAGAGCAATAAGGTCTCCTCTCAGCCTCCTCTTCTCCAGACTAAACAACCCCGGTTCCCTCAGTCACTTCTCATGGGACTCATGCTCCAGACCCTTCACCAGCTTCTTTGCCCTTCTCTGGACATGCTCCAGCACCTCAATGTCTTTTCTGTAGTGAGAGGCCCAAAACTGAACACAGTATTTGAGGTGTGGCCTCACCAGTGCCGAGTACAAGGGCACGATCACCTCCCTGCTCCTGCTGGCCACACTATTGCTGATACAAGCCAGGATGCCGTTGGCTTTCTTGGCCACCTGGGCACACTGCTGGCTCCTGTTCAGCCAGCTGTCAGCCAACAACCCCAGTTCCTTCTCCACCAGGCAGCTCTCCAGCCACTCCTCCCCAAGCCTGTAGCATTTCCTGGGGTTGTTGTGACCAAAATGCAGGACCCGGCACTTGGCCTTGTGCCTTGTTAAACCTTATACAGTTAGCCTCAGCCCATCGATCCAGCCTGTCCAGGTCCCTCAGTAGGGCCTTCTTGCCCTCCAGCAGATTGACCCTTCCACCTAGCTTGGTGTCATCTGCAAACTTACTGAGGGTGCACTTAATCCCCTCATCCAGATGATCACTGAAGATATTGAACAGGACCGGCCCCAACACTGAGCCCTGGGGAACACCACTCGTGACTGGCCACCAGCTGTATTTGCCTCCATTTGCCACCACTCTCTGGGCTCAGCCGTCCAGCCGGTTTTTAGCCCAGCACAGAGTGCACTTGTCCAAGCCGTGAGCAGCCAGCTTCTCCAGGAGGATGCTGTGGGAGACAGTGTCAAAGGCCTTACTAAAGTCCAAGTAGACAACGTCCACAGCCTTCCCCATATCCACTAAGCGGGTCACCTTATTGTAGAAGGAGACCAGGTTAGTGAGGCAGGACCTTCCTTTCATAAACCCATGCTGGCTGAGCCCGATCCCCTGGGTGTCCTGCATGTGCTGCGTAATGGCATTCAAAATGATCTGCTCCATGACTTTTCCTGGCACCGAGGTCAGGCTGACAGGCCTGTAGTTCCCTGGATACTCCCTCTGACTATTCTTGTAGAGGGGCATCACATTTGCTAGCTTCCAGTAATCTGGGACCTCCCCAGTTGACCAGGACTGCTGATAAATGATGGAGAGTGGCTTGGTGAGCTCCTCTGCCAGCTCCCTCAGTATCCTTGGGTGGATCCCATCTGGCCCCATGGACTTGTGAACATCCAGGTGAAGGAGGAGGTGAAGGAGCAGGTCGGTGACTGCCACCTCTTCAACAACTGGGACTTCATTCTGCATACTATCTCCATCCCCCAGCACAGGGGCCTGACAACCCCGAGGATGACCAGCCTGACTATTAAAGACTGAGGCAAAGAAAGCATTAAGTACCTCAGCCTTCTCCTCATCTTATGTGGCAAGGTTACCTTCCACATCCAGCAAAGGAAGGAGATTCTCCCTGGCCCTCTTTTTGTCACTGATGTATTTAGAAAAGTATTTTTTGTTATCTTTAATAGTGGTGGCCAGTTTAAGTTCCAGCTAGGCCTTCGCCTTCCTCATCCTTTCCCTGCATAACCTCACAACATCCTTGTAGTCCTCCTGAGTCACCTGCCCCTTCTTCCAAAAGCAGTAAGCTCTCCTTTTTTTTCTTGAGTTCCAGCCAAAGCTCCCTACTCAGCCAAGCAGGTCTTCTCCCCCGCCTGCTTGACTCACGGCATGCTGGGACAGCCTGCTCCTGTGCCTTTGAGACTTCCTTCTTTAATAATGTCCAGCCTCCCTGGACTCCTTTGCCCTTCAGGACTGCCTCCCAAGGGACTCTGTTAACCAGACTCCTTAACAATCCAAAGTCTGCCCTTCTGAAGTCCAGGGTAGTGGTTTTGCTGACCCTCTTCCTTACTTCTCCAAGAATCGAAAACTCTATCATGTCATGGTCGCTGAGCTCAAGGCAGCCTCTGACCACCACATCACCCACCAAGCCTTCTCTGTTCGTAAACAGCAGGTCCAGCGGGGCACCTCCCCTCGTTGGCTTGCTTACCAGCTGCATCAGGAAGTTATCTCCCACACACTCCTTCCCGTGTCTCCTCTTATGCAGTTGGTGTTCAAAAGCTGTGTCTCCAACTCTGCCTTGGAACTCCATTTTCAATTGTCTTAAGACAAGATGATGCCAAAATAAACTTATCAATCATCCTTACCTACTCCTTAGGTGACACTGGTGACAATACTGTAAAAGACTCTTTGATCAGCCCTGGAAAGTGAATAAGCCTTGGTTGTGTTGCTAATTGGCTTGGGGAGACAAAATAAGGATTGTACAATCATTAAGATATCTGTTCACTCCCAGAGCTGATCATAACTGTTAGTATCTTGACATGGTCATAAGCTGGTGCTCTGGCAAAAAGAATCGCAGCCGTGTGGATATGCCAAATATTTCATCATTTTTTTCTCAACATCTTGACAATCTGACATTTTCTCTTTTACTCCTGAGAGTATGAATATACTTGGTAGGCACTTAACCAAAGACTTTCTGGACCCTGGATGCTAAGGGTAGGAGTTACCTCTTTTCTTCTTATTCCCCAAACGGACTTGATATAACTTTCAGGTTCTTATGTTACTGGTATTCAGTCTACTGATCTGTTGCTCCAGTTTGTTATTCGTCTTCACAGAAATATGGCTTTGGTGGAATAAGCCTTTTCAGATCTGTAGATTCCAGTGTATTCCTTCCACACACAGGAAAGCAGCCTTCCTTCCTCTATAATGTCTTCCTTACCTAGTGACAGCCCTCAGATATGTCTTGGAATACAAGTGAGCAGACTCAGGTTGCTGCAGGCGAGGATGTTTGGAGCATGTGTGTGGGCTCAATGACAGACAGCCTCCTAAATTTTGCCCTTTAGCTTCCTTTCACCCATCAAGCAAGGCACTATGGAACGCAGTAAGAACTACGCATCAGAGCTGGTCAGAGTCTGGTCTGGCAGTGCCAAAGCTCTAACAACAGAACAAGTCTGCCCAGAAATAGACTTGCTTGGAACACTCAAGAGTTTTCTGCATTTTTTTAAATAAACAGTGCCATAACTTCAGACCATAAAAGAGCTGCCTCTTCAGATTAATGAGCTGGCCTCAGCCATGCCTTTTACCAGTAACAAACTGTTCCAGGAGTAAATAAAACACTTTTGTAAGAGAGGAACAAATCTCATTTTAGGCAGGGATGTTTATCTAACGTAACCTTGGTCTGCCAGAGCAATGATCTGTAGTATACTTAGGGCACCACAGTGTTTGATCTCTTGCTTGAGAAATCATTTCTTATAGCACCTTGTTTGCAGCAAGGGATAAACTGCTTCCTAGCTTGTTGTGGTAAGAAAATTGGCTTCATCTCACAAATAAATTGACCGTTACCTTGTTTAAAGTGTATGTCTTTAGAATAGTCTGAAAAGATCATAATTACAGAGCACTACTAGGACCTGCCAACTGCCTGTGCGCAAATCAGACTTTTAAATCTTTCTTCTCAGAGACTGTGACACACCAAAACTACTTATATAGAACACCTCATCGTACAACTAAGAAAATTTGTAAAATGCATTCATGTAAAGTCATAAAGTCTTATCGAATCAACAGATATTATTCTGGCCACAGGAGAGCAAACTTCTGTTTCCCTGTACAGTGCTGATCTTTTGCATTGCTGCACTTTTTTTTTTCCTCATCTGTAAAATAGAGACAATGTGACACAGTTAATGGTCCATTAAACAAAATTAACTCTATATCAATAGTATGGTAAAATGACAAACAGGCTTTTTTGCTGTGTTTTTTTGTGGTTTGTTTTTTTTTTTTAGCTCAACCTTTATTCATCAACTACCTTTGCCAGCCAAAGGCACATATGATCAAGAAAAAAATATTAATGTTACTAGAACTTGATCTTAACCTCTCTAATGTCATTGCTTGGTTTTCTGTTAACTTGAACAGATCAGAATTAATCTCTTAAGAAGATCAGTCCAAAGCAAATAACTCAAGTATGTCTTTATTTTGCTTTCTATCTTGTCAGCTAAATCTGGAAAAACAAAACAAAATAAAAGAAAACAAAACTGCTTGTCTATCAATCTGACCATCCATCATTTTGTCCAAACATCTAGCAAATCGTGCTCCATTGCCTTACTATAGTGATGTATATGACTTACAAATAGCATCAAGAATGAGATTTTTCTTTGAGTTGCATGCTTGAGTCATCCCATGCTTTAGAAGAAAAAAAGAAGAAATTAACAGAAAAAAAGATTTAGATAGCCAGAGCCTGTACATTTTGACGAATGTTAGCTTCTGTGTGCAATATTGGTATGTTGAAAGGCAACTGGCCTTTTTTTTCTTTCTTTTCTCTTTTTTTTTTACTTTTTTTTTTTAGATTAACTTTGTCATAAATCCAGAACTCTAACAGAGAGGAATGTAGTGAAGTAGAAAGAGCTAACAAACACTCATTTCTTGCAGTTTTCTATTCTTCATCTTGCTGAGAATATTGCACTCTTCTAGCTTATTATGAATTACTTTCAGGCTGATTGCTTTCAGAGCTATTGTCTTTTGCACTAGTAGTTTTATCCTACAGCAACCATTAGCAGAAAATATAATACAGTAGGATACTACAGATGTTTTCATAACCAGTAGGCTATAGTCTTCTTTTGAAATATACTTTTAAAAATATTTAGTGAATAGTTCAACTGATGAGCTCATTTAACACTGATTTACAGAGACCTTAATGTTAAGCATCCTCCTCTAAATTTCTGTATTTATATTTAGGTAAGGAACTCCTATCTTGCATTACACTGAACCTGAAAGCCCTGAGGAAGGGCAAAATTAAAGTGTATCCTTAAGTATTGTTCCATAGACATCTGTAAAGGGAAGGGACATAATTTTGGTTCATCTGCCTTTCATGTGTTAAACAGGAATTAAATGGAAAAGTTCATATTAGCTTCAGTGGTCCTTGAATCTAATTCCATAAACACCTATTTATAGTTTTTCTCCATACTTGGCCATTCCATTTCCCTTTGCTCACCAGCAGCTCCCAAAAGACACCTTTTTTCCCACCCCATAAGAATTAATAAATGCACCTATCCCCACAGTTACAGTGTTCTCATAGCTGGAAGTAAGGTGTTGCAGTAACCTAAACCCACACTCTTCTATAAATGGTCCCTGAACTACTATTCGGTCGCTGGTATGGAGAAAATACTGTTGTCATAGCATTAGAAGCTAAAAATCAAAAGTAATTAGGATGAGATGCTCTGAAAAACAACCGTAGATGTTTGATTTCATTTTCAGTTTAAATAGTCATCACTATTAAGAAATAATTCCTTTAATTCAGCTCAGTCAATAAAACTTCTGGGAAATTCCTAATATGTGAAAAGATATCCGGATTCTTTTGTTCCATCTCTCATAACGAAAATGTAAGCTTTTAAAAAGTTTGTTAGAAACAAACAGAATGAAGTGAAGAAACACTTAAAGGGTTCTCAGTAGCTTTCACTTTGATCAAGAAATAATAGTTTTTACATGTTACTATATGCAGCGTACCATTAAGAACACAAATTTAGGTATGATCTTTGCTGGTCCTCTGTCATTATTTTTAAAGCTTCAGACAGATACAGTGCATATATTCTCTCCACTACTCTGAGAAGAGATACTGCTCATGTGTTTGTGTATGCATATGTGACAGAGGAAGAGAAAAAGCATGTACTGGTAAGATTCCAACATGCATCCTCTGGTCAAGCCCAAAATGATATCTAAAAGCAGAGCTGCAAGCACAGTTTATACATTTGCATAATAGAATTACTGTAGATGCATAATAAAGATAACTTATATTACGATGTTATGTCATGGACACAGAATAAGGTTTGTGTCAGGTCATTTGTGGGCAGAAGCTGCAAAAATTGTCAGTTAAAAAAAAAACTTCTCCCCCCTCCCATTCTAACCACTTTATATATCATGCACACAAAGACATCTTGGAATAATTGAATTACAGACAGAAATCTGTCAGCATGCCCTTCATTGTCACTATTCACCCAGCCAAGGCTTTGAACATGCGTGACTTTTACGGTGACAGTTATAGAATCATAGAATCATTAAGGTTGGAAAAAACCTCTAGGATGATCAAGTCCAACTGTCAACCCAACACCACCATGCCTCTTAAACCATGCCCTGAAGTGCCTTGTTAGGTTACAATTTATATCTCAGACCTAACGTTGCTTTCCTAATTTTCATGCCCCCTATCTATAACACTGTGATTGCTATATCCATTTTCCATGTCCGTCTTATATATTTTTAGTGTCCAGTTTTAATTGGCCTCAATCACACTTTAAACATAAATACCTACAGATAGACACAATAATTTGGTAGGGTGGTTTCCAGATCATTATCAAAAACAGATTAACTTCAGCATCTGCTGACATCTGTGAAGACTGTTGGAGCTCAGCACCTACAAAATCCAGGCTTCCAGTTGCAGAGCTGACCACTAACAATAGAAATGTAAGTAAGCAAGCCTATTCAAAGTTTTCAGTTAGAGGTTTAAGAAATGGAAAGAGGAGTCGTACATACCTCCGCTAGATAATAAAGTCAAAAAGTGCTGGCAAATTCAAAATGGTAAAAGGATTCAAGATAGTGATTTCAAGTGTTAACAGATGACTCATTTAATGTGGAAAATAAAGTATTTTTCAATTATCACTTACAGGAATTGTTTAGTTTTATGCCAGGAAATATAAACTTGATATTATGACAAGATGACAAGAGGCCTATATGAGAACTCAAGTTCAAGGAATTCAGATTTTGAACGGTGAATTAAGGACACAGGGCTGTTTAATTATGCCCAACTCTGGATGAAACAGCAGTTTTCTATTAAAACTTAAAACTAAATAAAATCACAGAATCACAGAATGGTGGGGGTTGGAAGGTACCTCTGAAGATCATCTCGTCCAACCCCCCTGCTTGAGCAGGCACACCCAGAGCAGGGGGCACAGGACCGTGTCCCAGCAGGGTTTGAATGTCTCCAGGGAAGGGACTCCACAGCCTCCTTGGGCAGCCTGTGCCACTGCTCTGGCACCCGCACAGGGAAGAAGATTTTTCTCATATTGAGGTGGAAGTTCCTGTGTTCCACCGTGTGCCCATTGCCCCTTGTCCTGTCCTTGGGCACCACTGAAAAGAGTCTGGCCCATCCTCTTGACACCCACCCTTTAGATATTTATAAGCAGTAATAAGATCCCCTCTCAGTCTTCCCTTCTCCAGGCTGATCAAACCCAAGTCTCTCAGCCTTTCCTCCTAAGGGAGGTGCTCTACTCCCCTGATCATTTTGGTAGGTCAACTCAACTTCTCAAAATCAATTTCTGTAGAGAGAAGAAGAATGAAAGTGATGCACCTTGCTTTTGGTTTTTTTTTCCCCCTCTTATAATTTGGAAATCACCACATTTAGGAAGTAAAGAGCCAGAAAGTTTTCCTGCTGAAAAACGTTGTGCTCCTATTATGGAGTCTAGTATAATATCTCCATCTGCTTAATGACTGTTTATTTCCTGATACATTATGAAATAGTTGGTTTTGTTGTTATTGTTGTTGGTTTGTTTTGTTTTGATGCAGTGGGGTCTGGATTTTTAAGGCCTCTTTCTGGTTGAATACATTACTTATTATATTGGTGTATACTACCCAAGATACTACCCAGTGCCTTGTCATATATTGTGAAGGTTAAGGCTAATGCAAGTCAAAGAAAACTATCACAAACCCTGTCCTAATCAATTAGCTCTTAAATTAGTCCATAAGTCTGTACTGAGGGGTCCCTTTAACTCTGACAAATTGGCTGCAATTTTAGATTGACCACAGCCAGAGAAACAAAATAATTTTGCTAGTTATTTGAAAATCACCAGCAACAAATACGAGGCTAAGACAAAGATATACATTTTGAGTAGTCCCAGACATCAACACCACCATTACTGGGTTTAGAGAGAGGAAGATGGAAAAGGTAATGCATGTTTCTTTGTACCTGGACTTCACATTCACTCTAAGAGGTTTTATCTTTGTGTTTCCCAGCAAACAAGCTACCAGAAAGGTACATGTCATTCAGGCTGGGGAGCAATTGCTGAAGCAAGCCCTCCTTCCTCCTATACTGTGCCAGAAGAGATCTGGGTCTGACTAAAGACTTATATATGCAAATCCATCTTGGGGCTTTATTCAGACATGTGTTTCCATTCTATCCCTTGCCTAACAGAGGAAGTCAGGATGTACTGTAGGGGAATAGACAGGGATCGGCGACCGGAAGATCACGGGCTGTGACGGAAAGATAGACTCCTCCCCATAGGAGTGGCAGGAACAGGAAGCGCAAGAGCTATATAAGCGTGTGACGCAGCTAAGTAAACGGACATTTTGTATCCATCATATTGATGTCTGTGCATCACTGTCCCCAGGGTGGGTAGAGCCCTGTGCCCCGGAGATATGCGGCCCAAGATAAGTTCTCCCGTAGAAGCGTACAGCTACAATGTACCTTTTAACTTTCGTTTAACCTCTTCCACGTCAATTTAGACCTGGGTAGGGGTAACCACGTCTTTCCAGAAGATAGAGTTAAATCAGGTAAAAGACTGTTTTCATGCCTAGACAACTATAACTTTTTTTTTTCCTACCTTATTTTCAGGAAAATATTTTTTTTTGTTATGGTGAGCAGGGTTCAACCTTCAGTGTACAGCTTCTTCATCTGCCAACACCAATGTTTAATATATTTTATATATATAAATAACCAGTGTTTATTAAAATTTTATAATCATTTATATAAATATAAGAATCACAGATGTAGTTCATTGCTAGTCGTAGTTCATTAGCTGAGAAAATAAAAGATTAACCTTATCCTTTCAAGTGACAGGCAACATGGGATAGAGCCTCTGTGCAAGGCTTTAAAAAATATTGTATGAAATAGGTTCAGCTGGTAAAAATTAAATTCTAAAAGCAGGAACTGTTATGCTTCAGCTGGGTGGATGTACATGAGCTGCAGGACATCTTTTAAACACTAATTTAGACATTACAATAAGTACTGTCTTCATTAAAATATTTCCTCTCATCTTAAATTAAGTGAATTTCTGTGATTGTATATTGTCCTTCAGAACAAACATGATAGCCCTTTAAAAATAAAAATATGGAGCTCAATGAAAAAGCTGTTTGCTGAGAGCAGGGAACTAGTGAAAGCGGAGACAAGAGCTGTATTAAATCCTTTGAAGCACTGATCTTCAATGACAGTGTGTTATGCTGATAAAGAGAGGTTGTTCTTCAAATTGGCCATGACAGTCCTTCAGTCATGTCATGCTCATATGTCTACATGGATACTACTTCTACCATGTGCAATAAAAACAGGCTCAGCTTTGACTGTAAGTGGTCTCCCCTTGCATTTGCCAAACAGGAGTACTGGTGTTGTGGCATATATGCACAGCATGTGAGCAGACAGGCATGGATAGCTACATAAAAATAAGGTGGTATAGGTTAGATAAATTTCATTGTAGTCTTTGTCTTTTATTAAAAACAAGATGTGAAGAAAATGGCAAAACTGTTTACATTTCACCTGTGGATACTAGTAGATTTAATGAGAATTAAATATATGTGCATATATAGGTGTACAAATTTCTCTCAAAAAAATCTTGAGAAAAGCTCCTTTTCTCCCTTTTTTTCTTTTCCTAGTATTAGTCAAAGATATAATTCCAAAACCAAGTGAATGTTCTAGATAATTTACCATATCATGTTATTAAAGTTTGGTGGTTTTTTTAAATGTTGGCAGACTATGGATCAGATTTGCTCTAAAGTATCTCCATGAGTTTAGAAATGTGAGTGGGAAATGGAAGATTTTTTGAATGCATGCATCATCACACCTCTGCCCTTCTGAAGGTTTCTAGTCAGCAATGATTCAGTTTAAACCTTTATCTACAATTCAGGCTCAGCCATAATTTCTCCAAAGTAACTTAAATTCACTTTTGCAAAATCACACTTGTTTTTCAGTTGATTCATCATTAAATTAGGCATCTTTTAAACTCTGAAACAGAGTGCATTATGGAGAGATGATTTAACCAGTGTTATATCATAGATAAGTATGAGACGAGGAGAGATGTCCTAGATAGATGTCATGCTTGGGTGAATCAAACTGTGGCAAAACGGTAGGCTTCTGGTCCCTTTCTATACTAAACATTTCAAGTACTTTACATTAAACAAATGGATATATATCATCAGTTTGGTTTTTCTGCAGCTTTTGCAGCTCTAAGCTCCCTTTGACAAAATAAGAATACAGAATTCATATATCTCCCTTTGTTTACCTGGCCCGATTTAAAATACTAAGTGGCGCCATCCGATACATTGTTTTACTTACAACAGCTCAAACATTAAGATTTCCATACAGATTCTGCTTGTTTATACCATGTGTGACCCAAGTCAGCCTGGTAGATTTGAATCTGTGTGGTCTGCAGTCTTTTACTATTAGGACAGAAAGCAGTAATTTCCTATCTGCTCAATAAAAAGGGATGTAACCTTTCATGTAACCATCATGATCACATAGGAAGGATAACTACGTCATATTACAGTAATGAAATGAAAGAGTTAATTTCTTAAACATTTGTATAGCTTAAAATTTAGCTTTGCAATTAAATGTATGAAACAGCTTTCCTTTTTTTTATGCAGCATCTTGCTACAATTTGCCTCATCAGTACAATACAGGACATTTTCAAATACATTTTGATTCTGCATTACTCTCTATGCACAGGAGAATGTTTTCAGAGTAACTCCTGTTCACAGAAATATTACTAATTCATACAGAAGCATAGCCTCAATCAATGTATACAGATATTGTAGTATATTTTCATGGTATAACTTGCATAGATTAAATATTTCTATTGTTTCTTTGAAAAGTCTGGAACTATATTTACTCTATTGCTTTGGCTTCATTTGAGAAAAAATAAATCTGGGTTATTAATCTCTTTCAAAGAGTCATCATCAGTGTTATAGTCGTCTGACAACACCACTTTGATATACGACTGCATTATCTGCCTAAAATGTTGGTAAAGCTTATCTGTAAATGCAGCTCGTAAGACTGAAAACAATTTGTATCTGAACAGTATTGCATTTGTTTTATCATCTGGGGAAAAAAAAATAATTAAAATCTCCTGTTCTTTACTTCATTTCCATTATAAGGAAATATGACTTTTTAGGTTTATTCACTGCTATTTGAATAAATCCACACTATAGGATCTCTGTTTTTCAGTCAGGAGGACTACTCAATCACAAAAGAGTATAAACACATATCAAAGCATCATGAAATCCTGCTAAAGCAGGTCTTTTGCTTCTTGGAGTTTATATCTCAATAAATATAAATGTGAGATGGTCTTAAATGTTGGTCCCAAATGACAAACCCAGTCCCTGAAGAATTGATTCTAGGGCTTTCTTTTTTTTTTCCCTAGTTTCAGTATTCTAAACTTGGATTAGATCTGTAATAGAGATGATGGCATCTGGAAGGCATTTTAGTAACAGAAACTCAGCCAAAATATCAGAGGAATGCAACATGTGGACAAAGCGTGCTAACTTTGTGCAACAAGGCACTTAGATACTCTATAGCATTAAAACTATTAAAACTTCAAGCTATCCTTTGATGTACAGTAGCAGGATTTGGATGCAGAGTGTGTTCATACTGAATGAATTTCTTTTAATAACATTAATATAATCATTAGTGTATATTATAACTTTATTCCACTTCAAGGAAGACTGATGATAACCTTAAAAGTAAGAAATATTGTAAATTTACATTTTTAGTCCTGGATAAAACACAACCTGGATTTGGTACATCATTTGGAAATCTAAGAAAGAATTTATTATTTGTGTCAAACTGGTTTTTTTACAGAAATGAAATCTTGACTTTTTTGTTTACTCATAAAATGTATATTTTATCAATATGCTTATCTTTACTCAGAATAGATATTGGAAATAAAAAAGCAATAGGAGATGCATTCAACAAAGTTACATTCTCATAAATTTGTATATTGCCAGGATAAGCTCAGAAGTACTTGACTCAGAAGTCCAGTTTGGTCCTTTTGTCCCATTTTTCTTGTCCTTTAGGCTTATTCTGAGCACAGAATAGATTTTTGTTGCTGCAAACCAGTACGTAGGAGGCAACACTTGCCTCTCCCCACCTGTGTGCCTATATAAATCCTGTTGTGACCCACCCCAGAACCATTTGTAGCCATTCATCAATTAGTTTACAGAAAGCAAGTAGTAGCAGTTGTGCTGAACTAGATAATTAATTTGAACTTTCAGATACTGTCACTGATTCACATAGAAACCGCAAGTCACAAAGTTCTGCCTTAACTAACTTTGAAAAAGAGCACACAGAAAGATCTATTCAGAAGGTACTAATATTAGGTGTGGAAAATAATTAAATGCTGTCCTGTTGAGCACACCATGGGTTTTCTAGTTCTTTACAGCTTTTAATCTTGATTAATTATTTAGCTTTCATGCCCAAATGTGTAGGGAGGAGGGGGCCTGAAACATATGAGTACTGAGCCTTTAACAAGTAAGCTTCAAAAGATGCAGGAACCTGCTTCATAAATGGGATAATGACAGGTGGCAAAGGAGATGTAATACTGACAAATGTGAAGTAATTTCCATTCAAAGGAAGAATAATAATCTAAGGTATCTGAACTAGAAAATGATTCTAAGTTTCTGTTGCAGAATTAGATTAATTTCCCCAAAATTATTAAAAGGAAAAATTAAAAAGATATCTTGCCATATATTATCTGCTTTGTCTTATTTTGTACTGATACAAAAAGTCATTGATCATGCTTATATAAAAACCTGATAGTTATATATCAGAATTTATAATTTTATGTGTTCTAAATCAACATTTTAATTAGAAAATGAAAAGAAAGGAATAGTAATATTATTGAAGTTTATGTTTCATTTCTTCAAAGGAGAATCAGGGCAAAATATTTTCTCATTTTGCCTAAATTAAAATAGAATCAGAATATAGGAACTGAAGTCTCAGAGACCACTGAAAACATTAGCTAGCTCCTTCCTCTGGGCCACACACTAACCTGAATGAGTAGGTATTGCATTTCTGTTCAGCTTCTGCTTTATTCACAGATGGAGCACAAGCCTGAATTCCACAGAGGTTTCCTTAGGGTCTGATATAAGCCCATGCAACACAGAGAACACTTATGGGTGCTCTGAATCACAGAAAAGTGTTATATCTTTGCAATCAGAGCACATGGGAAAGTTACCATTGATGCTGTTCATCTTTCATGTTGAAGGCAAAAGCAAATATAGAGTTCCCAGGACCAAGGTAATACAAAGAGGAGATGGGACTTTTCTAGTTTACTGGGAGAAGATGGAGAAAAAAGGCATCATCTATGGCAGTTTTTCTTGCCAATCTCTCCATTCCATGAGAATAATTTAGGTGTGTGACCATGGAATATGTGGAAAATCTTGCTGATACAATATCTATTACTCATTTATTTGTGAAATGGAAGAGCTGAAAAAAAAAGGTGTGCATCACAGAGAGAGTAATTACAATCCTGCAGGACTAGGACTCTTCTCCTAGTGGTGGAAAACATGGTTTTGAGCTATTAGTCTAATGGCTGGGTAAATATTTAATCTAAAGACTCTTCCCTGTACAAAAATATAAATGTGCACTGAGATGAAGATGGAAACTACTTTCTCCCTCTAGTGAAGGGCTCTAACAGCTAGCTTTAAAAGTCTGAGTTGTTCTTTCTGTGTGTGACTCAGTGTCCTGGTTTCAGCTGGGATAGAGTTAAATTTCTTCGCAGTAGCTAGTATGTTTTGGCTTGTTTTGCTTTCCTTCTGTGCACAACTTTTGCTTTACCTATTAATCTGTCTTTATCTCAAACCATGAGTTGCCTCACTTTTACTCTTCCAATTCTCTCCCCCGTCCCACCAGGGGGGAGTGAGCGAGCGGCTGCGTGGTGCTGGGTTGCTGACTGGGGCTAAACCACGACTCTCAGTGAACCTCAGACCATCACGTGAGAGAGAACAGGATCAAAAGACATGGAAATCCAGACCTAAATGTCTTTCTTTGGCTGTGCCATGTGTAGAGAACGTCTGCAAGATCGAGACCGAGTGTTTGGTTAGCAATGTGTCCAACAAAGCTGTGGACCCTTGTGAGGTTATGGTGTGAAGACAGACAAGTATGTGTAAAGCTCTGGCTTTACACAGGAGGTCCCTGTGGCTAATGGGGCATCCAGCCAACTGAGGAGGAACATACATGGCTGCTGACCTTGAAGAAAGCTGTAATGAAGAAATTAAAAACCCTCAGTGGGGGGCCAACCCCCACTCAGGAGAAGCTGTTTCCAGCTGAAGCTCTTGGGCCTCACCTGAGCTATAGCCCTGGTTATGCCACCATGGTGCTCCCACCTGGTCTGGTCCAGCCTTGCCCCATTCCTGTCCCCACAGCCCTGCCCGGGCATCCCAGGATGGGTCTAATATTGGTCCCCCTCGCTGGGCCTGATCCAGACCCCCAGCTCATGGGCCAGCACCCTGTCCCTCTCCCCAGGGAGGTGTCAGATGCCAAGGGCTGGGGCTGCCCCGGCTGCCCCCGGTGCCCTGCTCCGGGCTGGGGGGATGGGCCCCGGCAGCCATGCGCTGCCCAGCCGCCTCTGCCCCTCCACGGCCCAGGGAGCTGCCGGCCCTTGCGGTGCCCCACTGTACACCTCAAAAACAGGTCAGGTTGTGGCATCTCCAAATGCTGATGGCCATTCATGGGGGACTGTGAACAGGGAAAGCAGACAGAACTTTGTCATATGACCTCAGTTTTACATCTTATGTTTTTAAATATAGCTGAACAGAAACATTAAATGAGAAGGGGCTGGGGGGCTGGGGGTGGAACCCAACAGGAGAAAAAAAAAAAAAACAGGGGAAAAAAAATTCACAGGCATATCTGAACAGCTAAATAAATTCAAAGACCTTCAGTTCGGCCAGTTAGTTTGTATTTTCTGTGCTTCTCTGAGAGTCCATATTCTAAAATTAAGGGAGTCGTGAATAATATTTAGTAAGAATATTCGCAGGTCTCTTTTCACGGGTATATTTGTCCTCAACTTGAAAGTACACATACAGTATTCGTAAGTTAATGTAATTTCTCATTCTTTTTTTACTATTTAAGTACAAAAATAACCCTATTTCATACACAGTTCATTATGACTTGTCTAAGCTCAATAGTTTTACGTTCTTGTATTTTTTTCTCTTGAATACTCTTATTGCACCCACTCCTCTTAAACCTCTAATTAAAATATAATCCTGCATTTATGACAGGTGTTGAATAATTCCTGGAAGTGACTTAGAAATTAAACTTATGTTTTTAGAAACGGTACAGCTTTGAAGAAGCTTTCAGGGTGCAGTGCAGCTGATACGTGAGGAATCCATTCCATGGAAGTTCCCTAGTAACCTTAGATGTCGGCAATGCCAGGAGAACTTGGTGTACTGACTCTAAGAGGAGTTGTCTGGAGGGTGGAGTGGTGTGGAGGCATCGCGGCCAGGCTCTGTGATACATGGGAACTCGAGGTATCATGGAGCTGGTGCGCTGCATATTTGCTACCCAGGGCCAACAGTCCATCCTACTTTTGACCAGATGCTGTCCTTTTGGTGAACTTTGCTCTTTATAATATCATTATAATACCAAAACACACCTCCATCCCAAAAGTTACCCGCCTCTAAGGTGTGACCACCCCTCACTGGGTGTGTGCTTTGAATTTCTTCTAGTCAACACTTTTAAAAGTAAAGCGAGGAAATTTTACACCAATCATAATAAAGGTATGGATGACTAGAGCCACTCAAGCTCCACCTGGAAGATAAAAAACAGTATAAAATGTGTGAAGAGAAAGAGGGTGTTAGGGAAGATACCATCGCGTACCACTCTGACTTCTGAGCCTCTATCCCCCCCCATTGGGACACCTTTGGGTAAGATTGGAAACCTCTATAGAGTTACTTTAAATCCCTAACGTATCAGAGTTGCTTTGCTTCATATTAGAGTCTCTTCATATTTGTTTAGCATACTTGTAGCCTAGCAGTGTACTCATATCTTTGGTATTTATGTGTGTCCTGTAACCAGCAGTCTTATCACCGGTAATCCAAAGAACCTGTGTATCTGTTGCTTTAATAAATTGCACTATTCGTTAATCTAGCTGTGATCGTTCTCACTGAACGTGACCGGCCTGGGCATCTGCCAAACTTGTTGCTAACAACAAATACTCTGATGAGTGGTTACTTCTACAACTCTTAGAAAATAAACAACTGATCAAGCCTGAGACTAAGACTGGGCTTAGCCGCACCTGGACTCCTCTCGTAGAAGAGTTTAGAAAGCAAGGGGGTCCTGTCTGAACCTTGTGACTCAATGGTAGGGTCTCCCCCTAGCCACCCCTCAGACTCCTACCATTAACGCAACAACAGGATACTTACTATTTCATGTTTTGTACTGCAACATCAGCAATATTTTGCATGTTTCATGTAACATTCTGAGTATAATATCGATAAGGAAAAAATCACTCCCTGTGCCTGTGTAATTCTATTCGCAACTCAGAGTGGTCTGGAACGTACTTCTATCATCACTCCACCTCAGCTACAAAGATAAACTAATGCTTTCCTTAACCGTCACATTATTATGCAAGTCCTGGCCTAAATTTCTGAGGAGTGTTAGGTGATATTTATATATAATACTCCATGAAAAGTAGCATTTTATATCAAAGTGAGCTTTGGTATCTCCCTTATCCTCTTCATTACTAGTTTCTTACTTTTGTTTCAATCAATTCGCATTTCAAGTTCATATCAGTATGTGTCCCTCTGTGAAGAAAAAGGTTACACTTACTTTGAAAGAAATATTGAATGAACTGTTCCATTACATTGTATTTCTGTCACAGCTAGTCAGTCTGACTATTCAGTTCTGACCATTATGCCACTTGCGCCTATCTCCAGATCCCACTCAATGCATCATTATAGCAATTTCAAGTTGTTTATTGACTCTCCAATGCCATCATCAGCGTATTTTCCAGTAAACCCTTACCTGTTAAAGTTGCCATGTGGTAAGATACTTAGCATTCACCGAACTGTAACTGAACAATCTCACTGCTGTGAATGCTTACTGATTTTACTACCCAGAGAATTAAGAGCGAAATTTTCACTTTTTTTCTCCAGTAATTTTGCTCCTGCCTAGATTGCATTTTTTGCCCTCAAATTTCTAGCCTTTATAGATATACCTACTTCCTCTCTACTGTCATTAAACATTCCATTTTAAATTAGCTTAGTATTTTCTGGGTATTTAGTTAGCAAGCCGCATAGCAGATTATTATGGATGATCAGTATGCTGGGGTTTACATCCTGCAGGAGTCTGCTGGACACCTGCTACTTCAGCCAATTTTCAAGCCACATGGCATTGCCCAGCTAGAAGGTAATTTAAAAGATTGTTTTGGAGAAGTTCTTGCAAGTATAACATGATAAGTAATGCAAGAGATGAACTGCAGTCCAAATTATCTTGCACCATCTGCAGTAGTTTCATATAAACACCAAATAAAAGTGATAAAATAATATCTATATGGTCTAATAAAACAGGATATTGAAGGCAGATGAGTCATTTCCTCAAATGGGAAGGTGAAATCTCTCAGAAAGGACTACCAGGATACTGGGGCGTACGTAGGTGAATCAATAGCGTATTTAACAATGAGCTTGAAGTTTGCTAACAGATCGAAGAGCAGTGAGGACCAAAGAAGATAGCAGAGGAAGGAAACTGGTGCTACAATCCCAGAATTTGTCACAAATAAAACTAGAACTATAAAAGTAAGACAGAAGGGTATTAATATTGCTGGGGACAGAAGCAGTCTCAATTTCAGTAGAAGTGAGTGAGCCATATGCAGCGTTCGGAATATGTAATAATGCAAAATTCACTCTGTGCTGGGTTATGTGGTGAGATGATGTCTCCCTCATAAAATGAGGATGCGCTTTTCTCATGTTGGATAAGCCCCTAACTCCACATCAGCTGCTGTGGGCAAGTTCTCAGGGCCTCTCAGAGTATAGGTAATTTCCAGTGTGGCAGTGTAACGCAGCATCAGTGGGGAAAGACTGAGGCCTTCTAATCCTCAACCTATTCCTTCCTGGTTATTTTAATCCAGCTGGAGTACAAGATTTAACTTTGCTGTAAAAGATAATAAATAAACAACATTTTGGATAATACACCTATTATCCAATGAACCTAGAGATCTTACATCCTCCTTCTCAACCTTATTGCACTGCTTGTGTCAGGCTGCTGATACAAACTAGGCTAATGCAGTCACAGCCTGCGCTTAACTCTTAGTCATTTCATTCCTATGTCTCTTGTGTGGGGACATCCACTGATAAGAAACGCATACATAACACATATTCTTCATATCGGCAAATAGGCCATCTTTAATAAAAATTGTTGGCTGAACTGTTTAGAATTTATCTCATTTTAAGTTCTTAGCATCAGCATTCTTGTAAGGGCTGATATAAAAAAAATGGATGCTCAGGCTTATCCCACTCTCAAGTTTCTTTTAAGATGTTTCTTTACTGGAAACCAGAATGTACCCAAAATTAGTCATATACTTTAAAAAAAATTAAGATAACATGTTCATTTTGATTTATTGCGCAAATGTATTTTTTTTTCCCCCAATTTGTAAGATGGTTTCCCAAGATGAGTTCTCATATCACAAAGCTTTTTGCAAACCCCCACAGTTTTGTTTATTTTGTTATACCTCCTTTAAAATTGAGGTTTATAGTGGAAATAGTGACACCCTTAAGAACAGCCCTGGGAGCTGAACTGCGGTCATAAAAATTTACTGAAGCTTTACTGAAATATCTCCTTTATTCCTCAGAATGATTTTTAATGATGTTAAACACTGTGGTAGTGTCATTGTCACTTATCTAAGGTTACTACTGCCTACTTCTTCCTTCAGTTCCTCTGAATTTGAAATCTGTTTGGTCCACTACATTTCAAAAGAGCTTTATTTCTCATGATTTCTCTTCTGTTGAACTGCTTAATGATATCAATGTAGTGTAGCTCCATGTTATAATGTGCTATATAATAGGAATAGTAAATCTCCTTCAATAAATAGCTGGAAGTTAAACATCTTCAATCTCTCTTAAGCTTTCAGTAAATCCATAGAGCATAAAGATAAGAAGCTTTTCATTAGCTCTCTAACAATCTATTCCCCTGAATTATGAATACTGATGAATAAGTCTCTGCAAGCCTAATGCACTTTATCTGAAGCATTTGAGATCATTTGCTTTAGTTATTCAATTTGCATCATGAACTTAGATATACCCATGAGCCCTTCATTTTTAAGAGACCAAAATGAATACTATTTAACCACTACAGCTTCTATGACTCTATTAGAATAAATCAATATTTCTAAGCACATGGTAATTACCTTACAGTTATAATACTTCCTACAATTAAAAAAGGAAATTGGTTTTATTAACCATATTTGCAAGGGAAAAAATATTCTACAGGTGTGTGGCAATGGCAGAACCCCCAGCATTACTGCAAAGGTAGATGTTGAGTAATTTTTGCCATAATATGGGAAGCTATAGTGCTGGGAGTTTGTACATAACATTGAATGTTCCACTGGACTTCTGATTTTAAAGTAATCAGAATAGATTTTTAAAGTAATTTTCTATAATAGTTTGACTTAGTGTTATATTAAGCTTGTAACAGAAAAGTGTGAGCTATTCAGTTGCATTATATTTTCTTTACTTTTTTTTTGCACATACTGAAATGATGTATCCTCTTGTTAATTTTGTTTCATGCCCTTAAGAAAAAACTTGGTCTCTGACCTCTATGCTTTTTCCATTCCTTTAAGTATTTTTCTAGAGATCAAAATTTACAAAGACAACAATATTTTAAATGCCTTCAGAATAAAAAAATCTTTGTATTTTGTTTATCAGTATATTTCTAATATTATGGATGTATGCTAATAACATTGTTAAATAAATATTTGAAATTATCACAATCATCTCTGGTTAGCATTATTTGTACAAAAATAACAGCATATTAGCATTTCTCATCTTTTTATAAGTAATGCCGTTTTCAATAGTTTATGTCGGCACAAGAAGGTAGCACTCTTATTTCCAGGGTATGAAATGGTTGTGTTTGTGCACCTGACCTAGTTAGAACTTCTGATTTATATTTCTCTGTGTTGAATAGTCCCACTAAGAACGACAAAGAACAACTTTCTTGCCACGCGATATATTTCTCTTGTGTGTAATCTGATCCTTGGTACTGTTACTTGGAGCTTTTCTGACAGCAAAGATTCTCACTATGACACCTACTTTCTCCTAGGCAGCTGAAGGTTTTCTGAACATGCATTTGCCCATTACAGTGCTATGGCTCTTACCTGTGATCCAGAGAGATAAAATAACTGATTGGGATGTAATCTTGCACCTTCAACACAGAATTAGTGAGTTCACAATCCATGTGCACGGTTGTAACTTATCCTGATCTTAGCTGAATTTAACCTTAGATAAACAGAAAACAGCTAGGAGATATCTTGATAGCTCATCTAGTCTGATTTTTAGCAAAGCTATTCTAAAGGGCATTGTTCTAGTCCAGTCTTAAATACTTCAGTAACAGATGTTCAACAACATTTCTAGATAAATTATTCCAATATTTAACTATTTTTCTATTAGAAAACAGTTTATTAATGTTTGGTCACAGTCTCCTTGCTTATATTTGCTTTTTGCCTTGTCCTCAGTAAGTGTTGAGAACAGCTGGTTTCTATTCTTTTGCTCACTAATCTTCACTTATTTGAAGCTATTTGTGATGTCTTCTTCAATCCATCTTTGCATTAGACTAAACAGTTCTTTCACAAGTTACTCACAGGTGTTGTCTTTTGGGCCGGTGTGTATCTTTGTTCTATAAAACTGTGGCTGTGGCTCAGCTTGAGTTGTGCAACAAAAAAGCTACCTGAACATGCAAAACTACTACAGAGAGCAAAGGTGAACCAAATCTACTGCTTTGGAAACCTACCAAATGATCTCTTCAGACATTTTTTCTGCTATTTTGTAGTATATTGATTTAAAATGCACCAGCTGCTTATCATACTTTGAACTGGTATTTTCAGCCCAGCTATTGTTTCCTAGCTGTTGCAATGATGGCAGAGGCAGTTGCTCTATTGCTGCAATTGCTATGTTAATGTTTCCACCCCAGGAATCATCCTGAGACACAGAACTAGTGTCAGGCTGCTGCTTGGTAACAACATTTTTTTTCCAAGTTCTCATTTCTCCTCTTAAAATATAAGCAGTTGAGGCCTCTTGCCTAAGTCTTGTTTAATGTGGATGTTAATGGCAGTGAATCACCTTGGGGTAGGTACCTCAGTGACACTCCATTAGCAGCACAGTTACACAGACACCCCAAATTGTTACTAGTTTTAAATCCAGTTTGAGCTTTTGACTGCTGATAAGTTTTGTAGATGAATTCTGCATTGCCTTTTGGAGGGGATGCCACCCCATGAAAAAATTCGCATCCAGAAAGGTTAGCGGCTTTTGGAGGAAGCCAACATAGTTTCTCATACTAGGTGTGGTTGTTTTCCTGACTCAAATGGAGCATCCGAAGCAATGAATTCCTCCGTATTATTCTTACGTTTGGACTCTTGTGTCCTCTAAGTGAAATTAGTTAACATGATGCATTTTATAGAAACCATCCCAAACACGGGCTTATGCCACTAGGATGCTATTAAGAGGGGTTTTTTCAAGCCAGCTTCTTTTAAACAAATAAAAATTGAACTTGATTCATGTATTGTAAATCCCCACTGGGTTATGCTGTTTTTATGACTAATTTCTCTCACTAACCACAGCTTTACAGCCTATGACCTTACAACAGCAAGCAAGCTGTAAGAAAACATGGGCTTGTTGTGATGGTTATGCCTTTGCTCATGTTCCAGGTCCCCTGTGGCTTGTTAACTCTCCACACAAATACTACTTCAATTGCCTCCAGGCCAACTGCAGTTGTTGAATTGCCAGGGATCAAGAAAGTAACAAGTCTCCACTGGACACTCCAGATTAAAAATAAAAATACTTCTATTTTACATTAAAATCAATATAGATTCTTCTCAATTTCAATGTATGAAACAGAGTTCTCTAAAGGAAAACAAAATATTGTTTTAAGTCTTTTGTATTCTCAGATGCCATCTGTACTACAAATTATATTGCTTTGATATTAAGTCATACTAATGACAGGCAATAGATGACACAGTGAGAGAACTGATTGAAAAGAATTGGCATTTCACAAGCCATTAGCACTTTACCAACTAAAAGTTACTAAATATATATTCACATCCAATTATAATAGAAATACTTTTGCTGACACCTCACACTGGAAACTACTAACTATATTGTCAAAACTTGTACGTCTATCCAATCACATGAGATACCTAGCTTCCTTTAAAAGAAAAATGTCAGGTAACCATTCACACACAAACAAAAACATGCTTGATAGAGTTCCTTCTAAATGCAAATTTGGCTTCCTTATCCTGCATCATTACAGAAATGCAAGGCAGAATTTTCTATTAAGCCAGAAGCATCTGACAAGAAAGAGGTATCAGTGAACAACTGAAGGGTGGAGGGGAGCTCCTATGGAATATCTATCTTCTGCTGATACATATGCATACGTATGTGTATATGTATTTGTACCCTATGTAATCTGTGTCTGACTGCACCACTGTATAGAATGGAGTAGGTATTGTGAGTTCCCAGATGATGAGACATGAGGTTTCTAAACAGATCATTTATCATAATTACACAATTTCAAGCTAAATATTTCTTAGATTGGTGCATTTCTGAAAAGAAGATCTAAATGATGAGGAAGTACCGTGAGCAATTTAGTAGTTGAGACCTTCTTTGTGAGCTGATACTGCACCTGTGACCTACAATGGTGTTGGGGCATGACATACTATGAATAAGTCATTAAAATGAAATCGGGCACCTTTGATCATTAAAAAGTCTCATTGCACTGCTTGCAAGAGTACATGAGATGTTAAACTTGGCTTCTGGACAAGTTCTAAATTGGGCAATTTGAATCTTTTTGGGTAATTTAGACGGGGTAATATTCCTTGCTATTTTTGTATACAGGCTCATTAAAGGAGATCTTTCTTCACTTCTCTCCTGAAATGTAAAATATGGTATTGCTGGCAAAAACTAGAAATTTTCTCCTGTATTCCCACAATACATTAAAAGCACACATATTTGGACTAAATTTATAAGGAAAGACTTTGATATGAGATTAAAATCCTACTTTTATGTGGTCCACAAACGTATACATTAATTTCATAAGGACAATAGTAAAATGCATTGAAGACAACTGTTCAACTGAGAATGAAACTCAGATTCAGGTAGCCTATTTTAGATGTCCAGAATAATTACCTCATCTCAGTTGGACTGATCCAGGCATTATATCTGTTCACTGTGGTTCTCTGTTCTGTCTGCTGGCTGTGTAGAGTGATTGAAGATATTTATAACTTTTTTTAAACTGTTTTCTGAGTTTAAAGTTGTCAGTAAGGAGATTTCAGTAGAATACTGACGTAGTTATAAGTAGGCAATTAAAAAAAATACAACAAAACGGTAACAGGTCTGGGCTGTCCTCTTTATAACTTTGAGTGCCTGAGGCAGACCTTTATAGTCTGACCTGTCCTTCATAATTCAGAATTACTCTGAGGTACTATTAAGCATGAACAGGGTTATGTCTTTCCAGATCAGCTGAAGACAGAAGTACCAATATTTGCATTTTCATGGGAAGATTTCTTCTGTACTGTTGCCATTTTGAAAGGTACAGCTCCCACTCACATCCCTAGGCAGTTGTTCTGTTCCAAGTGTGAAAATGCCAATGTCTCCTTTTCAAAGGAGATGCTGATGTTGGGCCATTGCTGGGAGGTCAATATAGTTGTGGATAGAGAAAATGCAAGCAGAGAAAAGACCAGTTCTATGGTTCAGTGAAAGGGGTGACCCCACTGGGAGGAGCGGTGTCTAGGTCTTGTTTCCCACTCCAGGAACCCAGTCTGTCAAAGAATTAATAACTGAAACTACACCTAAGGCTTGTCCCACACAGTGGTTGTGCCTCCATCAGGGAGAAACAGAACCGAGTGTCAGAATGAGAATATTAGCCCTTTGGTACCACTAGAAGTGCAAAGTGTACCTTATATGTTTTCGACACATCCATTCTGTGTAAGTCCCAACACAGATGGAATCTAGGGGGTCTGAATCTTTTTGTTTCGGATTTTCTGAGAAGTGGTAGACTTAAGTGTTTTCTCAGTCATTGTAGCATATGCTACAAAAATAACGCATGTGACACTTCATTAGTTAATGCATATTTAAAGAAATAAACATTTTTAATGAGACTTCTACAGCTTAACTTTGCACACTTATATCCAAAATGAAAGGCATATTTGTGATACACTTGGCTATGCAATACAAATGACTAATGACTGAAAGGAAAGGTCAAGTTTAAATCAGGAACTATTTCTGTATTCATCAGCCCATGATGAATAAGTGAAGCAATTATTAAGATTTTTAGCTAACCAGCAAAATGTTAATTGTGTCACTCAGACACTGAGTGACTTGTTACAAGCATCTGTATTGAATTAGAGAACCATATTGAGTCTGAAAACTATGAATATTATATACTGTCGTCCAAGCCAATGAAATATTACACTTTTCCATTTTGAACTCAAGCAAGTCTTTGTTAAGTTTCACTGCAGGAAGCTATTCTTTAATCACTCATCAAGACAGTACTTTCTAATGTTTGAATACTAATTTTAAGTATAACTGTAGTTTTAGCTTTTGTATTCCATATTTGGCTTTATTTCTTAATTGCCTAAGTGTAACTGGTAGACACGAGGAACACTGTATTAACACTATACTGCAGAAATTAATTTTTGTTGATGCGAGAACATGCATAGCACATGTCTAATTGGTAGAACTAGTGAGATTATAAAATAGACATGCTTAGCAGCATTGCAACGATTTAACTCCCTAATTTCAATGTTCCAAACAACAGAGTAGACTTGCCAGAAGGAATGCTAGGACATCCTTTTTTTTTCTTTTTTTTTTTTTTTCCCCAACACATTCTGGTTGGCTACAACTATAAAGATACAGGAAAAAAATATGAGCTAAATGAAGAGAAGACCAGTTGGTGGCTCAGACTAGAAGATCAAAATGTAAAATACAGGTGAAAGTTGTGGCAGTGCTTTGGGCTGTGTAAAATGTTTTCTAGGCAAGAAGTAGTGCCCCAGGTGTTTCGGAAACGAAAATTGTCATTAGAAATAATACCCTCTGGCAGAGATGTGCATTGAAGAATTTAATAGGTCTTGCTTGTGTCTTATTTCTGTGGTTTAAATCTCCCCATGCTATAGCTAATATTCACTTTTCAACATTTCTGTGAAGTTATTGTGAGTTACTCTAATACTCAGATCTTTCAAAAATAGTATCTCTGAAACAACTGTTAGAGTTGAGATACTTTTTATCAGAAATAATCTTCCATCATAATTAAGCACTACATTTACACTGAAGATATTCAGAATCCATTCACAAAATATATTTATTTCCCAGCAATTAAAAATTAAAGTTCTATTAAGTGCACTCTCTTAGGTTTGGTTTGTTCTTTTTTCCTGGGAAATGTTAATTATTTTTTTAAATGACTTAAAATGGTTTTGTTTTCCTTAATAAAAATATTTGCATAAAAGTCTTACAGTGTCATTCAACATGTATTAAAATGAGAAAGAAAGGCATTCTTGTTTACATTTGAGAAAGTTATAATAAGCCTGTGAACAATCTTCAAGGAGAAAATAAAGTTTCATTTACTGCATATATTCTTTCTTTAGAAGCATTTCTTTTAGTCTGTTTGCTAGATTTGTGTTTCATCTGAAAAGTAGTACATCCAGGCATAGATCGTCTCTTTTCATACTGCTGGTGCAGTATTGCCATGAAGATTAATATTAAAGGACATCCCCCATTATAAGACAGTAGTAATACTTCCTGTGATCTGGGTTTTACTTTTTTCAGTGTATTCAAATATTGGCAACACAAAAGATATAAGACCTTCAGGGCATTATCTAATACCTGTGGTGCTTTGTCTAGTATCTATGGTGTTTAATATCTCTATGTCACACCATATCACACTGTCATTCAAAAGTCAAAAGGATATGCTTTTATTTTTGTGGACCTCTGCTTAGCCTGAGCTATGGTTAAAAAGCAAAGGTGTAAAGTTGCTTTACAAAGAGGAAGGTCAACACTGCAGAGAGGTCTACCTAAATTGATGGTTCTACATCAACATATGTCATTCAGGGTCACCCACAAGAACCAGAGGTTGGGGGAGGATGTAGCTTAACAAGAACTAGTTCAGAGAATAGTGCAAGACTGGTCAAGTATATGGTAAACTGCTCTCAGGAGTGTCATTTAATAGTCTTAATTTTTTTAATCCTTTAAAGCTAAGACAAAAAGTGAGAAAAGTGAAGGAAATAACTAATTGAGAGAAACAGTTATGTCAATCTATAACCACATGCATATATAAAACATAGTGTAAAATTAAACCAGATAAGCCCTTTCCCCTTACAGCAATTGGTCCAAGTGAAAACTAAGCTTTTGGACTGGATTTATTCTGGTTTTTATCCAGACTGGTAACTCCTATATTTCATTGACCCGAGCAAGAAATAAAAAATTTCACTCTTCAGTCATAGCTTGTTGTCTTGAAAGATATAATAATACATTTTGGAAATGTAGTTGATTATGTGAATTCCATAACAGTTATCTCCAGTTTACTTAACTAGAAAAAAGCTTTCCTGACTGGTAGCAATGTGGGATGGATTCAAATATAAAGCTGGTACTAAAAAAGCATTGTCTGGAATTTCCAGATCCTAGAAAAAATTGTAATATACATTGTGTTCCTAATGAGCTAGTTTTCTCCATTTAAATCCATTTGCTTAATAAACAATTTTTAATAGCATAAAAGGAAGGAAAAAACCAAAGAAACCCTAACAAAGCCACAGACAGAGCAGCATACAATGCCTAGTTCTCATGCATAACTAATGCCATTTCGCAGTCTTCTTTGATGAGGCAACTGCTAAGACAGCTGGTTCCTTCCCCCTTCCTATGATAATACCTCACTCACACTTTGGGGCTGTCAAATCTTTGCAGATAGGAGACCCAATTTAAGCTGCTCTGCTCCTGTTAACCACTCCTTATCACTCCTCTCACTGCTCCTAATGCCAGGGCTTGCCCTGACCCGCTATTTTAGCTTTGTTAACAGGTTTTGTTCCTTCAGTTCTCAGTAAAAATGTGCCCAACACTCTCGGGCTAATGCAGTAACCTTCAATGCATGAGAGACTAACAAACAGCCTTTCCTGTTCTCCATCTGTAGAAATCTCTAAAACAAAGTCATCTGCCTTCTGTACTGTTCTTTGCTATTAATTTTTTCATATCAATGCTAGAAACTGTTGCTCCGTTCATGTTGGCCACCACCCAGGCTCTGCACAGTTAGTTGGTTTAAATTCGTATGTTATTAGAATGCAAAATTTAACTCGATTGTATGATATGACCTTTTTGATAAAAAAAAATGCTCTCCCACAATACAACAACATATATAAAGTAAACATGTTTCGGCCCTCCCATTTGTCCCTTCATTTGCCTCCCTGATTTTGAATTTGAGGTTTACATCAGAATTTTGGTTATCCATATGTGTCATTAAACAGTTTCTGTCATCTTCAGAAATTTAAAGTGGAAGTGAAACTGAATAAGACAACAAAACCAAGGACATCTATATCTTTCTAAGTTCAGTTAAAATAAGCAATGCTTGTATGTGTTACTGAAACAGCACAGTATCTGTGACTTGACTGAGGAAATGTTTTGGAATCATTTACAACATTAAACCCCAATACCTGTAATCAGTTTCACTGATACCAACAATATAGCCTGAATGAAAAACCATATTCCAGGGTGTTTCTTGCTTATAGTTCCATAGTCAGAAATCATAATCAAGATATGCTTACAAAAATACAAAATTAAATATATATATTTATATTCACTAGATAGTGAATATAGCACTTAGATTTCTTTCAGAGACATATGTTCATTAGATCAGCACAGCTATTCTGTTCCTCTGCTCTGATCCGGTTTAGTTTTCATGTTCTGTTAACGAAATTTGGAAATTAAACATCACAAAGGCTTAGAAAAAAACTTCAAAGAGAAAGGAAGACTGCTAAAAGTGAGTTTTAAAATGTAACGAGCATCTGGATTTTGGTATTATGGAAACAGGCGGGAAATTTATCAGCGTTTTTTTCAGAATGGGCAGCACCTGCAGCCTACAGGGGTTAATATACTTCAGCTCCTATGGGAAATACACTGTAGACTGTTACCATCCTCAAGATGTAATTATAGCCCTTTGTATCAAAGAAAAGCTTGATTTAATATATTTAGTACATTTCTAAAATCCGTCTTGAAAATTAATCCAGCCACAGATGGGACTGATCCAGCATCAGTAGAAATCAATCGGCAGACTCTCACAGATTTCAGTAAGCTTTGTACTTGACTGTAATTAGGATATGCAGATGTGCATCTTTTCATGAAGCAAGTCAGTAGTACAATGAAAGGGTGGAAAGTTAATAATACACTTGAAATCACAGCATGTGGCTGAATATTAAATACTGTTTAGATAGGCTGAGCTACTTAGTGTTGCACCCTCAGCAAAATCCTGAAATACTTCACCTTAATGAATCATTTTTCCTCTGTTGCTTCAATTTTTTTTTTTAGAGAGCATTTTATATTCTGTGTTCAAACACTTTCCAATTTGTAAGAGTACTATAGTAAACTACCCCATATATAAACATAAACATAGGAATAGTCAGCGGTATTTTGAGTCTGCTATAGGTGGTTCTTGCTTGATGTATGATTGTGATGTTATTTATTTATGTAATCGCTTATTTTATCCAAATATCATTTTGTGAGTTGTGTATATGAGCAGGTAAGCCATGTATAAAAGTGTAACAATATCTTCCTGCCTATCTGGAGTAAATTACAGAGCACTAACACTGAATACTGTATGTTAGCACCCTTGAAATTTGAATCGCTGGCACTATACTTTATACTCTCTCCAGACAATTCATGGAGGAATGTAGGTACAATCCTTAGTGCATGGTTTATAGATTACTTCATGCAGGCTATTTCACAGTGCAAAAATGCAAGATATAAAGTGAAACCAACAAAAATGTATTCAATATCGATATCAATGAACAGAAAAAATATTTTAAAATTCTATGTTTAAACAAATGGGAAAGGATAAGTGGAATAGTCATGTGTATGAGAGGCATGGGTGCTGAAGGCACTTGGTGCTGTAGAGAAGGAGAAGGATTCAAAGATGAGGGGTCCTGGATCAACCCTGAAAAAAAGCAATTGCAGACTGACCTGCTCACAAACTGATCATGAATTCAGTAAAGCCTCTAGTAATTTTGGTCTGAAGGAGGGGTGACTGATGCCTTCTATTCCTCTGTAACTATGACATGCTATACACATTAACAGAATTAATATTCTGGAATGATCCTTATGTAGTTGAAGCCCAGAAAAAGAGTTCTTAGAACTTCCCACAAAGGTAATACCAGTTTTCACAGTTTATTTGATGTTTCAAATGAAAGTCATCTAAATTATGTGACTGGGCCCATTCAAGCTTAAATGAGTGGTAGAGGTAAGAACAGAATTTAAGGATCCTGGTTGCCAAGTTTTGGACCAAATCACTAAATTTTATCACCAGATCAACTCTTAGTTACTCAATTTTTGCTGACATTCAAGGTGGGAATAGAATTCATCATCCCCTTCTGAACAGCAAGTGTTTTTCTGTCCATTCTGCCATGCAGCTAGCAGTACTTTAACACAAGAAGTCCTTCTATTTTTCCCTCTGCATAGGAGCAAAAGCCTATCCATCCAGGAGTTCACTTAATGACAAGCTGAGTGCCAAGGTGTGTTTTTGAGGGTAGCACAATGTACACAAGGGGTCAGAACAGAGCAGCTATGTGCTTTGGCTTGTTTCTTAGAAGGCTGGCCAGCTGTCTTCCAGCATAATGTATGCATTGAGACAGCTGGACAAAGTATTTTGGAAACATGTGGGAACAACATATGTGTTGTTACAGGTCACTTGGTTACTCATGCTGTGGAACGCCTTGTAATTCCTGCATGTGGACTCATGCCCTGGAGATGAGTCCATAGTAGCTTGTGCCATGGGAAATTAACTGATAGGCAGAGATTCAGTTAGGCCTTAATTTAATATTTAGCAATATGCTGAGGAAGTGGATAAGTCTGGCAGAAAAAGCTATCAAACAAAAGAACTGGGTGCCAGATGTAATACGAGATGGATGAATAGCTTTGGTCTCTGAGTTGTACTTCTGGAAAATAATCTTTCGATATAAAGTCTCTTTGGTTTCCTTTTTAACATTGAAGTTTCACTTAGTTTGGAAATTCTCATACACATTTGTCCAACTAGTATCTTAGAAAATAATACAGCCAGCTAAATTGCTGCAATTCTATTTTTTGAATATTATTTTTCTGTTCTGGCCAAACGGCATGAACACAGATTTCAAAAGTTCTTTTCTTAAAGTGTGCTGCTAATTTTACTTTAGCAATCTATTACTCACCTTAGAAATGTGATGCCTTCTAATGGTGTGGTGTCCATTTTCCAACACATATTACAATAGAAAGAGTTGCTCATAAAGGAAAATGAATACCATATATTATAATTGTCTGATTCATGCCTTGTTTCAGGAAGTCTCTAAAGCAGGTTGAGAAACCAGATGAAATCAGTATCCCACATACATACAAAAATGTGTGGAAGATCACAACTACACTCTATGAAAAAATCAGATGCACATGAGTTATTTGATTTCGTTTAATTTAAAAAATCCTGAACACCTCACTCTGAAATGGAATAAGAATGCTGGTGTAAGAAAAATAAAAAATGAGCCATCATAAATAGTCATTACCTTTAAACATAGGCTTTCTCTAAGTAAAGTGCAGAAAACAAAATATTTATGGTATTTATCATATTTTCTAATACATATTATAATTGTATGTCTGTTTATTGACACCTCTTCAGATTTTCCCTGACATTTTTTCCCAGAGTTTGTCTAGCCTATGCCTGTACTGAGTAGGTTGCAAAATCCTTTTCTCACCAGAGAGTACTTAATTTACAGTAATTGCTTTTGTTCAGTTTCTGGTTTCATCCCTTTTTTTGTTTCTTGCCTCTGTCAGTTCTTTATCCTGCATACAGCTATGATATGTTATTGTGCACTTTTGATCTTACAAGTTCTTTTCAAATTGCTTCCATTAGTGTACTGTAAGATTTGTTTACTAAAATTATCAGCAGCCTCTCTTAATACACAGTACAGACTCAAATAAAACTATTCCTAATTCTGTAACTGCTCCCCCATAAATTTTCCTTTGTAAGCACAAGTAGTCACAATGAGCTCAGTAATAGGCTTCTTATACCTAACTGAATACATGAGTACTTGAAAAATTAGAACCTTACCCAGAACTCCCCACGTCAAACAAAGTTGGGTGCAATTGCTTTCTGTGAGACAAAGGGGTTTTCCTTAATATTTCATTTGGCTGAAGAAGATAGGAAGGAATTCAAAGAATAATCAGAGGAACGAACAAAATAAGGTAATATCTCTACAGAAAAAGAGTGTATTTCAGGTATGATGACCATATGTATAAGCTTATAAAACAGATATCTATAAAAGCCTAACAGGCTTTTTATGTTGCTGCTGTAGATTGAGGCTATCTCTTCTGGCTGCTCTCCCACAAAGGAGCTGTGCTTCCTGCCCTACCTCTGGTCTCTTTTTTTCAGGCTATTGATAATGGAAGCCCTATGGGTTGCTAATATAACACCCTAGCATACTGAGAGCATTGTGTTATCTAGTGACAACCAATATGAGTGTAATAACTTTTTAATCGCTAATCACACATGCAAACAGCAGGTTCCTTGATCTTAGGTAATTACTTTTCACAGCTAGATCTAGACCCTGGGTCCTTTTTCCAGGCTACCACCTCACTGAATGAGTGGCTTTCAGAGTCCATTCACTCTGAGGAACTTCAGGAAAGAAAAGAGACTTGAAAAAATGTTTACAGAGCTTTTTCTATAGCTGGCATCAGGCATTCAGCTGTCAGTGATATAGGTTTGTTTGTTTTACCCTTTCAGAAAAATCTCTTAAAAATAAAGAATTGAGACCTCTGACTTACAAATGTGATAAAAAAATTAAGAAGATAATTAAGAGAACAATTAAACCAGTGTTCAAATGATGAACTATTTAAACTCTTTAGTTAAAACTAGGACATATAATTGAGAATATTTTCAGTGCTTACAGATCAAGACTGGATCAGTATATCCTCCCTTTAAAGCCAGAAATTCTGTACCGTATCCAAGTTTTTCATCTTTAGTTTTAATCCATTATAGAGAACAATGAGGCCATAAACATTCTTGAAATAAGGAATCTAATAATTTTATTTTTCTCTACTTTTCAATGAAATCTGGAACATTGCCTTCATCTTCTGTTTGAAAGGTCTACTGACATAACACATAAATATTCCCGCTTCTTTTTAAATGCCTTAATTTGCTTTTTTGCTGTTGTTTTTCTTAAAGTTATGTCTAAGCATACACATTCAGAATCTGTATCCCCAACATACACATATGTGACCTTGTTTTCCCAGGGTAAATAAAGAAATCTGCAATTAATTGTAAGAACCAGCACTGTTTTCTGAGACTATGGTATGGCTTCCAGTCAAACAAATTTCATATCCATTTAAAGTCACATCTTCTTTTAATATAAGTTCAAAGTACTACCACTTTGCCAAGAGGGGAACAAAACTCACCCCAAACAAAAACAGCAACAACAAAAAGGGGGGGAAAAAGCTATCAGGAAGAAAAGAATAAAAAGACCTTTCTGCTCAAATGGGTTATGGAAATTACCTCCAGTTGTACATTGATCTTAAAAAGAGAAACCTAAGGAACAACGAGCTCAGTTTCAATCTGAGCGTTATCAGTTTAACATTAGAGTATCTGCACTTATTTAAACATTTCTAATTATGTTGGGCCAAATCAGAAGTCCATGAAAACAAGTGGAAAGTCTTCCTCTATGTTCAATTTGCTTTGAACCAGCTCCTATGGCAATGCAATTAAAAAGAGAAAATGTCTGATGCCTCACAGACAATACTTTGTTAAATTTCATTGCAGGTATCTCTACTATGTATTTACTTCCTCCTCCCAAAGCTTAGGTACCTGGTTTGAGGGAAGGTCATGACGTTCCTTCTAAGACAAATGTTAATTATTAGTCAGCAGAAATTTTACCTGTCCATGTTTGCACAATATTTGAAATATTTGCAGTACATTTAAATTACAAGATAAGGAGGACTTCACATTACTCACACTGTCTTATATAACTTTCCTGAGCATTTTAAGAAAGTTTTGCTGAATTCTTTGAGCATTTATGTTGTTACTATTAGTATCTCCGTCCAAGATTTCTGAAAAACATGTACGAAGATATTTGGTGATATCCATAAAATCTGTATCTTTCTAACACAAAATAAGAGTGAGAAAAGCAGTATAAAGAAAGAAGGAGGCATGGTTAAGTGTTAGCTTTATGATCTTGTTATCCCTGAATCTGGGAAACATTTATTCTAATAAATGGAATTTTGTGTCTCATTTCTTGTCAGCAGTGAGCAGTGAGTGTTCCCATAAAACCCAAACGTTATTTGGGCTTCCTGAAACCATTAAAGCATTTGAATTTAAACTTCCATTGGTGTGTGCATGATGGATTAGTCATGAGACTCTTAGAAATAATAACTGTTGTGAATTTATTCCATTGCACATAGCATGGGAACACATACCCTTTGAGGATGAAGTACCATATGTTTAGTTTGTTTTTTTTCATTAGAAAGACCATAACATGTGGAAAGAAACAAAGAAGTGAAAAACTTAAATGGATTTTGAAATACGGACAGTGGACTGCAGTGTTCCCTCTACCACCATGCTAGCTTCTAGAAGGCAGCAAAGTCATATACTAGATATAGGCAAAATTACCTCCATAATTCTGTCAGTATTCACCTCACAAATAGTAACATTGCAACTTTAACTGTTCCAAATACCTGTTCTCTGGATGTATCTTTAATGAAGGAAGCATCTCTTTTGGATTAATAGAAGTAGATATTTTATGGATCTTCTGGAGAAAAACACATAGAATTGATTGGAAGTCTTGATGATTCTTACTTGTTAACTCTCTACACTTACGTTTTGCTAAGGTGCTGATGACAGAGTCACAAATTCTTCCTAAAGTTTAATAAAGGCTTTTCACTTGTCAATTAATTCATAACTATAATTTAGGATATTATTTTTTAGCTGAGTGTTTAAGCAGTGGTACACAAGGGAATATGGAGCACATGTATCTGTGCGCCTTTGTCTATAAAATCCCTAGGAAGTAGGCTTTTGCAAACAATGTGGGGTATAAAGGTGTCAGAGAGGGCAGAAAATATCTTGTATATTTATTTTTCTTTCAAAAGTTACACTGTAACTGCTGGTACAATTTTTTTCTTTCTCTTGTGTCAGAGCAGCAAAACCACAGGACCCAAAAGAAGTCCAATTTTTTTGTTGTTGTATTTGTGATGCCAGTTGCAAATGGTATTGTAGTGCAAATAGATACAATGAGTTTTATGTCAGAAAGACTATTCAGATAATAGTCCACAGTCAACTGCAGTTTATCCAGGTTTTTTATCAGCTGATTTAGTAAACAAGGAGCCAGTCCTGAAAATCACTTAACTGTAGTTACAACTGGATTTTTGGTTTTCTAGATTTCTAAATTCTGAGGTTTTTGTTTTACTTTCAGTTTCACAAAGAAACAGGAAAACATGACATGACATGTGTAATAGGAATCTTTTTCAGTCAGTACACTGAGATACTGGAAGAAAAGATAGTCTAAATGCCTTTTAAGTCCTCAAATGCAGTTTTACTTCAAAGAATAATATGTAGGTTTATTTTTTTGCTTATATGACAGCTTTCTACCACAACTGAGACCTTTCCTGAGTCATTTCACCATAATACGTTAGGAACAAAGAATTAACATGCTGGTGTGAAAAAAGTTGGGTTTTAAGGCTTGCAAAAATTTACAGGGAGATTATCATATATACGGCCCCAGAGAGATGTTCAACTCACATAAAAATGTTTCTATTACAAAATATGTTTTTCTTTCTTTGTTAACTAAAGCACCACATGCACCAGCATACAGCTAAATCATTATTTGTGCTTTGTATTTTTCCACTTTCAAGACTGACAGAAGCCTAGGGATGTTATCCACAGTAGCCTTTTGTGATTAGATGATTATGAAGAAAGACATGGTAGATCTCTCCTACTCTTCTCAGGATATTATATACAGAAAAGCAACTCTGAAATATTCCCTGTACTTCTAGAAGGTTTGTAGTTGTCTGAACAAAAATGTTTCTTGAACTTCTGTAACAGGCATCACTAGTGCACTGTTGAGTGTCCAAGTGACTAAGTAAAATATAGCTCCCTCTGTTTGACACTGGAACCTTGGATTTGGTACAAGACTACGATCCTTAGGTTCTACATATTATCCAATTATCTAAATGACTGATACAGTGAAGAACCTGTGGTTTGAATGAGTTATCTAAATGTAAACCTCTAGAACCATCTGAGGTGCCCAAGATAATAAAAAAATATATGCAAGTAGCTGGCAGATATGACACAGGAGCTATGGAAGAACCATGCCCTTCTGGATCAATGGCTGGAGGCCCTGGGCATCTCAAATGTTAGTGGAGGTCTATATTTAAGAAATTTAATTGAAAACATGATCAAGACAATGGAGCTTAGAGATCTATTAAGGTGACACCAAAGTAGATGCTCCAGGAATTTAATTTGAGGTTATTCAACCCAAAATTTAGGTATGCATATATGTTCTTGTTTTCAGATTAGTTACACACTAGATTTCCTCTTCCAGACATAAACATCTGGTGTCATTCAAGCTGCAGTAGGTAATTCTGTTTTGCTACCACTCTGGAAAGCAATTGATTCTCCTAGAAGCTCTGCACTGCATCTGTCAGCAGCACTTGAATGCTCCAATTCCACAGTTTCCCATTATAGACCACTGACATCTGCAGTGGGATATGATTGCATATGTACCGGGTGCCATTTGGATGCTCTAGAGGCCATATTTTCCTCTAGCAAGTAGGGCAAGTGTCTTCTGTAGGCTAAGCAGTATACCTGCCAAAGCTATAGAGATATCTTGGCTATCCTACAGCACCTCAACCAGCACTAAAAGCCTTTGGTTTGGATACTGAGTCATGCCACTGGATCATTTGAGTTGTTTCCTAACTGCATTTATCAGACATTAGCTTCTAATCGGAGTTTAGACACTTAATTTAAACATGTGTTCCTAATTTTAGGTGTATTAATCTAGAGCTGAATACCCCTCTTCTATGACCAACCCTTCTGTTTCTGTTAAGGGCTCACTCTCACTTCTATTTCTCTTTAACATGCATATGGTTAGTATCCTTCCCATTAACAATACCATTAGAAACATATTTGTTATAGCCATTAAATGGCCAAGATCTGAAAGAAAGAAGTATATATCGCAGGTCTTTAGGCACTTTCAGTAATTAAGTGGTATTTCTGCTCTACAACCACAGTGGTGTAATTGCACTCCTAAAACCACGAAGGGAGAACTGCCCATGTGAAAGCCCACTCCAAACAATGATGTCTTTTTTTTTTTTTAATAATTACACTGCATCCAAATAAATACACTGGAGGAGAGAAATTGTGTAGTAACACAACATTTATGTTGAAACAGAGTTCACGGGGGAGTCATACCGGTATAGCAGCAACAACTGCTATATTTCTCCTGGATGATGTCCCCAACCACACAGGTCTGGGAATCTGGCATTTCTCCATTCTTTTCAATAGAAAAGCATTGTTGGTAGGGATCCAGCTCACTGAATCATTGGGCTGGTGATTTCCCTTTTCTGTGTATCATGGTCAGATACATTGGACACCTGGAAAGAAAATTTCATGGCCACAAAATTGAATTGTTCAATGAAATAATAGTTTTATTGGCTGAAGACAAATTATTCCTTTCAAGGAATAATATGTTAAAGATTACTGCTTTTTAAGTGTTTTTTCTTTACCTATATATCCCATGAAGAAGATGAGTGGGCATCAGTATAATCTGCAGGTCATCTGCAGGTGTTAGAAAGGTCAGCTGGTCCAATAAAAAACGAAGTTGTCCTTACAAACCTTGCTATATGCTTAAGGCCAAAAAGAACAATGAAGTGGGTAACACAAAGTAGCTAAAGTAGCAGAGGTATATATGGGCATTAAATATGAATATGAATGTGAATATAAATCTAAATACGTATACAATAAACACATACCACATTTATCTTCATAACATTAATTTTGAAATAATGATAAAAAGTGGATCTAATGAGGGTTATACAGAGTCACAAAATCACAAAATGGTTGAGGTTGTCAGGGACCTCTGGGGGTCATATGGTTCAGTCCCCTTGCTCAAGCAAAGCCACCTAGCCCAGGTTTCCCAGGACTTTGTCCAAGCAACTTCTGAATACCTCCAAAAATAGTGGCTGTACAACCTCCCTGGGCAACCTGCGCCAGTGCTTGGTCACCCTCACAGTATTAAAAGGTGTTCACTGATGGTCAGATGACACCTCCTGTGTTTCAGCTTTTGCCCATTGACTCTGGTCCTGTGCCTGAGCACCAGGGAAAAGATCCTGGCTCTGTTCTCTTTGCATCCTCCCTCCCTCCCTCCCTCCCCCTGAGCCTTCTCTTCTCTAGGCTAAACAGTAATGGCCATCTCAGCCTTTCCTCATAGGAGAGGTGCTCCAGCCCACCACCTTTGTGGCCGTTGTTGGACTCTCCAGTACGTCCATCTCTCTCTTGTGCTGGGGAGCCCAGAACTGGACATGGTACTCCAGGTGTGTCGCACCAGTACTGAGCAGAGAGGAAGGATCACCTCCTTGTTGCTTGTCATCCTATAGGAGAAGAAATATTTATTCTAAATATATTTAAATGATTACATTTAGGACCAGACATGCACAAGAGTCTCAAATCTGCACAGCATTATATATTATATGTGCAGTTTTGCATGCTGCAAAGAACTGGTAAAGCCAAAAGGTCCTTATTTAGGATTTTTATTGTAAACACATATGGCTAATTATAATTCACACACACTATTCTTTTTCTTTTTATTATTGAATTAATGTTAAACAGTTAGGCAATTCCTGTTCTGATTTGTTCCATTTGCAATTCTGCAGACTGCAAGATACATAGAAAGATTATGTTACAGTAAAAGAAGCAAAAGGATGTGAAGCACCCCCATTAGATGTAACAAGCTAACATATTTTTCAAACATACCACTCTGAAAAATAAATGTTTGATCTCCATGGTTAGTTTAAATGAAATTCAGTGCATTTGAGATGTATCTTTTTGCATGTGTGAAACTTTAACTCAAAAGACACTGGAATGGGCAGTGTCAATTAAACTAGAAATCACCTGCAGGATCAGAAAAAAAATCAAATGTTAGTTAAGTTGCAAATTAAGAAAATATTTCTTTTGATTTATCTTATTTTTATATCCTTTAGCAAGGTGAATCAATAGCACATTACTGATGCAGTAACAAAATAGAAAATACTCAGTGCTACTGAATTCAGATACCAGTAACAGTAGTTGAAAGAAAAGGGCATCAGAATGAAGTATTTCTATAAAAAATATCTGCATCCTTTTTTCTGACACAACATTGTTGGCACATAGGCCAATGTCATTTTACCTGATAGGTTTCACCCAGAAGCAAGAACCTACTTAGTGAGTTTTAAAACACAGAATGTCATAACTGTGCTAAATAGAAATCAGCTCCTGCTACTAGCCCTCCAACATTATGCAATCAATTCAACTTGCCACCCGTCACCATTCTACTCTAGCATTACTGGATAAGAGGCATAAAGATATCAAAAGCTTAAGATAAAAAAAAAACAAACAAACTTTCAAAAAACTCCATAAAAGTGTATTTAAACATGTACCTAGATGGACCTAAAGATATGCCAGTCCTTCATCTGTGCATTATTGTTCCTTAAAGCCATGTAAAACATAGCAGTTTTCCATTCCCCATTGGCTGCATTTAACAGAAACAAGTACTAGCTCTTACTCAAGACACAGATAGATGAACAAAATGTCCTCTTCCCTCATTCTTGATTTTTTTTAAAAAAATCAGTAATCCAGAGAACCATGTCACATTTGCACTGAGTGTCATAACATCCAGTTTAATAAGCATTAAAATCCTTGTGGAGAATGAACTTCATGATTCCATAAATGCACCTACTGAAATTCTGTCAGCTTGAAATAGACTGTCTAAGTGTAGGGGAGTAGTTGAAATTCTATCATCTGCCCTTAAATAAAAAAGATACAGTGATATTAACTAAAGGAAGTGGGATTTTATCAGGAATTAAAGCTGGTATAGCAACATCAATTTTATGAGTTAGCTTAATCAGCTCATAAAATAGGAGACAAATCATCTGACAACAGATATTGGTAGCGTACGTGAAGTTGAGGTATTTGTGGAGGAGTGAGGTGTCACTGGAGAGAATTATGATCACCTTCTTAGCTATCTGCTGCAGTTTAACCCCAGCTGGCAACTCAGCCCCACACAGCCGCTTGCTCACTCCCCTACAGTGGGATGCGGGAGAGAATCCAAAGGGTAAAAGTGAGAAAACTCATGGGTTGAGATAAGAACAGTTTAATAATGGAAATAAAATTAAGTAAAATAGTAGTAGCAATGATGATGATGATGATGATGATAATAATAATATACAGAGCAAGTGATGCACGATACAATGGCTCACCACCCACTGACTGATGCCCAGCCAGTCCCTGAGCAGCAGTCGCTGCGCTGTCCCCAGCCAGCTACCCCCAGTTTATAGACTAAGCATGACATCCTATGGTATGGACTCTCCCTTTGGACAGTTTGGGACATCTGTCCTGGCTATACTCCCTTACAGCTTCTTGTGCATCTCCTCACTGGCAGAGCATGGGAAGCTGAAAAGTCCTTGACTAGAGTAAGCATTACTTAGCAACAACTAAAACATCAGTGTGTTATCAGCATTATTCTTATACTAAATCCAAAACACAGCACTATACCAGCTACTAGGAGGAAAATGAACCTTACCCCAACTGAAAGCTGGACACTATCACATTGAGTTACTCAGGAGCAGATTGTTCTCCCTTGTAGGTACAAAGCTTAACTACAATGCCATAAAACGCACTTGAAAGATGAATTAATGTTTGTAGCTTCAAGCTTAACAGTACTGGCAACTGAAATATTAAAAAGTGTAATAATTTACCTCACTATAGGCTGTCTTTCAGTAGCCCATTCTTAAAACCACATTCCTTAGTTTCGATAGAAACACTGCAAATTAACCTGTAGTTTAAGGTATTTTTCCATTAAATCCTTCAAAATAGTTTTTGAATGTGATATTTCCTAAACCATCAAGATAATAACGAGATTCTCTTACAGAAGCTGTGATTTGTTCTGTCATTGTTACCACACATGCCAGCATCTTACACATTTCCAGGTAAATCCAGTTCTTATAAGGAAAAAAATCTATAGACTTTGGTGGTGAAATAACAGGAATAGGGTTATCTCTGTTAACCAAGTAATCCCAGACCTCCTTTCACCATGCTCTTCTGCACTGATTTATGAGCTCCGTGTAGAGTCCATGTCAAACAAAGTTACAGTAACACAGTGAACTCCCAAGAGGTAGCACTATTGAACCCTGCAGACCTTCATGAGAAGTGTTTTCTAAGGTTCTGTACAATTGGTGTCAGATTGAATACATCTGGGATAGATTTAGACCAAGTTTATTTCCAGCAGAGCTGTCCAACTGTTCAACACTTATTGAAAATCATTCTTATCCTTGAGATAACTGTGATCTATTTATCATTTTCTGGTATATAGAGATTCATGGAAGGGATTATGATCCTGTGACAATTAGGAGAAAAGAAAAAAAAGAAATGGAAATCCTCAAAGTGAATTTTGAACTGAGAATGTAAACCAAAAAACTGTTTATAAGTATCCTCTAAAGTCTGTTCACTGTTTTCCATATGCGTGTAATTTGTTGGCGATGACATTAGCTTCAATAAAATAAAAAAATCAGGAAGACGCTAATGTGCTATATTCCTTACAACCTAAAAAGGATGAAATCTGTGTGCTGTCCCCCCTGAGAGCAGATGGCAGCACAGAAAAACATAGAAGTTCAAAGGAGACAATCAGCTGTACTTGATATAATGTTGTAGTACTGCCCTTTGAACACTGACCAATACCACAAATTCTTGCATTATCAAGAACTTGATTCCTTCTGAAGTGTTCATTACTATAACAAGTGAGCAGTTTCTGCAATTTAATTCATAGTGTGTAAGTTCTTTCTCCTGCTGTTTTTCCTTGCTTTATTCCCTAACTTATTAATGGGCAGAGGAGAAAATGAACATGGCAGGTATAGTCACTATTGATGTGTAAATTTACGGCAAAAATAGATAAATCTAGTATGTGGGAAAGAAGTAGAAGGAACTAATAGATTTTATTGTATCTCAATAACTGTACATTCTTCTAACTAGTAATTCAGTCCTAAATTAGTACTTGAGAGCTCTGAAGCAGTTCATGTGCTTGAGTTAATGTTGTGTTAGTATTTTGGTCTTTTTTTAATTTTTAAATTCTCTTTAATTTAGAACTATATGAAAATGTCATATTTGAGTTAAGCAAAGAACCATATAAAGGGAGATGCGTAAGAAATAGAAGATGTTTCAGTTTGTGTTTTGTTTAAATTCAGTCCCTGAGACAGATCTTCTGAGAAGCTGGTATTTAGTATCTGGAAGAGAAAGTAACCTGAAGAAGAGTGTGCCTGGCATGCTCCTTTTCATCTCTTTTTCTATGGCAGGTGTGACTGCAAATAAAAATGGCTAATACTTGAAATAAACCCAGACTTTATACCTGTGATTTTTCCTTCAGTATAAAAAGCAGTCTATGAGACCTCCAAGTGCACACTGTAACTCAGTAGAAAGGAAAAGTTAGTAGGGCACTGATATCTGAAGAGTAATAAAAGAAAACAAACTTGAATAATGTAACGGCTTTAAAATGTTGTCTTCCTCCCAGTTTGGTAGCCGTTCTTGCCTGACTCATCTTGACTGCTTATCCCTGTCTTCTCAAAACAGTTAATTCTCCTGACAGAGGACTCCTTCAGGCTTCACCAGGCCTCTCCAACCTGTTTTCCACCTCCCCTTTTGCTGCACCAGGGCCATTTTTCTCACCTTTTATTCAGGTTATGGGCTAGCTGTCTTTCACACTAACCCCCCCCAATACACACAGTACTCACCCCACAGTGTCCCTTTCAGCATTCGTTATTCTGCAAGTCCACACTAAAGGGAGAAGTTGAATTCTGTTCTCCTGGGAAAAAGTCTGTTATCAGCAGGATCCTGGTATGTGGAATACTGACAGCAAATGCGTAAGGGCTGTGAGTACTTCGCTATGGTGATCTGTATACTTTTTTGTTTGGAATTGTTCATGGTGAAATAATATGGAGGGGCACAGCATAGTTTTAAGAGGAATAAGTAGGAAGGCTTCAGTTTTAAAACCAGTACAAAGAAGCAACCCAAAAGAAAGGAAGTTGGAAGTGTGAAAAAAACCACAATGCTGAGGGACTTGCTTCACTTTTTTCCCCATAAAATATTTTCCTTCATGTTAGCTAAGAGACAGTGCTTTGCCTTCCATAAAACAGAAATAGCCAGCAAAGGTGTTTTCTGAATATCTCTTTCATACTTGAAGGCTGACATATATCACAGACTTGGAGGGCCTTTAGCAGTGAACTTGAGCAACACTGAAAGACTGGAGGGTCTGAGGTGAATGACGTCCAGGGAATTAAATAATTTTGATGGGAGGTTCCTGGAAAGTTGACAGTTTTTAATTAAAACTAAGGTACATATATCAGAGGCATTTTACAGATAGCAATGTTCATTCAGAGTTTTGTCTGTTCTTTCTGCTATTAATATATGGTTTCAAAGGCAATTAATTATGACTACATCCCTTTAAACTATTTTGCCCATAAAGCTTTCAGAGACTTTTACATCATTCTAGGACACTATGTATTATCTTAATGCCTACTGAACATGATATTTTAATGTGTTAACATAACTGCCTTGACATCCAGAATTTGGCACAAATCCTTAATTATTTTTTTTTTTTGTAGTCTGTAAAGCTCATGCTAATGAATTATTAAAAACCTTAATTTGGCTTGCAGAAAGGTGGTGTGGTCAATGGTAGCCTTTGCACCATGTAATGCTCCTTTCTACTATATTTTATTTAACCAAATCAAAAAGTGGGCTTGCCTTTTCTTTTCCTTTTTTTGGTATGATAAAGTAACTGCTTCATTCAATCTGAAATATTTCACTTCCTGTTGCTTCCAGCATTATTTAAGCCTTCACATTTTTACTTGTCAATTTAACTGAATGATTTTTTTAATGAAATGTACTATCTTGAATAGACAGGCTGTTAAATGCCTTTTAAAAATATTTCTTACTGAAAAAAACATTTCTAAAATGAAATATTTCCTTTTAGAACTGTTGAGTTAGATGTGCATTTCCTGTGTACCTAAATTTCATATTAAAGAGAAAACTATTCCTTTACTTCAGTGAGATGTTGGAAAGCAAATCTATGCCTGCTATTTACAGAAAAATTAAAGAAATAGTTATGCTCACTTTCTTGAAAAGTAATATAGCAAATAAAATTTTATTTGAATCTTCCACATAATCTCCCTCCGGATTATTTTCTATTCTACGCAATTTGAACCGTAACAAAGTAATGGAAATTAATACTTTGACATGGTTTCTAGCCAGAAAAATCAAGTCTAATTATCCGTTTGTTACAACCATCCACCTACCTGTAAGACACATTTATATCAGCTGCTTATAGCTGGGGAGGGAAGAGAGGAGAATGGGAGAGTTTCTTCCATTCAGAATTTGTCATGTCAGAAAAATCAGATATCCACCCAAGGCACAAACATCTTCAAACACAGAAAAGACTTCACACTGGGTCTCTGATAAAGGCACGACCTGCTAGACTATTAAGTTATATGAAGCTATTATAAAATCTTTGGTGAAAAGAAAAAAAAAAGACGAAAAAAAAACCACAACAATTTCATAGAATCCTTTAGATTGGAAAAGACCTTTAAGATTATCGAGTCCAACCTTTAACCTAATAGTGCCAAGTCCACCACTAAACAGTGTTCCTAAGTCCCATGTCTACACATCTTATAAATACCTCCAGGGATGATGGAACAGCGTCCAGGGAAGACTTTCTTGAGCAGCCTGTTTCAGTGCCTCTTCTTTCAGGGAAGAAATTTTTCCTACTGTCCAGTCTAAACCTCCTCTGATGCAATTTGAGGTCATTTCCTCTTGTCTGATCACTAGTAACTGGGGAGAAGAGACAAACCACAACCTCACTACAACCTCCTTTTAGGTAGTTGTAGAGAGCGATAAGGTCTCCCCTCAGCCTCCTTTTCTTCAAACTAAACAACCCCAGTTCCCCCAGCTGCTCCTCATACGACTTGTGCTGAAGACCCTTCACCAGCTTCACTGCCCTTTTTTGGACACTCCAGCACCTCATTTCTTTCTTGTACTCTTATTTCAGTCTGATTGTGTTGTTATAAAATCAGAGGAACATGTATTAGAGATTACGCTAATGTCACTGGAAGGGAGTTTCAAGCAGAAAAAAATCCTGTTCATTCTTTATGTGGCAAACATTATGATTTATGAGCCCTGCAGTTTTTATTTTTATTTTTCTACTTCTAAATTGGTTTGAGTTTTATTAACTCCATTCCTACAAAGAGATGTCCTTTTAAACACTTGTAGTGATTTAAAACTCAACAACAAAAAGAACAAGTCATTAGAAACAGATTGAGAGTAGAGAGTAGAAATGGGAGAGAGCCAGAAATGAAAGCCCCTGGCCTGATACACAGCTGATCACAGTCAGCAGTTCTGGACCTAGTCATACAAATATTAATCCAAAAGATTTTTCCTGTGTATTAAATTACATCAGAAATCAGAAGACTTCATTTAATGTAGCATGGTTATTTTTAATTCTAATACAGTTCAGCTATGAAAACATCACCTGTTTCTTCTTAAAACTAGAGATAGAGATGGCCTGAACCTCATGGTGGGACACGGAATCATACAGAATGTCATGGGCTGGCATATAGGAGGAGAGATGGAAGAAATGTTGAATCCAGCATTTTGACTGAGATTGTTAATAACAATAAGCATGGAGATAAATTCAAATGTGCCAAACAGTAAGAAGAACAGGAACATATATGGATACAGGAGACATATGAGTGCAGAGAAGTGGGAGAGAGAGAGATTGCTTCCCATCATTTTTAATAAAAGCTTTGAAATTTGGAGGTTGTTCTCTTTTGAGTGTAAAACCTACCTAAGTATGTCCTTGCTTTGTCTCGTTCAGTCCACTCCCTATGGGAGTCCATTTTGCACCACAGAGCGGGATCCTCAGTCCTACACTTCCTGTGGTTTTGGAAACCTATTTCACAGATATCACAAGAAATCATCTGACCATTGGTGGGCATCTGAGAGTGGTGTCCCATAGCACTTCTAGGGTGATATTTAATTGCAACTGTTGACAATAGTTAAAATTAAGTAAATTAACTGTCCCCTGAAAGTGCTGATTTCTGTACAACAGCTATATAAAGTGCTGTAGACATCTCAGGTTAAGTCAGACAATGAGTATCACCCCAAATGTGATTTCAAATTATTTGTTTCACGAAAATTAACTGGTAATTTGAAAAATGCCATCCAAGGACATCTTCAGGATGATATTGCTCTAAACTCAATTTAGCTTACATTTTATTGTTGTATCCCTAAGAAAGCTAATTTTAACCTTGGAAGATACTGATCTTTTTCAGTTTGTTAGCATTTATGAGACACTAAAAGTGTGGTGATTAGAACAGTAAAATACATTTTACTTTAACATTATATTCTGATTTGCAATCAGTCTAAAACTGTGATCACAGAGAATTTTAAAATGAAAACACATTTCAAATGATGGAAACATTTAATTTTGAAAATGTATTAAGAATATTTTTTTAATCCCTGCTTCAAAGGAGAAATACTGGCTTTATTAGAAATGTTTCCATTCAATAATAAAATAGTTTCAGCTGAATAATTTTGCTGAGTTCAGTCTTTACACATAAAAAGGAATTCAATACTTCAACAAAAAAAGAAGGTAAAAATAGAATATAGTAATACAGGAATGCTTGAATCAAATTTTCCTGTTGAATAAAACAGGAAAATACTTTTTAGCATTATAATTAATTTATCAATTAACTTATGCAATTTAGCAGGTAAGGAAGAGCTTTGCATTTTCTCAATTGGATTTCTTTGTCATATTTCTTCTACCATAAACAGCATGTAGTAACACTTCTATGCAGATTACCATTTATTTCTTCATTGTAGTGACAATCTGCAGAACTAGTGTTATTATTTGTGCTGACAAAAATTAGCTATATATACACAAACATGCATTCTTATGGTGCAACTATTTTATATAAGATCTTCATTGGTTACAGGAGGCATGGCTGCGGTCTGGGAAGAAAGGACAGGCCACATCTTTAAATCATTATGGAGTTTTACTTTGTAAATGTTCCTTGAACTATCAAAAGATCATCTGGAGGACCACACAAGGTCTGGTGTTTTAAAAGATTTGGGAGAACATAATAGAATGAGATTTCTAACTGCTCCAAGCTTTGAAGATTTCTAGTGGTCTCTGGTGATTAATTCCATCATACTTAGTATTATAAAGCACAGTACTTTACATGACTAGCTTTAAAGTAAATTATTCTTTTTTAGGAAAAGCTTTAGGTGCAGGTAGCTGAATGTGTTATGTTCCTGTAATAAAAACTTCATGTTTCTAGTGAACGTTTTAAAGCATCAAAAAGTTTACCTGACTTTTAAATATTTAAATGTGCTTAAATATACTTTCACGTTATGGTTTTAGATGTTTGGCTTCACAGGGAGGGTTTTTTCAATGTACAGTGGACTGTAGAGTTTCTTAACACACACTGGGCTGAAGTGTGAATATTTTTAGTATGAGCAAAGGACAATTATTTGTGTCAATCCAGAGGAGAAAGTTCTTTGCTTAATTTCTGGGGCCAAGAGTTGCTCTAGGTCACACCCAGGCAACCTCAGGAGATGGTTGCATGAGTACATTTGATGCAGGGAGCTGGCCCTTTGCTCCCAGATGGATGAGCTCACCCAACAGCAAAGTGTGGCCTTTCAGCAGCAGCATGTAGAATTGGGAACACAGGCAAATTGTTCAGTGTGGTTCTTGCAAGACTGAAACACAGCTCTGTTCTAAGGCTTAAAGAAAGGGAGTAGTTTAATGAAACCTGTCAGCAGATTATCCCATCCTAAACATTTGGAACAACAAGTCATTTTACCTGCAAGGCTGTGCCAGTTCCTAATTTTTGGGTACTACTCATGTGAAAAAAAAAACCAAAGGCAATAATCAGGACTTGATTTACATTTGTTGTTTTCAGTTATTTACTCATTAATTACTGTTAGAGGTACACCACGTCCTGCCCACTGGTCCTGGACTAGAAGGGAATGTGGGACGTTATGAACGCAGGGCTGGGCTGGGAGCGAGTGAACTGGGCAGGGCAAGGGCTGCACTCTCCTTTGGTCTCAAAGCCCTCTGTCTGGGTCGCCTGTGGGCAGGCATTCATGGTCTTGCCTGTGAGACACCCTGGGAGCCATGGGATCAAATCCCACTTCTGACACTGTTTTCTGCCAGAGGCAAGATGGAGCAGGGACATCACTGCTGGTCAGGGAAGGTGGGGCAGGACATCGTGCCAGCTCCTTCTGTGCTGCCTTCTTTCCATCCCCTCTGTCAGGAAGCAGTGGGAGCTGGGCTGGCCCCTGAGGGAAGGCGAGCAGGGAGCAGAGGGCGATCACTGAGCCGGCAGGGCAGGGCCGTAGGCCAGGCTGGCATGTTGGCCCACGGGCGAGTGTTGGGATCAGAAGCCAGGGTCGGATCCAGCATGGGATGGCTGGGCAGGGCTGTGGGGATGTGGATCCTGGCCAGGCCAGGATGTCGGCCTGCAGGTGGGCCCAGCTCGGTGTGGCCCATGGCTGGGCAGGACAGGGCTGTGGCAGGACTGAAGGTGCTGTCCTACAGCCTCCCTGGGGCAGGGACAGATGGCCCTGGGGGCTAGAATGGGGACCTGGGCCATGGGCAGGGGGCAGGGAACCCTAGGGGCAAGCAGGGACATTAGGGCCCTCAGGGCCTGGCACTCTTCTTTTCAATGCTACTTCTTTTCAGGAACCCTTTTTTTTCGGAACACCCATTTCTTCCGAGGCCCACCAGCCACTGGTTTTCCCAGTCTTAATGATCTATATGCAGAAACACTGCACAATCCGCAGTCATGGTTTTGTCGCATGTCTTGTTACTAAGGGCAGAACTCACACCTGCCACTTCTCCTTAGTCCAGATGCTACCTTGAATTTACACAGTCTGTACCAGTCACAGCTAGTAAGTAACAGGTAACTGCTACTTGAGAGCACCAAAAATTGAGAGATCAAAGATTCAATTTTGGACATTCATTCTCCCCACCGCACACACATATACCCAATCATCTGCCACCTGTTAGTGTTCAATTTTAAGATATTTTCTTGCATACAGAATGCTGTTTCCCCCCTCCAAACCCCACCCCGACCCCGCAAACAATGATCTCTGCTTTTTATTTATTTATTTTCCACAGTAGTCAGAAGACTTAAGACACCTACTGTCTCCATCTCACCAACATTTCCAAGGGTAGGAAAAAGCCTCAAAATATGTTGTGAATAAAGACACATTTTGTATCAGGCTGAATGATTCCAGGCTATAGTAAATGAAAAGAAGGATGAAGCATTTTACTAATCATTTTACCAACCTTAACATTATTAACATTATATATAATGTATAACACACTTAAATTTAGGGACTCCTTCAATTTAGGAAGTAGATTCTTTCCTGTTGACTCTTCCCTACCTGTAACCAATATTGTACTATAAAATTTCAGCCAATTTTTTCCTGAAAATCATCTGCCATTACACTTACTCTGTGATAATTATCAGAAGAAATAATTTTATAGGTCTTTATATATTTTTCTGGTCCATGCCTGTTCTTTACTTCACAACTTATCACAATTCCTCTGTGGTTGAGAATAACTTTTGTGCTCTACTAAGTGTAAAAAACAACAGAAAGGAAAAGTGTTATACTTCAGGAATATTAAGCTGTGCAAAAGTCTCAATACCCTTAAATAAAAAACTACAGTTTTAGAAGGTGAGTTCTTATTGATGTATCTAAACTAGTATTCCTCATAGAATGAAACTTTCTTTATATAAATTAGGATATTTCATTCTGTGGAAATTGTGGGGGTTTTAATATTGATTTACATATTTTCTTTTTTTAATTGTGGCTATATGAAATTCACAAAGCTGTACACTGTAAACATTATATATTGTTTTCATGCTGGTTTTGTGAGTGGACATAACAATGAAACCTAATACTTGAGCTTGTCAACTATTCTAAATATTTCCATTGCCATTTCAAGCAAATATGAAAACCAAGCTGTTTCATTAATGATTCTTGTTATTGTGGATTCGTGCCATTTTTCCCAAGCATTATTGGTACGAAGGCAATACCTTGGCAAAATAACAAAAACTTGATAAGAAATGTTATATTTTTTCTTATTATTTAAATTACTTACACTGTACAATAGGGTACCTACAGAAATAATTTTTATTGGATATAAAGTCAATAATAAGTTATTACATAATATTGTAAACTTTATTCTCATCCCCATAAATAAGAAGGAAGGAAGAAAGGAAAAACAGAAAGGGGAAGCAAGGGAGGAAGGCAGGAAGCTCATGAATGGAACTACGCTCTTCCAAAAATGTTCAATTAATTATATTTTTTTATTTCCCAAAATATCTTTTTGAAGCAAGTCATAATGATATTTCTTTAGAATTTTCTGAAAAAGAAGACTATGAAGACTGACAACCTCTTTTTGACTGATGAAGAAAATGCAAACTGTCAAAAAAAATTTAAAGTTCGCTCTTTCTGGTCACTCACCAGACAGCTGTGTTTGGATTTACATAGTGATTCTGTATGTTGAGAAAACACCTTGAGTTTAAGGAACCTCTAAGCACTGGATGTTTCTCTGGCCACTGACCTGTTTCCTGAACACAAACCCCTCCAGTCCAGCTGACTTAGGTTCCCAAGATGTCCAGGCCTCCCAAACCTCTGCCATAGCTTAAGCACAACCTCTTCACACTGCCTTGCCCCCCATTTTCTATTATATCCTAACAATTTAGGGACATGTGGAAAAGGACTGGAAAGCTGGCATGCCTGCAGGATGATGAGCACTCTTGTCACGATGGTTGTGCTGCAATCAGATAACTGTACAAAAGCAGTTCTGACTAGTAACCATATAGAAGAGAGATATTAATATTGCAGGTGTTATAAATTATCTTTCTTTAGATTTATCAAGTAGAGATAGACAAAAGAAGCATGCAGAGCTCTCCAACTTCATATTAGAGGATATCAAAGTGTGGAATTTAAGCACAGAGCTATCTCTGAGCAGATTCTGGCATGCTTTTTCATATACAGCAAAAGTGTATCCAGAGTCTTCTGTGCCCTGCAGGATGACACAGCCTTCTCTTCCCAGGAAAATCAACTTCTTGTGTGCTAGGGCACAGTGGGACTCAAACCCCTACAGGGATCATTCCACAGACAATCACCACAGCATCTGTAAATAGTAGATTCACACAATCTCCTCTGTTTTTGTCTACGTTTCTAAGAGAAAATGAGCTGACACTCATTCTGAGGAGCCTTGCTAGATTGGCATGTGATATGCAAGCTCTGAGGTTCTCCTTCCAGCCACCCATATTCTACAGTCTGAACCTGCATAAGACAGAAGGGGATAGTGGTTCTTTGTTGCTCAGAGAACAAGAGTTCAATAATGCCGAAGGCAGAATAAGAGAACATTCCTATTCAAGCAGAGAAAGTTTATCTGACGTGAGCAGTGAAAAGAAGATTTGTGAAGGCCCCTTTTAACATTCATAGAGTACAGTACATAGGTATGGGATCATTAGCACCATTCACTACATGAACTAGTCAGTCTGGTCTTAGTATCAGAGATGTTCTTATTTCAGTGATTAGTATTTTAGCCAGGATCTCTCTTTAATACCATCTGAAAGCTGATTGATGCAAAAATGGCTGTTGGTTATGGGGTTGGATCATGAGCATGTAAGCAAAAATTTTGGAGTAGTTCATTAGCTTGGAGATATGAACAGGCACTGGAAATTCAGAGAAATCCTTGTGCAGCAGAAAAGAAAGCAGTGTGAAAGTTGCTGAGGGACTGCTGGGAAGGGGAAATGGCTAGAGGTTTTCCAGAATTTTTTTTAAGTCCCTAAAGTACTTTTCTTCCCTTAGATAAGAAATTTCTTACTTGTTTTTTCTTTTGATACAGAGACAATTAGAACAGTTAAGTGATGAGGTACAGTTTCTTGCAGCATCCTTGAGGATTTAGGAAGGAAGGATCTACCCCAATATTACAGTATTCAATAATATATATAAAACTCTTTGCATACAGACAGAGAAGGCTTACGTACTTCAATAAAACTTTTCCTGGTCAATAAGAACAAATATTTAGAGAAGTGAGATATGTTTATGTAAGCAAATTCTTCAGGTTTCAATACTGGCTTTGTTTATATCTAAGCAGCAACATAAATCGGTCAGTCCTGTATGAAAGAAGTTTTAAAGAAGCATTCATACTAAAACTATTTTGAAAGTCTATGAATGACCATTTTCCAGAATAATAGCTAGTTGCTAAAAGTCTTCAGTTTTGGTTGGTCTTATATGATATATAATTCAAAAATAAGATTTTTAAACAACACTAAATCACTATGTATTCACACAGACACTGCATTATGCTTCAGCACCATTCAGGGCATGGCTGAGGAGGCATGGTGGTGTTGGGTTGATGGTTGGACGTGACAATCCTAGAGGTCTTTTCTAATCTTAATAATTCTATGATTCTATGATTGTTTGGAATACCAGAATGGAAAACAAAAGCAACCATGGTTCTTCCCAGTGAGATTAAATAGACTTTACCATTTTAAGTGAGAAGGAAATGTAATTATCCATAATTTAAACAAAGAGGATATGAGTTTTATTTAAAAACAAATCAGTAATACCTATAAATTAAAAATAAGTCATCTTGTACTTATTCTTAATTTTAATTTACATTTTATGGAAAATAAATACCCACTGAAAATTCATGCTATAACTGAAACTTATTTCTGATACATCTGGCAAAAGAATTTCAGAAGATATTGCATTAAACTATAACATACACATAAAAACTTTAGTATCTGCATTTTTAAAATTTTCTTGATCAGTATAATAAAGAAACTTATGTAAATGTCCATTCTTCTGATAAATTAAATGGGTTACACCATTTAAGGTATGAAAGCAGGAAAAAAATGTATTTCTCAATTGTAATATGTGCATATTTTTCTAACGTATTTTTGGAAAGCTACATGTTTATTCTTAAACTGTTCCCCCTTACCACACACAAACTTCCAGATTTTTCTGTCTTAGCTTGATTCCTTGTCTTGAACATATTTTAAATTATTAAGGCATTTAATGCTTCCTTATTTATAATAAACAAACCATTAAAAAAAAACCCAAACCAAGAAAAACCCCAAGCAAACCAAAACACGTACAAATTAACTCTTTCTCATTAAACACAGGAAGTAATGTCTCTGAATGAAGGGAAGGTCTTGCTGCAAAAATATAGAAATGAAGGGCTAGAAATGTGTAGGGCCACATGTTTAGTTAATCCAAAAGAGTCTTCTGAAAGTGATAGGTTCTGTTGCTTATCTAAGGTCGTAGTATATTTGACATGGCTACCACCTTGGTGTGTCATGGGCACTATACTGAAATCATTTTAGATGGTCACAGAACTTGAGATGGTAAAACTTTGATTCCTAGGGCCTCTCAAGCACCAAAGCAGTAAGACAAAGATCTTGTGTTTCTCTGAGTATTTAAATTCCACATAAAGTCAGAAATTCCACTTACTGGGAAAACTGTTGCTCAGTAGCAGGCTACCTAAATGTTCTGAATGCGAACCCTAATTAGAGCATGCCCAGTCTAGACGACTTACCAGAAATTTCAGATCTGAATCCTAGAACTCCCTTTTCTCACAGTTCCCCAGATAGTGCCTAGGGGAGCCTACAAGAAGTGTTTCCTCCTGTTGAAGCAGTACTTCTGATTCAGAAAGATGGCTGGCAAGAAGGACATAACTTGTTGTCTACTGCTAATGGCATTCTCCAGATACTTACTTCCTAGAAATTAATTAAATTCTGATTGCATAAAATACATAAATAGAATTTTGAACTGGGATGGAACCCATCCTTCCTTCTCTCAAAATACCAGAAATTATAAATATAGAGCCTATTCAACAAGAAAGCTGCTTAATATCCTCATAGCAGCCATATTTATACCCTGGTAATGTGAGCTGCTTCTCCTTGAGAAACAGCAACTTTAACTTTCGATCTCTTCAAACTGAGAAGAATATAATTCTCAGGTCTCCAATTTCCTGGTCATGTGCTTCAATCAGAAGAATATTATACAAAAATATATCACCTCCTCCTGTCTTTGTCAAAGAAAAATCTTATAACACAAAATTAAGCAACCACACTCCACGTGTTATTTACCTCAACTTTGGTAAAGACTTTGACACCGTCTCCCATAACAGCATCATAGACAAACTGACAAAGAATCACCAGATAAGTGGACAGTGAGGTGGATTGAAAACTAGGTGAATGACCGGTCTCAGAGTATTGTGATCCCCTTGTGGCCAGAACAGCACTAGGGCCTGTTTGAGGCCAGTCATCAGCTGTGTATCTCAGAGGTCAATACTGGGGCCAGTAGTGTTCTACATTTTCATTAATGAAAGATGGAGTTAGACTCTTCTCAGTAGTGTCCAGTGACAGGATAAGAGTCAAGGGACACAACACACATGAAATTCCGTCTGAAGAAAGAAAACACTTTGGTTTTTTTGCTGTAAGGGTGATCAACCACTGAAACAGGTTACCCAGAGAGGTTGTGAAGTCTCCATCCTTGGAGATATTCAAAGCCCAACTGGACATGGACTTGGACAAGCTGCTTTAGGTGACCTTGCTTGAACAGGGCGATTGGACTAGATTACCTGAAGAGGTCCCTTTCAACCTAGAATATTGTGTCATTCTGTGAATGTGTGCGTGTGTGAATATGATTATATACACATATATATACCTGTGAATGTATTAATATTAAACTCCTGTATTTCCCAAGAACTCCCACTTCCTTTTGTGTTCTAAACACAGTGCTGGACGAGGTTTTAAACTGATATCAACTATTTTGAATACATTAATTTACAGGAACAGAAAAACTTCATGAACATTATATACAGCACCTGGGTTTTCTAGCCAAGTGCAGTTCCAGAAGGAGAAGGTGACACACATATGTAATTGCATACCCACACCCACACAATCTTTTCACAATATGGAACATATTTTCTTTACATCTGTCATAGCTACTGTATGCTAACTTTTTTCATAGTAAGTAATAAGAACCGTTGCTTGAGTTGATTATTGACTGTGGTCAAACTTCCTGCTACTGTTTGTAAACTAAAATTAAACAGGAAAATCTGAGTCCTCTATATCTGTATATACAAACATATCTATGTACACACTTTCAGGAAGACTAAATTGTAAACGAGTTCTGAATGAAGACCACCTCTAATTCAATGTAAATCCATCTACCTCTGAAATATCTTCTCCAGAATATGAATACTTCAGTGTTAACTCTTTCCTTCCTAAGACAGATTTTTCACACATTTATTTAAAAACCTCAAACAAGGTAGCAACAATTTTCTAGGATTTTGTTTCTTGTTATCTTTTTCTACTTTCTGGCTGGTATAAATAGTGCTTTTCTTCAGCCCTCTGCAACCCAGTTATATTTATAATCAGATAGGACTCATATCCAAAAGCCGTCTGGACATGATCCTGGACAACCTAGCCTAGATAGCCCTGCTTGAGCAGAGGGGCTGAAACATATGACCCCAGACACCCCTTCCAACCTCAGCTGTTCTGTGAACCTGTGATTCTGTGTCAAGTTAATAATTTATCTTCTACAGTTTCCTGCTTTTTTACAAATCTTTCCCAGATTCCACCTGGAATGAAGGGAGAGTCGTCACTCTGCTATGTGAAAAATGTAAACCCTTAGTTGGTGTGAGTTTTCCTAGTTACAATGAGGCAAGTAAATTACACCACTGAAAAGCTGATTATAGAGCGTGAATTTGATCCTTCACTGATGCTGAGGAGACAAGGCAATTAACTTGTGGCGCTTAGAGAAACGAAATTTGGTTAATTTTATAATTGCAAAATTAATAAATGAAATTTCTTAAATGAATACATGTATACATTATATATAATTGTATATTAAAGGCTATACCTACCAAATTGTATATGTGTATATATGATGTACATATGATATTTGATAATACATATATACATATGAATATGAGTTCACCATTCTGACAAGACAGAATGAAAAAGCTGGGAAAAAGATGGTTGTGTGAGTCAGTAAAAAGAATTGGTGAAAGTCGACATCAGTGTCACTAAAGAAGAGAAAAACTAGGCCAAAAAGACCCTAGGGAAAACCCCACCTTGTGTGTCATGCTTAAGAGTGACTTGGGGCTAACATCTAGCACCTGGCTGTGTGAATGGTCACAAGTAAATAAATCCTTCTGTTACAGCTCCCTTGAAGTACACAAACTCAAACTGGTTTGAGACCTGAAATACAGTATTTGTAATGTTTTCTTAATTTATCTTTCATTATGATAGATTACAGAATTATTAGTTTGGACATTGCTTTATTTTTACTCCGTACTGTGTTACTCCTACATAAAGAAAAGAAACTCCATAATAATAACTCGATATACCTTAAGAATTCTATTTCAGTCAAGGACTCTCTTAAGATGTAGAAATACTTGGCTAAGGAGTCAGCTTTGAGTGACTGGAGAGGGTGACTGGAACCCAGCTAATAGCACATCATTTACCGGGAGTGGAAGAATGTTGTCAGTTTGATAGGAAATTGAGAAATTAAGGAAATTTTTTCCACAGTTCTGAACAAAGACTTTTGGTGTAATCATGACCATGTGTCTTGCATGTCCCACTTTGGCATCACCAAAGATGATTGCAGCAGAGCATGTGGCTGCATTTAATGGGAAACATTGCTACTGACCCATTCTAAAAGCTGCAAACTCAGGGTAGTAAAGACTGAGAAGATAGGAGATTGCAAAAAGGGAAAAAATTAAAAAAGTGTGACTCCTTGTAGCAGGTGACTGCAGACGATGTCCCAAAGTGGCTTTGACCCATGGAGTCATGCCTCCTGAAACGGTTGTGATAGTAGTGACTTACATTCAGTAACTAAATACTTACATACAGATTTTTCTAGTCAAGACAACAAGCAGTAAGTAGAACTAGGAACACACAAGTGAAAGAAAAGATCCCTCACGTTCAGTCTCCAGGTAGAGGTAATGATGCAATGAGATTCTTAACATTTTTCCCCTAACTATGCATGGTAGAGGGCTGTTGCAGAACCTCTCACCTATACCAGTCAAGAGCTTTCGTTAATCAAACGTAACATCAACATTTTTCCAGTGTGTTGTTACCTTTTAGCTAGATGATGTTTCCTCCCCAGCTGTATAATTCCTTCATATATTTGTACAGCCTATCATATTCTTTCTTAGGCCCCTAGACTGAACAAGCTTTATAGTTTTCATTTTCCTTTGTAAAATCAACTCTTTGTTGTCCTGATTCCTTCACAGTCATTTCTTGTGTCATATTACAGTCCCATGTTTCTTCACAGTGTCTAATATATGGCTCCACTTCCACTGCTTAAGTCCAAAAGAATATCTAAAAGATGTTCTAAAAGAAAAAAATCCAAGCCCTGCCTGTCCTCAGTATCAACAATATTTCTAAAATCTCTGTAACTAAAATTCACAAGTAGTCTTGGCCATTGTGCTGAACTCATGACTGAAATTCACAGCTGACCCCAAGACCACCTTCTGAAGAACTCTTTAAGGCTCCCTTCCAGTCCAGTTCAGCACAACTCACTGTTGTATGTCCTTTTCAACAGTTTATCACCTACATTTGACTTAGGTTAAGCGCTTCCCCATTTCCTTTGTCTATAAAAACTGTAATTTCACTAAACATATTAGACTAATGTCTTTTATAAACACACTGCATCTTATCTGATTTCCCACTTATTTCCAAATTGTTAATTATCACTTATTTAGTAAATTATATTGCTTTTCACTTCAAAGCTTTTCTATTTTGGACTACCTGATCTAAAATATGATAATACATTGATAAAACCTTTTCTGCAAATTTGTTTTACAATCTACTGATGGAAGATTAATCGGTTTTGTATGTCCAGATCCTGTTTTTCTTTCTTGTATATCGGTAGAGCATTTCCTAATTTTCCACTGACTTAAGGTCATCTTGTATGAGCCTGCTATTTATTCCTTGTGCCATTTTTGTGTAATTCTGTAGTGCAAAATATCTGGTCTCACACCTTTGGCACAGTCAGATTTTCTTGGTTCTCTTTCCACCACAGATATGGTAAATGTCATTTTCATAAAGTCTTTCCCACACTCTTTTTTCCAGTGTCCATCTTTGCATTCACATTTGGTGTAAACAAATGAGGCAAAGGCTTGTTATTTTAGTTATAGAAAGAGTTAAATACTTATACTTCCGTTAAAAAAATCTATCTTAGATGTACTCCTACAGCATTCCCCATCCCCCTTTTTTTTTCTACCCCCACTCCCCACTCCCCAATTTTAGAAGCTTTTATTTTCCATATTATAGTCTTTCTCAATTCAAATCTCTTAGTCATCTCTTAAGCACTGGCTGCTGAGCACCAAAATATTGCTTTGGAAAATTAGGCCACAACATTTCAATCCTTTCCCTTCTCTGACATCCTGGTTTGGCATAACATTTTGCTGCAACAAGCAGTCACACCGTGGTATGGATGCCTGGACTCAGTATTAAAAGAATTGTTGTCAGAGAGAGACAAGCAGTGCATGGTCGCTAACATGTTTAAGAACTTTTTGTGTATGCAGTTCTGAAATCACCCTCGTGTCCATACACATCATTCAGTCCTTGAAACGGGACAACTTAATACATATGCAGACATACCCAGACATATTGGTCTGTGGAAAGGAAGTGTTCAGATTAGAATATAAGAAGCTCATGACAGCTGACCATCACAGCATGAGTATGAGATTATAAGAGATGAGATTCAGACTAGGCCCACCTTGAGAAAGCACAGCCTCTCTCACTGATGTCTGATTATATAACACAAATAAACTAAACCCCTCAGAATTGTTAGTGTTTGTAAATTGAAGAAGTTTAAAAATAAACTAAAGTAGGCAGTGTTGCATTTTCAGTGGAGAATTCAGAAAATAAAATTCTTATTTCATTATAAGAATACAAGAATTCACTCCAGAACAGTCCTGATAGGAAGAAGAGGTGGCTTATAAAGTATCACATTGCTAATCAAAATTATGTAGATGTCAGATAAGTCAAATCCAATTCTATATTATAATTCTATTATTTATTATATATGTATTTTTTATTCTATTAAAAAAATTTTAAACCCCTTTTACACAGTATCCAGTTAATGTATATTCACAGGCATATTTTCATCTGACTTAGAATAGTTTTCCCGGTTGTTTTGGCTTTGTTTGTTCTTTTTTAAATTTCTTTTTAAGGTATTCATATTATTGATTCAGTCAGGGATTCTAGACAAGACAGGACCATTACAATCCTTTCATCTGACCTCACCAGACATAAATCTTCACCTAGTAGTTCCTAAAGTCAAACCCATTTCAGCCATGCCAATCAATTCACAGTATTACACTTTAACATTTACTGCCCACTGATATTTATAATTGGGTCTGTAAAAAGTATATGAGCAGTCAGTATACAATGATTTTTGAAGAAGGAACACTTCCTACATTTTACCTATTTTTTTAATGTTGTAGAAAAAAACACATTGTTTTCTGACAATTATTGTAAAAAATAAAAATGGAAAGAAAATTTAAAAATTCAGAGCAGAATCTTTAGCTGAGTAAAGGTGAGTGTGACATGGGACACCATCCAAAAATATTTTAATAATTGGAACGATGACTCCAATGTTGCTGCAAGTATTCACATGAAGATAATACTTCATTTAGTGGTGATCTCTGAAAGACAGCACTGATCTTTGGCAGAAGCTGGAGAATTTATTTGCTTTAATATTCTCAACTGAGCACTGAATCACCCCTGCATTAAAAAAACATAATTGTATCTCTCCTTTTCTTAAAGCACATTTTATAAAGTAATATGGAAACCAAAACACTGAGATAATTATATGATTAATGTTTTCTGGCTGTACTTTATGCCTTATAATACCTTAGAGAGACATTCTTATAATCACCACACCTCTGTTTTTGCACTCTGGCACACAAAAAATGTGTGTGTGGAGGCAGGATGTGCTAAACTGTAACAGACTGAAGTTAGAAGTTTGTTCTGAGCTGATTGCACTCTTTCCTCTCAGAAAACTGCCCTAAGAGACTTGTCAGGTGAGGGTGCATTAGGACAGATTAAATCTTTGTATGTTTCACTGAGTGCTGCAAGCCAGAATTCCTACAGCTTGTCTTGATTTGGCACAACAAATCATAAGAATTACATCTGTAAAAATGGGCCTCTCTAAACCTTGTCAAACTAAAAGCTCTTCAAAAAGTATTTGACATCTACATAATTTTGATTAGCAATATGATACTTTATAAGCTACCTCTTCTTGCAGTCAGGACTGTTTTGGCGTAAATTCTTGGAGCACACTGGTCCCCATATTTATGGGATTGCACAGGAACTGCAAAATATGTCTTGAAAATAAACCACAGAATCACAGAAATGTTGCAGTAGATCTAGTCCTACTTGGATTTCAGGGACTATCACCAACAATACTGTAGCAGGTCAGCCATGGCTTTGCAGAGTCACATCTTGAAAATCTCCAAGAGTTCCCAGCCTCCCTGGGGGACTTGTTCCCAGTGAAAAAAATCCTGATCTCCAGTCTCAATCTCCCAAATTGCTGTCTGTGGGCCTTGTTACAGCCTCTGATACAATTGAGAAAATTTGGTTCCATTATCTTTCTAACAGCCTTCAAATAGTCATGCTTTTAGGTGACCATTTCCTCTTCACCAGACTAAACAAGAACATTTCCCTGAGCTTCACCCTGTAGGCCATGTGCTGTTGTATAGGGTTTGGTTGGCAACATTTTGGAAGCCAGGAGGCTACAGGTGTGGCTTCTGTGAGAAGATGCCAGAAGCTTCCTCTATGTCTGATAGAGCCGATGCCAGGTGGCTCCACAAGGGACCTGCCACCGGCCAAGGCAGAGCCAATAAGTGATGGTGGTAGAGCCTTTGTGATAATATATTTAAGAAGGGGGGGAAAAAAACCCAAACCTGTGCAATTGCAGCTGGAGAGGAGTGAGAATATGTGAGAATAACTCTGCAGACACCAGGGTCAGTGAAGAAGGAGGAGGAGGAGGTGTTCCAGATGCCGGAGCAGAGATTCCCCTGCAGCCTGTGGTGAAGACCATTGAGGGTGCAATCTAAATTATCATCCAGGATGTTGATGAAGATGCCGAAGAATATATGCCCCAGTATCAGCTCTGGGGTACACACCTCAATGCCTGCCACCACTGAGATGCCATTGAGTATTAGCTTTTTGAACACAGCAATCCATTTAACTGATGTTTCTGTCTGTGTTTTGGTCTGGCAAGTACTGAACATGAACACATGTTCCAAAGGGCTCAAAAAATAGAAGGCAAGCTAAGATAATGTTTTTCTGAGTTCATTCCCAATGCAAAATGAGAAGTTTTAAAATGGATTGTGATTTTGGAGAATAACTGGATTGTTGAACATTTGGGCATGTAAGTTTTTTTTTCTGTTGTGTTGTTTCACCAGCAGCATTTTCTGGGGATGTAAATGTCTGAGAGAAGTCTGATCAGTGGAGGAAAACTGTTATGATAGGTGAACCAGTCTCCTAAAGGAAGAAGAAAATCATGCCATACTCATACATCTGGACTGTTGCTGGGAAAGACAGACTACTTGTGGCAGAATATTAATTCTATTCCTCTGTTCTTGGTGTGAACAAGATAGGAGACTATAAGCCAATTTGTTCATCAAATGGCACTCACCTACCCCTCAAAACAAAACAAAATTCACTAGGTATTCTGTACCAATATAACCACAGTTAACTGATATTTTAAAAATTTATCTTGTGAGGTAACCAGCTAATACAAAACCCAGCATCAGGAAAATTAAATGCTTCCAAGCAAGTGTATGGTACTGTAGCATACTAAACAGATAACTCACCAAAATTGCTCAGTGTCATGGACATCACACAGCAGTGCCTACACCAATAGACTAAGGTAAGGTTTACATAGAAACATAAAAACATGAAATTGTTTAGGTTGGAAAAGACCTCTAAGGTCAAATGCAGCTGTTACCCTAGCACTGCCAAGTCCACCACTAAACCATGTCCCTAAGTCCCATATCTACATGTCTTATAAATACCTCCAGGGATGGTGACTCAGCCACTATCCTGGGCAGCCTGTTCCAGTGCTTGACAACCCTTTCAGTGAAGTAAAATTTCCTACTATCCAATCTAAACCTCCCCTGGTGCAACTTGAGGCCTTTTCCTCTAATCCTATCACTTGTCACTTGGGAGAAGAGACCAACATCCACCTCACTACAACCTCCTTTCAGGTAGTTGTAGAGAGTGATGAGGTCTCCCCTCAGCTTCCTTTTCTCCAAGCTAAACGACCCCAGTTCCCTCAGCCACTCCTCATATGACTTGTGCTGTAGACCCTTCACCAGCTTCGTTGCCCTTCTCTGGACACGCTCCAGCACCTCAATGTCCTTCTTGTAGTGAGGGGCCCAAAACTGAACACAGTATTTGAGGTGCAGCCTCACCAGGCCATGTTGGAGAGGTGGGCCTCTGAGAACCTCAGGAGGTTCAACAAGGCCAAATGCAAGGTCCTGCACCCTAATCTGGGAAAACCCTGGTATCCATATAGGCCGGGGAATGATTGAGAGCAGTCCTGCAGAGAAGAACTTGGGGGTACTGGTGAACAAACAGCTGGACATGAGCCAACAATGTGTGTTCACAGCCCAGAAGGCCAACAGTATCCTGGGCTGCATTGCAAGAAGCATGGCCAGCAGGTCAGGGGAGGTGATTCTGCCCCTCTGCTCCGCTCTGGTGAGACCCCACCTGCAGTGCTGTGTCCAGCTCTGGGGTCCTCAGCACAAGAAGGACATGGAGATGTTGGAGCAGGTCCAGAAGAGGTCACAAAAATGGTCCAAGGGCTGAAACACCTCTCCTACGAGGACAGGCTGAGAGAGTTGGAGTTGTTCAGCCTGAAGGAGAGAAGGCTGTGGGGAGACAAGATTGTGGCCTTCCAGTGCTTAAAGGGAGACTGTAGGAAAGATGGGGGCAACCTCTTTAGCAAGGCCGGTTGTGACAGGACAAGGGGTAATGATTTTAAAATAAAGTATGGTGGATTTAGACTGGATATTAGGAAAAAGATTTTATGGTGAGGGTGGTGAATCACTGGCACAGGTTGCCCAGAGAGGTGGTAGATGCCCCATTCCTTGGAGCATTCAAGGTCAGGTTGGAAGGGGCTCTGAGCAACCTGATCTAGTTGGAGATGTCCGTGCTCACTGCAGGGTGGTTGGACTAGAAGACTGCTAAAGGTCTTCCAACCTAAACCATTCTATGATTCTATGACTCTAAGTAGAGGGGGACAATCACTTCCACTGGACACACTATTTCTGATATAAGCCGGGTTGCTAAAGATTTCATTTTCTTGTTCTCTGCAACTTCTCCCAAGCAACATGCCTTTACAACAAAGCTAGCAGTGGAGAAGAAGATTCACAGAATATGTCTTATTGAACATGAATACTATTATTTCTTAATGGAGACCTGGCTTTATTTAACCTGGGGAAGAGAAGACTGAGAGGGGATCTTATCAATGCTTATAAATATCTGAAGGGTGGGTGTCAAGAGGATGGGACTAGACTCTTTTCAGTGGTGCCCAATGACAGGACAAGGGGCAATGGGCACAAGGTGGAACACAGGATGTTCCACCTCAATATGAGAAAAAAACCCTTCCCTGTGCGGGTGCCAGAGCAGGGGCACAGGCTGCCCAGGGAGGCTGTGGAGTCCCTTCCCTGGAGACATTCACCCCCCACCTGGACGCGTTCCTGTGCCCCCTGCTCTGGGTGTGCCTGCTCAAGCAGGGGGGTGGAACGAGATGATCTCCAGAGGGCCCTTCCAACCCCTACCATTCTGTGATTCTGTGATTCCCTGATTGCAGCAAATAATATTCCAGGCCAAATATTTAGGTCCTGACAGAGAAATGGCATTTCTTATTTTACAGAATTAGGATTCAGTGGCAGTTTTGACTGAGTAAACGCTAGCAATTATGTGCTTTGATTTTCATGTATAAAACCTTTAAATACAAACTGTGTTTCAACAAAAGTTTAAAAGCACATTTAATCCTCAGTCTCTTCCTGTCAACCCAATACAAAAACCCCTTCCATTTCACATGGCAGACCAGAGAGCGAGCTTGTTTGATCCTTCCCTATTCCTGTTGTTTTCAACTCCAAAAAGCTTTATGATATGAAGGGTATTTCATAGTCTAAACTATTATAATGATAGACAGATGGCCATCTTCTAAAGGAAAAACAGCCAGAGGAGCAAGAAAAATTATATGTTACATACACAGCTTTGTTCTAGACGAATAGAACCTTATCCGCCCTAGGTATTAGGCTTTGTATGAGAAAATAGCAGACTGCCTACATTTCATATACATTTCATATGTGTGTGCATACATATGTCACTTCTTAAAAAACAGGTCAGAAGAAAAATAAGATATCATATTTAACACATTAACACCACATGCCATTTCAGACAGTGAGATAAGATAGCATGGTTAGGAGGCCTAACTGCTGGTATTTAAGCTATTAATCATAACCTTTCCTTTCCAGCAGTACGGGGGGAAAAGTCAGCATAGTTAACTTATTTCTCATGCATATGCTAGCCTGTACTTCTGTACTGTAAATGAGCTATCTTTCCAGTACCTTGATTTTATCCACTGTATCTTTTAATTTCATTGTGTATTATAGTAATCAATCGCAGCTGCAAAGAGAAACATTATTTTCCTTATTTCAAATCAAACTGAAAACAAACTTTAGGCTGTATGTCATGGAATAAATTAAATCTCTTGTACTTCAGATTACATTCTATACGTGATACATTAGTCATACCCTCTGTGTACTGTGGGCCTCTTTTCCATCATGTTCCTTGGTGACCTTTCACTGTGTTCAAAGGATAGTATAACAAAGTAACATTACAGAGACCATTTTGCGTACCTCTCTTATTTTATATTCTTACAATCCATTTCAATAAAAGCATATTACAAATCTAAACCAAACAGACCTAGATTATGTTTGCTCAACATATCAACCACTGGTTGGGTGGATTAGGCAGCAGAAGTTTAAGAACACAAGCTACAACTTGTATAAACCACTAACACGAGTTACAGTAAATTTTCAATATTCAGATTTCACAGATTTATGTGGGTATACACTGAGTCTAAGGCCTGATTTTGGTCTGAGTGCTTTTTGCAGCATAGTCAGCATAGTCAAGATAATAATTGCCTAAGTTTCTATTTTTCCATTTTCCAAATCAATGGTTTCAATTTATTTGGTTTATGTCCAGATTTTCCTACCAAGACTTGTGTTTCAATAACCTGCTTTTTAGGAAAAAAAAAAAGGTGGGAAAAAAGTGCTCTAAAACAAACCAAACAAAGGAATAAGCATTTCAGAGGTTAATAGGAAAAGTTGAAGAATTTGTACACTAGAACTGTGAAGTTATCATCTTACGTTTTTCTTCTTCTGGAACTTTATGCTCAGTCTAGGAAATGTAACTCTCACACATGTATAGAAATTGAAGTAAGAAAGCATTGTGCTGTGCATTTACCTTTTTAGCAATAAAGTAAAAAATGTCTCCAAACCTTACTGAACTTAACAGATCTTTGATGTATGCCTGTGAGTTCCAGAGAATCCTTTAATTTACTAGTCTGTTTTCCTTTACTGCAGGTAATGCAATCACTATTTTCTTATAAACAAGCAGAAATTTATGTTGTGTGAACCACTACCGAAAACAATCATTTTCACCTTGATGTTTTCAAAGATACTGAATTTCGTTGTGCTCTTCACACTAAGTATTCTCAAAATTGAATTAGCACCGAGAATGGCACCCAGTAATCCTCATAGATTTCCTCATATCTAATTAAACTTTCCAAAAGGTATCCTTAATACTGGACCAAATCCATAAAAAATATTGAATTTGTAGTAATTCCTTGAGCTTGCACTATTAATACTCTTCTTGCTTATGCAGAGTACACAGTCATCTTAGCGCTACTTACCATAGTCAAGGGGAAGCTATCTCAAAATGGAAATTGAGGGGCTACACTTGAAAACACTTAAAACCACATACCATTCTATTTTCTTTACCATAAAGAGGCAGTTTATAGGCTGGAAACCATTGCTGACTTTTGTTTTTCCCTCGTGTAAACAGGGTGTGGACCAAGGCAGCTGTAATCTGTTCTTTCTTAACTCAAACTAACTTCCTATTGTCAGAGCTTCCCCTAAGGCACTTTAAACAGCAAATAAGAACTTGACTTAGTGCCATATAGTGCAAACCTCAAGTCTGTTGTCAAGGAATTTGATTTTTGATATTCAGTCATGAGTCTTTCTTTCTTTATTTTTACCTCATTACATTTTATTATGTCAAGTAAAGCCAAATTTCTCCAATGGCAGCTTTTTTTCTAGAGGGAGGGCTACTGAGCCCATTTAAGATCCTCTTGGTAAAGGGAGTAATTTCTGTACTTAATTTCTTTTTATTCTATTGTCAAAATTAGTTTGCCACTTCTGGTGCTTTGGTTTTGCTCTGTAATTATACCATTTTCCTTTCCTATTCCTTCAAGTTGCAGAGAAAATTTTGATATATTGATCTTAGACTGAGTTGAATAAACCTGTACATATCTGCCATGAATGTATTCTTCCTTGTGAGCTTTGTGACTGATATGAGCTCATTCAAGACAACAGACAAATTTCAGCACTGTAATGTTAGGATCATAACTATCAGATTTATCAAGCAGTATATATAACCCTTAAGAGCATTTACTGTAAAGTCAAAGTATATAAAATGCTAAAGTAAATATCTTAAAATTGCCCACAAAAACAGTGTTTAAGGAAGAGAACACCTTTAGAGCAAATTAAAGCACTGTAGATGTTTATCAAATACCACGGGCAATAACAGGTTTTAAAGTCCAGTGAAGTCATCATTGCTGCCTTTAAAAACAGTTCCGTGATGGAAAGTTCTTAGAAAAGCCACTCCCCCACAAGAGTCCATAGGGTCTAATTTAACTCTTGTTGCTTGAAAGAAAATGACTAAGATGCTGACACAGCATGACTATATTGTTAATCAAGAGACTGATCATGCCCTAGCACTTTTATATCATCTCATGAAATGACTGTAAGTGTATTTCAGTTTCATAAGTATTCAGTCGTTATTCAGAACTTATCGTTCCCCAGGTCCTCCTTCTTCCCCTTTCTGAAGATTGGAGTGACACTTGCTTTCCTTCAGTCCTCGGGCACCTCTCCTGTCCTCCACGACCTTTCAAAGATGATGGAGAGTGGCTCAGCAAGAACATCCGCCAGCTCCCTCAGCACTCATGGGTGCATCCCATCAGGGCCCATGGATTTGCGAGGATCCAGTTTGCCTAGGTGATCTCTGACCCAATCCTCCTCAACCGATGGTAAGTCTTCCTTTCTGCAGATTTTTCCTCTCTTCTCTGGGGGCTGGGATGCCTGAGGGCCAGCCTTAGCAGTAAAGACCGAGGCAAAGAAGGTATTCAGTAACTCTGCCTTCTCTGCATCCTGCATTCCCAGGTCCCCCTCATTCAGCAGTGGGCCCACTGTATCCCGAGTCTTAATTTTACTGCTGGTGTATTTAAAGAAGCCCTTCTTGCTATCTTTCACATCCCTTGCCAGATTTAGTTCCAAGTGGGCCTTGGATTTCCTCGTCACATCTCTGCACACCCTGACAACAATCCTATATTCCTCCCAAGTGGCCAGTCCCTTTTTCTACATAGTGTGGATCTCCCTCTTCCATTTCAGTTCCTCTAGCAGCTCTTTTCTTATACATGTGCTTCTCCTGGCTCCTCTGCCTGACTTCTTCTTCCTAGGGATGCACTGATCTTGAGCTTGGAGGAAGTGGTCTTTAAATACTAACCAGCTTTCTTGGACCCCTTGCCTTCCAGAGGCCTAGCCCATGGGATTTCTCCTAGCAGGTCTTTGAAGAGGCCAAAGTTAGCTCTCCTGAAGTCCAAGGTTTAAACCCGACTTGTTGCTCTGCTTCTACCTCACAGTATCCTGAACTCAACCATCTAATGGTCACTGCAGCTGAGGCTACCCCCAACTCTCACATCCTCAACCAGCCCTTCCTTTTTTGTTAATATAAGGTCCAGCAGCACATCTTGCCTCTTTGGCTTCACCATCACTTGCATCAAAATGTTGTCCTCAATGCTCTGCAGGAACCTTCTGTATTGTGCATGGCTCTCCGTGTTGCTTTTCCAGCAAATATCAGGGTGGTTGGAGTCCCCCATGAGGATGAGGGCCTGAGATTGTGAGTTCCTTCTCATATCCACCAATGCTGTAACTCCATCACAGTAGGCCAATAGATTTGTCAGGCATGATTTACCCTTAGTGAAGCCATGTTGGCTGTCACCAGTGACCTCCTTATTTTTCATGTGCCATAGCATAATTTCTGGGAGGATCAGCTCCATGATCTTGCCAGGCACAGAGGTGAGACTGACTGGCATGTAGTTCCCCAGGCCTCCCTTTTTTCCCTTTTTAAAAATGGGTCTTACATTTCCCCTTTTCCAGTCAGTGGGAACTTCACTGGACTGCCACAGCTTCTCAAATATGATAGATAGTGGCTTAGCAACTTCATCCGCCAGTTCCCTCAGGACCTGCAGATGCATCTCATCAAAACCCATGGGCTTGTGCACCTTCAGGTTCCTTAGTCTCAAACCTGATCTTCTCCTGCAGTGGGTGGTTCTTTATTCTCACAGTTCCTGCCCTTGCCTTCTGCAACTTGGATGGTGTGGCTTGAGCACTTGTGGGTGAAGACTGAGGCAAAAATGTTGATGAGTACCTCAGCCTTCTCCATATCCCACGTAACCAGGTGTCCTGTTTCACTCCGGAGAGGGCCCACATTTTCTCTAGTCTTCCTTTTATCACTGATGTACATATAGCAGCTTTTCTTGTTGCCTTTGACATCCCTGGCCAGATTTAATTCTATCAGGGCTTTAGCTTTCCTAACCTGATTCCTGGCTGATCAGAAAATTTCTCTGTATTCCTCCCAGGCTACACATCCTTGCTTCCACTCTCTGCAGGCTTCCTTTTTGTGTTTGGATTTGCCCAGGGGCTCCTTGTTCATCCATGCAGGCCTCCTGGCATTTTTGCCTGACTTCCCCTTTGTTGGGATGCATTGCTCCTGAGCTTGGAGGAGGTGGTCCTTGAATATTAACCAGCTTTCTTGGGCCCCTCTTCCTTCCAGGGCTTTATCCCATGGTACTCTCTCAAGCAGACCCCTGAAGAGGACGAAGTCTGATCTCCTGAAGTCCAGTGTAGTGAGCTTGCTGTGCACCCTCCTGACTGCCCCAAGGATCTTGAAGTCCACCATTTCACGGTCACTGCAGCCAAGGTTGCCCCATGCTTCACATTCCTCACCAGCCCCTACCTGTTGGCGAGAACAAAGTCCAGCATAGCACCTCTCCTCATTGGATCCTCTATCACTTGGAGAAGGAAGTTATCACCAGTGCATTCCAGCAACCTCCCAGATTACTTATGCCTTTCTGTGTTGTCCCTCCAACAGATATCGGGGTGGTTGAAATCCCCCATGAGGACCAGAGCTTGTGAATGTGAAGTTGCTCCTATATGTCTATAGAGGGCCTCTTCCGCTCAGCCTTTCTGGTTGGGTGGCCTGTAGCAGACCCCCACTATAATGTCACCTGTTCCTGTCCTCCTTTTAATCCTGACCCATAAGCTCTCGGTCAGGTCCTCATTCATCCCCAGGCAGAGCTCCAGCTGGTCATTGACATAGAGGGCAACATCCCCTCCTCATCTCCCCTGTGTGACCTTCCTGAAGAGCCTGTATCCCTCCATTCCAACACTCCCGTCATAGGAGCCATCCCACCATGTCCCTGTGATGCCAATAAGATCGTATCCCTGCAGGTGTGCACATATCTCTAACTCCTCTTGTTTATTCCTTAGGCTACACGCGTTTCCATAGAGGCATTTAAACTGGGCCTCTGGTGAAGCTGACTTAGTGCTGGAGTGTCTAGAATTCCTTTGTGCCACTCCCCAGGTACTCCTCTGCTGACCTGTGATCCTTCTTCAGGCTCTGGGCATCTGTTGCTGGCACTGGCATCAAACTGGTAGGTGTGGGATGGACTGAGGTTCCCCTCTCCTGGCAAATTTAAAGCCCTCTTCATCAGTCTGGCAAAGCCTATGATCAAAGATGCTCTCCCCCTTCTCTGACAGATGGACCCCATCACCCCCAGTAGACTGGGTTTCTGAAAGCAAGTCCCATGGTCTAAGTAGCCAAACCCTTGGCTGCGGCACCAGTCCTGTAACCATTTGTTGATTAGCCAGATTCAACTGGCCCTTTCAAACTCCTTCCCTTTAACCAGGAGGGTCGATGAAAAACCTACCTGTGCTCCAGAGTCCCTTAGAGCTGCTCCCAGGGCTCTGGAATCCTTCTTGATACTCCTCAGGCTGCTCCTGGCTGTACCACTGGTGCCCACGTGAAACAACAGCAGCCGATAATAGTGGACTGTACGAGGCTTGGTAGTCTCTTGGTGACACCCCTGATACGAAGCCCTCGGTAAGCAGCACACCTCTCTAGAGAGCATGTCAGGTCATCAAATGGGTGCCTCCATTCCTCTCAGAAGTGAGCTGCCTGCTACTGTCAACATCACCTTTCTTAGCTGCACTGGTTGTTATAGAGGGAGCAGATCAGGCTGTCTTACTCTGCTCCAGCCTCTCTCCTGGTGTGACGGGCCTTTCCTCTTCAGTCTGAAGAGCAGAGAAGCAGTTCTGCAAGGGCACCTCAGGTGCCTCCAATCTAGGGGGAATTACAGGGATTCATGAGCTCCTTGCAATATTTGCTGGGAGAGTGTGATGTTAATGATGGGGGTCAATTCCTTCTCTTTTACAGAAGGAACACAATGTTGGTGGTTTTGTCCCCTTGCTGCCATTTTAATGTTTTCTTACGTGCTTTACACCCTACTCTTTCATCACTTTGAATATGTTTTATACCTGATCCTTGTCCTTTTCTGCCTCCTAAATCCAGTTTTGCCCAGCTCCTAAGTTTCCATTTTGTCAGTAACCGATTACTGGTGAGTTATTGACAGAGCTGGGACCACTGGTATCATACTGTGCCCAAATCTTCAAGGCCTCTGCAGTCACTCCAGATCTGTCCTCTTTTAAGCTGCATCACAGTTACACTACAGTAGTAGTTCACTCTCGTATAGCATAACTACTTTTTCCTATCTATATAATTAACAATAGGCATTGCATCACATACCTATACAATGCTAAACAAACTAAAATTAAATAACAGCTACCTGGTCATTAATCAGTGGCTGTCAAAGCTAAACAAGGTAGAGCAAAATAATCCAAGTCCAAACAAAGCATGTCTGATGGACCCAGGTCTGTGGTCAGCCTTAGCTTAATGCAGAGCCAGTGGCCTGCTACAATGGCAATTCTGTTCTTGCTAGCCAAAAACATTACAGCAGACAGAAGAGTATATACTGACTATATCACACAGGAATTATTTTCTGGCATAGGCACCACAAACGACAGCTTAATCTACCTTTAAATCTGAACAGATAAACTATGTCACTGGTCCTGGCCTGCAACATTGAGCAACCATATAGCAAAGTATTCCAGAATCACAGGTTGGAATGGACCTCAGGGATCATCTCAAATAATGGCCAGACATTAATGGATTGAAAAGCTTTATTATATATCTATCTGCCTAGAAATTGAAGGACTAAGTCATCAAAGACCCTTATTATCTTAATATTATGACATCATAAAGTGATTTTAAGGGGGGGGGAATAACAAGTGAATAGAAGAATTCAGCTATTTAGAACTTTTTTCTATGTGTGCGGTCAACACACTGCTCTGCCTTCAGATGTCTTGACCATCCAGAGATCTCAGTGGAGTCTGCAGAGAGCTTGAGTGACAGTCCAGAGACCCCTGGACTGGCAGTGCATTAGCTTTATATTCATGACAAAATACTAAATGCTGGTGTACTAGGTTCACAAAATTCCATGGAATATGGAATATGGCCTCTGGTGATATGTGGTGTTATGCATTCAGGAAGGTCAGGCAACCTTGTAGAACTCCTTACAAGACAGTTTAAACAGACAGTGTTCTATAGTCACCCATCTTATCTACTGAATTTACAGATATACTTTGCTAAATAAAAAAAGGTAACATTACTGAAAGCCTGTAAGCAAGATTGGTTGTAAACTGAGCTTTATACCAAGGTGACAGAAGAAATAGTTATTAAAATTAGTTTATCAATAATAGTTCTTTTTCCTTACATGACATATATGGAACTTTTCTGATTATTTTATTTCAGTTTTAGTGTGGGCCTTAAAATATTAATTAATTCATCATAAAAAGCACATTATGCATTTTACTTCTTATTACAGAAGACACATGCTTTCATTTGGTTTCTTTTTTCTTTTAATTTTAAAAAATAAAACCTAGAAAAAAAATACAAGCAAAATATACAATTTGCATGTGTTTTTCTTTAAAGGAATTTCTGAGAAAAAGAATTGCAAGTTGCCATGCTCATAGCCATCAAAACTAAAATTCCCAGTAACTAGAACTCCTCTACCTACTTATTATACAGAATTGTTTGCTAGCATGAACCTTTGAAGTTTGTGCCTTTGCAGAGGTGCAAACTCTGCTGAATTTCAGCCCTGCAAAAGGCCTAGGAAAAAAACCTGTTTCCTTAAATAGGATTTCAACTTTGAAGATTGTGGAAGATTTTAGGTGACTGAAAATCTGTGTACATTTAAATATTGCTACATGTTGAGGATATCTCTTTATGTAAAATAATTTCTTTCCAAAAGACTGTGCAATAACTATCTCACAGTAACAATTCAGAGCTACATTTAAGGTGGCCTCTTAGAGAGAGGAAATCACAGCTTCCTCTTGGGTAGGATCCTGCTGATGTGAACATACAGAATTAAAGTTCATGATTCAGTTACTTCTAGCCTAGTTACTTCTTGCCTTCTCTAAAAGCATCTGGAGAATAGTATCTCATCTCCCCATTGGACTCTGAAATCAGAGGCAGAAAAACAGACTCAGAGCCTCATTAAATTAGGCGTCTATTATAGCACTGGAAATCGTTGCTCTAAAGTGAAATGGTCAGTTTGTCAGCTGCTAGAACTGGAAATAATCTTACTACAGAGTATATCCACTAATTTACATGCATTAAGGATCTTATCTATGGCTTTTCTTGTCCCAAAGGTGTTTTAACTGTTTGGGTTTTTTTACAAAGAACAAAATCCAAAGACGCTTAAATTTTGTTTCTTTTGGCACCTCCTGGGATAATTACAAGGAACCACTGAATTTGTTTGCCAAAACCTATGATACAGTTCCCTGGCCCAATATTATTTCTTCCATAGGTGACAAATTACAGCAAAGCTGCTCTTCTTAGGAGTCATGCTGGTGGAGCTTCTTCCAGCTTCTTTGCTTGTTCTAAGGTTTGTGAATGCTGTCCTATAATTCATTAGAATAAAGGTCATGTAGATGAAAGGCCATCAATGACACAAGTTTAGGAGCTAACAGAGAGCTGAGAGGTCAAAAATTATGTCAAAGGCTAAATACAGCTGAAAGTGTGGAAGTCTTATAGAAACTACACACTTGTACCAATATGTACATCTCTACACAGGATACCTTTTTTGTCTGATGGAAGGGAGATGGTTTTTTGGTCTTGAAAATATGTCTTTCTTGAAGTGAAAAATGGTGGCAAGCTTCAGCTACACAATACACTTAGAATAATAAACTGATTTGTTTTCAAGCCATAGTTAGTTACCTAAAGACTTTTCAAAAACAGCTTATCTATATTTTATATATTCAAACATTTATGTGTCGGTATGTTCTCTATTGTATATATCAAAAACTCACACAAAAAAACATACCGGGGACAAGAGAAATGTAATATTTGCACTGTTCCTCTAGCCCAGTGTGCTATCACTCAAAGTAGGTCGTAGGCATGACAGAGTACAAGAACAGAGGAAGTATGTATGACAGTTCCCTCCAGCACTGTCTAGTAAATGCTGGGGACTTTCTGTGCCAGAACTGATGACTGTACTCTGGTGTATCTTTCAAGGGATTTCTCTTCCATGGACTTACGCAAATTTACCTTGAAGCTGTATAAGCTTTACCTTTCACAATGTTCTGCAGCAAATCCCAGTATTTAAATTTGTGTCATATGGATAAACATCTATATGGATTAATATCTCACTTCTGTATTTTGAACCTAAAACCTGCCTGCTCACCTCAGTTTAATTTGATAACATTTGGTCCTTGAAGTTGAAGACACAGTGAATGGATGTTTCCAGTTCAGCATCTCTTCCATTCATAGCTTCACATACTTCTCTCATACCTCCATCGTACTTCCTTCAGTCATCTCCATGTAAGGATGGAGGTTCCTTTCCATATTCTGGTTTCGGTTTTGATTTTGAGCAGGCTTTTGATAGGTGTCTGTATCATCCTCCTTATCCAGAAGCTATTCTCTACTTCCTGTACTTTTCCCAGTTTCACTATGTCTTGCTTTTTCACACAGTATTAAAGTTGATGCATCAAGGATCTTTACAGAAGCTTAACAAAGGTCTTTGTTTTGATTTCCATGTGCTAACCACAGGATACCTCCTATCTGTTATAATTCAGTGTCTCATTTCAGCATCAGAACAGTTAGATCAGAGCTACTTTTGACACAAGTTAGGTTTGCTTTTTTATGTGTGTTTACTTACATTCTTCCTGGGGCAGAAGCAAAGACACCTGGGATTGCAAGATTTTTTTTGTAAAAGTTTCCAGTCAGCTTTCACTTTAAGTGCCCCAAACATCTGCAAATTTTGTCAACTTGCCATTTGTCCTCCATTCCAAATCATTTATATCCCCACCTTGAAGGGGGAGGGGGTTAATATCAGGCTTGTCCAAGACAAGCTGCGGGACGACACACCAAGGTTAGAGGGATGGGGTGCTAGCGAGGGCACTCAGCCTGTGTCTCTGAGATGCGCTGGGTTCACTGGAGCACAGCTGAAGTTGTTCGGAGATGAGCTGGGGCTGCTGAGGAAATAGGAGCCAAGAGGGGAACACCAGTGAAACACCTCAAAGGAATCAGGGGGTGTTCCTCTAAGGAGGTGACACGGACAACAGCCCAGCTGAAGTGCCTCTACACCAATGCACACAGCATGGGCAACAAACAGGAGGAACATTGTACAGCAGGAAAACTGTGATATAGTTGCCATCATGGAAACATGGTGGGATGACTTGTGCAACCAGAGTGCTGCAACAGATGTCTATAAACTCTTCAGCAGGGACAGGCAAGGCAGAGAGGCAGTGAGGTAGCTCTGCATGTTAGGGAGTGTTTGGATTGTCTAGAGATTAATGATGGTGACAATAGGGTTGAGTGTTTATGGGTCAGAACCAGGGGGAAGGCCAAGGAGAGAGATATCACGGTGTGAGTCTGTTACAGCCCACACAACCAGGATGAAGAGGCAGATTCTACAAGCAGCTGGGAGAAGCGTCACAACGGCCAGACCTGGTCCTCATGGGGGACTTCATTCTACCAGATGTATGCTGGAAATATAATACAGAGGAGAGGAAACACTCTAAGAGGTTTCTGGAGTGTGTGGAAGAAAATTTCCTAACACAGCTGGTGAATGAGCTGACTAGGGAAGGCACCCCACTGGACCTGTTGTTAACGAAGAGAAGGACTTGTGGATGATGTGATGGCTGGAGGCCATCTTAGGCATAACGATCATGAAATGATAGAATTTTCAATTCTTGGAGAAGCAAGGAGAGGGTTCAGCAGAACTGTCACCTTGGACTTCCAGAGGGCAGATTTTGGCCTGTTTAGGAGACTGATTCACAGAGTCCCCTGGGAGGCAGTCCTGAAGGGCAAAGGAGTCCAGGAAGGCTGGACATTCTTCAAGGAGGAAGTCTTAAAGGCATAAGAGCAGGATGCCCCCATGTGATGAAAGATGAGCTGGAGAGGAAGAAGACTAACCTGGCTGAACAGAGCTTTGGCTGGAACTCAGGGAAAAAAAGGAGACCTTTGGAACTCTTGGAAGAAGGCAAGTCACAAGGATTACAAAGGTGTAGTGAGGTTATGCAGGGAGAAAATCAGAAGGGCCAAAACTCAGCTAGAGCTTAATCTGGCTACTGATGTAAAAAAAAAACAACCCAAACCACTACTCTAAATATATTAGCAGCAAAAGGAGGGCTAAGGAGAATCTCCAGCCTATTAGATGTGGGAGGAAACATAGCAACAAAGGATGAGGGAAAGGATGACGTACTTAATGCCTTCTTTCCCTCAGTCTTTAATAGCAAGACCAGTTGTTCTCCAGGTACCCAGCCCCCTGGGCTGGAGGACAGGGACAGGGAGCAGAATGGAACCCCCATAATCCAAGGGGAAATGGTTAGCGACCTGCTACACCACCTAGACACACACAAGTCTATGGGGCCAGACGGGATTCACCCAAAAGTACTGAAGGAGCTGGTGGAAGTGCTCACCAAACCGCTTCCCATCATTTATCGCCAGTCCTGGCTAACTGGGGAGGTCCCAGTTGACTGGAGGTTAGCAAATATGATGCCCATCTACAGAAAGGCCCAGAAGGAGGATCTGGGGACCTACAGGCCTGTCAGTCTGACCTCAGTGCCAGGGAAGGTTATAGAGCAGATCATCTTGAGTGCCATCACGTGGCACATGTAAGATAACCAAGTGATCAGGCCCAGTCAGCATGGGTTTAGGAATGGCAGGTCCTGCTAAGTACGCTGATCATCTTCTATGACAAGACGACCTGCTTTGCAGATGAGGGAAAACCTGTGGATATTGTCTATCTAGACTTTAATAAAGCCTTTGACAGTGTTTCCCACAGCTTTCTTCTAGAGAAACTGGCTGCTCATGGCTTGGACAGGAGTACTCTTAACTGGGTAAAATACTCTCTGGATGGCCAAACCCAAAGAGTTGTGGTGAATCTGGTTGGTGACCAGTCACACGCAGTGTTCCCCAAGGCTCAGTGTTGGGGCAAGTTCTGTTTAATCTCTTTACCAATGATCTGGATGAGGGGATTGAGTGCACCATTTGCAGATGATGTCAATTTATGTGGGAGTGTTCATCTGCTCGAGGGCAGGAATGCTCTACAGAGGGATCTGCACAGGCTGGATTGATGGGATGAGGCCAATTGCATGAGGTTTAACAAGGCCAAGTGCCGGGTCCTGCACTTGTGTCACAACAACCCCATGAAATGCTACAGGCTTGGGGAGGAGTGGCTGGAGAGCTGCCTGGAGGAAAAGAACCTGAGGGTGCTGGCTGACAGCTGCCTGAACATGAGCCGGAAGTGTGCTCAGGTGGCCAAGAAGGCCAATGGCATCGTGGCTTGTATCAGCAATAGTGTGGCCAGCAGGAGCAGGGAGGTGATGGATGGTGCCCCTGTACTCGGCACTGGTGAGGCCGCACCTCGAGTACTGTGTGCAGTTTTGGGCCCCTCACTACAAGAAGGACATTGAGGTGCTGAAGCTTGTCCAGAGAAGGGCAACGAAGCTGGTGAAGGGTGTGGAGCACAAGTCTGATGAGGAGCAGCTGAGGGAATAGGGTTTGGTTAGTGTGGAGAAGAGGAGGCTGAGGGGAGACCTTACTGCTCTCTACAGCTACCTGAAAGGAGGTTGTAGTGAGGTGGATGTTTGTCTCTTCTCCCAAGTAACAAGTGATAGGACAAGAGGAAAAGGCCTCCAGTTACACCGTAGGAGGTTTAGATTGGATATTAGGAAATTTTACTTCACCAGAAGTGTTGTCAAGCACTGGAACAGGCTGCCCAGAGAAGTGGTTGAGTCACCATCCCTGGATGTATTTGAAAGATGTGTAGATGTGGGACTTAGGGACATAGTTTATTGGTGAACTGGCAGTGTTAGTTTTACAGTTGGACTTGATGATCTTAAAGGTTTTTTCCAACCTATACAATGCTGTATATTCTGTGTATGTTGAACACCAATGTCTTTTTCACAGATCTCTGACATATTTCACTGGTTATCTCATATTATTCTGAAAAATGACCACTACTTTTCCATCTTCTAACCAGTTCATTATCAATATGAATTCCTTGTGTCCTTTCCCCCCAGACTTAGGGCTCCAAAATAAGGAAATACCAAATTAGGAAATTCTAGTGTTTGTATTTCCTGTGAGAAGGGAGAGAGAGAGAAGTTGAGGGGAAAGTGTTGCCAATGATTTATCTGTTAAGTGAGTAAGGACTTAGGTGGAAGATTGTCTGGCATATTTCAGACCAAGAACTTCAGTGATCAGATGAATATGATTTGGGACTGTTCTTGGATGAGTTTACTGTAGTTTATATTGGTGGTGCTGTTCCATTTTTCATAAATAATTTCATATTCCCAGAGGCAGAGGGAAGGAGGGAAAGAGAAGGAGTAAATATTTACTCTGTGTCTATAGGCATAGACACATGATAACAGATAAGGGATCTGGACTATGGAAAATTAGATTCAGTACTGAATGGGGATGCTGATTCGGCACTATTCAAAAGTTTGTTTTCTCCTCATTATTTAATGTGGGAGTAAAACTTAATGTTCTCTAATCTGTTAGCTGGTGGCTAGTTTATTCACCTGGTGTATGGGTGCTTCATATTCAAGTCTCTCACATGTCATGCGGAGTGGAGATACAAACCTTTGACTCCCAATGATATTGCTAATTCCTGCATCTGTTCTGGGATTGAGGACTAACTTTTATTTTGAAAAGTTCTGTAGGTTCATTTGTTAATTATGAAGGGTATTTTTTTATTTTTAAAATTGTGTCCAGAGACATTTTCCCACCCAGTTCCTGTGGAGTCATACTCTAATATTTCACATCATTTGACTTAATGTCATAATCTGACAAGCAATATTTCTGAGCACTTGAAGAAGAGGAAGGAAATGTATTGGTAAGAGAAATTATGTGATGTGCTTCCTTTGTCTGTAACAGATGTAGAAAACAGAAACTTATTTTTGGTCTGCTGTTAGTCTAGATAAATCTATCCACAGAGAATCTAATGCAGCTAGTTTAGATAGTGGTTGAAATCAGATGTGAAAGCATAGGCTTATTAAACCCACCAGGATTCTTAAACCCACCAGCGATTTCAGACATGCTCTAAGGCAACTAGCCTGAATTGAAGTTCATGTTATCATAGTTACAATGTTATGATAATTTCACTGTTATTATTACCACAAAAAAAAAAAAAAAAAAGCTGAGAACTTTCAGCTACAGTCAATGACCTGAAAGAGAAGCACTGGGTTTGTAGAAAAAAATGTGGAGGGAAAAAAAAAAAAAAGGAAGTGTTAAAAATAAACTAACCTGTAAAGAGAACAAAGATAGGACAACAAAAATGGAAAGGATGGGTCAAAGAAAAGGAGGTGAGATCAACAGAAGGTGACTGGTAAGTTATGTACAGTTGAAGACAAGAACAATATGAAATGTATCTAGAGGGGATCTGAAAATATCCTTCCTTTAAGTTGATTCAGATCATAGGGAGACAGGTCAGGATAACCAGGGAAGAGGAGATGGAAATAGCAGAGACAGAAAATGAGACTGTGAAAAAGAGGTTTTAGTAGTAATGGATAAAATCTTTCAGACAGGAATAAATCTGTCAGAACTCAGGAAGAATGAAGGAGAAAGAAGGTGTGAAGTTGATGTTAAGGCTGAACATGTCTGTGACAGAGAGAATTGTAATTACTGGAATTAACAAAGAAGAAAAGAATGAGAGGTAATACAAAATGTCTCATTATTCATAGCCAGCACTAATCAGAGATTAGCCGGTACTTCACTGCATTTCCATATTGCTAAAGTACATTAAAACAACTTCTATTTTTCTGTCACACAAAGACTGAAGAAGTGGAAAGGGAGAAGAGCTGTACAGCACACTGACTTTGAACATTAGCATAACCCAGTTACAGACTCAACAATAAATTAACGTCAGGTTTCAGGGAGAATAATTATGTTTGTGTACAGAATCAAAGGCAAATGAAAATGAGAATGTGAAAATGAAACCAACTCTTGAATAGCAACAAAATCTAAAGAGGTAAAATGTCCCCAAAATGGGAAGCCAGGATAAACTCATTCCAGAATACTAAAACAACTGGCACATGAAGCCACGGATCCGGTACCAAGGACTGTTTAATGAAACAGTCATATCAGAAATCATAATGTTTAATTGGAGCAGGAAAGAGAAAAAAAAGATCAGTTTAGATATATTTCTCAATTGCATGCAGATATTAGAACGAGCTGTGGATGAAGGGAATAATGAAAGACGTGAGACAATATTAAATGAGGTAAACTTCAACATGGGCCTCAAAGACAGATCTTCTTATAGATCGTTGAAAAGGTAACTTATTTGATAAGAAAACTCATTTCCAAGCCAAAAGAAATGGTGCAGCTTTTGTCTTTCTCTGCTTTGGTAAGGGATTTGATATAATAGCAAAAAGGAAATTCCTTGTGAAACTGGAGAAGATAGGGATTAACAGAGGAACTGAATGTTGAACAACAGGGTGGCTCAAGGAAGACAGTGACAGAGGAAGATAGTGTCAGGCTGGAAAAAGACTTTTAAGGGAATTTCTCAGTTTATAGTCTTTTGAAGAATCTGATTTAAAGTTCTTACGATTAAGAGCACATTAATGTAAACCAGTAGGTACCAGGACTCAACATCTTTACAGAAGAAGAATGGAATTACCATCCAATATCTGAATAACTGTGATGACCAAAAAATCTCTGTGGGCAGATATCTCTTTAAGAAAATAAATTCAAACCAGAGGAGGTGCAAAGAATGGCTACTGGGCTATCAGGGAAGAAAGAGAATATGTCATATATGAGGCAACTGATGGAGTTGAGAATCTTAACAGAAAAAAAGAATAAAGAAAATCATTTCTACTCATAAATATATAAAAAGAAGACAAAATGAAGGTAGTAGGAGAGTTATTTAAGATAAATCCCACACTGGCAGAAGCAAAAGGATATAATAAGAACAGTGTGTTACATTCTCTAAAAGGGCCTTTGATTGTTAATCTTAGATGTGTGGTTAAAAAATCTTAGTTTTAACATGGAGGTAGAAAAGCATGGAGAGCCAGAGGGGCTGCTGTTCCCTGCCACAGCAGGGTACCAAATTTGACTGAAGGAAAACCAGGCAGTCTTCCAGGTTATATCCTATATTCCTGTCCTATTTGATGTGTGGTCACAATTAGTCTTGCAGCTATGTTTCAAAATAACCTGCTTCTAAAGGTTATTAGTACAGAAAAAATCTATTACATTTAGTAGCATTTAAAAAGATACAGTGTTTACCTCCTTTGTGAGATACTGAATCATTTTGACTTATGGCAGATACCAGAATATACTTTACTCGTGCCAGCATTGGATTATTAGGAAGATTATTTTGACTTCGAAATACCAAAATCTGACTGCCACACCAAAGTTGTACGTGATGTGCTCTGGTCTGACTGAGACCATGGAACAAACTACAAGCTTTTATTGGTATACCTTCCCTGTGCCCTAGCCATGCCCACTTTGGACTTTGTTCCAAACTACCTGAGCTTCTGGTTTGCACTCCCAAAATCTCAGTGATGTCATTTATCAAACCAAGACTGTTGCCTTCAGCACATGCAGGCTACAAATGTCTTTTTTATTAGCAAGCCCACAAATACCACAGAAAAGGACTTTGATATCTACCTTAGTTCTTAGCCCCCTTTGAAGGAGAAAACTTTTTTCAATTTGATGAGTGAGTCATGCACTAATCACACAGTATTTTAGAGATCTGATCTTAAATACATAAAAACTAATATAATTTTTCTATCTCCTCTTTCTATGAGCTGGTCCTAGCAAGTATGACAAAAGTCAAATAATTTGTAGTTGTTAAAACCACGGATAAAGCTATGCTTACAAAATGAGAATCACTCCCAGTATATTCTAAAATATTTCTGATACGACATGGATATCATTGTTTATAGGATCTTTTCAATCTAATTACACATTGCTGCTCTAACTTCTTAAAAATATTCACAGGGTTGAAATAAAAATATTTATTTCACTGATCACACTGTATGATAAAACACCTATTTTTCCCTGTCCTTACAGTAGAGAGTTCTTTGGTCTAATGCATGTCAGCTCAAGGTGAGTTCATTATATTAATTCCTGGAAGAAATACTGCTCCGCTATGACCTTTTATTTAACATTAGGACAAAATATCTGTGGTACTCCATGACTAAATTTTAACTTTTGAAATATACACTTTTGACAGGGCTTGAGTAGTTTGCCAAACCATTCTATGACATTTTTGGCTATAAAAGATAGTTTCCCAGGTATTTGTCTAGACAGATGAATGGAAAAAGGAAATACGCTGCCTCCAGATTTGGTGACTTGAATGTGAGCAGTGTTCGCTGTTTGTAGCTCATTCTTTGTTCTCTTCAAACTGCAGCTTTCAGCCACCAAAGAATGGTCACCCAGGAAAGTAAAAATCACACCTGGCACCTAACTTCTGAGGTCAGCATGAATTAATTTCAATCATTTCAGGATAGAAGTCTCTGCCATTGAATATGTCCACATTTAAAATCCAGTTTTTATTAATATTTTTTATTTTCCCAATAGCATTTAGAATATAAAACCCAGAAAATGCGCATATATCACTATAATATTTTTCAACAAATTTTGAAAAGCTTCAATTCCTTTTATGTATAAAAAAAAAGAAAAGGAAGAAATCTTTGTATCTGCATTGATTTTGTGTCAATATCCTTGTAAAATGTAATTCTAACAATACATTGGCATTTATAGTTTTTAAACATTTACTAACAAGGCACCTATAATGGATACAATATTAGGGATTAGTAGAAACTGAAATATCTTTGTCCTATTCCCACCTTTTCCACTTGACTCGTTGTGGTCATCTTCAATATATGTGTTTTCATGGTTCAGACATGGCTACTAACCAAATTCCTTTCTACTTACTCAGCTGTCTGCCTTGAAGGACTTCCTGCTTGTGAGGATGCTTTGAACTTGAGCAGCCTCATCCAGTAGCTAAGATACACGCTGTCACTCAGGTACTCAAACTAGTAGTACAACATGAATACAGCTACCTTAATTTAATAATAACATAGAGTTTGCATGTAACCTCATTCCTGAATGGTATTTTTCTGCTTGTCATTCTCACTGAACTTAAGCAACAAGCAGGATATCCAAGCTATATGCTTCCAAGGAGGGCAAGACTGTGATGTTTCAGAGGCAAAAATACTTCAAATAATCTTTGTGTCTCTGTGTCAAGACTTCTACAAAATACTTAAGCATTTTTGCATTCAGACTTGAGTTCAGAATGTGTTTTGGTTCTCACAGTAACCAAACCTTTTCTTCTATGTCTGGCTTTGAATGTTTGTTTGTTTTTTTTTTCAGATATACTGATTTGTTTTATCCCTTCAGTGTTAAAAGAAAGAAGACAAGTAAAGATACAGGATGACCATGAATACTAATGTGTTTGAACCAGTTTTTGGGATGATTAAAATCAGCATGAGTTTCTTCATACTGTTTTAACCTGACCAGATGTAAAAATAATCATGACTGTAATAATGATTTCAAAATGCTTGACGATGACATTCCATCCATAGTGATTAGCATGGGCCTTATGATAACAACCATTGCATCATTTATCCTTTAAGAAAGGAGGGGCATTTTGTACTTTCCAGGGTGGCAATGTGATATATTTCAATTGTTCTTAAGCCTAATGAAGCTGTAACCATAAATAATAGGTAGATGTCAAGATGACACACTAGATTTAATAAACCTAATTAACTTTACAATTTCTACAGAATGACTTTAATCTTAGAAACAAAGACAATTTAAATTTATTTATAGAGGGATGTTTATTCCTTCTCAACCATATCATCAGTATGTGTTAATATGCATGCCAATGTAGAAGTGTCTGCTTGCAGTAAAATTTAATGCTTTCAAGAAGAAAGATACTTTTAGTATGTTGTTTCTCCAACTTTCAGAAAAGCTTTGCTAGATTTAATTTTAAGAGATAAACACAATAAATGTTGCACATAGATTTTTTAATAAAAATTTAAAATTGAATAAAAAGCCAGTAAGTTAGAAAATGAAGAGTTAGTGATATATTTATGATGTAAATGTCAATTAAGTCATTGTATGCATACAATACCTAGCAAAAAAACCCATTGCCTTTGTGCAGGCCTGAAAAATTTAGGAATACAGAACAAATACCTTCTTTAACTCATAGCAATGCCTCTTGTCTTCAAAGTCAAGGATAATTGTAGAAATCTATAGAGTAGTACAGAAAATGGACTAACTGAAAAGGTGTCTAGTAGTGCTATGGACCAGCACTTTTTTATTATTGGTGAACACTTGATATTTTGCAAATATTCTTCAAGCTTATGCTAAGGTGAAGGATAGTGTGTCTAGTCTTGTATCTTCTGAAGATTAAATAATTCTAGGATTATTGCAGGAAGGATATTTAATTTCACTGATAATATTTATTTCAGTTTTTCAATAGAGAATACGTGTTTACACAATTTATTATAGCCCTAGACTTATCTAAACCTTCCCTCCTACTTCAGCTTACTGTGCCAGAAAACCCTTAAATAGGAAAATGCCATTTGGATTACCTCTAATTTTTACCCAAAATCCGAAGTAAAAATATAGGGAAATTAAATTATTGTAACCTATGCTAGCTAACAAAACATTCTAAATTTATATCACATCTTAATTTTACCTAAGATTTTTTATCTGTTACCTGCATTAGTGTTTTGTCAAGTGCAGTAGCTATTTAATTTCAGGAAAATGGTCAGGCATTGGAACAGGCTGCCCAGAGAGGTGATAGAGTCGCTATCCCTAGAGGTATTCAAAACACATGTAGACATGGCACTTCAGGGCATGGTTTAGGAGACATGGTAGTGTTGGGTTGATGGTTGGACTTGATGATCCTAGAGGTCTTTTCCAACCTTAATGATTCTACGATTCTGTGACTCTAAAAGTTACATTCACTATAGTAACATAGAGATTTTTTCAATGTGAGGCATCAAGATAATGACTTTTACTACCATCTGGAAGAATGTTTAATAAAGTATAAATAATAAAGTGTTTCCAAATCAAAATATTGAAAAAGGAGCTTCTGTACAACCTTAAGATAATTCAGATATTGCCAGTAATACATCATTTGGAGATAGTACCGCTCAAGAAGGAAGGGATGGGGCTGATACCAATTAAATCCATGTTCTGATGGGTTAAGTGTAAGAGAATTTGACATTATGAAATTCTACCAGAACACAAAGATTGTTTGCCAAAACAAGAGTACATCTTATAAAATTAGGGTCTGAAAATACCAGTGGTCAGCTGGCACAACCAGCATTTAATTTAATTTAAATAGAAAGTAAAAAAGACATATCCAAAATTGCTTGCATGCCCACAGGCATTAAAAATTCTGTATGCAACTCCTTTGCAAAATTTTTGTATTGAATTTTTATATCCACCCCTCCTTTACAAGCTTGTGAAAGTAAAGCCAGATTATGTCATGCTTTTCCAATTATGATTCACAGTTTACAGAAAGATAATCTTATTTCAAGTTACTCACACGAAGGCCTAAATTTGATGGACTAGCAAAATTATATTCTGCTGGTAGAGCTGAAATTCAGGATGGTAACAGATTTATTTATTTATTTATTTATTTTTCCTTTCAAGCAAATAGAATTTTGTTCCAACTCTCCAGTTTGGCAGAGAGGCTTTAAATGGTTTTAAAGTTCAGTTAGCTGAAACAACTTTTAAAATATTTACAAGAGGATCCTATTATAAAAAGCCTCTACATCTGCTATATATTCTCTCAGATTAAGCAACTTTCTTATGAGTCATAAGGAGGATTATCTATATAGTATCTTTGGAGACTCTTCTCTCTTCAGGAATTGCTATAAACTTCATGACATAATTTCACCTCCCTTTTGGTCTGTGGTTATTATCCGCTTCATCTAGATTAGTTTCATGCATAAAAGTTAATGAGAAGTGGGCAAATACAGCCAAACATGCATATACTACTAAATAACTCAGATCAACTACTCTTCTGTGTACTTTTCTTGAAAAAGAAGAGCAAAATTAGTAAGTTTTAAGTATGTTTCAGAGAGGTAGTTTTTAATACCTGAGGTCAAAACTGCACATTCATCCCACTTAAAATGCCTGAGGTATCTGTGTCTGGGCTAGTCACCCTAGAGTGCCTCTGTAATCAACACACAGGAAATATGAACCTCAGAAGGTGAATCATCTGACCTGTAAAGATACTGCTACCGATACAATGAGTAGCTCTCTGGAAGGGCATATTTTTCTCCATTAACTCAAAAAACCACTACAGGAACCAGCCAAAAAACAGAAGCTGAACATTGAAAGGCTTAATTTGGAGCATACTGCTGATGGTCACGGGACTGCTGTACCCTGCAGCGGAGCTGAGTCTTCCTTGAGTACAATTCTGCCTTGGACACCTTCCTTCCCATCTGAACTCTTCCCTTCATACTAGTAGCTGATTCGTACAATTTAAGCAATGAAAATGAAATGGGAGAACTCCTGTAACTCTGAGGAGGGTTTCAGAAGCAGAAGTTGCTCTTCAACAATCAGAAAAGCAGGGAGCGATCCTGTGATTTCAGAGTAGCACCGTACCGAGCAAGTAGAAGATTTGCTGCAGGTTTGATTACAAATTCATTTTAGCTTTGAGAAGCTTTTGGAGAGTCATAGTTTTCAAAGTTAGAAGGTAATATGGACATGAGTGTGGGTTACTTATACTTCCCTACCTTCCATAGATGACATAGGTCTTAAATGCTTAGTACCCATGAAGTACTTTAAGTTGAAGGACAACTGAAAAAGGCAAGTTTTTTCCTTTGCTATTTTTGTGCTTTACTTTTTCAATTATTATTATTATTATTATTATTGTTCTTTAAAAAAAAATTCCTGTTCACTTTCAAAACTCATTGTTCTGTCTAAATTAAACCCTTTCAGTAAACCATGTGATTATTTCATATGAAAATATAAGTTGCGATTCTGTATTTTCTTTCCCTCAATATTAAGGTTGTCATAATAAGTTCATCCCTGTGAACCCGCTTAGTTGTCAAGAGTTTCAGTGCCAGTCTCAGATGCAGTCTTTTCATAACCCACATTAATCTCAGCAGTAGAGCCAAAGTAATGCTTTCATTTGAACATTTTCACTTTCCCACCCAGTCTTCACATAGACCATATATCTCGCAGCCTGCATTTGATCTGAATAAATAAAATGGACTGCTGAGTGTTCTTACTGGGATGGGATGTCTTAGATTCATTCCACATGGCATTGTTTGCTTTTTCATGTCTTCTTTTTTTTTTCCCTGTTTGTTATTGTGAGCCTTTTGAAGTTTACAAGCCAAGTTCTTCTCTCATTTATATGAGAGATAGATATAATATGATTTATATTCAATCCCATTAACTCAAATAGGTGTAAGCTAGGACAGGACTTGGACCTGTTCCTGTCACTTGCTGAAAGCCGCAGTCTCCTTTCTAGACAGGTATCTTAGTTGCTGGCTTTATTGTCTTGTTTCTTTTAATTTCAGCTCTAAGAATGTGCAAGGATAAGCATTTATCATAACATGCCATGGATTCTGGAGTTTCTTTAATAAAAATAGCCCAGCATGTGCCTGCCACAAATTTCAGGGTCTGCATATCGCCTACTCAGAATAAAACAGCTCCTCTCCAAACTTCATTCTGAGTAGAGATGGACAAATACAGAATTAAAGGCTAGCCATAGGGGTCCTACAAGTGCCTGCAAAATTCAAAAATAAAAAATATCCAAACATTTTCTCTTCCTCTTCATATTTTTAGACAATTTTTAATATTCATCTAGTTCTGGTAGTACAAGTGACTGTCAGGAACATAGTTATTTCTACATAGAAAACTGGCTTAACAAGAAATCATGAGTATTCAGGCTAATGAATCTAGAAAACTGCTATATTCATGACACAGAAAAAACCGAATCCTTTCAGAAATTACACAATTCTTCCAGCACTGCAACACGCTTGTGAGACCTGTTGAGTCTATTTACAATACTTACAGGGATACATTCACCTCATTTGGGTGAATGGGTTCCTGTCCAACCAACTCAGTGGTTAGGAAAAGTTGATTTAAATAGAAAGAGGAACAGGGAGAAAATATTCAATCAAAACCAGAGCTGGGTGAAAAAAAGAACAGAAAAAAAATCTGATAAAGAGAGGAGGGAATACAAAAACTGTGAGATTTGGAGGTGTCAGTGAGGTATCAGGCCCATCTACAACTTCATCCTTCCCTTTGCTGATCAAGCAGCCTGCTTACAAAAAGAAAGTCATGGGCAAGGCTCCCTGAGCTCTAAATGACATTTCTAACCAAACTGCAATGATACATTTTCAGAGAGCAGGCTTGAGCTTAGACATTGCTTTCATCTTGCTTCTGATCAAGTGTGGAGTTTTTAAAACCCTAAAAATATATTTTATCACCTATACTCCCATGGCTCCCCGTGTATTCAGAAACATTATGTATCCCTTGAAGGAAGATAGGCTGTCTTGCAAATTCTGCTCAAAACGTTGTCTGACTTTGACTCAGGTCTGAAGCTTAAGTTAATGAATGGCTAAAACTATTTTCATGTTTGTTTTCACCTCTTTGAACAGGCAAAATTCCCACTGATTTTAGAGGGGTGGTTCATTTTTGAATCTCATGGTTTAACCTGACATATGAATGCAGCCTGTTTTTAATCAGGCCATAGGGTAGCTGAATCAAAGTTATTAGTTTCACCTGGAGGCAAAGGTTCTTCATTCAATACAGTTTCTTTTGAAGTATTAGAGTTTGCCTGAGTATGGCTAAGATAAAAATAAAAAGAGTATTCAACTAAACAAGCATCAGTCGAGTGATCAATAAACTCTCCAGTCAGGAAAGCTCATAGAAGAGCATAGTACTGCCTGTTCTGTGGCTGCAGTGTACAGGGTACATTTGCCAACATACTCAGTAATTATTTTTCTAAACAGATATGCTGGAGACAGGGACATGATGTTGTTGAAAAAGTGAGAAACATCTCCTTAAGTAGCTACTACAATAGACAATTGCTACTTCATGTCATCATCTAATCAAAGCTATTAAAATTCATGAACTGTCAGTGTCCTTTTTAGCTGTTACCCTAACACAGGTTGAGACTAAATCAGTGATGCCCTTCCTATTCCATATACTTTAAGTTTGACGTTATTGCCAGATCTCCCCTACCCACCCAGAAGCTGAAGGCTTTGATTCAGTAACAAAATGGCTTGGGTTTTCAGTACAGACATGCCTGAAAAAAATTTGTGGGGAGCTCTGATAAGCCAGACCTTAATAAAATGTAGAGAGTAAATTTGAGCTTTGGAGACCTTCTTTATTCACTTTTTTTTTTTTTTTTTTTTTAATATTTGCCAATTGCTTTACCCCTCATGCTCCTTTATCCAGTAGGGAAAAAATATTTTCTTTCAATAATTTGGATTCTTAATCTTCTGGAAATTATCTCTCAAGAAAAAAAGAAAAGAGGAATAGTTTCTGATCTCCACCATTAACACCTTCTGGTTTTCCTATGTTGTGTGATTTTCCAGCTACTGTAGTTTGTTTTACAGTTATCTGACCACAGACTACCTGTCTGATTAGAGATATTTGGATTCAGTAATGTATTTATTTATTAATTATTGCCAGGATCTTTATGAGAACAGATGAGAACATAAGTTACTGGATGAAATGCTCCCTCTGCTGTCAAAGGAGAGTATCAGTAGTTGTACATTTGTTCCTAATGCTGCAAACATTATCAGGGATAGACGATATCATGATCCATTAAGTGTATTTCTCACTGTACTGGCTAAGTATGAAATCTCCAAGGGAAAGCTCTGAGCTCTTACCTTTAGTCTGAATGAAACTTAATATCAGAGTTTTAACATTTCCTCTGGAGCATTCAACTTTATTAAAAGAAATAAAATAAAACTGGCCTAGTTCTTACACCAGAAATCGTACTGCTAATCTATTTCAGATACAGTGTAGGCTACCAGCAGCTGGCTGGAATCAGGACAAATTGTTCTCTTGACTTCAGTGGCTTTGCACTGGACTATTGTTGGGTAAAGTTTATGTCATTTTAATTTCTGTTGTTTGTTTTCAAAAAACACTCCAAGCAAATGAGAACATATGTCCTGAGAAGAAAGAGACAGTAAAGAATGGAATAATACCTGCACATGTAGAATTACTTTTGATGGCAGAAAGTAGGAATTTAGCAGGGCTAGGATATTTTCCAGGGGACTCTGCAAGAACAATGATGTTCTGCTGCTTGCTGAAGTAATGCATATCTTTGATTCTGCAGAAGTGCACTTTTGTACATAGTACTGAAACTCTGTTAGCATTGGCTCTGTCCTGCAAAAATGTGATCATAAATGTTCATGTACCAGGCGCCACATGTATTTGCTTTGATAATGTTCATAAGTTCTTTTATCCACCTTTTGAGAACCATTGTACAAGCAAATATTTGTTCACAAGATGGTATTTCCAGAATGTGAAAATGTGGTGAACACACATGCAAACAGGTTTGTGTGTGAATATTTGAACAGCAGGTTTTTTTAAAGTCCTTCTGGGGTCAAGGATCTGAAAGAGAGAGAACACAGTACCTTAAATAAAGAAGGCAGTAATAAAAAAAAACCAAAACCCAAACAAACAAAAAAACCCCACAAACAAAGAAGTCCAAACCAAGAAAAATTTGCAGATTCCCCAAACCATAATGTTTTCTTATAACATTGATATATGGGGTAGAACTCTAATCTCTTTTTTTATTCCAATTCCTTCATCAAAAGCCTAAGTGAAGTCATTGTTATGCTAATGAAAAGACCTTTTTAAATGTGATTTACTTCAATTAGGACACTCAATCAAAAGCAGAACAATTTTTTTTTTTTAAAAAAAGGACAATGAAGGGGAGAAAGTAACCAGGAGGGAACCAAAGCTGACTAGCATTAGGCTTAGGTACTCATTTCTCAGTTCTGAGTCCAGAAATTCTCCTTTATATGCCATTTATAGATTTTATTTTATAGTATTCTGGGATAAAATCCATAGTTCATTTTGACAGCAGAACCCTCTGCTGCTTCACTCACAGCATAGTGCTCTAAGATTTGTAGTAGATCCAGGCATCTTTTAACCATTCTCTCACTTTAAGTGTATGACTTGGTGTTGGTGTAAGGATATGGTAGCCTCTTAAATGCGTATCCTTTGTAGTCTGATGATTATAACATTTTTCTGTGTGAGCAGATAGGATTGAAACCTATACAGGTTTAGGAAACTCTTGAATTCAGGGGAGACCTTACTGCCCCCTACAACTACCTGAAAGCAGGTTGTAGCAAGGTAGGTGTTTGTCTCTTCTCCCAAGTAAAAAGTGGTAGGTAAAGAGGAAAAGGCCTCAAGTTGCACCAGGAGAGGTTGAGACTGGACATTAGGAAAAATTTCTTCACCAAAAGGTTTATCAAACTTTGAAACAGACTGCCCAGGGAATTGGTTAAGTCACCATCCCTAGAGGCATTTAAAAGACATGCAGATGCGGCACTTCGGGACATGGTTTAGTGGTGGACTTGGCAGTGTTAGGTTAACAATTGGGCTTGACGATCTTAAAGGTCTTTTCCAATCTAAATTACTCTGTGATTCTGTGATTCCATGATTCTTTTACTTTGGAGGAAGTGTTCTGGCCACAGTAATGCCATGACTGCAAACATGCAATGAAGCCAATGAGTAATGCTCCTATTATGCTAAGTAATATTGTGCTCTGAGCAAGGATTCTGTTAGTGATGTGGCAGGAGAAAGACCTGTATGTAATTAGCTCATTAAAGATACTATTGAAGACATTCACACAGCTGTAGGTTGTTGGGGAAGCCTTTTTTTTTTTTTTTTTCTTCTTCCCTGAAATCTAAAGTGTTATTTATCAATTAAAGGAGTTAGACAAGTTTTTCCTAAACTATCTTCTCATATATTAGTGTCTAAATTCACCCAGTTTCTCTGGCTAAATGAATGCTTCGCTAGAAGACTGAATACCTCCACAGAAGCCACGATATTGCCAGATCCTTCTGAATGTAGACAAAGCCTCATTCATCAAGCAAAGCTCCCATAAAGCCATAGCACTGAAATGCCTAGTCTCTTTGGCAGATATTGGCAGATGTGGAAAATGGGGACAGTTCCCAGGCAAAACAATCAGTCTCTCTACCCTGGGGCCAAGGACCAGGTGTTATGAGATTTTTAGCTCCAGAGCTCACTAGAATTTTCAGGATTTTTCCTTGGAATAGGGTGAGCCTTGCTACAGCTGAGGTTTAGCTCCTGACCTTATTACAAACAAGCCACTCCTGGATGACCTCCTCATGTCAGAGCTTTCAAACTCTGGTGAAGCCAGAGTTCCGAGTGTATGCTGTTGTGGGGTTGCCCCTTGGTGGGGTGCCGGATGTTAGGAGTTTTTCTTGCTGTTCCGTGACACTGGTGTTATTGTCCATTCAACCTCCACGGAGCTGAATGCCAACTTAATAGACCAGCTACCCGTCTCATTATTTAGCTCACATTCATGTGGTTCTCAAACATATCTTGTTCAAATGTCTGGTTCAATACACATTTTCTAGAAAAGGCTATATGTCAACTCACACTTCTAGGCAACATGACAGCAATTGAACAGTATATTCAAGTCCTGCAAGGAGTATATTATAGCTGTTTATCACTGATACATTAAAATAATAAATCAAACAGGAGAGACTTGGAGAAGTCAGAACAAGATTTATGTCTATTAGAGCAAAGCCACAGGCCAGAACCTCAGCAAAAAGTCAGTGAATTAAATTAGCCAAAGAGTAAACTGCAATTACATGCAGATTCAGTTTCTTTGAAAGAATTTGACAGGAGAAAATTTAAACTAAAAGTTTCTGGTAGACCAATAAATCTTGCTTTCTATGACTCATCTCTCTGTCTCCTGGCCAAAAAAGAAGACAGATATTTTATCTGTGTTTACATATACGGCTAGAATTATAAAGACCCACTCAGAAAAAAAAGGAGGAAAATATGAAATTTCATAATATTCTTTAAATTCTCAGTTAATATTCTGTTTCTGTTGCATAAGACATTCCAGTCTCATTCCTAAGAAAATTCAGGCACAAAAAATTATGGTGCATGTAGTCCAGCTGTGAACTTTTTGGTCTATCAAAGCTTTTAACCTTTAACCACACAAAGACGTCTGTGTTATTTGGGAATATACACTTCAGATTATAAAATCCAATACTACATTTAGAGTTTTTGAGAGGGATTATTTTTGTTTGTTTATTTATCTATAGTACTTCTTGAACATTTCACTGCAAATACAATAATAATAATATCTATTTTATAATATAATAAGCTGAGGAACTCGGAGGGAGGGGGAACAAACTGACCCTTGGAGGGGGACAAACTGGCCACGCTAATGCCATCACACACAATGCGGAATAAGACAGGACAACCTGGGCAGTGATAAAGGTGCCATGGTGGCCTCATGCGATGGCAACCAGGAGACCAACCACCTCAAGGGTTTGCATGGCTATATTGGGTCCTCATACACCCCTCTGGGGAAACCTGTGTGCTCAAGCGCCTTCCTGAAATGCCTGTACACCAATGCACGCAGCATGGGGAATAAAGAGGAGGAACTACAGGTCTGTATGTGGTCGCAGGGCCATGATCTCATTGAAATCACAAAGACATAGTGGGACAGCTCGTATGACTGGAATATGGCCATGGATGGCTACAGGCTTGTCAGGAGAGACAGATCAGCCAGGTGAGGTGGGAGAGTTGCTCTTTATATGAGGGAGCAACAGGAATGTATCAAGCTCTGCCTGGGGGTGGAAGGAGAGAGCTTGTGGGTAAAAATTAAGGGGCAGGCAAATATGGGTGACACTGTTGTGGGTGTTTGCTACAGGCCACCTGATCAAGAAGAGGAAGGTGATGAAGCCTTCTACAGAGAGCTGGAAGTAGCCTCACAATCGCAGGCCCTGGTCCTTATGGGGGACTTCAACCACCCTGATATTTGCTGGAAAAGCAACACGGAGAGCCATGCACAATACAGAAGGTTCCTGCAGAGCATCAAGAACAACTTTTTGATGCAAGTGGTGGTGGAGCCAAAGAGGCAAGATGTGCTGCTGGACCTTATCTTAACAAAAAAGGAAGGGCTGGTTGAGGATGTGAGAGTTGGGGGTAGCCTTGGCTGCAGTGACCATGAGATGGTTGAGTTTAGGGTACTGTGAGGTAGAAGCAGGGCTATGAAATGTGTTACAACCCTGGTCTTCAAAAGGGCCAACTTTGGCCTCTTCAAAGACCTGCTAGGAGGAATCCCATGGGTTAGGGCTCTAGAAGGCAGGGGGTCCCAGAGAGCTGGTCAACATTCAGGGACCACTTCTTCCAACCTCAACACCAGTGCATCCCCAGGAAGAAGAAGTCAGGCAGAGGAGCCAGGAGATGCGCATGGATGAGCAAAGCGCTTCAACAGAAACTGAAATGGAAGAAGGAGGTTCACAGTATGTGGAAAAAGGGACTGATGACTTGGCAGGAATATAGGAAAATTATCAGTGTGTGCGGAGATGTGACAAGGAAGGCCAAGACCAAGAGAGGAAAAATCTGCAGAAAGGAAGACTTACCATCGGTTGAGGAGGATTGGATGAGAGATCACCTACGCAAACTGGATCCTCACAAATCCATGGGCCCTGATGGGATGCACCCATGAGTGCTGAGGGAGCTGGCGGATGTTCTTGCTGAGCCACTCTCCATCATCTTTGAAAGGTCGTGGAGGACAGGAGAGGTGCCCGAGGACTGAAGGAAAGCAAGTGTCACTCCAATCTTCAGAAAGGGGAAGAAGGAGGACCTGGGGAACGATAAGTCACCTCCATCCTCATAAGGTGATGAGGCAGTTTGTCCTGGAGGTCACCTCCAAGCATGTAGAGGACAAAAGGGTTATCAGAAACAGTCAACATGGATTCACCAAGGAAAGATCATGCTTGACCAACCTGATAGCCTTCTGTGATGGTGTGACTGACTGGGTCGAAGAAGGGAGAGCAGTGGATGTTGTCTATCTTGACCTCAGTAAGGCATTTGACACTCTCCCATAGCAGTCTCACAGACAAGCTGAGGAAGTGTGGGATGGATGAGTGCACAGTGAGGTGGATAGAGAACTGGCTCAGCAACAGAACTCAGAGGGTCATGATCAATGGAGCAGAGTCTGGATGGAGGCCTGTCACCAGTGGTGTTGCCCAGGGGCCTGTGCTGGGTCCCGTCCTGTTTAACATATTCATCAATGACCTGGGTGATGGGATGGAGTGTAACCTCAGCAAGTTCATTGATGACACCAAGCTGGGAGGAGTGGCTGATACACCAGAAGGCTGTGCTGCCATCCAACAAGACCCGGACAGGCTGGAGAGCTGGGCCGAGAGGAACCCCATGAAATTCAACAAGAGCAAGTACAAGGTCCTGCACCTGGGGGGGAACAACCCCATGCAGTGGTACACGTTGGGGGCTGACCTGTTGGAAAGTGGCTCTGTTGAGAAGGACCTGGGAGTGCTGGTGGACAACAAGCTGACCATGAGCCAGCAACGTGCCCTTGTGGCCAAGAACGCCAATGGTATCGAGGGGTGCATTAAAAGGAGCGTGGCCAGCAGATCAAGGGAGGTTATCTTTCCCCTCTACTCTGCCCTAGTGAGACCACATTTGGAGCCCTGTGTCCAGTTTTGGGCCCCCCAGTTTAAGAAGGATGTGGAACTCCTTGAGCAAATCCAGCGGAGAGCTACCAAGATGGTCAGGGGGCTGGAGCATCTCCCTTATGAGGAAAGGCTGAGAGGCTTGGGTTTGTTCAACCTGGAGAAGTGAAGACTGAGGGTGGATTTCATCAATACCTATAAATATCTAATGGGTGGGTGTCAGGATGATGGGACTAGGCTGTTTTCAATAGTACCCAATGACAGGACAAGGGGCAATGGGCACACGGTGGAACACAGGAAGTTCCACCTCAATATGAGAAAAAACTCCTTCCCTGTGCAGGTGTCAGAGCAGGGGCACAGGCTGCCCAGGGAGGCTGTGGGGTCCCTTCCCTGGAGACATTCAAACCCCACCTGGACACGTTCCTGTGCCCCCTGCTCTGGGTGTGCCTGCTCAAGCAGGGGGGTTGGACAACATGATCTCCAGAGGTCCTTTCCAACCCTTACCATTCTGTGATTATGTGTTTTTCAATAAATATTATTCATTGTCTCTTTTTCATGTTCCTTTCCTCACCTGAAACTGTATTGTCTTGATTAGTAAATGGCTAATTCCATAAAAACAACACAAGTACTTCACTTCTTAATAAATCATTATTTCCTACCCAAGAGAAAGCAAAAACTATATTTGGGGTAAAAGTTGAAACTTTATTTGTCAGGTATATTTAATGTGGGATACCCAAAACACACAGTCTTTTTTTTTTAAAAAATATTATCCTTCATGGGCAGACAGAAAATGGGGAAGAATTCCTACTTTACAGAGGGTTTTGCAACACTCTAGAGAAAGTTGTTATCGTACCCCGGTTTGTGAGTATTAGACTCCTAATTCACGTTCTCCAGCTTGTCCCCTGGAGGCATTTGTGCCTCTCCCTGGATTACGCAGAAAGCCTTGGATCCTGACATAGTTATCTCAAAGTGTAGATAACTATTAGGATAGAGAAGTTTAGTGCATGGATAGGTAAAAAATAACTTTAATAATTAATTTAATGAAAATGTCAGGGTTATAGGTTGCTAACTATATTTGTTTCAGGCAACATTTATCTATTAATTTTGTCTGGGTGAAACTTCCCCTGAGACACCAGCTGAGCTGCTAGGGACTTGGTTCTTCTCTAGTGCATCTACTTTTAAGCTTCTCTGGATCTTAGGGCCTGGTGCTTTCCCCCTCACACCCTTATTTCCCCCCCCCCCCCCCCCTTTTATTTTTATTTACCCTTTTTAACATACTTCCTGGACTTACATCATACACTTTGACTAATTGAGAAGACTAACTAGAAATCAAGTGAGAAAGCTGAAGAAGAGGTAGTGTACTGTGGCTACATCAATGTTAGCAAATAATGCAAGACATTCATTAATTGGATATGACATGGCTCTTGCCTACATGGAGGAACAACCCTGCCCCTCAAAAGAGAGACTACTGGGAATAGTCTCTGACACTACTCCCTAAATCATTCCCAAACATTGCTTGGGAAGGTAGGCTGGAGGCAAAAACTGTGCTTGGGACCTTTTTAACAATTCATAAGGTTGGATTTTCCCAGGCCAGGTCACTTGCCTGTGCCTTGGTCCTGTTTATTTACATATGTCCAACATGTCTTTTTACTAACATTACTTTACCTACCTCCCTGTGAAAGATGATGTGCAAATCCAAAAAACTCATGAGGTCAAAGCAATAAGAAAATGTATGCTCTCTCTGGGTTAGGCAGGTCAGCACGGGTTTCAAAGGTGCAGGGTTCTAAGCTGGATAACCTCATTTCTACTGAGGGAAATGAGTGTCTAGAAAGGCCCAGTGAGGCTAAAGAAAGATGTGATTGCTACTTAGCCCCAGAAAGCCAACACCAACATCTGCTCTGGTGGGCCCAAATTTGTACGCTGTGGAAAGTCCAGATGGAAATCTTAACTAATCCTTTATAAATAACATATCATCAAACATCTGTACATTTTAAGGCCAGTAAAGCAAGGGTAAGAAAGAAAGTAAAATACTGAGTTAATGAAGACTGAAAGTCACCCCCCTGGGGCATGCAAGTCTGGCTTCCCCCAGCCTTGATCTTCCTCAGGTCTCAGCAATTTTATCAGGTTCAGGACCAATCACCATCAGTTTTATCCTGGGAATCCTCCATCTGCATGCACTGAGCTCTTCCACCGGTGCCTCCATGGAGGGCTGTAAGCACATGTCAACGGGAGCTAGTGCGTGTGCAAGCTGTCAACAGTCCCTGGCCCTGAGCATAGCATTGCCATTCCCCTACAATCTGGCAATTACACAGCACAGGGGAACCTCAGGTGTGCTGCCACAACCAGAAGCTAATATTTCCAGAAGGATTTAATTTCCTTTTCTCGCTGTTTGCAGAATGGCTTTGTGTATATACTTACCCAAGAACCTTTGAAGGCAAAGCACAGTTTGGCCCCAGGCGAACAGCTTGTGAGGCCAGTTACTGGCTCCTATATCTGGAGCAATGGGTACGTTACACAAAACAATTTGGTTTTCGAGGTCGGCATCCAGGATTAGAGAACCACCTGCGCGGGGAGAAAAGGAAGGAAGGAAGCCAGCATCACTGCCACCAGGAAAGCTCACCTTTCCTTAGCTTTGTCATGCTATCATATGCTGCTTCAGTTATAAATGAGTAGTTATTCAAGACCCATTGAAATGTCTTGAAGAAGAAAGAGGAGTTTAAATAGGAATTTTCCATTCAGGTACTTAATGAAAACCTTAGAAATGGTCCAGATAGGAGTCAGGCATGCCCTCTGACATCAGAAACACAGTATAGCTCTTTGTGATGCTGATTAAATGGCAATAATATGACAAATGGTACGTGAAGACCTGCTTTACATTTGTGTTAAACAGAATGGATTTTAAACAGAAATAAAGAATACTCTTTCAACAATGTGTTGCCTGAATTTTTCTCGTGCATTTAAGTTTTTTTTTCTCTTTCTTTTATTGGAACATCTCTAGGATATATAATTATTTAGTGTATTTTTGCATGCATTTACCATCTTTTTCTTACCAGTTATCATAATTTTTCATGTCTTTTAAATGACAGGCTCAGAAATTACAATAGTACATCACCATAGCCAGTTTATTATCTCTACATATCTTCAATCTAATATTAAAGACAAATTTCCATGCCTGTTGTGTTATAACTCTATTTAAGGAGTGACAGCAGGACACATCCATAAGGCTGTTTCCATCACTTGTGTTGAATCTGTCCTAGCTGTTCTTGCTTAGTTTAAACTGTTTCTCACAGGCTTAACCCAGATCTTGCTGAAGACAGAAAGCATTCTTCAGTAAGCTCTGGTGCAGACCCCTGAAAAAGAAGATAAGCTATTTTCCCTTCTGGAAGAGCTAACCAAAGGCCTGTTCTGATCCGTACACATTTTAAACAATTCTGTTTAATGATACCTAAAGCTGTGGAGGTGTGTGATGCTTCTTGGCATCTCTCTGTCATTTTATATGAAACCTAGAAAGACCTGTCAGCTCAGGACTTTGCCAGTACACACATTCCTGCACATACAAGTCTATGTGATGAAACAAAAGTGAATCTAAGATTATCCCGTGCTTCAATAAATGTTTTCCTATAAGCTTTTTCATTTTGTTTTGTTTCTTTTCTTTTGAACTCCAGTTTGATGCCAGACAATAATATCATCTAACTGAGGGCTACAGACCAAGCAATACAAGCACACTGTGCATGAAGGTTATTGGCTTTGCTTCCCAGTGATAAACCATATGAAAGAAATCATAGATTTTCCCTATTATTCATGGGGCTGATCCAAAGACTATTAAAATCAATGGGGAACTTTCATGTTAGTAAGTGTTTCAAAACAGGTTTTAGGAGATTTGTGATGCAAGGCCAGCATTTTCAAAGGTGTCAGGGAAGAAATTTAGAACATGGGCAGGCGATAAAAAGCAACTGAATAACCACTCGGTTAACGAGTTAGCACTCACCAGCAGAACCACAGTAACTGCCAGCATGCACAGTCTTAATTTATTATGTATTCACAAGAAAATGTTAACTTAATTCTTCTTTAACCATCATGACTCAATGACTTGTAGAAGATCATTTATCTACAACACTTCATCTAGGGATTCACCTCACCTACTCTAACATTCTGAAAGATTGATATTCAAGCTGAAGGGTACTCTGTGCTGTTGGGGTAGGCTTTTTCACAGTTCCTCCCATTACAGCTGCTCTTCTTTCTTTGAAATGCTACAACACTCACTGGAAAGAGGAACAGAACAGGACTTGTCATGGTAAATTTCCTAAAGTTTTTTTTAGCCCATTAAACCTGTGATTATTGTACACAGTATAGAAGTGACACAGCTTCAACAGAAGAGATTAAGAAGTTCAAAAACCAAAACGAGTTCCTAGATATATTCTGATATCTTTGAGCAGAAATTTCAGTATCTGGCATGTTTTGCTAACAGAAATCTCTCTGTAGCTGCCTGACTTTTTTATATAAATGCTTAGCAGAGTGGCATTGTGAGCATTAGTATTACCTAACTAAAGCCCTTCTTGTGAGGCTAACCCTGAACGCTGCAGGTTTAAACCAGTGGCATCTGCAGGACCATAACACACTAATGACCTAGCAGCGTTGATTTGTGTACTTCAACACAGAACCAGGTTCAAGCAAATCACATTCCAAGTGCTTCTCTAAATGCTTTTCTTCTAGAACAGGAAGCTTCAATGCAACAGTGAGGCAGTGAGTTTGATGGATCTCCTGTTGCTGATAGGATTTGGCAACTTGGGAAAGGATGTTCAGCTCAAACTTACAGCACCAAACCATTCACTAATTTTCCTATTTGTATTGGCCTTATGTATATATGAAAGCAACACTGTACCACAATTATTGGAAGTTTCTGTTCAGAAAATAGCAGGGACTGGAACAAAAGGGGTACTGCTATTCAGAAATGGAATGCATTGGCCAGACTGTTTTGAAAATTATGCAGCACTTCATCTTGACAATATGCCTTGGCTTAGCCAGAAGCTACATTTTGTGATTATTATATTCAGACACTTTCTTTTCTTTATGTTCAGAATCCAACTGTTCTGCAGATCTGAAAAACAGAACAAAAAGAAAAATATGCTTTTAAAACCAGTCTGACAACCGCAATTAAATCAATCACCCACTCAATTTCAGATATTTGTAACATCAAGAAATTTAACAAATACCTTTCATCCATAACAGCTCAAGGCATATTTGCTTTCAAAGCACTTCAGCAGAAAATTCCAGCATTCCTCCCCCACTAAGATCCTGTTATAAAGAATGCACTTCTAACTGTAGAGACTAAAAGGCACTGAATAGTCACTAGTTTATAATTTTCAACATGGGTTGTAAACTTCTGAGAGAACTATGCCTGGCTGAGGTCAGATCTGCTACTTCTTGAGGGAAAATATTCAGGAATGGCAAAAAAAGTTATTATGGTATGTTAAACTACAAATAAATTTAATGTAAGTACTGTCTTCTGTTTCTATTGTGCTCTTGTGCATTCCTATTAGTTTATAAAATAGAAAAAAGGTGCTTGGGTTCCATCCTTGGCAAAGTATCTAATCAGCAAAATTGGTGGAAGCTTCAGTTTCTTACAGTTTGTGGCCCTGTTCTGCAATGGAGGTCGTGAAGAACTAGAACCCTGGATTGATATGCCTAACAGAGCAAACTATTCCTGGGATACTGCTTGAAATATTTTAAATGAAACAGAATCAAGTTTCCTGATATATTCTCCATCTTTGTGTGAGGAATCTACCCCAGAACATGGTTGAAGATTGCCAGAGTTTTTGCTGACATGTCTAACCATGACATCATTACCGACAGTCTCTGTATAATTATGATTAATGTCTTTCAGTTTAGCAGGCCTAGCGATTTATTTGGTGTTCATTTTCTAAATAATCTCCTAAATTGTCTGCCCTATGGAGAACACCTAGCACTGCAGTTGAGAGTAGGATACAAATTTTAGGGAGGATGCATAAGCTATATGTTTAATGAACAAGACAAAATAACTGCAGCCTGATGAAAAATCTGTTTAAGTCAAAAGCATTGTATGGGCTGCATTCCTACCAACACGGTGACCTTTGGCAGGCATTGGCTGCCCTTTGTTGCAGGAGATGATCTAAGGGCACTGGGTCCATTCTGTTCAGATCTGACGATTCTGGTGGATTCAACAAATTGACATCTTGCCCTAATCTTTTAAAATACCTGATCAAAAATTTTGCGATTTTTGGTGTGTGATTTTTTTTTTATTTAGAAAATATGTTAAAATAGTGTTATAAGGGGGAATGAATAAATGACAATGGGTTTATGCAGAAAAAAAAACTTACACAGAATTATAATAATGATTTAGGAAAGTGAGTTAGCAAGTACTGGTGAACACGAATGGCAGAGAGCAATGAGTGAGGGGTAAGAACTCTTACCTGCATATTATTAGTATTATGGCCTCAGCGGAGTGAAAATAATTATAGAAAGAAAGTATTTTTCTTTTTGGTTGCTAAGACTATTTAGAGGAATATTGGAAGCAGATTGGAAACTTAATTATATTAATAAACTGGAATGGTACATTTTAATATTTCTTTTTATTTCCCAAATGAAATCATACAATTAATTGGAAGAAATGTGTGGGTCATTCATAAGGATTTCTAGAAAAATATAAATTAGGAAACAATGATTAAATTGTTCAACATATGGAGGTTTGTTGTTTAAATCTCATTTCTACTTCTCTCTTGCTATATTAAAAACTTATTTTTATAATCACAGAATCACAGAATGGTGGGGGTTGGAAGGGACCTCTGGAGATCATCTTGTCCAACCCCCCTGCTTGAGCAGGCACACCCAGAGCAGGGGGCACGGGAACATGTCCAGGCGGGGTGTGAATGTCTCCAGGGAAGGGACTCCACAGCCTCCCTGGGCAGCCTGTGCCCCTGCTCTGGCACCCTCACAGGAAACAAGTTTTTTCTCATATTGAGGTGGAACTTCCTGTGTTCCACCGTGTGCCCATTGCCCCTTGTCCTGTCACTGGGCACTATTGAAAACAGCCTAGTCCCATCATCCTGACACCCACCCATTAGATATTTATAGGTATTGATGAAATCCACCCTCAGTCTTCTCTTCTCCAGGTTGAACAAACCCAAGCCTCTCAGCCTTTCCTCATAAGGGAGATGCTCCAGCCCCCTGACCATCTTGGTAGCTCTCCGCTGGATTTGCTCAAGGAGTTCCACATCCTTCTTAAACTGGGGGGCCCAAAACTGGACACAGGGCTCCAAATGTGGTCTCACTAGGGCAGAGTAGAGGGGAAAGATAACCTCCCTTGATCTGCTGGCCACGCTCCTTTTAATGCACCCCTCGATACCATTGGCGTTCTTGGCCACAAGGGCACGTTGCTGGCTCATGGTCAGCTTGTTGTCCACCAGCACTCCCAGGTCCTTCTCAACAGAGCCACTTTCCAACAGGTCAGCCCCCAACGTGTACCACTGCATGGGGTTGTTCCCCCCCAGGTGCAGGACCTTGTACTTGCTCTTGTTGAATTTCATGGGGTTCCTCTTGGCCCAGCTCTCCAGCCTGTCCGGGTCTTGTTGGATGGCAGCACAGCCTTCTGGTGTATCAGCCACTCCTCCCAGCTTGGTGTCATCAATGAACTTGCTGAGGTTACACTCCATCCCATCACCCAGGTCATTGATGAATATGTTAAACAGGACGGGACCCAGCACAGGCCCCTGGGCAACACCACTGGTGACAGGCCTCCATCCAGACTCTGCTCCATTGATCATGACCCTCTGAGTTCTGTTGCTGAGCCAGTTCTCTATCCACCTCACTGTGCACTCATCCATCCCACACTTCCTCAGCTTGTCTGTGAGACTGCTATGGGAGACAGTGTTGAATGCCTTACTGAGGTCAAGATAGACAACATCCACTGCTCTCCCTTCTTTGACCCAGTCAGTCACACCATCACAGAAGGCTATCAGGTTGGTCAAGCATGATCTTTCCTTGGTGAATCCATGTTGACTGTTTCTGATAATCTTCTTGTCCTCTACATGCTTGGAGGTGACCTCCAGGACAAACTGCCTCATCACCTTTACGAGGATGGAGGTGAGCCTGACTGACCCATGGTTCCTCAGGTCCTCCTTCTTCCCCTTTCTGAAGATTGGAGTGACACTTGCTTTCCTTCAGTCCTCGGGCACCTCTCCTGTCCTCCACGACCTTTCAAAGATGATGGAGAGTGGCTCAGCAAGAACATCCGCCAGCTCCCTCAGCACTCATGGGTGCATCCCATCAGGGCCCATGGATTTGCGAGGATCCAGTTTGCCTAGGTGATCTCTGACCCAATCCTCCTCAACTGATGGTAAGTCCTCCTTTCTGCAGATTTTTCCTCTCTTCTCTGGGGGCTGAGATGCCTGAGGGCCAGCCTTAGTAGTAAATACTTAGCAGTTAATAATACGAAAGTTCAAAGGGAACATGCGTATAACAGATAAGAAACATAGTTCACACAAGTGAACACTGTGCAGCTTCCCTGAGCACAGCTTCAGAGCCTGTTACCAAAGAATATGCAGAGTAACAAATGGTAACAAATAGTACTGCAAAGTTTTCATTTCAAAAAGATGATGATGGGGTCTTAGACTACCAGCATAACAGAAAACCAAACTGCCAAGCACCCTACTTTATATTCCTTCTTAAGCTATGATCAAATAGGAGTGCTGGCTATGTAAAAACAGGTCAAAATACCCAAGGCAAAAATGATTTTTCCCAAAGCTGGAAAAATCTCAGAAGTTTATAAAATTTGGGGTTTTCTTCAAATTTTGGTTTTCTGAGACATTGTCACGTCTGTACTTTCTTCCATCTAACAGACTTCTAAGTGGCCAGTTATAGTGAAATAACTGCTTTTCACAATCCATTTCTCACTATCCTTTTGGCCTAAATAGTAGAGAGATGAAGACATCATTGAGTGGCTGTAATCGACTTTTGTGTTACTACCTCAAAGTCAGGAACATTATGATTATTTTCAAGTCACAGAGTTATCAGCTCTGCTAAAATTAGCCATTGTTTTTGCAATTGAGATTCACTTATAACATCCAGGTCAGAGTTCAAAAGAACAGCAGTTACTGATATCAGCAAATTCTCCAAGACCGCATTGCTTAAGCATCACATAGCTAAGTAAAAACAGAAAGAAGGTATAAATTATATGACTGTATTACATACCTTATAATCTTAGAACACCATGCATCCAAAGTGTCCTTAAAATTTAAGCTCTTGTAACACATTGGGAGGCAATACAATTTCCCTAAGCTCAATCTGAAGGCCACTACCAAATAAAATCTACAATATGTATTAAATGATGTTGCTTTCCACTTCATATAGGTAAAGCTGGAGTGGTGGATCACAACATTAGGGAAATCAACCAGAAAAGAATCTTTTTTCCAAATTTCTGCAGCAGTTAGAAACAAATACGAAGTGGTGACTGTATTGTTCCCTGTCAAGGTAAGATGTGTATCATGGGAGAGTTTATGGTGGGCTACAGGTATGAAAAGACACACATACATGTGTGTTATCTGACCTCTAGCTGCTGATTAAGTAAGTAAATTCTCAGAAGTCTTTATTTCATTGAACACCAAAATCAAATCAAAACCAACTTAGGTATAAAATGACAACTCTAACTATAAAGTTAAAACACACTTAAAGAAAACAGATATGCATGGAATTCTTAGAAGCATCTGGACAGGGTGCTGGGCCATCTTGTTTAGACTGTGCTCTTCCCAGAAAGTTTGGACTAGATGATCCCTGAGGTCCCTTCCAGCCTGGGATTCTGTGATTCTGTGATTCTGTGATTGCTCACTACAAATCTTTTACTAACCTCAGTTAAGCATCCACAGCATTGTTTCAGGCTCCTTAATACATTCTTAATATAATCTTTCTATAAATCAGAAAGATTTAGAGAGAAGAAAATCAGTTTTTCTATAAGCCTCTTTTGAGGGAAATGAGTGTTAAAAATACAAAGTGTAGGTAAATCACCCAAAGCATCAAGGTATAGTTACCTAAAAATCTGTTCCCTAAAGTAAGCAGTATGATACATGGAGGATGAATCACCCCCAATACAGACATCTTTTGCTCTACTGACTCTTCAGGAAACCTAAACAATCAGCTTAGAATTTAAAAGCTAAAAATATATAACATGAATAACATGAATGTAATGTTATATAACATGAATATAACCCCAGTGATAAAGCACTTTTTCATTCCTTCCTCAGCACTAGCCCGAAGTACATATGTGCTTCCTCTCTTTAAGCTTAGCAAATAACCATGACATGTTGTGTCTTAAAAACTATAGGCTTTGAGCCAGGAGGCAAATGGGAGACTCAAGATTCAGAGACAAAACCTTTTTTGAACAATGAAGCTCCAGACCTATTAAAACTAAATCAGTTTCACAAGGTTCTTCAAGCAGGCAATTCACTCCTCCCTCAGCAAAGAAAATGCCAATATATATCACAGCACTCTGATGAAATTGCATTGAGGGAAAGGAATAGCTGTGAGAATTGGGATTTCAGTCAAAATATTATCACAATATGGAGAAAAGAAATCAGTAAGACTCATATAAGGATTTGTCTAAAAATTTTATATTATTTTTTCCTGTTACAATCAAGTCATAGCTATAGCAGAAAGTTGTGCATTTTGGTTGCTTAATCATACAGATATATATATGTGTGTGTGTATATATATTTCTGCTATTCACTTTGCTTTATTCTTCTAAAAGAATAGATCTTATACATGCAATCTAATTTCATTAACCAGATTTATAAAAAGAGAAATATTTTTCTGTTTGCTAGACTTCTTTGACCTCAGACAGTTGATTTACACCATAAAAATTCACTGACAAGGTGCAGTAGCTTTTCTGGGATGGTCAAGTGCCGACTGATAGGATCATTTCAAAAGACAGTTCAGGGATGGTTGCTAGTTGCCATAAAATATTCATTGATATTTGAAAATTTACATAAAATTTATCCTATCTCTCTGAAAGCACAGGCATGAGGATCATTGATCTTTTAGGGGTAGCAGTCAGGATGTGAAAGCTTGCCAGCCTGGTTTGGCAGTTACTCTTGTTGCTGGAAAAAACACGGAACAGCCAGTTATTGACTAGTGTACAAGACCTGGAAGGGTTTCCAGCTGCACAAGACTCTGATTTAATGCAATATGTAGGATATAACAGAGGGTTTTGAAGTAGTCTAGTGGAGCAGGAAAAGTATTGATATTTTAATTCTGGTTTTAGCTATGTGTATCAATACTTTAAAAAAACCACTTACTCCAAATTATGGAAGTGCTAGCAGATCACTAAGTCTATTTATCCAATAAAGTCTATGACTATGATGACTATAAGATGCTCAGGCATCTTATATACTCTCTAAGAAGCATAATCAATTTAATAAGAGACGAGTTGTTCAGTGATTAGGGAACCCAACATATGTAGGAACCTAGTGTTCATGTGCTGTCTCAGTCCAGCTTGGAGTATGGGATAAAATTAATGTCGTCTTCTTTCTGCTAGGAAGTGTTTCAGGAGTAAGGGAGGAAAGCGATGAAAGTCTGAAGCTATTTTACATTATATAAAACTGTTTGTTAAGCTGGATGTCACCTGTCATAGAAAATGACTTGGATTTCCCTGGGGGAGACAGGACACATGAGTCTTTCTCCCCATTCTGTCTGCCAGAGTAAGACAGGGAATATGAGTCTCTGATATCTTATGAAAGCAACCTCTTGGCTTTCATTTGCTTTTATTTAAGATGGCTTATAACTGAACAAAACAGTTTGTTCTTCAACTAGTTGAAGAAAACATTTAATTCAATCAAAAAAGAAAGTTATGATTGTCTGAAAATGCCACAAAAATCAGTTTCATTTGCCACTTGTATCTGAACCAAACAACTTACAGTTATACACACAACCCTAGTCTTAGGCTTGCTTTAACATGGAATGGGACACTTCTAAATGCATTAACATTTTTGTGGGACAGAAAAACCATTTCCATCCATCTAAGGAGGAGGCATGAGAACATAATATAACTATTACAATTGACAACATGATTATGCAGATTGTCTACAGATGTGAATCAGAAGATCTCTAATGAATTCAGTAGGGTTCTGCTGATTTACACTAGCTATTTGCTGCATTTTGGTTGAAAGATAGAAACAATTTGTCCCGATTTTTTTTCAGAGATCCTAGAATACTTTCTGAAATCTCCTGTCCACATGTTCTGATTAAATTCTCTTTTAGAATGTCAAACTACTTACCCCTGCTATCCAAAATAACTGTAGAGTAGCGTTTAAATAGAAAGAAATCAAGCCATTGATAAAACAGAAATGTAGGACAACATCAACTTTTGAGGAAATAGGAGATAAGTTGAACCAAATCCAGCTGGTTTCACATGTCAAGTTTTCAAATCACTGTAGGCTGTTGTATTTTATCCTTTAGTTATTCAGTGATGATGAATCTGCTGACATTGCATTTCATCAACAACCACTTATTGGTTACACAGAGCCCAAGGATATTTAAAATATGAACTGCCATTACTGTAGGCTTATTGTGTTGCAAAAACTTGTCAAAAGTGGGGGATGATGAAGAAAAGGAATTCAGAATGAGGAATCTGACCTACCTGAGACAGTTTTTATTGTGGAAGTAGGTTTTCCATTACAATTCTTTCTAGTGAGCAAACATGTTCTGCAAAGTCTGAAAAGTTCTGGTTGCAAGGAATCTTAACTTTAGAAAACTCAGCAAAATATGTTTCACAATTTCCATATTTCATCTTATATGACACTATGAATTCAACAACAGGTCTTCAGCTTTCATGTTTGCTCATTGTTTTATGTAAATGGAATCACTGGAAGTCAATTTAAATTCTGCCTCAATGGGAGGGAATTTGACATCTGTCCTTACCTAGATTTAAAAGAAATAGGAGATGGTAAAACTGTAAGAAGCTGGGCCTTGAAAGTAGTAACTATTCTACTGAACCTGTTATTGTGATTTCTCTAAATCTCAGATACTCTTTTCAGGAAAGAACAAAGTGGGAACAGCTGTCCTGAGAGGAAACATTTACCCCACTTTCTTGACTCTTGTACCTTCTCCTGTCATGCAAACTGATGTGAAATTGTGAAATTGGTGTAGGTTAGGATGCACCTGTCTTCATGTTGTCAAGCAGTCTCTAACGGAGAAAGTTCTGGAGGCATCTTCTTAGCAGAGACATTTTCATCCATATGAATGTGGCAAAAAACATTGCCAGCGAACAATGTATAGGTGCAAGGCCTCTATTCTAACTTTTCTGCCTTTAATGCAATGGAAAACTTCAGATAGAGAAGGTGAATCCTTTTCTTCATAAGCAGGAAAATCTCATGGGAACACATCAAGAGAGAAACTTCATGGAGTTTCTGTTTTCTCCATAAGAATTCTATACAAGGGTTACTTTGGCTTTGTAAGCCTGCCTGGTCTAATTAAGATCCGTTTGTGTTAAGTTTACCAACAAAGATCTGTTATTTGTAAAATGCACATGCTCTTATTTTCTGCATTTATGCAGTTTTCTATTTCTCTGCTTTTGACTTAGGAACAATGAGATCCAAATTCTGTATGGATGAAGTATTAAATCTTTATAGAGGCAGATGTTTCATGTGTGCTGACTGCATGAATTATCAGGTACAAGGCTCTTAAAGAGACTGGCTTGCTTGCCTACAAATATTATGTGATTTAATAAAATGTCTTTTATATACTATCAGACATATGTGTTTGCAGTTGGGCTGTGCTGCATTACATCTGAAAAGCCTGAATAAATCAGAAAGCAAGCTGGTGCAAGTATTAAATTCTAGGAGCAAGAACATCTACATTAAAGAAAATGTAACTAAGAGGGCACTGCACTATCATGTCAGACAGTATGGTTTTACTCACCATGATTTACAGAGCTTTTGTTAGGACTGTGAGGCCAAATTCTATGCAGAGGTGAATTGATACTACGAACTTCAGAGGAGTTCTGCCTGCTGTTACCATCATACAATGTGTTTCTTAATTAGAAAATAACATATTATAAAAGTATAGAAATACTTATAGAGTTTCTCATACTTTCTGTTACAAAAATATTCTGTAAAGTTATCATAAGTTTTCCATAAATCAAATAGTGTTTCAGGAAGGAGAAGGTAATGGAATACATTGAAACGCTGAGTCCACTCATGCTGGAATTACTTCACCATGAGAAAGTATTATTTTATAGCATGAATCCAAATCCTGCAAAACACATGTGGAAAATATTCCAGGTTACTGAAGCTTAGCTCTTCATGAAAGGAAGGTTGAACCAGCATCTTCCTACCACAGCACCATACAGAGACTCCTCCACTGAAATCCGCTTGTGTTGAAAGTACCTGATATCTGAAGACTACGGGAAAAGGGTTTCTTAAGGTCTGTTTACAAGCTGCTTCAGATGTTAATCATTCTTTCATGGCTGTATTGCAGGTTTAAAACAGATTTATTGCAAGCAGTTGCTGGGTGTCTGTCAGAGACAGAACAACACACTTCAGGAAGCAGAGGGGTTATGGAAAAACCTGTGGACAATTTGAGTAGAGTTTCATCTGCCCATGACTCAACTCGGGCATCCAGAAGTTAAGCATTTAAGTCTGAACTAGATACCATGTGCATCTTTTGTGGTCAATAGAGAGAAAAAAGACAACTTCAAAAAGGGAACTTTTCTGACCTGATGTGTTTGAATTTGAACTGTAAGATACCCATTTCCCTCTGCAGTCTATAATAGGAGACTACGATAACTTAGACTTCATGTGTTCAGGTATAGGCATTCACAGCTAGATGAAATGAGTCCCGCTTATTTGGACTGGAAGCTTTACTTACTGATTTATGGAACTCAGGTACAAATATTTCTCCTTTTTTATTTTCCCCTCATCCACACACCCACAAGTCCCTCCCAGTTTTGAATTAAGATTTGAAGAGAACTCCTAAGATCTGTATAACCGTTCCCGTTGTCTTAAGCTAAGAAACAGCTTAAATTGCATACACTTTAGCAAAGACCTGTTTTCTCAGTCGTAAAATAAGATGTGTGTTTTCAACAAGATGATATTTTCAACTGGAGTATTCTCATCCTGATTTTTTTATCAATATTGACAATGTTTTAAAATATTTTCTGAGGCTTATTGTATAGCTATACTTTTCAGACCAACAGCTTATCAGTTCTTATAATATTCATGTACAAAAATTGGAAAAATTAAGCATCCTTCTACTTAAAATCCCAAGTAAATTACTGCAGGTGTCTAAAAGGCACAAAAAAAAGAGGTGCTTACCACCTTTTTCATTCCTGGAAGAAAAAAGGTTTCATTTTCAAAATCAATGGAAACTAAATGACAATCAAAGTCTAGAATCAGAGCTGGACCAATTATTTCATCAGGTGGAAAATTTATGTCTTCCTCTCCTGCATGAGAAACTAACGCTGTCTTTGCAAATTGAGAAATGAGCTTTTCAATACAAGAGAGCATTCATAGCGTGCAAACTAAACTACATGTACTCTCAGTCAGATGTGAATGGCACTGTGTTTTATAGCCAACAATATTACATAGATGTTCATGTGCTATCTCCAAACAATAAAATATCTAACTTTTCTGGTTATTCTATTAAAAAGAAAAAAATTAAAATCAGTGCCTATAAATATTCTTCTATTAATGTTTCATATCGTGATTGATTTTCATTTCTAATTTGGAAGAAATAGCAAAATTACAGGGACCTAACTGTGAAATACTGCTTTCCCAATCAGCCTGTTGAAAAAATTCCCGTGATAATGATGGATTACCCAGGTACAAGATGAGCTAACTTAGAAGTCAATTCTGTCAACCATGGATAGAAACAAAGCTACTTCTGTTTTGCTGGAGAAATCGCAGAATAATTTTTAAGCAAAGTGATTCAAAAGAATCTGCAAAAACACGGGGATTGTGCAATGGTCTGCATATTTTTAATAAGACAATATTTGCATTCAGCAAGTCCTAGAAACCCCATGCAAATTTAATTTAACACGGAGAAATGAGATTAAAAAAATAACCCATTTTTGTTATTCTTTCTTACAATATCAGATGGCTTCCTCTTCAAATGTGTGGATCACTTAACATGAAAGTATTGCAGTAGAAAGCACTAAGCTTCAACCAAGTGTTCTCTATTAAGTGCTTTTTGAACCTGCACTTACTTCTAGTTGCTATTTGGAATATGAAAATTAGACTGAGTCCAGAACAGACTCCACCAAGACCAGCCATTGAGAAGCAGCTAAGGCAACCCAGTTCCTGTGTAGCTTTGTACCAGCAAAGGAATTGCTTTTATTTATAGAGCTTTCAGTTTTCTGTATGGGACCTGAAAGGGTATTGAGAGGGATGATGCAGAAGTTGAATACCAGAGCCCAAGATAAGGAGCAGTAACTTTTCCTCCTTTAGTCAATAAAGAAAAAAAAAAGGCATCTCTCAGTTCCTCAAAAAAACTAAATAATTCCTGGAGGAATGGAGTGGGTCAAATGGCAAAAGTGTTTGCTTTGAAAACATAATGTATTTCAAATTGCTGTTGACTACTTTTCTGTATAGTAGTTTTTTAAAAACCCAAATGAGCAAAATCCATCCCTCACAGAGAAAAACAAAGTTCCCGTGAGACTTGGGTATATGGCACAAAGTGTATTTTTACTCCCTGTAACATTCCTTTATTCGGTTTTTCTTTTGATGCAGTGAAGTAGAAGAAACTATGTTCTTTATCTAGCTTATCTTTTGTAGACATAAATATTTGCACATTCAGAAGTTGTCTTGGTTAGAAAAACACAACCATCTTTTTTTAATTATTAATATTATTACTTTTTTAGAAAGCTTGGATCAGCTGCATACACAAGAATTACCTTTGTAGCATTTCTTCATTAAGACTTCCCCAAATGGAAAACACCGTTTCATGTGTCATTCCTGAGGTCTTGGTATCTCATCACTCTGGATCAGTGCATCTACAAGCTGATCCCAAGTGGTTCTCAAACTATGAGAGAGTCAAACATGCTCAAGCAGTATGGGATATTTAAAAAATTTCACCTGATAAAGTTGAAATATCTGTTGGCATAAATCATAGATCTTTTCCAGATGCTATGTATTTGTGGCATAGGATGAAAACAATATTTTTTAATATTATAGGATCATAGAATCACTTAGGTTAGAAAAGACCTTTAAGATCATCGAGTCCAACTACTGACCTAACACTACCAAGTCCACCACTAAACCGCCTCCTTAAGTACCACGTCTACATGTCTTTCAAATACATCCAGGGATGGTGACTCCACCACCTCTCTGGGCAGCCTGTTCCAATGCCTGACCACTCTTTCAGTAAAGAAATTTTTCCTAATATCCAATCTAAACCTCCTATGGTGCAACTGGAGGCCTTTTCCTCTAATCATATCACTTGTCACTTGGGAGAAGAGACCAACATCCACCTCACTACAACCTCCTTTCAGGTAGCTGTAGAGAGAAGTAAGGTCTCCCCTCAGCCTCCTCTTCTCCAGGCTAAACAACCCCAATTCCCTCAACCTCTCCTCATCAGACTTGTGCTCCACACCCTTCACCAACTTTGTTGCCCTTCTCTGGACACGCTCCGGCACCTTGATGTCCTTGTAGTGAGGGGCCCATAATGGAACACAGTATTTGAGGTGCGGCCTCACCAGTGCCAAGTAGAGGGGGACAATCACTTAGTCCTGCTGGCCACACTATTGCTGGTACAAGCCACGATGCTGTTGGCCTTCTTGGCCACCCGGGCACACTGCCGGCTCATGTTCAGCCGACTGTCAGCCAACACCCCCAGGTCCTTTTCCTCCAGACAGGTCTCCAGCCACTCCTCCCCAAGCCTGTAGTGTTTCATGGGGTTGTTGTGACACAAGTGCAGGACCCGGCATTTGGCGTTGTTGAATCTCATGCAATTGGCCTCATCCCATCAATCCAGCCTGTGCAGATCCCTCTGTAGAGCCTTCCTGCCCTTGAGCAGATGAACACTCCCACATAAATTGACATCATCTGCAAATGGTGCATTCAATCCCCTCATCCAGATCATTGGTAAAGAGATTAAACAGAACTTGCCCCAACACTGAGCCTTGGGGAACACTGCGTGTGACTGGTCACCAACCAGATTCACCACAACTCTTTGGGTTTGGCCATCCAGAGAGTATTTTACCCAGTTAAGAGTACTCCTGTCCAAGCCATGAGCAACGAGGAAAAGATATAGACCTGTTGGATCAGGTTAAAAGGAGAGATACAAAAATGACTAGTGGGGTGGAGCACCTCTCCTATGAAGAAAGGCTGAGAGAATTGGTGTAGTTAATCCTGGAGAAGAGAAGGTTCCAGGGAGACCATACTGTAGCCTTCCAGTATCTGAAGGGGGCCTACAAGAAAGCTGGAGAGGCACTTCTTAAAAGGGCATGTAGTGATAGGACAAGGGGTAATGACTTTAAACTGAAAGAGGGTAGATTTAGCTTTGCTATAAGGAAGAAATTCTTCACTATGAGGGTGGTGAGGCACTGGAACAGGTTGCCCAGAGAAACTGTGGATGCTGCAGCCCAGGAGTGTCCAAGGCCAGGCTGCATGGGGCTTTGAGCAACCTGGTCTAGTGGAAGGTGTCCCTGCTCATGGCAGGGGGGTGGGAACTAGGTAAGGTCCCTTCCAATCCAAACTATTCTGTGATGATTCTATGATGATTAAACCCAGAAGGGGAAGAAGATAGGCCGGATATGAAAAAACTTCGTAAATTCCAAGTTAGCTACTGTGTCATTAAAAAAATATCCCACAAATGTAATGAACTCGATATATGCAGAAACATGCCATAGTATTCTCAGACTTGAAGCTGCAACCTTTGCTGAAAGTCACCATCACCCTTGTTAGTGTGTGGATACTCCATTTTTTGGTTTTCTAAGAAAAAGTTGAGCCCTAGCTGTTAATGTTATTGTAAACTGGGGATAGCTTGAACTTCAGGACACTAAAAATAAGGACATTAGGCTATTAGAAACACTAGATGCTTTATTATTCATTCTCTTTAGTATTTTTTGAAAGATTTTAAGTTGACTGTTAGATTTGAGATTTCTTACAGGGATCAGATTGCAGGCACAGTGGAAAGCAAAACAATTATTGGGTGTTATCCATTAAGAAGAATTCAAATGGCAACTGTTAACAATCTGTAACACCAGGGTAGTTGTGGGCTTTTCTCTGTGTCATAAAAGACCCTCAAAGTTACCATAAAGCTTCATTCGCTTTCAGTGTGATAGGTTACACATGTGACGGTTTATTTTACAAGCAAAATCTGCATGTAAGCTGTAAAGTGCCTGAATGCTTGGATTACAAAAATGGAAAAATAAACAACTGTAATTAAGGGATCAAGCATTCCAATATTGCTCTCATTATATCATGTGACTTTATTTTCCTACCAGCACTTCAGAGAAATATTCTTCCAAATTAAGAACTTTAATTTCTTTTGAGATGGTCGATGAAATGTGGATATTCAAGTCAGAAAAAGCAGCATTAACATATTGACTATAGAAAGTGTTCTCTGTCCTGAGCCATTTGTAAGCTTTACATAAAAGTTTAACTACTGAAATAACCTGCCCATTTTAAATATTCATTATTTCATTTTCTAAAGGAAATTAAAAATCTTTCATCATTCTCTTAATTTGAAGGTGTATTGTATGCATTGAATTTTAGCCTAGGAGGGCTATTACAAATTAAAATAGGTACATTTTTGAAGCTTTTGTAGGTTTTGAAAACACTTATGAAATTAGGGACTTATTCTTAAGTTTATACTACACTATACGCTGATTTTGAAGTTCATGTATATCTTGTTGGAGATGCTAATTTCAGCATTAAAAATGTTTAATTGGTTATGCCATAAAACAGTATTGCACAGTGATATTGCAAAGAAATCTACAAAAGGTGCCTCCAACTGTTTGGTTTGTAAATTAATCTCTGATTCTGAATGCAGATACCTGATGAAAGTTTCACTAAGCAAAGCCTGCAGTACTGGAACAACTGGAATCTATCAGTTATTTGTTCAAGTATACATATTTTTACCGGTTGTTCACATTTACCCTATTTTTTTAGATTTCATATTTTGAAGTGCTTTGTGAATATTAAGTTTTAGAATGTTACATTTCCAGAAATGTAATAGATTATTCTACATGATACTGATATTTTTTAAAAAATCTTATTGCACAAGTTATTTTTTCACAAAACCCAACTAGATTGTGTAAGTTTTTCCTAAATGATTTTTTTCTGACCTCAGAAGGGCCTCCATTTTCTATATTTTGTTATTATTAATCAAAGAATGGAACAAGAGTCTTTAGTGAAAAAAGAAATTCGATATTTTGCACTAAATACGGTTATCGAATCAAAGCAACCATTGAGATACAAGAATGCATAAAAATAAGGACAAGAAATGAAAAGGAAAACCATATGTACAAAAAGAATAAAATTACATACTATTTTTCCCTTGCTTTGTTATCTATTTGGCAAGACAGTATTATCTCTCTTCTCCTAAAAGCACAACATCTTTAATGACCAGAGTGGTTGGATGCAGGATTTTGCAGATCATCAGCAGAAAACTTTTACTACCTCAGTGCCCAAAATACCTGTCCAAGAAAAAGCTTCATATTGATTTTGAGGGAATAGTGCCACCTACTGAGCCAGTATCTTCCATTACTGTAGCACTTGAAGATTGTTCCTGTAAATATGGATTTAATCCAGAGTTGTGAACTTGAAAAATCTTCTACTTCTTATTCGTTGAACATCATTCTTATGTTGCTAGTCAGGGTTTGGTTTTTTTTTAATTAAATTTATTCTACCAGCTCTTAAATTAAAGGCTAAACTGCTTGGATGTAGCCCATATCTAACAATGGGTTTGCGCACTCTAGCACGAGTCTTAGTTAGATCCTGTATGATATTATAAATGTTGTTGGAGTATAAATAATGAAGATCATGGCTCCAGGCTCCTAGATAAGGAAGGGAGTCCGCTCCTCCAGCTGAATTTTGTTGGCAAACCTCAAGGTATTCACAAATAACTAAGCTAGGAAATTTGTTATAGCTTAATTTCAAACAAAATGTATCCTACGCATAGCAACGATACTTAGCTCAATGCAATGTTTAAGTTGTTTTCTTACTAGGCTCCCAAGACAAAACAGATGATCCAAGGAAAACAGGAATAGAGAATGTTTGTCTCATTTTAGGATATTTTATTTCTCAGCCTTAATTACATGCTTTGCGGTCATAAAATGACCTATGTCTTTGCTATAAGTTCAGTTAGGAAGCCTATAAATCAATAAAAAAGCATCCAAAGTAAATGGACTGGAAAATAAACACTGTTCTTAAGATGGACATTTTTAACAAAACAATCCACAGCCAGTTCAGGGTAAGATATGTGATGGCAAAGAAAATCAGTGCATTCTTCAGTTATCCTATCAATTTAGGAGAAAGACAAAGACCCAGTGTGAATACAGCTGTGAGGTTTGGCATCTTTAAAAATTATGGAGGCATCAGTAGTTAAGATTACATTCCAATCTACACAAAGGAGGCTGAAATCCTCCCTTTACATTTTAGTGACCGAATTTGGTCTCCAAAATCATCATAATAACTCTTAATGGAACAATTTTAAAAAACTCTTTAGTGAAATCTTTAGTAATAAATCTTGTAGAGAAATATATTTGAATGTTCTCACTTTTCGTTATTCTCATACCTCTTTAAGTTTCTGTAAGTGTACAGTCAATTTCTATTAGTCTTTCTATTCCATTTTCAGGAGGGAAAATTGAGGATAATTCTAATGAAGAGAAGACATCTCAGTGTGTGAAATCCTGAGATTATGGGGCTAAAGAGCTCTTGAGCTGCCGCTTTCAATCATAGTTCTGATGTTTTGTTAATCCATCTATTTTTTCAGGTGTCAAAGCATGTGCCGGGTTAAAACATAACCTGTAACTCATGACTGCATCTGAGGTATAATTTGCTTCCACATTTGCTACAGTTAATGATGGATGAGGAAGGCTAGTGAGGGAAAACTCTTGCATAAGATATGCCTTTATCAATAAAGAATGAAAATCAGAACTCAGAGAAAAGTAGAATGCTTACTTGGTTTTCAAATTAATTTCCTGAAGAGTATGAGAAAAAATCAGAATACAAAATAGTTTTGTGGAGTGAAAAGTTCAAAAAATAATTTTGTAATATTGCTTCATTTTGGACCAATTAACCATTAATTTACATCTGTTCACTTTATTGCAGTGCTGAATGGAAACTAGTTCTGTCATTTGCTTTCATAGTGGAGTCTGGTTTTTATGTAGAATATTGGTCTCGGGAGAAGAGTTTTGCATTTGACTGAGTGAAATGGTAGATTAAACAAGAGCAGCATCATGTTCTAAATTACAGTTTGGCACTTTGGAATTCTTGGTTGAAAACTTACATGGAGCACAGTATTATAGACTGTTCTTTATTTCAGAATAAGCAGGCAATGCATTACTTGGCAAGTAAGTTCCCAGATGTGTAAGATACACCCATTTTATATCCATAGGATTTTATATTTTAAAGTAATATGTACCATTATATTTTTATATAATTTTGTTATACCTATCCTTTCATTAAGATTTGTCTTGGGGTAAAGCCAGAGATAATTTAAAAACAAAGAAATCAGGAGATCTGGTTTGGCTGAATATTTCCCTTCATATATAAGAAGATGAAACAGAGGAGAATTCAGCTCCCTACTCTAGGACCAGCAGACAGCTTGTACTCAACATTCATGGTTCAGTTGAAGCCTATGTTTAAGGAAAAACAGAAATAATACAACTAAAGCTCTACTTTAAACTGAGCATGTACTTACACGCTTTGTTAAGTCAGGATCACTGCAGAAGTTTAAACTGTTTTTGTAGATGGATCAGGGGAAAAATGGACATGTAAAGGTTATGGTGAAGCTATAGAAAAAGCAACTGTGCATATTACACATGAAAAAGTCTGTCAATGGCCCTGGAGAATCCATGCCTGACAGGCAAAGCCATTGTGATCAATGAAAAAATATGGAGAATTTAAAGGTAGTCTGCCAGCAAAACATTAAAGTAACTCCAGGCACACTAATGTACTAATTCAAATAACAAAATTTTTACATTGTCCATGCACATAAAATCATCTGCAAAGAGTTTATGCATTAAAATGATGGATGACTCTGTATTGAGACCAAACCAAGAGGATATTTAGGAAAAGTAGGAATGGCATTTTGTATGAGAAAATCTGTAAGAGTGGTTTTATTCAGATGGAATGTAATAACTTTCTGTCTAACCTTTCCTGTGTTTGGGAGACAATATATTCCCTTTTAGGGAAATGAGTTTTAAGAGAATAGGTCTCTCTCCCCCCTAACTGCTGTGATAATGCAATTTTAATTCAACACAGTAAATAAAACACATGCACATATATCAGCACACTTACTCATATACATAAAAAAGAGAAAAAAAAGTGTATATCTCCCTAGAGCCTAAGCTGCAGCATTATTTCAAAACACTGATTATGTGATAGACACTATAAACTTTAGGGAATGTAAAAAGATTAAAACCAGGAAAAGAAGCTTTTAAAAAGGAATGAAGGAACTTGAAGGTGGTGTGTAAATGACATCTTGAGTATAGAGACAGACAGATTTCAGGCTGTCTGAATGATTATCTCCTCAGTGCGTAGAGATTTATGCCTCAAAGCTCTCTCAAGACCAAGAGAAATGTCATCACCAGCTTAAGAAAATGTATTTTTCTTTCTTCTCTAGCACACATATATTGCTGTGTTACAAAAAACATCTTCATCAAATCTCCTTCCTGCACATACTTTTCTCCCTGCCATTTTGCATCTTTCCACCAGTTCACTTGTCTATCATATAGACAGAGCATCACCAAGATACTTCTCTTTAGTATTAAGGTAAATTTCCTCCTGGATTCAGCAGTACTGCTTAAAAGTTTTATTAGGAAAAAGATAATGACATTTTTCTTTCATAAAATGGAATGGTAGGGACTAGACTAGACTAGAATTAGACTAGACTAGACTAGACTAGACTAGACTAGACTAGACTAGACTAGAATAGAATAGAATGGAAAACTGATCCTTCTTTTCTTAATTAATATGTAAGACAAAACCCAATATCACTATTCAACTGAGTGAGGACTAAAACTTTCCCATCAGAACTAGAATTTTTATAAAGGACAATCTAGAAATTCTTGTCTAAGGGGGAGAAAACAACAAATGTGAGTGTTAAGTATGCTAGTATGAGCACTATCTTGTGTTCTTCTAAGACCCTCAATTGATATTGGAGACAGGAGTCTATTACATGCCAAAATAAAGCTTTATTACAGGCTTTGCAAAAAAATCAAGAAGTGCTTAAGGAGTGGGGATTTTAGTAGCCACAAGAAAAAAAAAAAAAGGCATAATGAGCCAGTCATTCCCATTTGAAATGGATGGTCCTGGCATCATGTTTCAAATGCCACTGGTCTGGCAAGGGAACAGTATCCTGCAGACTCCTACAGCTCATTCCCAGAAGTGTATGAAGTTTATTCTTGTGCAGTTCTCATTCTTTTGGGATAATTTATCATGGCTACAGTTTATTACGAAATTTCTCATACTTATCCAATTCTCATAAAACTATAATGATAGAGTTTACAGTTTATATCTAAAAAAAACCCCACCACACAAAATTTAAAAAGTTACTGGTTTTTATCATAGTATATTTAGACCGGTTTAAGTCAAGGTTTTTCCCAGCTCTGGCTGTGACCAACAATATGGGTAATCTATTCAAAGGAGGCACTTTATTTTTACTTAATCAGAGGGAAGATGAAAAATAACAACCTTGATCTACACTAGAATTTCTAAAGTTATGTTGATATAACCACGTGGTAACCACGTTATACAAGTACTGTATTTCTACTGCAATTGCATGAGTAGAAATCTGGGTTCTAATGGACACATTTGCATGTCTTTTTTCAATTATTGTCCAGTATCTTCTGTTCCTAATCTTTTTTTTTGTGTGTGAAATTTTTACCTCCACCCCCCTCCAAAAAAAAAGACAAAAGGAGCATTAAAACAGTTGCAGAAAATTGAGTGGAAATTAAGAGAAAAACAATAAAACCCAAGAAATTCAGTGCAGAATGAGAACTGGAAAGCTGTAATTATGTGATGATCTTTACCCCACCTATACACTGTACATTTCCTGCTTTATTTAATATAATGGATCATTGTACAGATAAATTGGGATTCGCTGTAGATCTACAGAAGTCACAATTGCAGCTAATAATTGGCCCAACATGAACAATTTTCAAGGCATGAAATGAGTTATATATTTTCAATACAATAGCAAAGAGGAAATTCAATAGGACAGAAATTTTCCTTCTGCCATGCACTCTTAACTCCCAGTCACAAGGAGTGTTGCTTCATGCCAGAGAAGCACTCCTTTTCAGACATATGGCATGTTCCAGTTCCTACTGAAGCTTGTTGGATTTGATGGGAGTTAGGTCACGTTCTTAAAATGGGTTCTGAACAGAAAGCAAAAAGCATAGATCAGCTTTTTATGAACAAGCTTCATTGTAGTCTGGCACTTCTGAGCTCACACTTCTCCCCCCACCTTCTCTCTCAGAGTCCAATGGCAAGTTGACCATCTGTCTATAAAGGAAAAAGCTTTGATATGGATATACAGCTCAGCTTTTACTCAGCTTGGAGGCATTCTGCACATTAGTGTGAAATGCTCTTAGAAAGCCTACCACGACAGTTTTATGAATGGAGTCCATTGTAAATTTAAACTTTGAAACAGAATTTATGTACTATGCTTAATGTTTCAAAAGGGAGTCTGCTGGGGCAGGTATCTTGGAAAATCTTTATGGTTCATGAATAGTGAGCTCCAAAGTGAGCAATTTTTGCTTTGCACTTCAGAGAATGGCTTCTTCTTTTGAAGGGGTTTGTTCTCTTTCATAGTGCTGATTAAATAAAGTAAGGAGAAAAAAAAAGAAAATAAAAGGAAGAAAAGAAACTAAGCCAGTATAAAATACAAATAATATACTCTCATGCATCAAAATATGCACAAAGAATTAATGCAACAACAAAAAATCAGAAAAAGCCATTGTTTTCTTACTTCTAGAGCAACTTCTAGAGTTCATTCTCCATTCTAATTTTCTAGGAAGCTTAAAGAACAGGAAGTTTGTTTTGAACTATACATGACACTACCATGCAACATGTCCTAACAGTGAAAAGGAACCTGGGGATGAGGATTTGCTGTCTTCGTGGTTCAGCTGGAGATTTTCAGACTGTCTGACATGGTTCGTGGCTAAGTTTTCCTCTGGACTTTTAGGCTTATTAACCTCATCCACCAAAAATTTAATTCTAGAAACAACCCTGATTGACAGCAGATGTTAGTGGCATCTCAAAGCTTTTTTATACCTTAACTACTACTCCTCTGCCTTCTTTAATTGTCCAAGAGCTTCCCTCTTTTGACTAGAGTTTTTGAACTGAGTTTCAATCCACACTTTCCTCCCTTAATTCTTCTCTCTTTCATCCCTGAACCCTTTCATATTTTTCAACTTCCTTTCCATTTCTTTCCAGCTGGCACAATAATCCCCTTCCTCCACTCAGCTACTACACACCAAACCATCAAACCATTGTGTAATTGGCTATCCCCTGTATATCCTTCTTGTGGGGGCATTTTGCCTATTTTGGTGTCATATGACTTGTGTTTTAGATTTTGAACACTTACGGACACAGACTAGCTAAGAAAGGTGGTTTGGCAGAGTCAAGAGAATTAGTTTTGATGAGTAGCTCTGCTTTACAGGATTTTTAAAACACAGTCTCTGATCTAAGTCTTTGACATGATTTATTCTGTGTTTATAGTAAAACGGTGGCATATCTACAGAGTACAATGCACACCTGCAAGAGCTGACTAAAGTATCTCTGAGTCAGGTAGCTTCATTTTCTCTCATTCTCTAGGAATACTGCTTTTTGTCAAACTATTTTGCTTTGCTGTTTCTCATGCTAACACATCCATTCTGGGACCTAGAACAGGTCAGCTTCTGCCACAGGAGCAAAGGGAGCACAGAACCAACCTCCCAAGGGCATTTGTAGGATATAAAGAAGGAAAGAAAATTTTAATTTGTGCTCCAGTTTACTCTGAATCTTGTTTATTGTTACACTAACTCCAGAAAATGATTTTATGTTCCAGATTATCTTAGTATAGAGGAGAAATCACTGTTTAAGGAAACATTTCTTGTATTTTCTCTAGTTAAGTATTTTTACAATACACTGGGTTTACTTAATACTCCCTACATCAGAAACTTTCACGTTCCTCAAGCTATCATATTGTTTTCATCTTAGCTTTTCCCTCAGCTGCATGTATTGCATTACCTTGATAACCTGTCATACTTCATTATATATATAGGCCTAGATTCTCTTTCTAAAGATATTTTCTCAATTATCTTCAAATTGTATAGCGAATTGCTCTAATCTCAAACTATAATATCACTTTTGGAAGGAGTAGTTTGAAGAAAGTAGGGAAAAGTATTTATTAAAAGTGGAATTACCCATTTAGACCCAATTTTGTTGAAAAGAAACTAATTCTTTCAACTGTGTGAAAAAAGGACACATATTTTACTTTGTCTTTAATGTTCAGCAAACAATATACTGAAAAAAAAACCCACTTGAAAAAAAAAAAACAAAGAGAATTTTTGGGTTTTTTTCATTTCATGTGTAGAGGAATGCCTTGTCTATTCTGGTGGTGAGGTGGAGGGAATGCATAACACTGAAGGCTGATACAGCATAAAAGCCTGAACTTTGTATCTACTTAAATCATTTATTTCTATCATCAACAATAAAGAGATCAGAGCCAGGCCATGAATGATCAGCTCCTGTCCCAAAATGAGTGTGTATCTTAGTGTCCTCTGGTATGAGATTCTGGAATGTTTTCAGGATGTGGCAGTATGGTAACTAAATGTGCCATTTAGTAAATGAAATTAGTGACTTAAGTTTGCCACAGTACCAAAGAAACCAGCAAAGTTAAATCAATGCTGAATTTGAACTCTTTCCTCAAAACACAAATATGATTTAAGTGAAACATTGGCACTAAGCAAAAATTTTTTTATTGACTTCAGTGTTGGATTTCCTTCACTGTTTACAGTTCATGATATTGAAAAAGCCTAAGAAATTTAGAACAATTTTACAAAATGTACAAGTAACATAGTTATGACCACTGCTTTCTTTTCCTAAGAACATACACTTTGTTTTATCCTTTTTGGCAGTCCCAAACATCAGAAAAAGTAAATTCTTTGCATAAGACTTTTAAAGATATCAGCCATTGTCATTTGTTGAAAAAGAGAGAATCAAGGTGAGTGGCACACTGACCTTCAAAGTACTGATCCACACAAAACATCTTATATTTTAAAATCCAATAAGAAATATTATTGGGAAATGAGCTTGTAGAATTGCCCTTCAGTTGCAAAGATCAAGGTCTGAATTTCAGTCTAAGGACAAGCTTTATTAGTTTGAGCTGCTTCTTATTTCCTATATATTTCCTGTCCTAGAAAAGAGGTTTTCAGACCCATGACATGGTTCTTGCTTCCTGTGTGAAGGTTTATCAAATAAACTCATGTATATATTGTCTCAGCTTCATTTTGTTGTTTAGATAAATTTATGTCTCCCTCTGACACCACCTATAACTCACTGAGGGAATAAGAAATTGTTGTGTTTTTTTTCAATTTTAGAGATTATCATTGAAGGTTGAAAAAGACTGTGAAAACAGGTTTTGAATGTAAAGGTAAGCTTCTCACTGGAAACCATATGATCAGTTAATTTATTTTTCTGTTTAGATTTATCTGGTCACTGGACAAGCTAGGAAGCACTCAAAAGAGAAAAAACATCTTGCTTGAGTAACTCAGGCTGAGATCTGAAAATATTCTCATGACTTGTTTTAGCAAAAACGAAGCTAGATACAGATGAAACTTTAAAAGCTTTGGTTCAATCAAACGCACAGTACAGGTTCTGGAGAGAAGGTTGTTTATGATTTCCATGGCTCCTGAGCTGGTCATCGAACTTGGGCTCAAAAGCAGAATGGTGCTTGATAAGATAACCTATGATTCATAAGCTGTTCAACTCTGGGAAAATATTCTTAAATTCCTGTGTGTCACCTTCCCATCAGATGGTGTTTGCCTTCTAGCAATGTTAGGTACAACAAAGGAACAAAGTAAATTAAAGTACAACAGGCTTTCTTGCAACTTTTCCAAAATTTTATTTGAAAAGGAAAATAACTTTATTTTAAAATTTCTGAAGTCATTCAAACCAAGAAATTATTTAAAAATGCAAATGATTATACTTTTAATTTAGTTTTATCTAATGAAATTATGTTAGATCTTCATCCTTATTCTTTGCATTACAGTAGTATTTTTCAACCCTACTCAGATACTGACATCACTTGGAACTTCAATTACTCCTTTTACTTTAATCATCTGGAATATAGTCTGAAGTCACAATCACCCACTGCCTTATTCTGCTGGAAATGTTTGTATACTTCTTGATTATTGTAAGTGATGAGACCACACACAAAGTGAAAGCAGATTAAGGGCATCTTGAAAAAAAAAAAAAAAAGAGGAGAAGAGAAAAAGGAAAGAAAGAAATTATAACCCTATCCCATACGCTTATCATGTGGTTTGGATTGAACAGCTCTATCTCATAAATTAAGCCTATCTTAAAATGGCAAATTCTATAACCCTGAACATGAAAAGGCTGGTGGCAGTAATCTGGTTTCAAATATTTCCATTCAGCTCCTTAGGCAAATGTGTGTGCTTTGGATTTTGAGCAGGGAATCTTAAGCTTTCTCAATAGATTCCCAACACTTTCTGGTTCCAGCCAGCCTGAAAACAGCCTCTGAGAATTTAACTTATAGATGTGTTCATTAATCAGCTCAACCACCAGTATTTAAAGATCTGTAAACTCTGCAGAATATGACATCCTTAAAGCTTTCTTTCCCACCCCCTGCAAAAGTAATATTTAAACAAGCAGCAACTGTCATTTGCAATGTAAGCCATAGCTAACCAACAGGAAGGCTAAAATCTCTATTCTTATTAAATGCTGATTAGACAAGCCTTGAGAAAATACTCTCCTGTCAAGCTTTTTTCTTTTCTCCTTTGTCTTTTTTTTTCCTTCTGAATGAAGTGGAATTTTTTAAATATTTGCAGTAATATTAGTAGACCTCAGGTCTTCCTGATTTTCCAGAAAATAAAGATCTTTCACTCATCTATGACATAGTTTACAGCACTGCTCTAAAAAAATGCAATGGTTTACTTGGGTGTTCCCTTATCTCTGTTAACGTCCCTTGGAAAATAAATCATGTAACTGATCAATCCCTAACTTGCCTTCAAGACATGTGCTCCATTTGCATGATGTGCACTGACCTTAAGCTACTTCTAGCATTAAGCTGGTGAAAGCCACACTTTCATGTGTATAACAAAAGTCATATCTATCTCATATCTAATGAGACAAAACCTCTTCTGTCTCCTCTAGCAGTCTGGCTAAAATGAGAACTCAATAAACCTGCAATCACAAATTTAAGTCAAATATCCCAGCTAAAAGTCATAACCAGCCTAAACAAGTTATGTTCAGATAATCACCCAAAAAATCTGTGCTTCCAGACTGTCTCTCTTTATGGTTACCTGGGCCACATACATTTGTTTGCACTTTTCTTTGCCTTGTCTACCTGGTGTGATCCATCTGCACAAGAAATTTATATTATTGTCAATTGGTAAACACAGCTGCCTCTGTGGCAGGTCTGAACTTACCTGGTGAATTTAATCTATGTGGGTTACTTAAGTATAAAAAGTTTTGATTCTGACAATACAACATAAAATTTTTCAGGTCACAGAAGGAATGTGGGAAGGCCAGACAAGAGAAGAAATGCTTTGGAGAGATCAACAACAGGCACACTTGAGCTGATAATTCAAAATACAGTTTTTAAGATACTGTGGTATACTACACTGCAGGTCAGGAATACATATCAAAATACACCGAAGGTGTACTTTCATCTTACCACCTATCATGTGGTGACACCTCATCTTTCCAGATCCTAAGAGCCTTTTGGACACTCTATTTTCCTCTCCAAGGAATGGAGATAAATGGACCTTTACAGGTGTCTAAGAAATCTAAGAAACTTGCAATGGCGGCTGAAGATAATGCTTTTAAAAAGCTATTTTTATTTCATATTGTGCCCTTAGAAAAGGCTAAAATTATATGGGTATTTTTTTAAAAGTCTGAATCAGATCCCTAGGTATAAAAGAAGAAGGAAAGTCTTTTGGTGTTTTTTCTTTGTTGTTGTTCATTGATTTTTTCATTTTTTTGTACTTCTTTGGGAACAGGGATAAACCCTCTAACTGTTATGAAAACTCATTATATTTTTACATATATATTGGGTTTGAGTCCTTACTAACATTGCTTGACATGGTTAAACATAGCAAGAGAAGCTTTGAATCTATTTGTCTTTAATAGTTTTAGAGAATCTGGTTTTCATTTCATTAACTTCTGCTCTGATGTGTGACCTGACATTTTACTTCAAACTGTTGAGAAGGGGTCATCCACATATATGCTTAATTTCATTAGATAGTAACAGTCTTTACTTTTGTTTCTGGGTAGTTCTCTCACCTTGGATCAAAAAAACTCATTTAGGGAAATGGACCTGTCAAAGGGAAGGCCTTGAAAATTCAAGAGTTAGTAATGGATAAATTTTGAACTGATGCATAGACATGAACGAATGATGGCTTTTCTGAGGCTGACGAGAGACTAAAGTAAATTTATTTCACCTCCTAAGCTTTTTAATACAAAATGTCATTTTCATGAATCCCAATTTTTCATATACATAGTTACTGAACACTTGGTACCTGATTCTTTTGAAAAAGTTTTTTCTTAAAATGATGGCCTATGTGTCACTCACACTAGGCCAAATTCTGTTTTGAATTGCACTCTGCAACTAATAGGGAGAGTGGAAGTCGGTCCATGACATTAATCAAGTAGTACGTAATGTTATTTTGTTTCTATTTTCAGAATCTGACTTTGATTTTAACTACCAAGTTTGTTTGCACTGATACATATTTTATTTAAAAGAACAGGATGGAAAATATTTTTCATGAAATAGTGAACTCAGCTGTAAGTGAAGATAAAACTCACTTTGAAGATGTTGAAAGGAATATACAGGAAATAATTGGGGGGGTAGGAAGAGGTTTTTTCACTGCTAATAGTCTCAGATCAAATCCAGAACAAAGACATAAGAAGTTTCTGAGAAAATAGCATACTACTTAGGTCTCTCATTGGTTGGCTCTTTGAATAATCAAAACAACCTCCTAATTTAAGGAGCGACATCACTACCTCAGTGACTTTCTGTATAAAACTGTATCTGTCTACAAGGTCTTTCATTTAATTTGTTGTTTTCCATCCTTCATAATTTGTATTCTTGAAAGAAAGATAATAAACAAACAAAAAAACCACCCCAAACTTAAGTTTCTAAAAAAGGAGAAAAAAAAATTCATTTCAGGTGATGCAAAGAACTTACTGCATCAGTCCAGCCCAACCAAATCACTATATACTTTGGAAACTGTTCCAAGAAAATTTGTTAAAACTCTCATTCCCAAGCCAAAAGTTAGATTTGTGTAAGTGTGTGGAACAACCCATTTGGGGACTTGCATGAATTTGCCACAGCCTTATCTTTACCCCATGAAAAGAAACCTCATTTTCCCTTCCTATGGTACTGAATTACACAGCTATGGATCAAAACAATTTCTTCCTTTTTATCTGATCACACCTAGTACATGACAGCTAGATATAAAATTGGAATTAAATCTTCTGCCTGTCTGACTTGTTACCTTCACTAAGCTCTTGGCTTTTGCCTGCTCTCACTCTTTTCCTAAATGTCTCAGTTCAAGCAATTTCACCTTGTTTTTCTTCCAACCATTCCAGTGTTGAATTCTACCCAGATTCCTCTCTGCACTGAAGTCTTCACTAACAGGTCACTTATAGCCGATAGAAGGAGAAAGGAAAGAACGTAGCGTCTGGAAGCCCGAAGACAACTTTTCCCTCCTCACAAAAAAGTCAGAGACAATGTCCTCCGTGCACAAGATCCAGTAAGCAGGAGCTTGTTTCCAAACTGATGATAGCCCAAGTCTTCCTTTTGTCTCTATAGATCCTGTGGCAGCAGAGCTGAAGCTGCAGACAACCCATCTTTTTTTCTTTTTCTTTTTTTCTTGTTTTGCCAGGTTGTTTTCCTGATCCAGCCAGTCTCTAGCCTTGGCTCACCACCCAGCCACACATGCGATTGTGCTGGCACAAGGGAAGCAAATGGGGCAATTTCCCTTTGGTTGACTTTAATTAGCTTAAAGCCAGTTGTGAAACTGAAGCCCTGGGAACAGTCCTGGTATGATACTGCACTGAGGATGAATTCCCCCTGATTTGCACACTAGTGCAGAGAGTTCTGATTTTTGAGGTATTCCCTCCAGAACGTTGGGTCTCCTTGAGCTCCTGCCTGCTACGGCCAACATGCAGCCAACACGGCAATGCAGCTGCTTTTGCACTACCCGACTCCGGCTGGTGCCAGTCTGCTCTTTGTCTGTTCTAATACTAACATACACATTGTGCTTACAGAAAAAAAAGAAAAAAAAATACTGGTCTGGGATGCATAGTGTAGGCAGGGTGGTATTATAGATTTCAGTATTCTTTATTCCTTGCTATCAGTCACTTTGAGACAATAAAATCTCAAAAACTAAGTTTATTTGGAATAAAAACATTGGAAGATCTGACCGGAAGGCTACAGATAATACATGGCAGGAAATAGGGTGCTTAGAGAGGATGGGGCTTAACAGCTATTTAGGTCCCTAGAAAATTCATTTGTCCTGAGAAAATCTGGAGGAATGAGAGAGAAAGAGAATGATTCTATCTAAACCCATCACAACAAACTGTTTTAGAAACTCACTTTCATCTCATGCTAGCTTACAAGAAACGCTATCCTAAATAAGATTTTCAGAACTTATGCCTCAACCCAGAAGTCACAGGTTGTCCAAACAGAAATTATTTAAAATTCCTTCATTATGAAAAAAGAGTTCCAATTTACTGTATTAAGAGGTAGCTTAGAAATGGTTTGCACATTTATTAAAAATGTCAAAGAAAACATCTGGAGGAAGTAATGGTTGAAGAGAAACTTGAATGCACTTCTAAGCCAATATATGAGCATAAAATTTTAGTTCAGTATATTCTATAATAGACTAACCAGGCTATACACACACACATACTCCTATAAAAATCTATATATTTAACCACTTATGCCATAAAACACATTTTAAAATAATATACAAGTCTCTAAAGAATTTGGCAGTTAACTACAAGCTGTATTATGTCAGCACAGAGCTTGAGGTCAAATGGAAATCGCCAGTACCTGCTTAGTTGGAAAAATCAGTTTCTTTCTGAGTTTCCTGCAGTTTTTAACAATAGTTAGAAAAAAACTGTCATACTATCTGTAAGACTGCAGATGTAATCTAGGTGAAGACAAGATCCCATTCTTGAAGGTACTCCTGCAACTTCTGCCACTTTCAGTAGCAGTTGATAATCCTTAGTACTAGCTCTTTGATTGCCAGAATATTTTAGCATCAGTACTGGCAATTATTTTGAAGCTCTCAGATAAGGATGTAGCAATTTATCTGGAGCTTTGCAATTCTATAGTACATTTCCTTGGTTGCTGGTCCAATTTTCACATGAAAACTCAACTTTATGCATCGGTCTCATCATTTTTGCCTTAGATGTTTGATTTGAAATAACTAAAGTGTAGTTTAAAGCCACCTAATAAAGAAATATATATAAGAACTGCTAACATTTGGTGTAAAATTGAGTGTCTGTCCATTTTGCAATTACAGAGGACTTTGCAAACATGACAAGAAGTACTTGTCCCTCCCTCTGAAAATATCACAACAGCAGACTTGCAGTATTTCAACATTCCCCGAATGTGGAAAGGAGGACCATGGTTAGGCCATAAATATGTCAGTTTGTGCCTGGGGAGAAGGCAAACGAGTGGTACGTCTCTAGCAGGAGAATGAAGGAAATTCTAGAAAGTGTAGTTTCGTCTCAGCTTGTAATTCAGTGCTGTCCTAAAAAAAAAATGACAGTTTGACACTTTTTAAACTCTGAAACTATTTTTTAGCCTCTGTTTGCATCACTTCTGGAGTGATCTAAACAAGCAAATGTAACGAGATGGGTAAGACCAGGTGATTGAAAGCCCCAGTGCTTTGAAGTGATTGCCTCATAGCAGTAGAAGAATGCTTGTCATGAGGGGTTTTCTTTTTTATAGATATATATATATACACACACACACATATATAAAGCTCTTGCTTTTGCTTAACTCTTGTTAAAAAACTGAGCAAGGAAAAGAAATGTTTCATATAACCTCATTCAACCATCTTTGGTGAGTGCCCCTATTTTCTATAGGCAACCTATGTGCTCCTGACTATTCAAACATGACTGGACAGAGCTGCTTTTTGTATGTCTTTTACATTTATACAAACTGTAAGGCATCTATATGCTAAGTACCTCTGGAACTATATCCAGATTTCACTAATGGATCTCCGTAACTTCTGCTTCTTGCAGCTGTTTTCCTTCCCTTGAATACACTCTCTGTTACCCAGCTGCTTAACGCTGCCACTGATCACAGAAGCACATTTTGTATATTCATCCTTATTTCCTCAGACTTCTTTCCTCTCAGGCTTCCCTCATCCTTATTTCTTCCTCAGGCTGAATGCATTCCTTACAGTGACCCCAGCACAGCATCCCAGAATGAGAAGTGGGGACATAGTATGGAGATCAGTAGCTCAGATGGATCTAACAGCTTGTGTTTGGGAGAAACCTTTGCTCCTCAACAAATAAAAATAGATACACAAATCAGCTAACATTTTCCAACCCTGGGTGGCCTTCAGTTGGGAAACTTATCATGGCTAGATGATTTTGCTGCAGTTTATAATGATGTTAACAACAGATGTGAATACTCAGCACTTAGTACTAATTTGTAATGTGGTAGTAGCTAGTAGCCCATAAAAAGGATTAGCTCTTGTATGCGCTCTGAGAGGCAGTTGTCTTTGTTTGGGATGTTGTACAAAGCCTACAAACTCCTTTGAAGGAGGATGATTGATACAAAGATACATGGGTGACTTGCCCAGTTTTCCAGCACAGCACATCAGTTACATCTGGTTGAGAAGCAGAACATTTATCTCAGGCTGCATCTATACTGCAGGCTGTACCTCAGCAGACTGACTCTCAGACCAGCTTCATTTATTTAAACCTACTTTGTGTTTCTCAGCGCTGCAGGAGCACAGTTCAGGTACAGCCTGAAGGAGCTGGTAGCCACTGCTGTTAAACTTCCTCAGTTTGGAGGTAATAATGTCAGCCATCCACAGAAATTGGGGATGAAGTTTTTTTCTCATCAGATAGCAAGCACTCAGCCATTTTTGGCACTCCCTCAGCAACAACTGCTCTCTTGCTCGTCCCAGCCCTCCCACATGCCCCGCAGACCGCCAAGGGCTCACCACAGCCTGGCGTGCCAGCCTGCTGCTCCAGCTGCACGATGGAGCAAGGGACTCGCTGCCATTGAGTCATCCAGAAAGCACTTCAAACCTTTCAGCCCTAATGTAAACAGAATTCCTGCAAGGACTGAGGAGCTTTAAAGATACATGTATTAAATGTCTGACAGCACAAGATTCAAAAGGAAAAATATTTCTTGTTTTTTAAAGTTATATACAGGCTGCCTTTCCAGATCAGAAGAACAGTACAAAAACCAAGCACAATTCAATCATTCTGACAGTCTGGATGTCATGTCAATGCCAAGGAACTACAAATAATCATTTATAGTTTCAATTGCTTCTCATCCTCCTCATTTTTGCTTTGTTTCTCCTGGAATTACAGTAAGAGCTGAGCTCTGGCAGTTCTGATAGACCTTAGGGCAGAAGAGCCTTTCTGACTTGCAAGTCAGATTGGGAAAGATGTTTGACACTGTTTTCACAATTAACACCACATGGGGCTGGTTATTTCACAGTACACAATACTTGGGCTAGCACCATATTTGGCAGTCTATTTCTATACTAGACCTGAACACACAAATTATTGTTAACAGTGAAATAAATTCACAAAGCCAAACTAGATGACTGCTCCTCCCCGACGTATGTGCTGCTACATGTGTGGTGTGTGGAAATCTCTCACTACTTTGCAGGGTAGTCATTGAGATTTAATGTTTGTGCATTGCCAGATTCACTTTTGCCAATGGAAAAAAATGGTTTGTGATTATAGCACAACTTCCACAGTATAGCATGTGAACTAACTCATACAACATTGCAGTCTCAGAAGGTTAGGCACACATATGGCAGGTTTGAAGCAACTTGTTAAATTTCTGAAACTGAATTAGCATTTAACACAAAGAATACCTGAAGAACATCACCATGGAGGTTTATCATATCTTACGTGGTCTTCTGAGGCAAAAGCTGATCTGTTTTCTCTTCTGACTGTTCTTATCCCCATATTTTCTCTAGCTTCCAGCACTCCATTGTCATTTGCTGAACTATACATCACATGGGTGGTTTTATTGCTTCATTTCTTCTGTAATTGCCTATCATCTGTGTAATTGCCTTTTGTGTCATCTGACTGCCTTCAATCTGTCAGACTAGCTTTGCCTCACTGTCAGGTGAGACACATTATTTATGATGTGCTAGGCTCTGAAACTTCTATAAAGGAGTGACTAACAATACATAAGTTTGGGCATAAATTTTGCAGGTGTCATGATTTTGGCTGGGATAGAGTTAATTTGCTTCATAGTAGCTAATATGGGGTTATGTTCTGGATTTGTGTTAAACCCAGTATTGATAATATGGAGATATTTTAGTTGTTGCTAAGCAGTGCTTACACTAGTCAAGGACTTATTCAGCTTCCCATGCTCTGCTGGGTGCACGAGAAGTCGGGAGGGGAGGGGGCACAGCCAAGACAGCTGATCCAAACTGGCCAGAGGGATATTCCATACCATATGACATCAAATTGAGCATATTAACTGGGGGGAGGTGGCCAGGGGAAGTAGGGATCACAGATTGGGGACTGGTGGCATCAGTTGGCTGGTGATGAGCAGTTGCATCACTTGTTTTTTACCCTGGGTTTTGCCTCTCTCTCTCTCTCATTATTTTCCTTTTAATTATATTATTATTATTATTACTATTTATTTTAATTATTAAACTGTTCTTATCTCAACTCATGAGTTTTCTTACTTTTGCTCTTCCAATTCTCTCCCCCATCCCACTGGGGTGGGGGGAGTAAGCGAGCAGCTGCCTGGTGCTTAATTGCTTAATTAGCTGTGGCTAAACCACAACAACAGGATACTCTTTTTTAGCAAATCCTAGTCCTTGGCCCAAAAAGATGAAGATTTGTAACAAAAGTTGATGGTTGCTTTACAATGTGGACAAGCATCTGCCAGCACAGCTAAAAGTAGTTAATTTCCAGTTTAAGGTGTCCCCAGCCCAGCTCCTATTGCAGGGATTGCAGCCTTGGCTACATATTAACACGAAGTTCATGCTAAATTTCTTTCATCAGAGTGCAGCCAACAGACGCAGCAGTTTGCACAGCAGTTTTTGGGGTCTTCTAGGTCTTCTTGAGACTTCCGGGATCATCAAGGACCTCTTCCAGAAATGCCAGTGTCTTGGTGCTACCACAAAAGAATAGCAGGATGCTGTGACTTTCTGCAACCTCCAGAAACTTCTAAGAAGCTCTATCAGCTGTTCTTTACCAAAAGGTGCTTGAAGCATCTGTCCCAGCTGGCTCCAGAATGGAGTGGGTCAGACACCTTTGCAACAGGTGTTGGGGAGAGACCTCTATAAGTGCCAGCCTAGGGTGCAGCTCACAGAGAAAGATTTTATGGGTTAGGGGTTGAAACAGCAGAGAGATGTCCAGACATGGTAGTGATTCCTCATATGGGCCCACTATCCTGGTAGCTTCAGAGGACTTGACTCAAATCAAGCTCCGAAACTAGGACGAAGCTCTCCAAACCTGGGGCTGCAGGTGCCTACAGCTTGGTGTAGATGGGCTCCTTGCCTGCAGGAGGTGTGTACTGGTGGAGGCCACAGCATTAAAGGGGATGAGGAAAGGACTGATGGGATCTTCTCTGAGGCTGTACAGCTTCAGTAACCTGAACCCTCAGCTGTGGTGAAAGAGGAGCAGCCAGAATGTCTGTTTATCAGATTGAGAAATAGAAACTCTTATAGAGATGAAAGCCAGAAACCCACAACTTCTGATACCAGAAAAACTGCCCCTGCTCCACACTACAAATTTGCAGCTGCAGAATAAATAGGCCAATACCCTGGTAGCAGGTTAAGGTTAATGAGCTCTTGCCAATAAAACATCTGAGCTAGCTGAGCCTCACATAGGTAAAAGCACAAGGAGAAAATAGTGAGTGATAGCAGTGGGAGAATCTCTGCTGCAGGAGACAGAGGCCCTGTCTGCTAACCTAGCTTGCTCTCCAGGACTGTTTAGTGCTGCTTGGAGGCTTGGATTTGGGACACTCTGGAGAGACTGCTTAGGTGTTCCTAGCCCTTGGACTATTTTCCTCTTGCCATTCATTCATGTGGGTATTCCTGGCCTGTTCAGGGACCTTCTTGGAAGAATCCTATCAGAGAACATCCTGGAAAGTTCAGAGGAGTGTTTCCATTTTGTTTGGAGGTTTTTTGGTGTGTGTTGGGGTTGTTTTTTCCCTTCCTGTCACCCTTACCTTCAAGAAAGACAAAAAGAGGAACCCAGAGACGTGTAGGCTGGTCAGCCACACTTCAGTCCTTGGAAGATGATGAAGCAAATCCTCCTGGAAACATTAAGGACAAGAAAGCGTTTGAGCATAGTCAGCATGGGTTTAAAGGTCAGCATACTTGACCAACCCTATTTCCTCAGCTCTAAAGTCAGTAAGGTTTCTGACGCTGTCTCCCATAATATCCCCATAGGCAAGGTGATGAAGTATAGGCAAGGTAAGTGGATGACAAGATTGTCTGAAAACTGGGTGAACTCCAGGGTGTAAAGGGCTGTGGTTGGTGACATGAAGTTCAACTAGGGTCCAGTCACTAGCTGCGTACCCCAATGGTTGATACCAGGCACAACACTATCAATTTTCATTATTGACCTGTATGATGGGACAGAGTGCACCCTTGGCAAGTCTGCAGATCAAGTAAAACAGGGAGAAAAGGCTGATACACCAGATGTCTGTGCTTTCATTCAGAAAGACCTCAGTAAGCTGGAGAAATGGGCCAGCAGTAACCTTGTGAAGGTCAGCCAAGGTAAATGTAATGTCCTTCACCAGGGAAGGAATAATCCCAGGCACCAGATAGAAAGCTAATGTGTAGAAAGTAACCTTGGGGCCTTGGTGGACAACAAGCTGGCCATGAGCCAGTAATGCACTCTGGTGACAAAGAAAGCCAACAGTATTGTGGGCCACAGTAAGAACAGTATCACCAGCAGTTGGAAGGGGGTGATACTTCCTTTCTGCTTAGTGTGGAGAGATGCCTTTGGAGCACTAGGTCCAGTGGTGGGCTCCCCAGTACAGAAGAGACATGGACATACTGGAATGAGTCTACTGAAGGGACACAGTGATGATTAAGGGACTGGAACATCTGTCATAAGAGGAGAGGCTGAGAAAGCTAGAGCTGCTCAGCGAGGTTAATGTGTATAAATACCTGGCAGGGGAAGGAGGTGTGTGAGTGGGTAAAGCAGAGGAAACAGATCCAGACTCTGGTGCTTAGCGACAGGATAAGAGACATTAGACATAAATTCAATACAGAAAAGTTTATTTAAACTTAAGAAATTGGTTTTTTCCATGAGAGTGGTTGCCCAGAGAGACTGTGAGGTCTCCATGATTGGAGACGTTCAAAACCCAACTGAACGTCGTCCTGGGCAACCTGCTGTAGCTGACTCTGCTTTATGTGGTTGGATTATGTGATGTCCAGAGATGCTTTCCACCCTGTGATCCCATGACCTGTATATACCAAAGATTTCAAGTGTCTTGGGAGGGAGTATTACAGAAACTGAGGGAACTTCTAACCTTGAAATGCATTATCACTTGTGGAAAGTATCTCATGTTGGCTTGCAAGTCACTGCATCACTATAATTTAGTGAATATGGAATGTTCCCATCACTCCCTTCTTGAAAATATGTTAATGGAAACCTTGATGAAAACACTATCAGCTGCTTCTTTGAAATAATCCATTTATTTTCATTGTGATCATCACAAATGCTACACAACAGTAGCATTATGATAGCCTTAACTACATATACTTGTTGATAGTAGGAAAAATCCAATTTTCTTATTCTTTTCCTTTCCCTCTTACAGACTTTTCCATTGAAAGCTGGGAGAAAAAAAAAAAAAAAAGTTGGCCAGGTAGTTGTAAACTGTTTTCATTCAAAACTATTCTTATCTGTATCTCATGTCATCATGTCAGGATGCTTGCGGTGATAAAGGATTACTCTGGTGTTTGAGCCTTCCAAGACCATATAGGGAGGCACACTGTTCCAAGTGAGAGATTTTAGATTTCACAGCTCTCACTGGTCATCCAAACCCTGCACCATAGTTTACAGAATACATGTTAGTGATGCACCAAAAAATCTTTAATGTGTTAATTTCTGCAGGACCAGACAGGAAGCACAGTTAGGGTATAGAGCTGGGAATAGTCTCTGGATATTTTGATTATGTAGTCTTTCTTGCAGGGAGAAAGCCTAACTAACTTTGTCTTTTCTAAAACATTTTACATTTATGTTCAGCTATGTTAGATGTTTTTTTCTTTACTGAGGACGAAGGGAAGTTTATAAGACAGGTTTATTGACTGTCTAGAGTGCTTTATATTCCAGTTTCTCTTGTCACCTACACAAGTAATCACATGTGTTTTCAGCTTAGTTCCAATGCTTTCAGTCAGCCAGACCGATGTCTGGGTTTTTATTTCAGAGTGTCTGGGCTCTGGCTGAGAGGATTCAGAGCTCCACTGAGCATTCTCTGCTTCCATACAGAACATATACAGAACACATGCTTCACACATCTGCCAAGAACCAGAACTGTTCTCTGCTCTGCCATGCTGCACTTTTCCTGGTCTCCTAAAGCACAAAAGGGTATCCTACTAGCCTTCATCGTCTGTCCATCAGACTAACTTTCTTCATGCCACTCCATTGATCTGTAGTTCTGAGGACTTGCTGTGCCAGTACCTAGGTGGTGTTATCCTAAGAGTTAATTTTTACTGCATTATGTCTCCTGGTTTTAACTGCAAGTGATGGGTCTTCTGTATCAGGCTAGGTATAAATTCAGAGACTTGGCTCTCCTGAGTAGATTCTCATGGACTAGATGCTCAGCAGCTGCTTGCTCTTTTTTAGGTGTGCTTTTGGGGGGGTGGGGGTGGTTTTTGGGGTTATTTTTTTGTTTGTTTAATTTTTTAAGTTATCTTCCTTTTTTGCTTTCTCATTAAGTTATGTTAATGGTCTACTCAGTAAACAGTGCTGACTAGCTTGTTTAAAACAGTGTTCAACTGAATCTTGAAGCAAGAATATTAATCCATAATTCTTTTGGTCAGCTACCCAGTAAAATGTAAGGTAGAAAAATTTTGGGCAAACACTGGGTGAACAGATACCAAAGGTAAGACTGTTTTGGAAACATTGTCTGTATAAGCCTTAGACATGTGGCCCTCAATGCCCTTGGAATAGTTCTGCTTAGTTCTTTCTCTGCCATCTGTATAGCTGATATTAACTGCTTGGTGATGTAGATATGTTCATCACTACAGACTTTACAAGTGTTCTTAAATGAACTAGTTCTTAATTCTGAGTAACATAAATATACCTGGGAGTACACACAGTATGAGCAGAAAGAAATCTGAGTATATGAAGCAAAAATAAGAGCACCTGTTATGGCTTGGGGGTAATAGAAGAAGCAAGAATAGGCAGACTTTGTAAGGTTTTTGATAGGGTACCACATAATAGCCCTGCAGTCAGGTTGTAGCCAAAGAAGATATGGGCTACACAGGTGAACTGCTGGGTGGGTGAAAAACTACCTGAGTTGCTGGGCTTGGGGTCATGTTCAACCATTTGAAATGTCTCACTTAGATTGTGCATCATTTCAAAGGGTTTAGGTATTTTAATATGTAATAGCAAGCTACTGTGTGAAATCTAACTTGTGCCAGGCCACAAATGATGTTCCTGAGGGGCTGGTATTGTGATTCTGCTGTTTAATGTATTCACTGAAAACATGGAGAATGGGACAAGAACACAGCCTTACTTGATTCACAAGTGCCACACTATGGGGGTAGCATCAAACCACAGCAGGGCAGAGCTACTTTTCAGGGGAAAGGGATCTTGGCAAACTAGAAAGATGGACAAGGAGAAGTACCATGAGTTTCAACACATGAAGTCCTACATCCAGGAGAGACTAACCCTGTGCATCAGTACAGATAAGGAAGTGACTGATACTCAACAGGCTAAAAAAGTTAGCAGTGTGTCCTTGCAGTGTTTAGGCTGGCTGCATGCTGAGCTATTTATCAAACATATATAAATTTATACATGTTCCTTTTCCGGGTTAAGTATAGGTGGCCCATCCACCTTGGTAAATACTGGCGATAATTGTTTTTGGCAGGCATGGTGACTCATCACGATACCGAGCCTCAGTTCATCCCTGAATACTATTGCCCTCCTTATCTAAGCTTTTCTTGCCCTCGGATTTTCAAACGGGGCCTGGGTCCCACCTTAGAAAGATAGAAAGGAAAGGTCAGTTTATTTACAAGTCATCAAATAGCACATTTAGAATACATCAAACATGAAGACCTTACAATGGTTTTTACTTTGCTAACAAACATATGCATAATGTCCACTGAAGAAAATAGTGCTCAATTCAATAAATGGCAAGCTAGATTTTCCTGTCTGGAAATGGAGAGTCAGAGTTTTTTCAACAGTTCTTAGTGCCTTGGTACCATTTCCCACATGCGCCTAGAAGAAATCCAATAAATTTAATTATATTAGCATTAGTCAGTTCCAGCACCTGATCTTTTAGGTGTTGGTATTTCTTAACTTTTTACACTGCTGCATCTGCCAAAGATGTTAATTTGCTTTCATACCTGACTGTGATGTGAACAACCAGGGCTTGGTATCCTTCAACGAACACCAGGTCCAGTTTACATAGTTCATTCTGTTCATGTCTCAGCAGCAGCCTTTGGAATACTACCCAGTCCTTCTTTTTGACCTCAGCCAACTTTATGAAGAGTTAGGTTACTTTATGAAGCCAGCAGGTCAAGGCAAGTGATTATTTCATTCTAGTTAGTGCTTCTGAGACCTAATCTGAAATAACTGTGTCCGATTTCATACATACCCACTCCTTCCCCAGGAAGCCTCTACACCTCCAATTTATGTACCTGAAGACAGAAGAAGAAGACAGCCAAATTATTCCCAGAAGGCCACAGAAATAAAATATGAGGCAAAAGTCACAATTAGCAATAGCAGAAATTCTGACTGTAATAACTTATCTTGTGTATTCAGTAAGAAGATATAACCACTGGACCAGATTTTCTAGAGACCCTGTGGAAGCTCTGTCCTCAGAAACTCTCAAAACACCTGGTAAGGCCCTGAGTTATTTGATCTAACCTTGAAGTTAGCCATCCTCTGAGCAAGAGGATGGATAAGAGACCTCCACAATTCTTTCCAACTCAATTTTTCTATTTCTGTGAGTTTAGTATTTACTTAGGAAAAAAAATTAAAAGAGCTTGAGAGGAGTATGTTGAAAAGTAATCAAATGTCAGTAACAGATAAAAAATGTGGGTAGAGAGCACTCTTGTTCTTCTGGTAGGTCAAACTAGTACTGGTGCATATTAGTATGTCTTATTGATGCACTCTGAATTAAATGACTGTCAATCTTGGTTTCCAGAGGAATTATTTTATCCCTAAGATTACACCAATGGGGACTGTTGGATAATATGAGTTGCAACTGGCTCCATTCTGATAAAGGAAGGTGCCTTGAATCTCTTTCGACCTTTTCCTATGTCACAGTTACATCTTTCGGTCTTTTACTATTGGTCTTGAGTTCAACAGCATGGCTATGCAAACCTCACCCTAGCAATTTCCCACTTCTATGACTATTATAAAGATACTTATCTACCATAAAGATTTGGTTTTGTGTCAGAGCATTGCTTTCTGACTAAGGCTAGACACTAAGGGTAGACCAAGGGTCCCTTTTGAGGTTTCTTGTAGCCTGTGTTTCTATAATTTCTAACTTTTTTTGCTTTGAGACACATAAGAAAATTCTTCACAGTTCTGTGGGGTCAGATTGGAGTACATGTTACAGACTCTAAAACTTCCTTTGTTTTGTGTGCAATTTATGCTTTTTCCTTGTTCTTGCTGTGTTATTTTTGGACGTAAGGAGCATTCCCATGCAGTGTGCCAGTGTGTTGGCAGATACTGAGCTAATGAGGTGAAGTGCTTCTACACAGTGTCAGAGTGAAAAGTGCCAGTCTAAGCTTTTAACTCTCTCCATCACCCCTAAATAGAAAACAACAGTCCTTTGTAAATGCTGAAAACTGAGGGTTAGTCTGCTTCTTCGGTGAAGGAAAACCGGTGGAAATGGCCAGACAACAGCTCGCCTAGCAGCACAGAGCCAGTGCAAATAGCTTGAGACCATACTGCAGAGGAGAGTCAATGGTGCCTGGCTGTAGCCTGTTAGTCTGGCAATCCAAAGCTGCTGCAATGGTTTCAGGTTTCTTCCAGGTCACCAGCTAAAAGATTCTTAGAGCTATTCCAGCCTGAATAAAGGGTAATAAATTGGACATGTATGTTGTACCAATGCAAAGAGCCATGGTGAGCCATCCTTCCCAGTACATAAGTGGTGCAATACAAATACACTTTGACTTAGAACATACATCCGTATCTGTACTTTCCTAAACTTCATTTTTAAAACAAAGTTTGGACCCATACAGAGGGAATAATGATAAATACACACCCAAGAGGAAGGGTGGATTATATTGCTATTTTTATAACTGTCATAATTCATGTTTGTTTGAAATTATCCCCAGCCAGGGTCTCTTGCATGAAATTACCTTTTTCTATACTCTCTGGGCTGAATAAGTAGAGAGATTAATAAGTTCAAAGAACTTTATCCCAAATATTTATGTACATAAAAGCAAACAGATGTTAGATGGGAGTTTTTGGTTTTGTTATCACTACTGGAATAGAGAAACAGCCTTAATATAAATAGTATGCATATATAAATGCATATGCATTTCTATGCATTGTAAATATATATATATATACAAATGAAAGGGGACAGAATTAGAACTGTGACCCACAGCACTAGAAAGAAATATATAAGCAAAAAATAAATAACCTACTGTCCTTTACTGTAAGATTTCTGTTTAATGCCATCTGGCATGGTGACAAACATTTCCTTAAGTCTCTGTGATTTCACAAAGTAGTATCTGGGCACGATCAAATGCAAAGATGACCATTAGAACTAAAACAAGTCTGTGGACCTAAATCAGTGTTGCTCTATTTTAGCAGTAAAGGGATATAATTCATACTACCAATGGACTCTTATGATTTCAGCCTATGGGACTTGTTCAGACATTTCAGAACAAATCTCAAATGATTTTAGAGTATTTTGGGTCCTGCATTTGGGTCACAACAACCCCAAGAAACGCTACAGGCTTGGGGAGGATTGGCTGGAGAGGTCCCTGGAGAAAAAGGACCTGGGGGTGCTGGCTGACAGCCGCCTGAACAGGAGCCAGCAGTGTGCCCAGGCGGCCAAGAAGGCCAACAGCATCCTGGCCTGTATCAGCAATAGTGTGGCCAGCAGGAGCAGGGAGGTGATGGTGCCCCTGTACTCGGCACTGGTGAGGCCACACCTCGAGTACTGTGTGCAGTTTTGGGCCCCTCACTACAAGAAGGACATTGAGGTGCTGGAGCGTGTCCAGAGAAGGGCAACAAAGTTGGTGGAGGGTCTAGAGAACAAGTCTTATGAGGAGCAGCTGAGGGAATAGGGTTTGGTTAGTGTGGAGAAGAGGAGGCTGAGGGGAGACCTTATTGCTCTCTACAACTACCTGAAAGGAGGTTGTAGTGAGGCGGGGGTCAGTCTCTTCTCCCTAGTAACAAGCACCAGGGGAAGTTTAGGTTGGATATTAGGAAAAACTTCTTCACTGAAAGGGTTGTCAGGCATTGGAAGAGGCTGCCCAGGGAGGTGGTTGAGTCTCCATCCCTGGAGGTATTTAAAAGAAGGGTAGATGTGGTGCTTGAGGATATGGTTTAGTGGTGGACTTGGCAGTGATAGGTTAGTGGTTGGACTTGATGATCTTAAGGGTCCTTTCCAACCTTAATGATTCTATGATTCTATGAAGTGTTTAAAATTTAAGTTGAAAGATGGGATTCTGCTGGCCAAAACCAGATCATATAGATCTCTGTGACAGACAATGAAGTTGGAACTGGTTACCCAAGGTTCCCTAGGCAGTCACCGGAAAGAAATAGAGATAATAGAGTAACTCATCTCATCCAAATATGGAAGTCAAAGATGAGTCAGCCGATGTTCCCTAGGGGTGCCTATTTCTTTTCACTACCTGTGAAGGGAGCCCAGGGTGACCAGCTCAAATGTAGACATGTACTTTGCAAGCCAAATGGTAAGAACTACACCTGAATGTAAATAGCTTCAGCTAACTTGCTTTGGACTTTTGTGTCCAATGAAATAACTGAAAAATCAAGTGTAGGACATCCTAAACATACCTGCAATTTTAGATTTAGGTATGACTTCTCCAGCCTCTTATTCCTTTCATGGACTGTCTCCACCAGAGATCAGAACAGGTATAGCAAGACTTCCACACAGGCATACACCTAGCTCTCACCTCCTCCTTCTCCCCCTCTATACATGTAGATATTTCTCATTAATTATCCTCTCTAGTCCTTATTGTTCTTCCACAGACCGTAGTCTTTCCAACTTCTGAGCTGACCATTCATTTTCTTCCCTGCTCTTTTTTTCTTTTCACTAATCTTTAAGACACCATTTAAATGTGTTTTTACTCTAATTTTACCAAAAATTAAATTCCAGTGTTTTTAGCCATGTTGTTATGAAGACACATCCACCAAATCCACTCTAGATTCTCTCAAGTAAAGCATATTTTTCACTCCCCAAAGACCAGTTCCATATTTTTTCTCAAGTATTCATAAGCAAACTTTCACAGAATCACACAACGGTTGAGATTGGAAGGGACCTCCAGAGGCCATCTGGTCCAACCCCTTGCTCAAGGATGGTCACCTAGAGCCAGTTGCCCAGGACAATGTCTAGATGACTTTTAAATATCTCCAATCTGGGAGACTCTACAGCCTCTTTGGAGACTAACCACAAATTCCACAACCTCTCTTGAGTCTTTCACCTAATATTATGTCCTCCTCTTTGATGTTCCCTCAATGCCTTCAGTACTGGTACCTCTGCTTTTCTTGAAAACTTGTCCTCATTTGGGTTTCGGGAATATAACCTTTTCTGGCTTTTTTTTCCATTCGATTCTTCCTGTATACTTAGGAGGATCTTTCTCCTTTTTCTTTCCACTCTCTGTGAACAGTCTTCCAGATCCTTTTATTCCATTTTCTTTTCAATGTTCTTTCTGAATTTAAGTAATTCTTTCTGCAAATATAAATTCAGTTGCATACTCTGAATGGACAACTTGAGTTGTTTCTCCTCCTTTTGCTTGATCCTGTCTTTTCCAGTTTCCTTCATTCCCTGCTGCCTGTCCTCAATCACATTGACTGTCAGGATGGTGATCTTGCCTAGTCATAGCCATAGTCACTTACACACTACATCACCACATCTGAACCATATCAATGTGGTCATGTTCCTCCCATATAACAAGTCGAGGATATGTCCCTTCCTAGCCATCTTCAGCTAAAGCTCTTGTCCAGGTTTTCATCATCTTGCATTTCTATTATAAAAACCCCTTTGTCTGGCTTTGATAAATGTAGCCTTATATACCAAATCTGCTGTAACACCTATTGCAATGTCCCATCTATTTTGCCTTACTTGTGACTCCATTGCAATATGCACTATCACACCAGCTTGCCTTAGTATTAAGGGTACTCCTATCATCTCTGATTCAATACTGGAACACCAGCTTAATCTACAACCTTATTACCACTTTTCACCAGCCATTTTTCAAACTTTACGAATTTTAAAGTAACTTTAATTTTTTCCCTATCATGCCTCTCATATTTCTTTTGACAGTCACATAGCTGTTGTGTTTTTTTCCTCAAAATCCTTGCTTGAAATTTCTTTTCATGACAGAGAAGGAAACTAGCAGTTGCTAAACTGGGGATATGCTGTGGTTAATTTTATCTCATGACTTTCTTGCAGGCATTGGTTTGTTTAAATACATTCATTGTTTCCTATGCTATATTCAATCGTGAACTCTCCTGATAAAGCATAATGATTTTGTTGCTGTTTCTCAGTGCCATATCATGCAAATGGACTTGGTCCATGAGTCAGTCTTCAGTAGTCTATTAATAAAAACAGTTCAAAATTTAAAATAGATTTGTAATACAATTGTGGTATACACATGCTGTAACTTCATAATTATCGATATATTAGGCTAATATTTGTGCCTGTGAGTTGCCAGTAAAGATTTCAATCCTTTTCATGCACGGAAAGAATGTAGTCAGTCTACGTGCCTCTAGATCCATGCTGTCTTGTTAATAATAATTTTACTCATCAATGACTTGATGGTACAGAAGGTAATAAGACAACACTAGAAAACCTGATTGTTAAAATGCATTATTGAATGTAATAAGCTCTTTAAGATTTATCTCTGTGAACCAGCACACTAGAAACATTCTGTTGTCACTCTCATCTTCAAATATTTTTCTTGTGTGTCTATAAAATACATGTTCTGTGACTCTGATATGTGCATGCTACTGCTATTTAGACACCTAATAAGTCAACAGGAGTTGAGATAAGCACCAAGGGACTATCAGTGGCTGTACTTGGCTAGAATTGTATTGAAGCCTATGAAACTTCTTTCGTTTACACTCAGTAAGGATCTGGCAGACAGTCTGCAAAAATCCAAGAGTTTCATGCTGGCTCCTTTACAAGTACAGCAGTTCAAACAGAGTCTGGCAGTGGATTAATAAAGTGGCCCATGGATGTGACATTCGCTGGGACCTTGTTATAGTCAGAACCAGACTGGAATGTGAGAACTGTAAATCACAAAATTCTCTAAAAATGCATGAAATCTTATTGACCTGATGATAGAAAAGCAGTTCAAACTTGTGACATCTCCCGAGCTTCTTTTATCAGGTTTATAAGATTTAAAGGGAAAGTTCAGAGTGAGAAGAAACTAGTGATGAGATTTTTTTATGTGTAGACAATGATTTAAAGTGTACATTTTTCATAAATCTTATTCAAATCTGTATGGTTTCATATACTTATATAAAAATTCACAAGTTTTAAGACTGTGGTACCCAGAGGGATCATAAAGTAAATTAACTTTTTTTGACATAAAAAAATGGAATAAATCTCCAAGCTGGATTTTATCCAATGCTTTTTTTTAAATTTTATTTTTAAGGGCTCTGTATGTTTTTTATGAGAACTTACAGTCCATTGATACAAAAAGACACACTGAGTTCACTGCATGATAATCATTGGTGCAATCCAGCATGCAGTGCGGTGATGTGTTCCAAGTGAGGATAAATACAAAACATGAAAATAATTCATTAGTTAGTACAGTAGTTGACTTATCAGTGCTTGCAATTGATTATGTATCTCTAAATTCTGTGTTTTCACTATGTCCTTTTACTTTCCAGATATTTGCATCTTCCTAATGGACTTTTACTCACAGAGTCCCTTTCCAACAGTGGTGTTCTTTAAATGAAAGTGAATTTTCATGATAACTCATTTTGTATGACTAACTATCCCATAGAAATCATCTTGGTTGTGCTTGCTTCAAACTAAGCAATTTAACCCTGAGCAATGGCTGCAGTAGTCCAAGACCTATCCAAGACTAGATCCACCCAGACAAACTTTTTTAAGCACAAACCTACTTCCTCTTCTTTCAGGTATAGGGGGAAGGGACTGTCGATTCATGGCAATACTTGAAAGAGTTCTGTTCTTTCTTACCATCAGCCAGACCAGTTAACCCAAGGCCAAGCAAAGCATTATCTAAATGTTTACTGCCTTTCTGGACACTTGGAGAGCAGGAACTGCCATCAAAAGATGGCTAGGTTATCTGCCAAGCAACTATAAAATCTCTTTGGAAATTACATCATTTTATTCTGACAATAATATAAACCTATCCCTGATTTCTCATCCAGAGGGTAGCGGTCAACAGCTCAATGTCTGGATGTAGATCAGTGATGAGTGGTCTCCCTCAGGGATCAGTATTGGGACCACTACTGAAGACAAATATCTTCATCAGTGACACAGATAGTGGGATCAAGTGCACCATCAGCAAGTTTGCAGATGACACCAAGTTTAGTGGCATGTCTGACACAACTGAGGGACAGGATGCCATCCAGAGGGACCTGAACAAGCTCAAGTAGGCCTGTGTGATCCTTATGAGGTTCAACAAGGCCAAGGGCAAGGTCCTGCACCCTGTTCAGGGCAACCCTCAATATCAATACAGGCTGGGGGGTCAAGGGATTAAGAACAACCCTGTGGAGAATGACTTGGTGCATGAAAAGCTGGGCACGAGCTGGCAATGTGGCTCACATCCCAGAAAGCCAACCATATCCTGGGCTGCATCACAAGAAGCGGGGCCAGCAGGTCTAGGAAGGTCATTCTGCCCCCCTACTTCGCTCTGGTGAGACCCCACCTGCAGTGCTGTGTCCAGCTCAGCACAGAAAGGACATCGACCTATTGGAGCAAGTCCAGAGGAGGGCCACAAAAATGATCATAGGGATGGCACACCTCTCCTATGAGGAAAGGCTGAGAGAGTTGGGGTTGTTGAATCTGGAGAAAAGAAGGCCCCAGGGAGACCTTACTCTGGCCTTCCAGTACCTGAAGGGGGCTGGTTGTGTTAGGACAAGAGGTAATGGTTTTAAACTAAAAGAGGGTAGATTTAGATTAGGCATAAGTAAGAATTTCTTTTCCAATGAGGATGGTGAAACACTAGCACAGGTTGCCCAGAGAGGTGGTAGGTGCCCCGTGCCTGGAGACATTCAAGGTGAGGCTGGATGGGGCTCTGAGTAACCTGATGTAGTTGAAGATGTCCCTGCTCACTGCAGGGGGCTTGGACTAGATGGCCTTAAAGGTCCCTTCCAACCCAAACTATTCTATGATTCTATGATTTGAAGAAATAAAACTGTCTCTTGCAACAACCATTAAAAGGACTGGGGAGGTGGAGAAGAAGTAAAATCTTCCTGGATTTGAGGGGTAAAAAGAAAAGAAACTGTCAGTTAGTCATTAGATTTGGCCATAAAACAGTTCCACAGGGAAAGAGGCCTCAAGACACATACTTGCTTAGAAGAACAAATTCTGTTATTTCTAAAATTCAATGGCTTGCAAATACCAGAGAAAAAAAATAAGGCTCATCTCAATCTTTTTATTGCAGGTACAAATTTTAAAAGCAACAATATTTATTTATATGCTTTGACCTTTCAAATGAGCTCATCCATGTATCTCTGCATAATTTCTTCATGATTAGTGGAGAAACACTGATTAGAGGAGACATACTCAGTTCTTAAAATATAATTTTAATTTTAAGTTGTAACTTAAGTAAAGAGTTTCTTTATATTAACCTGTGATTTGGAAGCAGTAGGTTTAATCCATCTTTGCGTTAAATATAGGCTTGGCTGGTAAATTTTATGCTTGTCTTTATGATTAAAACATAAAAAGTATTTTCAATAGCAAAGTAAAAGAGGAGGGAGCCTGAAGGTGAAGATCTGTGTGTATTGGTTAGCCAATGTGTTAGAAAGCTTACAGAGCACCTGTCACATTAGGTTTGTCTGCAGACAGTGTTATAAAGCTTCTCCAAATGAGTGAATAAAGTTCATCCTGAAGTTCTGTTGTGGGGGGATGTGTTTATGTTAGACTTTCTAACACAGAAGAAATTAATGTTTCCAAAACACTCTGGCCTCAGAAATTACAGATGACCAAACTATTTAACAGGATTCTTTCACACCAAGTAGTGGCTAAATAGTGTCTACCCTGAGAGTTTCCTTGTACACAGCCAGGAGGTAAGACAAGAAGTTGCAGGAGAAGCAGAATTTATAAAGACTGGTTTCCCCTGGCTTTCATACAGTTCTTTCCTGTGTGGTTTCTGCAGTATCTAACAGTAATATATTTTACTTCTCTGGGCAGATATTTATTCATCAGTGGGTGGTAGTTATCTGTGTTTTCTTCCTCTACTCATCTACCAATGCTTTAATAATATTTTGATATCCCTCTGTCAGGTATGAGTAAAACTGGGTAATAAGTTGCAAAATTGTTTGGAAGCAATAGGGAGCTGGAGGCAGATAAAGAATAAAACTGTTATAAGGTACACTTTTAAGACAAATGCTTGCTCAGGTATCCTAACTCTCCTGCACCCAGGTTTGTTCACAGTGGGTGGGTACAATCCTAAAGCATTACCTTAAAACAGTGTTTGTTCTGTGGGACACTCCAGTTTTGATCAGCCTATACCACATGAGGATAAAAAAACAAATCCATATTGATTTGGACCAATTGAACTTGAGTAAAGATTAATTTTTAACACAGATTTCATGCCAATCCAGAGCAAAGTAGTTTTGATACCCACTTTTCCATAATTTCAAAGAAACCCTGTGTGAAATATCTGCAAATATGCCTAGAGTAAAACTGTCATTCATGTCTGTACATTGGCAGTAGAATTATGACATAAATGCATGTACAATATGATGAACTTAAGAAAACCTGAAAACATAGCAATAGACCCGACTTTTTTGTGATCCCAGATACTTTAGGAATACAAGGACTTTGACACTCTTTATCTAAGTCCCAATAGACACTAACTTCCAAGAGAGGGTTTTGTTTAGTTCAGTAAGGTGTAAGAAATTATCTTAATGCACTCTGAAATAGACCTTAATTAGCTTTTTCTCTAAGAAATACAATCTAACCTACAGCTGACTGATACTGAGAGAGGCTACAGGAGTTTATGGGGTTAGGTTCCATTATGTTTGGAGAGTTGTGATTCCCTCATCACAACAATCTCTCTTGGTTTACTGTTGACAAGTAGCATCATCTTGATTGCCACCAAAGCTGCTGCTCAGTTCTGAAGCCTGGGAAGAGAAAGGATTAATACTTTAAAATATGTACAGTAATCAGTTCTATCAGGAGGTTAATGGCCTCTTCATTTGTTTTCACAAAATAAATACCAAGTTTCTTCAATTTCCAGTCTGCTCACTCAATCACATTCTAGCTAAAGCACTGCAAAATTAGTTGCATGTGAATGGAGTTACCTCTGGGGGATTAATTGCTCAAAACAGATGTAGAGGATCTCCCCAGCCTGACTTGCTGTTGCTGTTCCTGTTCTGCATCAAAATCCTGTCAAAAGGAACCAGCTGAAGTTGCCCTTTGCAAGAGATTCTCAACTTTCAGCCTCCAGGCCCTGTGGTGGTTAGAAAAATGACAGGAGACAGACAATGTCTGAGGAGAAACCCAGCTGATTTTCATACTGCAGAAAATACCCAGCTGATCCTAGAACTGTCTTTCACCATTCAGTTTCCTTAAGGCTCCAAATTATCCTCTGGCCTGTTGACTTCAGTGGGATTTAAGCGCATGGTCAAAATTAAAAAGATTACCTTTTTTTTTAAATCTAGACTAAAATGAAGGCAATGTCACAGACTATAAGTGCATACTTGTGACACTTGAAAGTCAGGTAAAATATTTAATAACTTGCTTCTTTCCATCTTCTTTCCCAGCCCTTGTCCTTCCCTAAACCCTTTATTTAATAACCAATTCGCACTATAAAACTCTGTGCTAACATCAAGCCTCTGTTGAGAGTTGGGAGGTGAAAGAGAGAATAGGAAAAACAGTTATTCTTACTTAATGATATATATCATTTAGGACAGAGCTGAACACAATTTTACAGCCTTTACCTCTGGTTGAAAAAAGGAAATGTAAAAAACAGGAAAAAAAAAACCCCAAACTTCAGTTTTTAATTTTTTTAAAAATTAATTAAAAACCAAATATTCTCAAAGCCTTGTTCCTTACCTTAATGGAATAGTTATGTTCCTAGATTTTCCTATACCCATAGTAATATGCTAACTATAGCTATATTACTTGATTAGAATGTTTTGGGAAGCAAGAATACATTTGTATAAGAACAGTTGACTAAGAAGGTTCATGCAAAGAAAATTTAAAATCTTTCTTTTGTTCTTTGATAGGGTTTGGGGATTTTTTTTGTTTGGTGAGGGTTTTTTTTTTTTTTTCAATCATAGTCTTTGAGTAACATCCTTCACAGTGCTTGTCAACAAATCTAGAAAGTTATTTTGAAAACACCCTAAATAAGAGTGATTTTATTTCTCAACATACTTTTTTTAGGCACTAGTGATCATGAGTGCACTTAAGATTTAAGCCCAGTCTTTAAAGACTGTTCAGCCAGGAGCTTAGCAATTTGAAACTCATCTTCTTCAAAATAAAGACTCTAGTTTATTCCATTAGTTGCAGCTGAATGTCTCAGTGATGCAAAACATTATATATGATTATGATTTATATTATGTACAATCTCCGTTCTTGCTGTTTAATGGCCAGTCCTTATAAATTAGGCTGAACAGACTTTGATAAATTAAATTAATATTTTTTCTTAGTGTGCAACATCTTTCATTTCCTTTCCATAAAAGCAGAAAATCACTGGTTTACCAACACTGTGTAATGGGACATATCTTAGACTGTCTCCCTAACAAAGTCCAAAGAGTTTGTCATTTACACATATCACAAGAAGAGCTAGAGTTGTTATAATTAGTGCTAAGAAAGGATATTGGAAAGGCTTTGAAAATTCCCTGTTTTAGGTTTAAATCAATCTTTTATATGTGAAAGATTAAAAGGAAATCTCTTTGGAAGGAATTATTTGTATTGTGAGCTCTTTGCCTCTTTTCTGAAGCATCTGTTTTTTGTCACTAAAGCCACAATATTAGAATAGAGCAGTGCTTTGCTCTAACATGTCATTACCTATCTCTGGGTGGGCAAAAGACCTTATTGAAGTCACTCACACCCAGAGGATTTTTGTTTGCTTTTTTGTTTGTTTTAACTGCTCTTTAATGCCCTCAGAAGCTTTAGTACTTGGGAAAATAATTATAAACAGTAAGAGTCTTCCTTTTCTGAAAATTTGTGGCATCCTGCTCTGATATCTAATGTCTCAAAATAAAGATTTTTTTCAGAAATATAAAAGTGAGTAGCCAAGCCTATTGCTAATTCATCCCTTTTATGAAAGGCACAGACACTGTTTGACTTCTATGCAGTCTGAGTAAAGCTCCAAATGATGACTGTATGATTTCTACAGCAGTATTTGAATAGGTAGGAAGCCAGTTCCTAGGCATGAGAATATGGCTTGGTCTTGTGCTTCTTTGAAAAGTTCTGTCCAGCAGATGTGAATGAAGTTTCTGCTAGAAGATATGCCAGATGAAAACTTCCCACTACTTTATATGATTTTTAAAATATTTTTTTTTAGGGCTCTACAGCATGGCTTTTCTTCTGCTTATTTCACCCATCTGCTTTCTATATAAAAGAGATTCATTATCTAATGCACTGAGTTGTTTTAGTTTTACAGGAGTTGGAGAGCCTTTTAGCTATGCTAATCATTCCTTTTTTTTTTCTTATTTTTTTCATGTCTGTCCAGGATAACCTCCAGTTTTTGTTCATATTTAGTTTTCCTCCAACTTACTTCTTTAAAGGAAAACTCATATGAAAATGACTGGGTTTGTTCTGATTCATATTTTCAGCAATTTTTTGAATAGCTACAGCTATGTGCTGATTATTTTGAGGCACAGTAGTCAACAAGCTGGCTAGCAGCCGATTTTATATATGGAATATCTGAGTCATACACTTCTGCAGGATCACAAGTAGCAGTCCTCATATACTGTGTATACCTTTGCACATGAGGATTGAGAGTCACTGCCTGTATTTCATGCATGCATTAAACACTGTTTGCATCACCTCCTCTGAAATAGGTATCACTGTTCTTTGTGTTACCTCTGAGATCCAGGTAAGAGTACATAGCACTGTAGATATGCCTTCAAAAATACGAAGAGAAATGGTTTAGGCTAGAGACTCAGCTCCTTAATAAATGACACAGGAGGCTGTGTAAAGAAAGAGAGAGAGAGATAGATGCTGGTTTGCCCAAAGTGACCCTACAGGTCTGTGAAAGTCAAATGCTACTGCTTTTGTCTCCCAGTGTAGCACCTTACTTACAAGGTCACATTGCCTAGCCCAAACAGCCTGCACTTAATAAGATTTATCAACACAGCACTTACTTTCTTTGTACATGATTAGTAATTAAAGGTTAGAATACACCTCACTTTGTCTGTCACATATTATTTGTTCTGTTCCAACCACCAAGATTCAAACCATCAAGGAAATACAGTGTAATATGCAGTGTAGGCAGTTTAAGCCAACTCCCTTGCAATTCAACTTTATTGGTATGCAAAAAGAAATAAACGTGAAAACAAATTTAAGAACACTACCTATTAACTTTTTATATACTGCATGAAAAGCCTAGCAAACCAAGTCATTAAACAACCTATTTGAACAAAACATTCATATTAACTCAGGCTTTTGTCTCCAATCTGTTCTTAACCTTTCTATGTAACCCCGCTCACATAATAAAAGAGAAATAGGACCAATAATTTTAAATAGAGTTTTTTCTGCTGAGAGAATTCTTATTAAGCAGGTTTACTACTGTGGTACAGTAGGTTTTTTTCTATCTTTAGCTTCATGGAGCAAGATAACTGGCATTTTTTTTCTAGGGTAAACTGAATAACTGAGTCTTTTCTGAATGTGCTAGAGCTTTGATTAATTTTTTTTTTTTTTTAATTGAGAACATAGGCTTGTAGCAGAATTCCAGCAGGCTTTAATTCTACCTTGTGCATTTTATTCTTAGGAAAACACTAGTCAATACTAAAACAGGAAAGAGTTTACAGATAGATATCTTGGCAATTCTGGAGGTAAGAACCAGCTAAATTTCTTGAAACTTAGGACAAAGAGGGTCCTATTATTCCCCTAAAAGGACATCGCATAAAACATTGACAAAATTACATAGTTAAATTTGATGACCCATTTTTAAGGAAAGATTCTTTACTTGAGTTATCACAGAATCACAGAATGGCAGGGGCTGGAAGGTACCTCTGGAGATCATCTTGTCCAACCGCCCTGCTTGAGCAGGTAAACCTAGAGCAGAGGGTACAGTAACACCTCCAAGTGTGGTTTGAATGTCTCCAGGGAAGGAGACTCCACAGCCTCCCTGGGCAGCCTGTTCCACTGCTCTGTCACCCACACAGGAAAGAAGATTTTTTCTCATATTGAGCTGGAAGTTTCTGTGTTCCAATTTTTACCTAATGCCATGTGTCCTGTCCTTGGGCACCATTGAAAAGAGTCCATGCCTATCCTCTTGACACCCACCCTTTGGATATTTATAAGCATCGATAAGACCCTCCTCAGTCTTGTCTTCTCCAGGCTGAACAAACCCAAGTCTCTCAGCCTTTCCTTATAAGGGAGATGCTCCAGCGCCCTGACCATCTTCGTAGCTCTCTGCTGGAATCTCTCCAGTAGTCCTCTAACTTTCTTGAACTGGGGAGCCCAGAACTGGATGCAGTGCTCCAGATGTGGCTTTGTTAGGGTAGGGTTAGAGGGGGAGGACAAGCTCCCTTGACCTGCTGGCCACACTCCTTTTAATGTACCCCTCGATACCATTGGCGTTCTTGGCCACAAGGGCACATCGCTGGCTCATGGCCAACTTGCTGCCCACCAGCACTCCGAGGTCCTTCTCAACAGAGCCACTTTCCAGCAAGTCAACCTCCAACCTGTATTGGTGCATGGGGTTGTTCCTCCCCAGGCACAGGACCTTGTACTTGCTTTTGCTGAATTTCATGAGGTTCCTCTCAGCCCAGCTCTCCAGCCTGCCCAGGACTCATTAGATGGCAGCACAGCCTTCTGGTATATCAGCCACTCCTCCCAGCTTGGTATTGTCAGCATACTGGCTGAGGTTACACTCTGTCCCATCATCCAGGTCATTGATGGATATGTTGAACAAGACTGAACTCAGAACAGACCCATGGAGAACACCACTAGTGACAGACCTCCAGCCAGACTGTGCTGTTGATCACGACCCTCTGAGCTCTGCCATTCAGCTAGTTCTTTATCCACCTTGCTGCCCGCTCATCCAACCCACACTTCCTAAGCTTACCCGTGAGGATGTTATGGGAGACAGCATCAAAAGCCTTGCTGAGGTCAAGGTAAACAACACCCAGTGCTCTCCCTTCATCTGTCCAGTCAGTCATACCATCATAGAAGCCTGTCAGGTTGATCAAGCATGATCTTCTCTTGGTGAATCCACACTGACTACTTCTGATAACCTTATTTTCCTCTACATGCTTGGAGATGGCCTCCAGGATGAACTGCTCCATCACCTTTCCAGGAATGGATGTGAGGCTGACTGGCCTATAGTTTTCCAGGTCCTCCTCCTTGCCCTTTTTGAAGACTGCAGTCCTCTGGCACCTCTCCTGTCCTCCATGACCTTTCAAAGATGATGGAAAGTTACTTAGCAACAGTATCTGTGTCCTGGTTTCAGCTGGGATAGAGTTAAATTTCTTTGTAGTAGCTAGTGTAGGGCTATGTTTTGGATTTTTGCTGGAAACAGTGGTGATAATGTGGAGATGTTTTAGTTGTTGCTCAGTAGTGCTTACACTGCTCAAGGACTTTTTCAGTTTCCCGTGCTCTGCTGGGTGCACAAGAAACTGGGAGGGGACACAGCTGGGACAGCTGACCCCAACTGACCAGAAGGATATGCCATACCATATGACGTCATGCTCAGTATATAAAGCTGGGGAAGAAGAAGGAAGGGGGGATGTTTGGAGTAATGGCGTCTGTCTTCCCAAGTAACTGTTACACGTGATGGAGCCCTGCTCTCCTGGAGATGGCTGAACATCTGCCTGCCTGTGGGAAGGAGTGAATGAATTCCTTGTTTTGCTTTGCTTCCACGTGCAGCTTTTCCTTTACTTATTAAACTGTCTTTATCTCAACCCATGAGTTGCCTCACTTTTACTCTTCCGATTCTCTCCCCCATCCTACCAGGGGGGAATGAGCAAGCGGCTGCGTGGTGCTCGGTTGCTGACTGGGGCTAAACTATGAAAATCTGCCAGCTCCTTCAGCACTTGTGGGTGCATCCCATTGGGGCCTATGGATTTGTGAAGATCCAGTTTGCCTAAATGATATCTAACTCAATCCTCCTCAACCAAGAAGAAATCTTCCTTTCTCCATATTTCCTCTCTCTCCTCTGGGGGCTGCGATGCCTGAGGGCCAGCCTTAGCAGTAAAGACTGAAGCAGAGAAGGCATTTGTTAACTCTGCCTCCTCTGCATCCTGTGTACCAGGGTACCCACCTCATTCAGCAGCGGGCCCACAGTTTCCCCAGCCTTTCTTTTACTGCTGATGTATTTGAAGAAACCGTTCTTGTTATCCTTGACATCCTTTGCCAGATTTAGCTGCAAGTGGGCCTTGGCCTTCCTCATCGCATCTCTGCATACTCTGACAACATTCCTATATTCCTCCCAAGTGGCCAGTCCCTTTTTCCACATACTGTGAACCTCCTTCTTCCATTTGAGTTTTTCTAGAAGCTCTTTGATCATTCATGTGAGTCTCTTGGCTCCTTTGCTTGACTTCTTCCTCACAGGGATACACCAATCTTGAGCTTGGAGGAAGTGGTCCTTGAATACTGACCAGCCCTCCTGGACCCCCCTGCCTTCTAGAGCCCTAACCCATGGAATTCCTCCAAGCAGGGTTTTGAAGAGGCCAAAGTTAGCTCTCCTGAAGTCCAAGGCTGTAATCTTACTTGTCACTCTGCTTCTACCACACAGGATTCTGAGCTCCACCATCTGATGGTCACTGCAGCCAAGGCTGCCCCCAACTCTCACATCCTCAGCCAGCCTTCCTTGTTCATTAATATAAGGTCCAGCAACACATCTCACTTTGTTGGCTTCTCCACCACCTGTATGAAAAAGTTATCTTCAATGCTCTGGAAGAACCTCCTGGATTTTGCATGGCTCGCTGTGTTGCTTTTCCTGGAGTTATCCTAGCTTAGGGGTGACATTATGACAGTGGTTGGAATACATAAGAGATGAGTAAAGGAAAACACCTGCAGTGGATCTTCTGCAGAGGATCTGAATGTATGAAGCAGTCTTATTTGAATAAAATTTAAGAACAATATAAATCTTAAATATCATATATAACCATAGTAAAATATGCCATGTCCTCACCCTAAACTTTCCCTTTGAGTGTTATGAATATGATAAAAGAAGTGACACAAGTTAAACTGCAGAGCTAGCTTGCCCAGAAAAGGAGGAAATTTATGACAGCCGGGATCACCCTAATGCCCTGCATCTTCTACAGGCTGCACTGAGAAACCAAGAGCCTAGAGGAGGACTTGCTATATGGGAAAGCACTGATAGAACGTAGCTAATGGCTGTGGTGAAATACAAGAGGTACTCATCATGTCATGTGAAATTAGAGACAGCAAACGGTAATTTCTGATGTGTTAAATAAGGAAGTACTAAGCACACTAAAACCATATTACCTTTGCAATATATGCAATTAAAAAGACCATTATTGGAATACTGTCACACTCAAGTACTAATGTATTATAAAAGATATCAAGAAAGTAAAAAGGGTTCAGTTAAATGCTATGTATGTAATTCATTACACAGCTAATTTTCTGGACTAATACAACATGAATTTTTTTCTTTTTTTCTCTTCAGGAACTTTCAGGCTCTTAAATGTTTTTCTTCTTTTGCTTCAAAGCAAATCTGACCTCTTTCTTTTGTTCTCTCACATTTCTCCCCCCTCCTCCCCCCTGCATAGGATCAGAAGTGCTTGTTGTCTAGGGCACTATCTCAGAATGGAGAAAACCCACAGCTAGGTCCCTGCAGAGGAAGTGTTGATACATCATTAATCTATCACTTTAGCTGATGAAAATGAACCAGAGGAAGTGACAAAGAACAAATGCTCTGTGTATAAGACAGATTGTTCAACAAGCGTTCTTGAACAGACAGAACAAATATTAAAGCTGCCCCAGACTAAGTTAACAATATACATCAAAGTTGTCTGCTGGAGATGACCATATATGAGAATAATTGCTTATTCATTGGTCTACAGGAAGAACAAGAGAAGGATTCAATAGATATACCAGTGTGGGCTATGCAAGACAGGGGTTCAAATCCCCCTGCATGCCAGAGGCCACACTCAGCTCAACTGGACCCACTTTCTTTCGTTTTATCTTTTTTCCCCCCTATAACTTGCTCCTTTATACCTGAAAGACATTTTTAAGAAATTATTTTGAAAAAGAATACCAATTTCTAAATTCTAACTTAGTAATTTCTCTAAGCTTCATTTTCTTCTAAAAAACCTTCTCCTGAAAACTTCCCAGACTCCTATACCCCAGATATGAAGCATGGAAGCTCACACTTCTAATCTAGTTTTCTGAAGTTGTCAAGAAAAGCATGAGTTTTGACTCATGTGTTTGACCGGGGTGTCAGTCACAGTCATCTTTTGCTCTCTTTTGAACAAGGGTGAATTTCCACTCTTGGGAGGTAAAAATTCAAGTGTGCCTGTTGTAAACTCAACGTCTTACCTGTTTTGACAATTGTATGGCACATTATGCACAGCAATTCGCATAGCAAGTGTTTAGAGCAGAAGGAGGGCAAGTGGTACCCTCTTCTTGTGAGACAGACTGTTGTTTCAGCTCAGCTGAACCTACTTTAAAAGCAAACACAGTCATAAAATCGTATCTGTTGGGTTTTTTGTCCCTCTGCTTCTGTAATGCGAAGAAGAGCTCCTGTTTGGGGAGTGGGGAGAGTTGTTCATTGCGGGCTGTAGTGTTTCTTATTTTACTTATATTTTGACCTTTTTTTTTTTTTTTGTGCTGGAGCTGTTACTGCATGATTGGAATAGATTAGTTCCATTTGGAAAACATTTCAAACAATCCATGGCTCAGATACAGAATAGTTCTTAAATAAAGGCTATAGAGGGATGCTTTGGATTTTGGGGCTGTTTGGAAGAAAAACTGTGGGTAGATGGCCTTTGAGTCTTCTTTTTTTCCTTTAAAAATTAAAATTGCTCTTCATTCGCCTATTCAACATTTTATCTCACTATATGTTGTCACCAGTATGAGATAAACACAATGACAAAAGATTGTACAAAAACTCATTTTATCCATACACTCAGGAATTATAACATGATTTTAGTGCAGTCATAGGAAAAATCACTAGAAAATTCTATTAGTTTGTTGCTACTAGCTTAATACAAAATTCTAAGCATCTCATTCAATTTCCTTGTCAACTGCAATATCTTGGACAACTTTGAAAAGTGTCCATTTTATTAGCTACTCACAAGAGACATGTAGACCTGCTTTTATGCTTGCAGCTCATATTGAACTGGAATTGTTCGGTATCTGTGGGAATAGAAAAAAGCAAAAAATATTGTAAGAAAAAACCCTTTAAAACTCCCAAATTGTCTCCATTATTGAAAAGTTATGTACTGGTCTGCTGAAGGGTAATACAACCAGCTTTCTGCAAAATCAGGTACCTCTTTTATCTGAAAATTGATAGCTTGCCTGTAGTATTTCTAGGTTTTGAGGAATGATTTACAATTCATGTCAGTAATTGTTGGATCACATAGCACATGGATATTTGAATCAAGTTTTTGGTAAACTAAATTCCTCTGTATGAATTTGGTGGATTTTTAAGAGGAAAAATTGCTTATACTTGAAATATAATTTTTATAAACAGGAAGAATTATTAATGTACCTATATCTGCCAATCTTGTCTACTCTCTGTTGAGCCAAACCACATTTTGAAATTCAATTTCAGTAGAAATTTCTCTTGAAAGTAGTGCAACTTCCTAAATATCTGTCTAGTTATTGAAAAAGCTCAATGTAGAGCAAAAAGTGGCTTTTACTGAACATTTACTTAAAAATAAATGGTGAATTAAGATCTGCCTTACACTCCTGATTGATTTTCCAGCACTTTGATCCCAAGTACAAGGGAAGGACAGGCTCACAAGCAGAATCTTGATCATGGAACCAACAGTAACAAATAATCTAATTTTCTTAGCATTCTATTTTTGACAGAAATAAAGGATACTCTTTTCACTCCTTTCTGTATTACAGTTACTATCAGAGTATAGCTGATTTCATAATGAAAACCCACACTACTGCAAGGCAAAAGCTCTGCACTCAGCTCCTCAAGTAACCTTAGGGTTAAAAGATACTGAGGTTCTTGGGTTTCAAGCCTGAGCATGTTATGCTCTTGATTTAGCAGGATAGTACAAATTAGATATAATTAGGATTATTAATTTTCTCTTGTGATTGTAGATTGCAATCATCTAGTAGAAAATTATAAAACAGATGATGATTTAAAGTAAAATTCAAGTAACATTATCCTGGACACTTTCCCAAAGATTTGTATCCCACCTAATTTTTCATCTTTTTCCTTTTCAGCTGGCATCAGACACTTCTTCCAACCTTTTTATTTGTTCACTTGGCTCTGATCCTCTCCCTTCTTCCAATCCTTTTAGTTCTGCTCAGCTTGTCTTGTTTTCTTAGACAGATGTGCCTGTGACACTCAGCTCCCTGCAGACCTGGATTCAAGGCCTCAGGCTTAAGAGTATGCAAAAAGGGTAAGAGTTGCCCCTTTCTTTAACAGGTTTTTCACCCTCTTCCTACAATGCTGCTTCTTCTTCAAAATATGCTCGAAGTCCCTGCATTTATTGAAAACTTTCCTTCTATATGGAGATATATCCATAGTCGGTTTAAACAGAAATTAATCCGATGGTTTGCTTTCTAGTGATCAAATAACGAATAGTTAAACTCTAATAATAGAATTTTACTTCCTGAACACTTCTGTGCAGCAGATACATTTGTGGAGACATAGCTGCAAGGTGGTTTAATTTCTAGTATTTTTCTTGTATTTCTTAGGATTTCCAACAAGCAAGGATAGTCTTCAGCACTGTTAGGATCCTTTTAAAGGTTTCCTTAACAATTTTTATATTAGCTAATGGCTTGTTAGATGGTATTGATGTAGAAGCACAGAGAGAAACACTTAATATTTGAAAAGAACCGAGACAGCATGAAACAACCATGACCAGATTCTTCTGCTGACAAGATCGTTTGCACTACAGTTAAAACCTTGAAGCTCCCTTGTATTTCTGGAAGACAAAGTTACTGGCAAGATGAAGAGTTTTGATGTTGCTGTTTACAGGTGTTAGGATGTTTGGCAAGTCTCTTATTTTCAGGAGCTGGCTTGACTGTGAAGTGTTGTAAAGCCACAAACAAGACTCATTCAGATGGCTCAGCAGTAGTACTTTTCCCAGGGTCCCTGAAAAAAAATAGTTCTTTTCAGAAATTTACAGTCACTTTAGCCACAAGAAAATGAGAGCTACAATCCTTTCATAAATGTGCAGAAAAACATGTGACCATGTCAGGTGTTTTCACTTCTAGGAATAAGTTGAATGGGAGCCAATTGCAAAAATTAGAGGCACTGTGTGAGCACTGGAAGGGCCATGTGGATTCAGCTTCCCGTGGAGCTTCAGTGCCCAAAGGTGAGACAGAACCAGAGCTCAGGTGAGAGAACAGGGAAGCATCCACAGAAGCCTGGTGTAGATGAGCATCTTAAAAACGTATGGCTTAGCAGGAGGCAGCTGTTGTAAGTATACAAAGTCAGCAGCAGCTTAGGACAGACTCAGCTGGGGAGAAGGAAACACCCTGAAGCAGTACTGTCTGACTGCATAGTTATATTTGCAATATTTATAACACTATCAATGCTTTCAAGCACAGATACTAACACAACCCTGTCTTCTCTTTGATTGGGAGCAGGACTCAGCTCTGAATTTGTTATCAAAGTCTGTAAAAGCATTTGATAATATTTTTTAACAGAAAACACTCCATAAAATAAAATTCAAATGTTTTATTTGGTTTCTCTATTTAGAAATACTTTCCATTTTTTTAATATTTGGAAACTAAATAAAAGATGGATTTAATTTTAAACATGAATAAAATCTTTTGGGACTGACTGATATAGCATAATGAAAAAATTTGCTAAAATTCTACATATGGGGTTTATGGGGACTTTGTATCCACTCTTAATGGGAAAATGATACTAAAACATAATTGAAGTTGTGAATTATTTTAAAGACTTGATGGTTGAAATATTTGGTCCAACTTCTGTTGGTTTTTATGTGATATGTAATAAAATTCAGAAAATATATATAAAAATTCCATTAAAGATTATTTTCTTTAATCTTAGGATTTGGTAAATTAAATATCTCAGGAAAACATGATGCTAATTTGCACCATTCTATTTTGGTTATATAAAATTGGAGAATTCAGGATTCTTTTAATAGTGTTTTTATAAAAAGAGAGACTGAGAAACACATATATGAACAAATCCCACATTTCTACAGGCCCAAATCCAATTTTAGATACCAGTTTGAAGATCACCACTGAAAATAGTAGGAGTTTCATGCAGAGCAGAGCTTAATTGTGTCCCTATAAATTCTACAACGCAGAGAACATATGGGGTTTGTGTACAAAAACCTAAGCATTCTTAACCACATGCACTGAGGTCAGTCTCCAGTTTTTAAGGGAAACTTGCTTATTATAGAAGTAGTTGAAGAAAGATAGTATAGTTTGTTTTTTTTTTTTTTTCCCTTCTTAATAAATTAGAGCTTAAATTACCCAAGACAGACAAGAAAAGATAGCCTTAGCCTTACATGGCCATTTCATGGCACATTCGATTACTATTAAAACTTCTAGCCAAATCAGATACGTGAATGAATAAGACATATACAAGAACCTTTGCACTTGCCACTACAGTGCTGGGACTGCTGGCAAAGGAACAGAGCTGTAAGCTCATCTCAGCAGCAGCAGCAGTCCCAGAAAATCTAAAAGAGAGACTTAAAAGCTATAGACAAAGCACCAGAAGGAAGCAGCCTCTGGCAGAAGCAGAGATTAAAAGTCAATGAGACAGTTTCTGAATGGTTTAAAACTATAAAAGCACTGTTAACAAGAAGCTCCAGCAATGTCTTATGCCACCATAGAGAGGGAAGAATTTATTTTCTTTTTATCCACGCTGGAGAGAAGGGAGCACCATGGGATTAACAAAATCCTTTTTACTTTATAATTCATCTCCTTTGACAAGTGTCTATTTCGATTTTAAGCAGCTGACTTTCTTTGGGCCTTTCTGAACTGGTACCCACTGGATGTCATGACCAAAGCCTGGAGACAAAGGAGAGAAGCCAGGACATTAGAATGAGGGCACATGCAGGGGCGAAGCAAATTGCGTACCACTAGAGAAGGCTTAAATGAAAAAATATGGAAGATAAGATCTAACCATGAAGAAGATGGAACAATGGGGTCCATCAATAGGAAGCTGGTGAGCTCATTAAATTAATTTGCTTATCATAGCATCATTACCAGTCAAGAACTAAACATGGTATGTATGTCCAGCGTCATAGTCTGCTGTATTGAAAGACATCACTCTGGCTATTGCCGTGATAATACTGTAAATTTTGTTCATAAATGATTTAGAGAAAGAAGTTCCAGATGTTGAATCTCCTTCAAAGCTTCTTGTAAGATCTTGCAGTTTCCTCCTGGTTTCTTACCTGCAAGCTGAATCAGCTCGGTGCTAAAGTGCTTAGCTGGTGTGAGTTGATAGACTGAAATCATAATATAACACATTGCCAGAAGTCCTTCAGCTGGCAGATGTGTGAGGAGCTGGATGGATGTTAAGGTGCTGTTTTGTGTACTGGAATACTACTTTCTATCCAATTGCTGTTTAATCTGCAAGGATATTGAGCCAGAAATCAAAAATTCTACCAGGCTACACCATGTTCTCTCTCTGAGCCAGTGAATTTTTCATTCCTAGATGTATGGTGGCTCAACTTTGACAAGCAGAAAAGCCAGTAGTCATTTTTATTTACCCTTCTTCATATGTGAGAAGGACCCATATGGATATATTCTAATGAGACATGAGAAGGGACAGTATCTTAATGCTCTGACTTCCTATGCTAACGATTCTAACCACTGTTAGGGGAAAAAAAAAAAAGATGTTTCCTCTTATTTTGTTTTAAGAGGAAAAAAGGTACTTACAAAAGCACATGAAACTATTTCAGATTCTGAATCCTCATAACACAAGGGCACCTAACCTGGAGAGAGATCTTCAGATATAGCCCTCTGCAGCATTTCATGTTGTCTAGTTCAGGCACCATGTGCACCAGTTGTGGACTCTGTTGTCACAAACGTCTCTCTTATATACTAAATGTGAAGAGCTAGAGGACTGATAAAACAGATGAGTGAGACCTCACGGTGAATTCTGCTCCCAAGCACAATAACAAACATTTAACCTTGGGGCCATCAATGTGGGTCCCGTCTTACCAAGCTCAGTATCAATCAGAGATCTCCGGCTGATTTAGTCACTCCAGGCTCCAGGTATAGTCATGGGCAGATATGTGAGCTCTGTTAGAGCATGTTTCATCAGGCCTATCTCAAACGCCTGCTTCAGGTCGAATGCTGCACGCCTATGAGCTTCTGGTCTATGTTATTTATTTTCATGGAAACTCAGAATGACTGAGTGAGATGCAAATCTCTACTCTGCAGGCATCCATACCATCAGATGAACCCTATGTGCTGTGCCTCATATCCACATTTATTTTTGAACCTAGCCTTAAGTCTGATCTTAAGCACCTTAAGGACTAGTCCCAATATCACCTGAAAACCAGCAGCAGTCAGTTTTGGTCAAACCAAGAAAGGCAGGTGCTCCTTCATTCATAAAAACACCGTCTCCCACTCTGCTCATCTGAAAACAGTTGCCTTTAACAGAATAAATATCTAAAATGTGTCTGGATCATGTAATCAGCCTTCCATGGCAGAAACCAGTGTACCTTCCATAGATCTATAATATTTTATAGGGGTTAAGGATACAGCTTGCTGGTTTTACCCCAAAATAACATATGTTTATATAAATAAATTTACACTATTCAAAACATAGCAGACTCTGATCGTGTTTATTTAATCTGAAGCAATTTAACAAACTGACCCAAAGAAAAGTATTTCAAATACCATGACTTGTAAATGTCAGTTGTCAGGGTTTTTTAAAGAAACAATAAGATAGATGATGTGTTAGATTAACCTGAGCTAAGAAAATAGAGACACAGCCAAAATTATAGACAAAGACTAATATCTGTGCAAGGAAACATGCTGAAAACAAACGAAGTTTGACCTCTGGTAATGCTAGCAGCTGGGCTATACGAGTGCAACTTCAGACCTGTTCATTTTACGATTTTTTAAGAGAGTCATTTTGTTGAACTGTTACCGATAAATTAAGTCTTGGGTGAGTTTTCTGCTATTTTCTTTTCTTTCTCTATGGATACCCTTCAGACCAATCTAATGAGAAACAAAGTGAAAGTTCATCCTGTGGCCTGTTTCCATATAAATTTTCATAAAAAAGAAATTTATGCTATGGCCCAAAATGCTGAAGTAGTGAATTAGCATTTTTCCGGTGGATCCCCATCTTGCATCAAAATTTTCTCAGCCAACTACTTCAACCTGATCTTTTCTTCCAAAGGTACAATTTTACATACATTTTGTCTCCATGTTACAGTTGTTTTTCAATGCTGCAACCTGTTCTCAACAGCTTGTCACCACATTGGGCTGCAGTTTACTGACCCTTTTGAGAAGCCATTCTGTAAAATGAAATAGGGAAGTTTTTTGGGTGTTTTTTACCTGGGGACGGTGTTTATTTCAGTGTATCAGCATGACTGAGATATAAATCACAGCCAGAGATGAGCAGACAGGGACAAAAGTCTTTTAAAATGGTAATTTCTCCAGAGAAAATGTATGTGCTATGGCACCCATTAGGTTAGACCTTGCCGAAACAGGGCTATCAAAAGGTCAGTGGGGGAGAAATAGTTTTGATAAAATTAATTAAAAAATGAGGATCAGGATTTTACCTGGCAGGGCAGATGTGGTGAGGATGGATCTGTAGCGGTAAGACAGGAGCACTCAGCTCAGATGCTCTCTCAGATCATGTCTCCCTTCAAAAACCCCTATTTGCATGCACATGGAAAATAATACTTGAAATCTGATTGAGAGCTTCTCATCTGAGTATGAACAGCTTATCTCCAGAGATGACCCTATATCTCATTCAAATCTAATATAATGTACATTTTGCAAAAAGTTGTGTTTTTTAAAAAAAATTATCTCCCCTTTTGTGTGTGTTTACAACAGTACTTGAGCTTTAAACCAGGTTGAAATGCATATGCCAGAGTTCATACGTGTTATGGTATTTATGAGCTTCCACATGACTCTCACATCTCATGGTTTTTCTGGACAGTGTGCAGTACTTGTAATTTTAAATTACAAAGGTTGAAGGACGTGGCTAGATGATCGTAATGTGATATTGCATTGGCATGCAATAAATATGAATGTCTTATTAAAAATATTAGAAATGATTGCTACATAATTCAGATAAAGAAATGTGCTAATCTATTTCTTTTGGAAAATAATCAAGCCAGCATTCAAGATGGATCCCTTATGCATGGAGCATGACATAGCAGGAACCTCTATCCTTGAGTGTTGCATATGATCTAGAAAAAAGCTATTTTTAATTGTATAGTTTCATATTTGCATAGCACCTTTCATCTTGTGCCAGGACACTTTTACAACTGGTATAAAAGGCACATGAGATTGGATGCTGTTGGCATGAATACTTAGGACTCCTGAATTATGTTTCTGCTGCTGGACAGCCAGGGACAAATCATTTCTCTGATCAGGGCTTTTATGATCCCACTAAAATTGATTAATAATAAAACTCCAGTTCTTTACAAAATGATAGATATAAATTGACAAAACATGAAGTTTAATATCTAGTTTATTATTTATTTAACTCAAATTTCTGTCTCCATGTGCCCTTGGCATATAAGCACCCTTATTATATTCCTTTAAAGAAGAGAGTTGGGAAAGGAGGTGAAAGGTGTTAGTTAAAACTTGAAGGAGTCCTCAGAGAGGTAAAACATTTTTGTCTTGAACACGAATATTTTATGCTGTCTATATGACATCAGTGAGCAAGAATTTAGGTTTAAGCCCAAAGATAAAATCTCTAACACTGCAGGTTTCTCCTCGCCTATGGGTTACAGCTTCTTTTATAGTGCAAGTTTCTCTTTAGGAAAATGCTTTATTGTCATTACTCAAGGGTAAGATGATTCATGATCACATAGTCTGCTTTCCAAAGGAATTCTGCCTTTATTCAGTTACTGGGTAGTTGTTCACTGTATGGTTTCAAGCCTTGTTTAATACCCATCCTGCAAATTTTGATCAATATGTATTTCATTGATCAGTCACAGCTATGTTTTATCAACCTATTTGTTAAAGATTCACTCATGGGCATATACGTAGCTGTTCCATAACACTGACCCATTGCAAGAGATTGCAGTCAATAACACTTTGTGATATTAAAAAAAAAATCTAAAATGTAATACGCTTAATGAAAGAAAATGCTTGTTTGGCATGTGGTTAAAGCCCCTCGCCTGAGCACTGAAAACATGAAGAAAGCAGTCCTGACTCTCACCTGACAGCCATAACAGTGGTTTGGAGACTATTCCACTACAGTAATTTAGAGCTTACACGGAAAAATGGCATATCTGGAAAGGATCCTGAACTACCAGACTTTGCAAACCTTAGTTGTGGCAGCACAGCCAGAGAGTGCAAGGAACTGCTGTGTGTATGTGTACCTAACCATGCTCCAGTGCACATGAGATTTTTACTGTGAATAGGAAAAGTCTGTGCTAATTACCATTTTCACAAATCGTGTTTAACCACCTTTTATCTTCAAAAGGTAGCATATGGATGCACTTTCAAACTGTCAACTCTTATTTCAGCGTGATGATCAAATCCCCCCCTTTTAGATTACAGATACAGAGCTCTTGCAGCTATTATTAAAAAAAAAAAAAAAAAAAAGAAGTCTTGCTAGCTCAGCTGAAAGAGTTTTAGGGAAGGGTAAGTTCTGCATCATCCTATTCTTGCTGAGCAAATGTATTGTCTTGGCATCAACAGTTTTACAACTCGATTCAAAAATAGTTCTGTTAAGATGTTTTAAATGTCATTGTGCCTTCTGTCCCTCATTTATTCTCCAGCTTCAAAGCTTCTAAAGCACCTATTATCTGCATTTCTGGGTTTCAATTACCTATCTCACATGTCTGTATGGGCTTTGAGATACTGACTCCTTAACCACCCGTTCCACGGTAGTTTTTAACATTTGGACAGGCTTTATTTTTATTACATTTTCCTATTCCATATCAGTATCTAAACCTATTATAGACTGTTATAAACAAGCATGTTTTCCTAAACATAGGCTTGAATATAAAATATTACACTTTACATTCTTCCTCTTTTTACAGGAAATTTGGGAACTGGTATCTGAAATACATTTACTGAATCATGAGCTTGCAGAGGCATGAACAGCACCTATTTTTTAAATGTGCCCCTTCTCCATTCAGAGATTTTTTAAATTATGTTTTTATTTTGACATTGTACCAGGACAGAAATGGACCTGTTACAAGGCTTTTAAGATATTGTTCATCTCCTCTTACCTATAGAATCTCTGCTGGTGATCCCTGCTCTGAGAAATGAGTCAGATAAAATTTAATTTAATAGGAAATATCCCTCAAGGCTCTCATTCCTAGAAACTCCCACTCCATTCCATTTTTCATACTCAAATCACAGAAATATTTCAAATCACTGTTCATTTTTTTATGGTGTTCTGCAGCTCTTTTATAAACTTCATATTCAAAATCTTGTCTTATACATAATGCTGAGAATCGCATTATTTTCATTCTTTTCACCAGGTGCATTTACTCATCATGTCTGATTTCATTAGTTACAGCACATTATGACAGTATATACACTTCAATGAAATAAGCAGGTGTGGGTAGACTTCTAACTCTCCATTTGTCCATTGAGAACCTAATTCTGAAAGCTGATTCATTTTTCAAGATTCCTGAAATCCCTCATTTGAATTAGAGTATGTGTATCCGTCTGAATATAAGGAAAATCTGTTACCATAAATGTAACCTAGTTACCTGACACATTTTTACTGCTGCTGGGTTTTTTTATTTCATTGTGCTTTTTATTTCAGCTGTACTAATTTAATCACACTGAAGACAGGGATAAGTACATAGCACATGTTGTGAAAGGGTGTTTCTAGACTTATGCAGGCCAAATTGAATTGTACCTCATTAGTGACCCTGATTCTGTTACAAAAATCACAATAACTTTGTAAAATATACATTTAAGTTACGTTATGACATTCATGTCTAGAAAAGGGGATTTGATCAGTTAATATGAAAACTACCAGAGTAGCTCCATTAATCAGATTTTGTTTCTTCTACAGATCTAAATGTAAACAGTTGGGCAAGTGCGAGTTTGTGAAATGTGTTTATTATGTTACTCTTTTAACCTCATGAACTGTTTAGTATATTTAATGTAGAATTGCATCAATCACTCTTTTCTGTGAGACAACACTCAGTGGAGATACTTTGCATTCTTGAGAAGTCTCATGAATAAAAATAAAGTGAGAGAAAACAGTCAAAATGTAAAAAAAAAAAATCTAGACAAAAGGATTTTTACTAACTTTCCCTTGGGAGGGTAAGTCAGTGCGTTCTACAGCAGGGTCAGGTAGACTGCCCCAACATAGCTCCTGACTTTTCCTTTACTGCCCCCGAGGGCAAAGGACAGTGCAGCTGTAAACCATTGCTCCCCAGTTCAGCCTGGCTCAACAGTACTGGGGAAGTATGATGGGCGTTAGAAAGCAATTACAGCTACAGACAGGGCAAGACTGAGCCAGATGGCCCAGTCATGCTGTGGCTAGCAATAGATACATGACCTGGACATCAAGGTGTTTAAAAAGCTCTGTCATGAGAGAAAGAAAGACAAGAGACCTGAAATACCCTAAGAAGTTCCCCATCACATTGACAGAAAAAAGCAGGTACCTCTTTTCTACCAATGTGTTACCTATTTTCTGTCAATGTATCTGCCTGGTGGCCCAGCCCTAAAAGAAGGAACAGTGTATGCACCTCTCATTATCACGGCCGTGAACTTTGCGAGGAGGTAGGAGATCAAACCTCCCCAGGCTAGAAAGAGCTTTCAACCACCTTTTTTTCTCCTGGTTATGGCCTTTAACTTGCTAAGTAACAGTGGATGCTACTAACACCTCAAACACAAATCTGTTTCCATACACCAAACCTCTAGCTCTTTAGCATTCAGCAAAATCATCTCTGAAGCTGGGAAGCACATTCTGCATTAAACTTATCTAAGAAGAGGCAGAGTAGATGGTATGGGTTGCTGGATTCTGGGGTTTGGCAGAATTTGGAAGTCCAGATCTGTCCCTTCCTTCCTCCATGTTCTCTGAGAGGGAACAGAGCACGCAGGCAGAGGAAGACGACTAAACAGAAAGCTCTTTCGCTCCGCTCTGTGATATAAGAGAGATCATGCGTGGGCCTTGCCCATCTAAGCTGGAATGTTCTCACCTATGGCTTTCATATTGAAAAGATTTAATTTTTTTATATTTAATAACAAAGCAGTTCCTGATTATTCTATAAATTACTAATGTTGAGACTTTTTTGAACCTATAATAGGTTGTTTTTTCAATTTATACAATTAAACAGCAAACACAATGTACAATCAAAAGTTCAGCTGCCCATAGATTTCCCAAAAGTAAAGAGCTGCCAGGTCACTGCTGCCATCACTGACCCCTCCTGGGTTAGCCACCCTCATTTGTGATGGCTTACTAGAAACTAAAACAACCTGAAGACATTTCTTACTTCCCAAACTGAGGCCACAAGTGCCACCCCAAAGAACCAGAATGACTGATCAACTCTCCATCAAGTTTTTGGTGACACAGTGCTCTGATAGCTGCTACCTGTTCAAGATTTGATGGCTTTTTCTGAGTCTATGGTAATGCATAACCTGTTACAATGCTGGTGAGTGACTCTGCATCCTCACTGAAATCATAGGTGACACAGCTGTATTATTATTCTCCATTCAGCAATTTCGTTTTGTCTTCAAATTAACCTCATTACACAGGGATGCAAGCTATTTTAGAATAAATTGAGAATAAGAGACCCCTCAAAGTCTGTTTCTGGTTAGAGTTAACATACCATAAACTGCAATGAACCAGCTCATGAGCTTCATCTTTCACCTCCATTCACCTGGCAGACACTCTTCAGGGAATGTGAAAAGTGATTCATTAAACTGGCCGCACAGGGCAAACCTCAGAGTAATTTTACTTATTATCTTTGTTCTCTCATTTATTATATGCCAAGTAGCAACAGGCAAACTTGTTTAATTTTAGCACCTTACTCATATATTACAGTTGCGGAAATGAGATGTTTATCTCAGTATGAAGAGCACTTTGGTCTGTTTAGTCAAGCTGGAAAGGAGATGGATGAAAAACTGAAAAAGGAAAAAGAAATAAAAGTCAAAAAGGGAAACATGAAAGAGGTCAGAATTTTAATGATGCATATACATACTTATACATCATAGGATGGATCTACATCAGGTGATTTTTTCTAAGGTCAGTTTTAAATTCATTTACACTTGTGGTCAGAATCCTACAGCAATGCATCCTACAGTTTAATTATGTGCATCATGAAAATTTACTTCTTTTAAGCCTTCTACATTATAATTTATGTGCCCTGAGAAATAATAGCTTCTCCCTAGAATTTGTTCCTAGTACTTTTCATGACTTTACAAACCTCTGTAATCTCCAGACCACTGTTTTCATAGCTATTGCATGTATATACTCCAATGCATATAAAGCTGCTCAGGGCTTATGCAAATCTCTGCTTTTGAAAATTGTTTTAATTTCATGAATTTGCACTAACTGAATGCCTGACTCACTGTTGATTTAATTAAAAGGAAACACCTCCAATGAATGTCAGTATTTGTGTGCAGGAGTTAAAAAAATAGTCTGAAATGTGTAGAAAAAATTCACTGTGGACATACACCTTTTTTTACGAAAATGGAGCATGGTTTCTCTAACTTGATTTGTACTGATGATTATGTAACTGGCATGGGTGGTAAGAAAATATCACACATCAACACAACCAGATGAATATACATTTACCTCTCAGTCCACAAAAGCAGTGAAGATAACAAGAACATGCCCTCTTTTCTATATTATGTACTCCTCTTTTCTATATTAATCGTTTATGATTTTTATAAATGTCATCCAACACCGAGCAACTATATTTTACTATATGCTAAATTAAGCACAAAATAACCACTAGATGGCATTTGTTAGCTGTAAATGAGTTAAATCAGACTCGAGGTAAAGGAGGATTAGAGTGAAAGGATATATCTACTACTAACTGTCATGTAGATGGTTTTAGGTGGAAAATATTGTGATTCAGGGAGGGGAAAGAAGTTAGAATTAAGGCTAAAAGTAAATACAGAACATCAGAGACACAAAAGAGAAGAGAGTCCTGTGGAAAAGATAAGCACAGTTAGTCCAAAGGCAAAATTCCTGGCAAGCAAAAAGATATATTTGAGCCTGACTGACAGGTGAGCAAGAAGCTCCTCAGTGCTTCTCACAGGTAAGGGCTACCTCACTTTCCTGACACAGAAGGTGCATTCCTGCCTGACCAAGCAGCTCAAAGCCCTGCCTTCCTCTGCTGTAGCTCCCCATTTCACTGGGATCCCAATCCATGCTCTGGGGTGTGAGTCTTAATTCCCCCATAAAGCAGTATCTTTGAGTGTGTGATCCTGACCTCCATGGGCTCCATCAGCCATCATTAGAAGACCTGCAGGGCAGGAAGCAGGGCTATGAACACCTTTCATGTGCATGCAGATGTATGCAGGGTATACTCTCTTCCAGCTGTGTGATCCAGGAGTTCTTATTGCTTATATATTTTGTGTGTACTCCTGCATGTATTATTGATTTTTTTTCATGTTTTTGGACCAAAAGAATTGTCTGTTTCTGGTACTGCTCTAACAGATGAACTTTAACTTACCTGTAGAACTGCTATTGATGCATTTAGTCTTGTCAGACCCAGAGATCATTTCAAGATCCTTTCCAGGATCTCTGTGGCCCACATGAGCAGATTTCTCCGCCTTTCAGATACACGACCATACCAAGCATATGGGAAAGGCTAATTCAGGACCTGCCACCCATAGTTAATGTTTCACATCTCAAAGAAAAGTGGTTACACTCCTACTGCACAATTGCTATGCAGGATGCAGCTAATCGGCACAGTCTACAATTTACTGATCAGCTGCTGCCGGATGGGTTTCTCTTTCTTCCTTGGGTGCTGATTTGATGCTGAGGTGCTCATGCTTGACCCCAAGCCTCTGTTATCTTGCTTATGTATTGTAGCCAAGTCTGTGTCCGGACACTCACCCTGCTCATCTGGACCCTGGCTCACTGACCTGCCATCCTGGCCAAGCCTCGTCATGTCCTTGTCCCCACAGCCATGCCCAGACATCCTGGGCTCTATCTGATCCATGTTCCCCTCGCCCAGCCTTATCCTGCACCACCTGCAGTACGACCTCCCAGCCTGGCCTCTGTCGCTTGACTTGTCCTGTGTGAGTAGGGTGCTATAAACTAAACAATGGAAAAGGTCTCAAAATACATTATTTTTCTATTTAAAAAAATGTAGAAGATCTGAGGCTATTAATCACAAACATCAGTTGAAAAATTTGCTTGAAAATATTTTTGGGGGCTTTATAGACGTTAGTGTTTGCCCCTTTTCCTGCTGTTGGAAGTCCAGTGCCTCCCCACCCTGAACAGCTCTGCCCTCCTGACTGTTGGGGTGCACCAAGGGATGACTGTGGTGCAGGACAGAGGCAAGGTCTGACTTCGATGTATGACGTAAGGCGCTGGAGGGCATTTCCAAGTCTTCTTGTTTTGTTTTGTTTTCAGCCAAAGGCTTTTCAGCTGTCAGGTGTTCTCTCTTTCCAACAAAAATAAAAGATTAAATTGTCTGCAGAAAGCAGACGCATTCCAAAGAAATGTCCTTCTAAAGAAAACTCAATATCCTGTTGGAAAATAGCTTCAGTAAAAAAAACCAAGCAAGAACCTTGTGCAGTTTTATCCCAAGGCCAATTGTTTGTCTTAAAATGTAACCCACTTTTAGAGAAACACAACCTGCAATTGTTCAACATAAGAGAAGGAAAAAAATGGAAATCATGTTCCAATGGTCACTGAAGGGAGTGTGTCAAATGTGAACACAGAATAATGTATCAAGCATCTGTTTGTTTAATTACAGAGACTGAGGCACAATTATGCAGAGCATATAGTTCGCATGGCTGTTGATCTGCTTTGGGCATTTTGCCAAGCAGTTTGAGGAATCAAATTAGTATTTGTATGTCAATGGCTTATAATATTAGCACTAATATATTATTTAAACTGGAAATAACATTCAAAGCCTATTACAAATCATTCAAGTGTGTTTAAATTGTGTTATCATCTGTAACAACTTATATGTGATTTTTATTGATATAATTTATTTTCAAGCTGAAGACAGGTGAAAAGCTGGACATCTTTGATGCTGTATTTATTCAATATTGAATATTCTTTGGTGATCAACATGCTGGATAGTCCAATATCTGTATCACAATAATTTTATTGTTAAAGTTATACTCGATACCTGTTATTAAAATGAAAAAGAATCAATAATATAATGGATGACATATTCATAGCTTTGGAAATGAAGTATTATTTTTAATTACTAATTATTGTGCTGTTATGAAGTTTATTTATACTGTTTAGAGATAAAGTGAACAAAGGCTGTAATTTCAAATGTAAATCATGCTAACATTTGGATTTTGTGTAATTATTGCTGCAAATCTAAAATAAATTTACCAAACCAAAGTTCATGATGGGTTAAAATTTCCCATAATGAAAAGTTATTGAAAGATTTGTGTAACAGTACAGCCATCAAAGCTAAGCTTAACTGAGATTTAACCATGATATTGTACACACACACACAAATTAAAATCAAAGGAAAAACTCTTTGCCTGACATTTGTAACTAGCAAAAACATAATGGGGAAGAGGCAACTGAATCAAACACTGGGTTGAAATACAAATAAGTGTTAATGAATATGTGTTCATTGCTCTGACAGTATTGCTTATCCAGTTCTTACCAAGAGAAGTAAGGTAGCTGAAGGGTTAAAATAATGACATTTTGAAAATACTTTATATAATTAAGGCACAGATGAGGCATGTTTGCCTGCAACTTGTGCACAGTAGTACTGATGTTTTTACGTCTATGTGTTTCAATTTCAAAGTGTCTGAAATTGAATCCCGTTGCTCCCTTCAGGGAAGGAACCTACAGACTATGGAAAAAAAAATGCATCAAATGTGCCCAGAGCAGCCAGTTTGCTCCTGCAGCTTCTTGAGGAAAGAAAAAAATCATTCCTAGTTCGCTAGTGTCATCTGGTGGCCACACCGAAAACAAACATTTTTTCATAAGGTTTTTGTGTGCCATGTAAAAGCTGCCTGACGAGCCCTGCTCTCGTACTCAGCCTTCTATTCTTCATGCTGATTACCCTCCTTTTTGATTCCCTCTGATAAAGCACAGAATCTAACTGAAGTCTGTAGAGGAAAACAGACTGAAATCTGTGAGCTTCCACCAGTAAGAAAAGACTGCTTTGAGGTATATGGGGCATACCCCACAAGTGAGGAACCCCTCTGCTTGTCTTAGTCTCTGAGCTGCACTTAGGGCTGATGTTAGAAAATTAAAACCTTTGGACTGTGACTGTGAAGAGAACTATTGAGATTTGAGCTCCATGAGAGACAAAAGGGGTTTTAAATATGATCTAGACTTAATTCCTGACATCTGCACTATTTATTCTTCTTTCCCATAACTACTCCTACTGCTCTACTACTCTTTGTTGACTCCCGGGAATGAGCAAGTTCAGAGATGAATGTCATTAAGATATAAAAAGGATGCCTGAAAGCTAGCACATGCCTGTGACATCTGCTTTTACTGGAGGAGGTGGAACACTGAAGAGCAAAAGTCAAGTTGCTTCTTCAATTCATTCTTGGGAGAGCCAAGAATAAATAGTGGTTCATTCTTATTCATGGGAATGCAAAATACAAAGAAAGGTAGAGAGCCAGAAGCTAGAGAGGCCAGCTATGCTCATCAACTGTATGTGTGGAACATTTCCACAGAAGATTTATCCATGTACTGTTGGCAATGTTCAATGATTTACTCAAATATATGTTTAATATAAAGAGATCAGGTTCTGAATTTCAGCAACTATCTGATGAAGCTGGTAAAAAAAGAAGCAGCTTTACAGAGTTCATATATTAATGTATTTTACCTGGATTTACAGCATAGTCATCATCATTTACTGAAAGCTGTAAGAAAAATAAATGACACTAAATTATGACAGCTATTTCTAAAAGTAATTATTACTTTTTTTCCCCCAGAGAAAAGTAACTCCCATAGTGGACACTTACCTCTAGTTTCCCTACACGAATTGCATTTGGTGGACAATAACAAGCCATGCTTTTATAACCATCTAAGATTTATATTCCACCCTTCAGGGAACACCATTGTCATCAATATGTGCCTGTAAAAAGATTTACAGATTTCCTTTAGTTGATCAATCTACTAAAAAATATCCACCCAGTAAATATTTTAAATGCATCCAGAATTTGATTTTACATATACTGAGCTTTTATTGTCACAATGATTCATTAAAAGAGGAAGTATGCAATAGCTTAATAACACATATTATTTCACATAACTGTGAAGCCCTAGATAACTTCCTGACGCAGCTGGTAAGCGAGCCAACCAGGGGAGGTGCCCCACTGGACCTGGTGTTTACAAACAGAGAAGGCCTGGTGGGTGATGTGGTGGTGGGAGACTGTCTTGGACTCAGCGACCATGACATGATAGAGTTTTCTTGGAGAAGTAAGGAAAAGGGTCAGCAAAACCACTACCCTGGACTTCAGAAGGGGAGACTTTGGCTTGTTAAGGAGTCTGGTTAACAGAGTCCCTCGGGAGGCAGTCCTGAAGGGCAAAGGAGTCCAGGAAGGCTGGATGTTATTAATGAAGGAAGTCTCAAAGGCACAGGAGCAGGCTGTCCCAGCATGCCGTGAGTCGAGCAGGCGGGGGAGAAGACCAGCTTGGCTGAGTAGGGAGCTTTGGCTGGAACTCAAGAAAAAAAGGAGAGCTTACTGCCTTTGGAAGAAGGGGCAGGTGACTCAGGATGACTACAAGGATGTTGTGAGGTTATGCAGGGAAAAGGTTAGACAGGCAAAGGCCCAGCTGGAACTTAAACTGGCCACCACTATTAAAGATAACAAAAAATGCTTTTATAAATATATCAGTGACAAAAAGAGGGCCAGGGAGAATCTCCCTCCTTTGCTGGATGTGGAAGGTAATCTTATCTTGCGACATAAGATGAGGAGAAGGCTGAGGTACTTAATGCTTTCTTTGCCTCAGTCTTTAATAGTCAGACTGGTCATCCTCAGGGTTGTCAGGCCCCTGTGCTGGGAGATGGAGATAGTATGCAGAATGAAGTCCCAGTTGTTGAAGAGGTGGCAGTCACCGACCTGCTCCTTCACCTGGATGTTCACAAGTCCATGGGGCCAGATGGGATCCACCCAAGGATACTGAGGGAGCTGGCAGAGGAGCTCACCAAGCCACTCTCCATCATTTATCAGCAGTCCTGGTCAACCGGGGAGGTCCCAGATTACTGGAAACTAGCAAATGTGATGCCCCTCTACAAGAAGAGTCGGAGGGAGGATCCAGGGAACTACAGGCCTGTCAGCCTGACCTCGGTGCCAGGAAAGGTCATGGAGCAGATAATCTTGAATACCATTATGCAGCACATGCGGGACACCCAGGGGATCAGGCTCAGCCAGCATGGGTTTATGAAAGGGAGGTCCTGCCTCACTAACCTGTCATCTTCTACGATAAGGTGACCCACTTAGTGGATGAGGGGAAGGCTGTGGACATTGTCTACTTGGACTTTAGTAAGGCCTTTGACGCTGTCTTCCACAGCATCCTCCTGGAGAAGCTGGCTGCTCACGGCTTGGAGAAATGCACTCTGCGCTGGGTTAAAACCTGGCTGGACGGCCGAGCCCAGAGGGTGGTGGTGAATGGAGTCAAATCCGGTTGACAGCCGGTCACGAGTGGTGCTCCCCAGGGCTCAGTGTTGGGGCCGGTCCTGTTCAATATCTTCATTGATCATCTGGATGAGGGGATTAAGTGCACCCTCAGTAAGTTTGCAGATGACACCAAGCTAGGTGGAAGGGTCAATCTGCTGGAGGGCAGGAAGGCCCTACAGAGGGACCTGGACAGGCTGGATTGATGGGCCAGAGCCAAAGGTATGAGATTCAACAGGGCACAAGGCCAAGTGCCGGGTCCTGCTTTTTGGTCACAACAACCCCAGGAAACGCTACAGGTGTGGGGAGGAGTGGCTGGAGAGCTGCCTGGCGGAGAAGGAACTGGGGCTGCTGGCTGACAGCCGGCTGAACATGAGCCAGCAGTGTGCCCAGGTGACCAAGAAGGCCAACAACATCCTGGCTTGTATCAGCAATAGTGTGGCCAGCAGGAGCAGGGAGGTGATGGTGCCCCTGTACTCGGCACTGGTGAGGCCACACCTCAAATACTGTGTTCAGTTTTGGGCCCCTCACTGCAAGAAGGACATTGAGGTGCTGGGGCGTGTCCAGAGAAGGGCAACAAAGCTGGTGAAGGGTGTGGAGCACAAGTCTGATGAGGAGCAGCTGAGGGAATAGGGTTTGGTTAGTGTGGAGAAGAGGAGGCTGAGGGGAGACCTTATAGCTCTCTACAGCTACCTGAAAGGAGGTTGTAGCAATGTGAGGGTTGGACTCTTCTCCCAAGTGACAAGCGATAGGATGAGAGGAAATGGCCTCAAGCTGCACCAGGGGAAGTTTAGGTTGGATATTAGGAAATACTTCTTCACTGAAAGGGTTGTCAGGCATTGGAAGAGGCTGCCCAGGGAGGTGGTGGAGTCTCCATCCCTGGAGGTATTTAAAAGAAGGGTAGACGTGGTGCTTGAGGATATGGTTTAGTGGTGGACTTGGCAGTGGTAGGTTAGCGGTTGGACTTGATGATCTTAAGGGTCTTTTCCAACCTTAATGATTCTATGATTCTATGTTGTGAAGTTTGGTTTTGTCCCAAACAAGAGAAAAAGACCAAAATCTTAGGACTTTTCATAAAATTAAGTATTTAAAAATATTTCAGTTTCAATTATAATTTAAATGGTGAAATCGAAAGGAAACAATCCATTGTCATTACCATGCTCAGATAAATCCACAGAGAATATGGTTACAACAGTTATGAATTTTACTGGGCCACCATTTTCTACCCACAGACTGTTCTAACAAGAATTTTTGAGACCTATACTCTTATCTTCCAATGCTGCTTCTCTTTAAATGTTAGAAGATACCAAACTACTCTGCCAATTCTTTCACAATTATTTTTATTGAACAACACTGTCCTGGACACTCCCACTTCAGCGTGGCAATTTTTACATGCTAAATATGCAACGCTATTAACAAAAAACCAAAACCTCACTTGCTAGTATAAGAATATGTTGCAAATTTTTGAAAACAAATTAAAAGCAATTTTTGTCTTTCCTCTTTTCTCTCTGTACGTGTTCATTGCATGACCATGCATCACTTATGTCATATAGAAAGAACCTTGTCTAACTCCCTTCAGAGCCCTCATCTCAAGAGCTTCTATAGCCCTTATAATCACAGTATCTTAGGAAGCAAACCTGAATGCATTCAACCTTACAATACTCCTGCAAAGAAGGACTGTGTTATTGTTTTTATTTTATACACAGGCAACTGAAGCAGAGATGATCTGATGTTCCCAAGCAGGGACTACACCCAGGTCTCTCATGCTAACACCCCAACCACTGACGTATACAGAAACTGTAATAAATAAACCCCCCACTGGTACTAAAATGATCCAGGCTGAACTGCATACTTTTCCAAAGCAAAGGGAATGTTGACACAGATCACGCACACGTGTGGTGGATGATGTCTGGGACTAATGTGTCTCCAGAATTTTGACGTCATAATGTGCATATTTAGTCTTTTTAGCTGAGAGTGTTATGAGGAAAGGCTGTGTTGTATACCTGGTATAACGGTGTTTTTTATACTATATGATATAGTCTTTAATTACAAAATGAAGATTTTTTTTTTTTCATTTTTACATCAGGACCCTTTCTTCTCCATGAGACTGTCCTTGTGTCATGATTTAAAAATAATAATTTTGCATCTCTGCTAGTCTGACATTCATTTTTCTGCTCTTTTAAGCACTTTTGCCTTTCAAATGATCCATGACCTACTCCTTTTCTTTCATCTACTAGAAATATGTAGTATAGCCCTCAGTTTTCTCTAAATACTAGTTTGTAAATGGCTACGTATTCTACACTTCTAGACAGCATAATAATTCCATTGAATATTGAACTTTTGTAAGAGAAAAGTTAAGTCCTCCATGCAAGACTTCTTGGAAAATAAGATCCATTTTTTTGTCTTATAATAAGATCAGCTTTATAACTCTTTGTATAACCCCAACAAGTTTGCTATCTTGGTATATAAACTTAACTCACTTCCATTTGCATGCATTCTTTGAAGGGACAAAACATGATATTTTGGGCTATTAAACCAACAACCAAGACATGATTTTCCCCACAGATTCAGGGTGTTCCTGAATAATAAGTGAGAATCACAGACAGACCACTGCCTATACCAGCTAATCACCCAATCAGGTCTTATTTCTTCATTTTCAGATGTTAGCCAGCTCACAAAACAATTATTCTCATTTCTTTTTAAGATGAACCAAGAAAAAACTAAGCTTGAACATGAAGTTTTCAAAGAACAGTACAAAAAGATATGCATATTCTTATTGCATTAATACCTGGAAAGTATAACCAGGTCCATAATGTGTTTATAATTAAAAAATATTCACTGTCTTAACACATTAATTGTTTTAGTGAAGTCAGTGTGCCTATCATGTAAACATGAATGGGAATTTTTTTTAATCTTCCAGAAGTAGGATCTCAATTTTTACACTTCCTGATTTCTATTTATCTTCCTCCTAAACTTACCCATAATCATAGAATGTTTTAGGTTGGAAGGGACCTTCAGAATCATCTAGTCCAACCCCCCTGCAGTGAGCAGGGAGGCAGGAACATAATTACAGGAATTGAAATACATTGTAAAGAAAAGGTAAGCAAAAACATGTAAGGACATATAGGTATATCAAAACCAGGTCTTCTATTACATTTAATAATGCAAGAAACCAATGATGAATGGGCCGGTGAAGTGAGACTCAAACCAACGCCTGTGATATTTATCTGGTAATGAAAAAAAAAAAAAAAAGGTAACACAAAAAATATAGCAGTAGGGCTTTTTTTTTTAATAACTGGCACATCAAACATAAAAATGAAGGAACATTTATGTATGCATACTCTAGACGATCATGCAGGAGTTCTCATGATGTGCTCATGAAAAGTCCCTTGATAATTTTGCAAGATGAGGTTTGTTAAACCAAACATCTTGGACAAATGCCACTACATCTGGGGCTATAATGAGAATACTTTTTTCTGCTGATGCTCAAGTGATTCCAAGAACAAATTTTCATTTGATTATGCTCATGATCATTGCATGTTCAATTAATCCAAACACCAAGCAGTAGAGCTTCAGCTCAACTAGATACAGTGTCTAAGAAAACAACTTAAAGGTATAATGACCAAAATTTACTGAATTGCTATTCTAGAACTTGTATTCTCCTTAAGTGTTTCAGGATAAATTCTGTCCTGCTGAACAGGCACATGATTTATAGAGTTTAACCACACAGAATAACAGTAACAGAAGATATTTATTAATTTGTACAGCTCATCTAATGAAAATATTGCACCTGCTTAAAATTTTCCATTGTACTTTAATTAAATAAACAATGTCCTTCCACTTAATTTTCTTGTAGTTTATATGTTGGTCCCTACAGCATTTGGAATTATGCTTACCTGAATATTTCCTATATTTTAAATAAATTTATTTCAAATACTATGGGAAGTAAAGCTTTAAGTATAAACCCCACATTTTCAGAGGAAAAAAATGAAATTTTGATTAAAAAACTCCAAAGCATTTTCATAAGACATATAGCTCTTCAGCCTTTTAACGTTCACAGACTTGTTATTATCACTGCACTATCCTGTCCTCCCAGATCCTTGTGAAAGCCACCGAACTCTGCATTCAAGGTATTATGTTGACTTTTGAATTAGTCTGTGAATCATTAAGGAAATAAATAAACACAGGCATAAAATTCTCCAGAAATATCAGGCAAAAGAGAATATCTGTCCATATTTGCTTCCTTCATTATACACCAAATCCAGAAAAAATTAAGTGTACTACAGAAGCATTACTATTTTTTGTATTACTATTTTCCACAAAATGTCCAAATTAAAAAATATAGATTAACAGAAAAAAATCTTTTATTCTCTTTTGCACTTGCTACCTCACTTTACAAGTTCAAATAGGAAATGAAGAAATACTGAAAACAGAAACACCGCAGATGGCTACAAGACCGTAGTAATAATTTTAAATATTTATTTCTTTGTTTCTTGTAAGTCTACACAGGTATGTCTTTCAAAAGTATTGTTTTCCTTCAAGGAAACCTAAGCAGTCTAATTTTGTCAGACATCTTAGAATGTGCTTATAGGGTTCCCACAGTAATTTCAAGAGGAAGAATTTGTCTTCTGAGTTCACTATGCAGGTCTTTCAATATGTCTCCCATTATCACCTTCCAGGATACATATTCCTAAGTAAATATCTCAAAAATCTATTCAATTAACTACTTTAATAGAGTAATTAGATCTAGAAGTGCCATGGTTTGTTCCATTTGCTAATCAAAATCACAGTTGAAAGGATGGTCAACCTCAGCATAACAGGCCTTTAGCCTTTTATCTACACTGTTTCAAATGATCAAAATTACAGAAAAATTCTAAAAACAGTGTCCTATAAAATACTCAGTACATGGAATGTGAATGAAATATGAGAAGCATTAATACCAGGGCTATATTGGTTCATGTCCTTTTTTCTCTTTTCTAATATAGAGCAGGACTTTTCATTTCAAAAGAAATATGTTGTGGTTTCAGCTGCAGCCACTACATTGGTTTATTTGATCCAAAAATGTTTCTCTTTTTGGCTTGCTACACTAAAATCTAGCCCCTCAGCTCCCAGGACTGACCTTCATAAACAGTCTTATCTTTGTAACGAGCCAACCCACAAGCTTGGATACATTTACTGGAAATTTTTGCAACTTTGGATGCAGCAAGAACTTTGCTTTCTAGGCTGATGTTGATGACAACATAAAAAGAGCTGAATTCTGAATTTCAATTGATGAAATGAGGGTCCTTTATGGCAAAGTTGTCTCAATACAGAAAGATTTCATGCTGTGCAAGTGAATTGTAATGAGCCTTAAAAAGTCAAGAATTATGATTTGAAGTACAGTTTAAAGGAAGAAAAGAAAAACTCCCTCTGGAAGGAGAGATTTCCTAAACAGACAAGGTTAAATCTTAATATTTTAGTTTTTTCCCCATTTAGAAAAATCTGCAATGGGCTTTGGAGTGTATCAGCATGTAGTCTGCAAATGATGAAGAAAACACAGAAAAAAACCTGTTTAGATCTTAAAAGGTTAAAAACTCAATTTTCATGTCCTTCCAGAAGATGGTAGTGTAGCATACTGTTAAAGACTCTTGCAGAACCTAACCAGACTTCCAGTGTGTAAGCGCTAAAACTAAAACTAAAAAGAGAGTAATTGAGAAGAAAATAGCTTACAAAGACACACTTACAAGGTTTAAAATGCAAGGATAGTCGTTTTGGTCCACTGCTTTAATAGTTAAATTTAGATAATATATTCACTAACATCAAAATATTATTGAATAAATGGATTACTGAAATATTTCGTAAGAGGGAGCAGGTTATGTTTTTGATTCTGAAGATTATTTTGCGGATTTTAAATAAATACATTGTTGTGCAGAAAGCAAGCACAAGAGGACTACGGGTTTTAGAGCCTACCACACTAATGTTAATGCTTTTCTGAAAAGTATTTGTATATTCTATAGCAGAGCAAAGGTCAACAACTGCTATTTAAAACAAGTAAACAAATAGGATTTAAAATCAATTAATATTGCTATGTCAAATATGTATTATAAATATGGAAGTAAATCTGTGGCCAAATACTTTCAGTGCTAAAAGCTGTAATATTCCTGAGAAAGAAATATTTGCTTGACTTACTGAATTTAAGTTTTAAAGAACCTTCATTACATATACTGCAACTGACTGTAAGCTGTAGACCATTCCTTGCTTCTCTTCACACAGAGGCATTTGGACTTCTGAAAAAAAAACCTAACCACAACACAAAAAAAAACCCAAACTCAAACAAAACTCTAAAACAAAAAAAAACAAACAAAAAACACCCACAAAAATAGCTTCTGATATTAATTTCAAATAACGCTATTTTGGGATCTGTGTGTTTGGTTTAATCATCCATTTACTGGCTCAAGTAAGTTGTATTTAATTAGAATATATCAACTAGAAAACCATCCAGTCTGAGAGAGAAATTGAGAATTTTCTACTTTCTCAGTACTTCTCAGCTATAGTTAATCACTCACAGTCAAACTGTCTAGGCTGTAAATCAAAATCAAGAAGTACTGTTTTAAATTTCTGACTGTGTGGGTTTTTCATGCCTTTCTAGATTATCACAAAAGCCAAATCATGTTCAGTATTTCTTTCCCTTAAGGTGTCCAAGCACTTTAATTAAGTCAGCTTTCTGTAATGGTCACATTAAGTCATCTTTTTCTGGAAAACTTACTTCTCTCAATTAAGTGATATCTTCCAGCACTGGAATAATTTTCTTCTATTTTCTAAATTTTTATTCATGTTTTATAAGCCTTTAAAAAAGTCAGATGTGAAAACACAGAAGCTCTACTCCAATAATGTGTACAGAAAGAAAAATACCTCTTTCTTCAGTCCTATTGATTATTCCTCCATAAATAAATTTAAGAATAGAACTGCCTTTATGTAACAGTCATCTCTGTTGCAGTGATTTTCTGCTTTCCACCATTATACTCCCTTAAAGAGACCAGGATACAGTCACAGATGATGTCAGGCACTTCCATTCTTTCTAGGTGTGTAGCTTTGTATTTAGCAGTTTATGAGGCATTTTGGTGAATGGATGTTGCCAGGAAAGCTAGATTTCTGGATACAGCTATTCTGTCTTCTGTTTCCCACCATTCTGCCAAGTTCATGTCATCTGTGAACTTTTATTAATTACATATCATTTCAGATGATTGATGAGTGTTGAATACTTGGCCAACTGTCTTTCCATCTGAAATCACATTAGAAACTCCTGTTTCTGTAGGTGGCAGCACGTTGACAACTTTTCTGTGGACTCTGACAGATACTTCTTAAACAATTTCATGTGGTCTTCTGTGATCGTTCTGCAAATTTTTTGATGACAATGCCATAAATCCACACATCAAAGAGTTGCAAGGGTTATTGCCTTGTTAAATCCTAGTTCCCAAAACCAAGAGACAACCATACAGTCATGGAAAAGGGTCCATAAAATATTGATCCACATGCCTTTGCATACTAAGGGCACTGAAGTCCTCCCAGCTGCCTGCATTAACAAGCATTAGATCTAGAGTAAAAATTTGCAGCCATGACTTTCTCCAAAAAGAAATAAATCTTCCCTTCAGGCTAGACAGATTTTATCAATAATGTTGCTAAGCTTTCATCATTATTCCCTGTTTGTCACAGATTTAATGAAATTTTAAGTTAAAATTCCCAAACTTTAATTTTAATTTGCTTTGGAAGTATTGTAATTGCCCTTCCACCATCTGTTGGGGCATCTGCCATGACTGGTTACACTGAACGCGCACAAAACCTTTGCCGCAAAACACAAGCTAAGGGGGATCTTTCTCCTTCTACTGAAAAACCACAAAAATGGACTATCCATCTCTCTAACCAAGGCTTCTTCAATTGCAGCATGCAAACATGCAGGCAGCAATGTTTGCTTAAAGTGACCCTATGCGTCAGCATAGTTTGATTGCCTGCATTTTCCAGACGTGACTTAACTTTTACATTCTTTCTAATGCAAAGTCCTCCAAATAAATGCCTCTGGATGTTGCAAAATATATGTTCAGATTAACCCTGGCCACTAATAGATCTTCTACATCCCTGGTGGTGTCAACGAAGGGTTTAATCCCTTGTTTTTAAAATGTTAACTCCCTGTAAATGTGGTTTATCTGGAAAGCACTACATTTGTCTAGTAAGTACATCGTCTTACTTTCCAAATACAAACCAGAAATATTTATAGAAGGTATCTGCAGCACTGATGATTACTGTCACCTCCATTAAGTAACAGGCCATTACTGTTGCTAAACTTTTTATTATGATTGAACTCCTCTAAAAAATATTATTTTCCAGCATGTGCTGGATTTTCCTGCTTTTCTTTCTCTTTCTCTTTCTCTCTTTTTTTCTTACAATTTCCTTTCTTTCCCCATCATTTTTTCTCTTATGCTGTATTTCCTGTCTTTTCCTCTCCTTTTCTCTCTCATTCTCTTTCTTTCTCTTTTGCTTTCTCTTTTTTTCTTCCATCCTTTCATCCTCTTCCCTCCCTCCTCTCACTCTCTATTGTCTCTCTCTTTCTCCTGTTTTCTTTTTCTCTCTTTACTTTCCAGATTGTACATATCAGATTACTTTATTTCCTTCCACAGTTATTTTACACAGTGCCTTTAAATTTCTAACCACTTTATTTGGTTTTCCAAGCAATCAATTTAATTTGTTTTCTCTTTTGCTTTTTAGTTTTGTAACAATGGCTTTTCAGCCACGTGAGAAAGCCTTCTTTACTTTTTAGATCATACATTTTTTTTCAGTCCACTTGCCTTTCTTTGTCAGTCATAATCTTCCAAAACTCTTATTAACTTCATTCCATAATATGAGGCCTAATATATGGTTTCCTCATGGTGGGTGCAGAATCTTTTGTATTATAAAATTAATACCTACTTCATTTTAAACTCATTATTGGTTTCATAAGTGTTCAGCAGTTTTTCATTTTATCATTGCAAAGAAGTGTCTAAGGTGTAAGCCTAATTGGTTCTCTGCTTCTACTCCGTAGCAGACTCCACCTGCCCACCTTCTCTGAGTCTGTTAATTAGGACATCCTCATCTACACATGCTGGAGATGGTCTCCATCAGATTTGACCCTGTAATATTTTTCTAGTTCCTTTGGTGAAGTGATCCACAGTACTAGTATTTCAGAATATGGAATGTTAGTTCCTGTTCTCTGATTTCATAGGCTTTCTAGTTCTTTTCCCCTTCTCTGTCATGTGTATGCCACCTTCTTCAACATCTAATTCTCTCAGACCCATTGCTGCCAATATTTTCAGGAAAGTTTACGGCTATTTGATTTTTGTTCTCCAAGAACTGTTTCCTAAGGTTAGCATCCATTTGACGCAAACCTGGTGGATGCTGCTGTGTCAGTACCATAGAAGTAGGATCCCAGCTCCGTGCTGTTGGGCTGAGCAGGCAACTCTGACATGCAGGACAGGAGGTACGAGGGGAAGGCTATAGTTCAGGTAGTCACAGACTAGCTCAGAGAGGGTTTTAGTAACATTTTGTCAGAAATAAGTACTTAAATAATGGGTTAAAGGTGAATGAAAGACTGAATCAGCAGTGTCTTTGAACACACACTGGGGATGTCTGTAACTCCATGGGTATGTGTGAGAGAGAGAGACTTATTTCACTATTATGTCACTGAACAATGAAATTAAAGGATTTAGACAGTTACCATCTGTTGTGTCTGGTCTGCAAGTGTCCTGACACTCTGATCTCCTTATGGCTGTGGCTTCTTAATTTGATTTCCTGGTTTAGTGTCTTAATTACTTAGCTGGCTATTTCACTTGGGGTTGTATTATTTTCAGAAATTTGGACAGGTCATAACAAAGTGAAAGTCATCTTGGGAATAGTGTATCTCAAGGAAATAACCAGAAATAGATAATATACAGAAATTATAAACTTGGTTATTTTACAAGGAATTGGGCCTGATCCAGTTTCACTGACCTATTTGTGAGCCTTGCCACTTCATTTCACTTCACCTCACTTTGTTTCGCTCACTGGATGATTGAAAAGGCATTTCAGCCTTTAGCCTGAAAAGTACTTTACTGTATAAAAAATCACTCAGGTGGACTTGAAACAAATAGATACAAACCTGGGATTCATGTACACACAGCTATTAAGCACTGAACTCTGATGGTTCCCAAACCCTTCACCAGTTAGTCTCCGAACTTTCTAGGCACCCATAGATCTGCTTGTTCAGGGCCGCCTTGGACTGAACTGCTAAAGGACAAGCTGTACCTAGAAATTATCATCAAAGTTCCCTGAGTGACTAGGTCTAAGAATCAGGAAGTTTAAAAATGTAGGAAATAGAATTTCCTATTTTTTTTTCATAATTTCCTAAGGCATTAGCACTCCTTCAAAACCCCTCCTCAAACCCTTCAACTCATACCATTACCCTGTAGTGAAATATGAAGTTTTGAAGATACTGCAAATCCCAAGCATCAGAATATCCAGGCAGTTTATTAATCTTCTTGCTTATTAGATCGTTTGAAAACAGGCAATTGGAGCAACTGGTATCTTAGGTTGTTCCAGCTAGACAAGAGCAAAGCAACTTTAGTTCTTTCAGAGAACAAGTATGGAAACTCAGTCCTGAACATGGGAGTGTACCTGAAATACCTGCATAAGCTGTATCAAGGCACAGGTTAATATATAATTCTGCACTTAGTATTTGCTGTCACATAGCTTGCTTGGTCCCTGTAAAATGTACCTGTTCTTCTGACGCCAGTCATGACCCTTAGTACTCTATAGATACCTAAGCTCTCTTTGAATTTTTCCTTTGGCCAAATAGCCATAAATTTTGGCACCTAACTGCCTGCCAAAATTTTTCCATGAAACTAGTCTAATATGACAGCTAAATAACACAGGTGGTGCTTACCACGGTTTGTAACAGGAAGGTTCTAATTTATTGAACACTGGCAAATTCATAGCATCAACGCTTGATTAGTGCAGTTAGGATCAGTAACCTAAAAGTTTATCTCTGAGTATAAGAAAGGTGCGGATGATCCATCTATAAAGATAAAATAAGAAAAGAGCTACAAAAACAATGAAAAACCAGGAGAGACTGACTTACAAGAGCCAGGTAAAATAACTGACTAGCTATATCTATGTACACACACAGACACAACAGACAGACACACACTCATGGGATAAGCAGTCTGCTTAGAGTGTTTCATTAAAGTTCTTTATTGCCTGAAAAGGAATCTATCATTATCTCCTGATTCTTAAGTAGAAAGGCAGCTGAAGGGAGGATTCAAGAGCAATTTCAAATTTGCTTATAATACAATATTAGTATTTTGCGACGTAGCAGTGTAAGTAATGGCAAGAAGGTGAGCGTGATAACAACCAGAACTTGGAGGGAAATACATAAAGGTAGAATATACACATCCATACAGATATCTGGCAAGGATACTGATGTTAAGCTTCAAATTCTTGCAAAAACTGGTATATCATCATTAAAGCAAAACCTGTTCCTGGTTTCTGTCTTATCTAGGACAGAGAAGTCTCCAAGATAACATGTTCTTCCTCTTGCTGGCTTAGTTTCAGACTATAGAAATTGAATGGTTAAATTGTTTTCCAGGACAGTTATAGCAATCCAGAAAGCTTGCTCTAGATTCTTCTCACTTCATTTTATGTGACAAATTTAACATCTAAATTAGGAATATAGTTGCCACAGACTTTCTATACAATATGTGTTGCAGAATAAACATCCACGTAAGAAAATTTCAGATGAAAGGAACATAGCCCTGTATTCCTTTGAAAGTTTGGGGTTTTTTCCCCTAAACAAGGTTCTTAAGCCTGTAATTCAGTGAAGTAGATCTTGCCTTTCAAACAATCTTTATTTTTATTTTATGAAATCATAGCCAAACTATTGTGAGGTCATGGACAGACTATGATCTTCTGTCAGCAAAGTGCATCCATGATATTAAATTAAAATAAAAATATCTCACTTTCTGATCTCTTTAGAAATATTGAACAGAATGGACTGAGCACTCACAAAAAAAGGTGTTAATCACGCATTATTTTGAATCAATCTTCGTATACTCACTGACTGGTATGGAAGAAGTCTGACACTGCTTCAAAGGAAAATGTAAAATCATTAAATGTAGCACCTAGTGCAGCCACAGGCACGTTGGTGCTAATAGTAGGCTGAACAGTTGTTCTTGGATTTGAATGTACTAATACAGTTTTTCTTGTTGGATAGCTTTGTTTCCACCTAATCCAACAGTCACTTCAATCAATGGCTCTAATATCTAGATTTGATCAAAAAGCATCCTGCTGGAAAGCCTAAGCTGTTGCCAGAGAGGGAGTGTGAACCAATTATTTGTGTTGTCTGGAAAAAATGAGGTTGTAGACTAAGGGCAAGAAAACACAAGTTTTAATGCCAAGATTTTTAGTTTTATCATGCTGTCCTCTTAGTTTCTAAGCTTACGGGATTTACTGCATACATAGTATCCTAACATTTCATTTTTCGTTTTCTCTTAGAAATTTTCAACATTAGTAGAGACCTATCTTATCAATAACGAATGTGTGTCACTATTATTTCTCATAATAGAGTAAGTGAAGTGATTAAGTAAATCTTTATCCTAACACTCTAAATGAAGAAAATAACTCTAACTTTTGTAATATGTATTATTTCATACACCAGACTACAAAGAGGAGGTTCACCTCCTATTAAACAAAAAAACCCAAACTATCACTAGTACAAGTTCAGCTGGATTTCCTTCCGCCACCTCTCCAACATCCAGTTAATCCCTTGCAGAAACATATATCTACATAACATGCATGAACACACATCAAATCATTATCAGTCTACTATCATTTGACATTACAAATGAATAATTATCTGTTGATATTATATATAGTTAAAATGACATCCACAAAAGAAAGCAACTACCTATGGATCAGGTTAGAAAACTTTTAATCAACATTGATAAATTCACACATGCAGCTCTTGATTTCAAATCCCAGTGATTTCGCAACAGGGAAGTCAATCTGAACAAAAAGCATCTGTCTGACGCTGGATTTATGACATGATAGAGACTGTTGAGTAGAGTCCATGAATAAATAGTGATAAATTGGGGGATATTTAAGAGACTTTTACACAATATCACTTTGCTGGTCATGTCCTCTGTTGTATTACTGTTTCTCTTTTCCTTATGTTATAATCTGATAATGGCAGACACCTGTAATTTATAAGACACAATTTAATAAGTCAACATATTTTATTTCTACTGTTATACTCAGAATCTTGTTTACGGGAAGAGCAAACATGCTTCATATATAGATAATTTATTGTTAGCATAATTGAAATCTTGTTTATTCAGCATTCATTATGAGCCCAGATGAAATTATTATAGAAAGAGCAACACAAAAGATAATTAAAAAATTAATACATCTATAAAGAAAAAGTGTAAATAATGATAATAATTCAGTTTAAATTGTTAGACACTTCTTAGTTTCTATCCTTTTCCTGGTGTTGGACTCACCACTCCCTTTCTCCTCTGGATCCCGGGTCAGTGTCTCCATCTGGTGCTGGAGTGTGTCTGTGATGGTGAGTTGTCCAGAGTCTTCACTGGGAGGAAGATGATGTTTATGTCAATGGCTTATTCTTTCTCCCTCTATGACCCACCTGGGCAGATTTTTTATAAGTTTGCTAACGCATTTTTACACCTTTCCTCATTCTGCATTGCTCTCTAACTCCATGTTATATCTGAATTTACAGTATGTGGTGAGTTTTGCAGATGTTGCATACTTCTTTTTTCTTTTTGTTACCCCTAAAACTAGTTTTGGCCAGCTCCAGGTCTGCATTTCTTTAACTGACACTAGTGAGTTTTTTATGGCTGTTGGGTCTCTGGTGGCAGCCTGTGCCCCATCTCTTCTCATCCCATCCCCGCCCTCCCCTGCACTGCATCCTCCCTCTCCACCTCTCAAGGTCTCTGCTACTGTGCCAGGACTGAATGTCTCTACATGACATCATTGTGTTAGAGCCGAAAATATTGGCACAAATAATTACTTACCAGTACAACCTCTATAAAACTATGGTTGCACCATTGTCATGGTTTAACCCCAGTAAGCAATGATAAGCAGAGGTAAACCAAACTAGCCATAGCCACCTGATCAGATGGAAAAAAATATGTTACAGCTAAACCAAGTAAAAACAAAGCTGCAGGTAGGGCAAGGCAAGTTCAGACAAGTAAATCTGACAAGTCTCAGTCCTCAAGCCTTGCAAACCCCGTACAAAGCCTGTGGCTTATTAACAGCAATGGCAATACAGCAATAATGTATTATAGGGGTACACTGCTATGCTTGTTAATCTTCAAAATATTATCATCGAAAAATGTCAATATGGGCTTGCCCATACCTTGCACAGTAAGTACAAAGTAACTCTTTGTAGTACAGTTCAAATAAAATAAATTAAAAATAGACATATTCTATAACATGTTTCCAAAGGTTCAGATCATGAATAAGTTAAAAATATGAACAGTTTCTTGACACAAATTTGCAAGTGCACAAACTTTCCGCTGAGGCAGTAAGCTTGACAGATAATAAAGGATATTAATGAACTTCGCTTTTTTCTAATACCCTTTAGATGGCTAAAAAAGTTCTCAGGAAAACTTGCCAATAACTGAAGATAGGGCTGGACTAAGACTTAACAGCGCTTTTCCTTTTCAGGCATTGTTAATAATGATCACTAGCTTCAAAGACACTAGAAACTAAAGTTTTCCTGATGATTTATGAGATTATTAGTATTTTCTAACACAGTTCCACAATAGCTAGAATGTAGTGGGCAGACAACTTTTAAAGTTTTGCAGAAACATTAAAATTTATGTTACATGAAAAAGAATATTTTGCATTCTCTTTTTTCCACATTTTCCACTGCCATGTTCCAAAATGTTCCATTTCAACGGTAACAAGCTGAACCCAGTCAGTTATCTACTCTTTCCTTCTATGATGCCTTTCCTGTTGTCTAGGTCTGTATATAACATACCAGGGTTGTGAGCCAAATTACGCTTGGCAGAGGGCTATGCTTTACCATGGCTCAATGGATTTCCTATAACCAGGTAGAATAACATGCTAATTTTGCTAAACACACCTTGTGTGGTCTATATATATGGCCTAGTTTCTCAAATATACCTTACTCAGTGTTTGCCGAAGTCTGACAAAGAAAAGCTGAATTATGCTTTTAATTGTCTTTAATTTCACAGGACTAAAATAGCATTTATATAAAACAAACCTTTGATGAAAGTGTAAATTACTACTTTTCCATTGCTGGGAATCACTCTGGATTAGTTTCCAAAGGCAACCACCAGTGATAAGCTCCAAAAGGTGCACTGCCAGACACAGTTTTAATGCTTTGCAGAGAGCTAATATTAAACAGATTGCAATGGTGTCTGAAGAAAGGACCTGCCAGTCAATTTGCCTGGGAATCTATATGTCTTCATAATCTGTTCCCGATTAAAAGAAATGAATCAAATCATGACCACTCAGCTAGTTTTCCCTTTCAATGGTGTAAACAGGAAAGTAGTTATTAAATACTCCATTAAATGATTTAGTAAGTTAAATAAAGCTGCCTACTCTTTCTTCCCTTGTGATTGCTCTTTACTTTTAGAAACAAAATATAATACAGGCAATCCATATTTACATAAAAATTGATATAGTTTAAATTAATGATGTGGTAAACTAAACAACAGTGGGTGAGCCATGAAGCTATGAATGGTTGCAATAAAATCTATTACAAGATGGCAAAATCTGCCCTGCATTTGGTAGTTGCCAGCACAGCATACAGGAATCAAAAAAGCTCACTTTAGCCTCAGATCCACATGGTCTGTTACGGGTTTTTTGTGCCAAATGTAAAAAGCATCTTGCCACAAAAAGCCTGAGCCATATAGATAAAAAAAAGTTGGCTTCATTTTATTAATTGTAAAATAAAGATCTGAAAACGCTGTACAGAACTGAACTTCTCAATTCTTGCCCACCACCGTTCTTCATTCTACCACATCATTAAATTAATCAGAAATATTCAGCTTATTTCTTCTGACCCATTGTACAAATGAAAGACAATTCAGAGATAAAACTGTATTTACCAAACGAATGTCTTTTTTTTTTTTTAATGTGGTTATGTTGCCTAGACTTGAAAATAGTATAATCAGCCTTTATGATGTAATGGTTTTCAGACTTGACACTTAATAACAACGAAGAGCATATTCTGATGCCACTGCATTTCTCTGATTTAAATACACAGATTTGGATCTGAAAGAACTTTGACATCTATTTCAAAGCACATATGATTCACACTGAATGTCAGGTAAATATTATCTCAAAAAATGTAGTTTCTAAGATAGCTGTAATAGAAACTGATATCTAGTTGGACTAAAAAACAAATGGGCAGCTTAATGTATGCATACTGCCAACTTTTCTGAAATGCTTTTTTTTTTGCAGAGCATATACAAATAAACCAATTGTTTTCAACTATAGATTTGTTTACACCCATGATGAAAACTGTGGTGCATAATTATCACAGGATTCTTCTCAGCTATTTTATTCAATAACTCTATGACTAATGGCAATATGTTTTAATGTGAGAAGAAAGAGCATCAGCTAATTTTATCAGGGCTGAGAAGTGCTGAGCAGAACTAGCTGGGCAGCATACCTCCACTGTCAGAATGGGGTGGGGAGGGGAACAAAACTGCGTCATGATTTAAACTTAATCTTCAAGAGTTTCAAGAAATCTTATTCTGTTTCTTTAAAACTCAGACATCCATCCAGTCTCATTATCTAGGATTTCTTTAAGTATGAAGGTATATCCCAGGGGTAGATTCATCCCATCCTAAAATCAGTATTTTCATAATAGTTTCATATTTTAGTTAACTTTTTATCTGTTGTCATGGTTTAAACCCAGCCAGGAGCCAAGCACCACACAGCTGCTCGCTCACTCCCCTTGGTGGGATGGGGGAGAGAATCAGAAGGGTAAAACTGAGAAAACTCATAGGCTGAGATAAAGACACTTTAATAGATAAAGCAAAAGTCATGCACACAAGCAAAGCAAAACAAGGAATTTGTTCACCCCTTCCCATGGGCAGGCAGGTGTTCAGCCATCTCCAGGAAAGCAGGGCTCCATCACGTGTAACGGTGACTTAGGAAGAAAAATGCCGATGTCCCAACCTTCCTTCTTCCCCCAGCTTTACATGCTGAGCATGACGCCATATGGTGTGGGGTAGCACTTGGGTCAGTGTAGGTCAGCTGTCCTGGCTGGGTCCCCTCCCAGCTTCTTATGCACCCGGCAGAGCATGGAGAGCTGACTTGTGACCTTAACTACTGTAAGCACTACTTAGCAAAAACTAAAACACCTCTGCATTATCAACACTGTTTTTAGCACAAATGCAAAACATGGCACCAAACTAGCTACTGTAAAGAAAATTAACTCTAGCCCAGCCAAAGCGAGCACTCTGTATATCAGATTTTTCTTCACTAAACATTGTTCTCATGAATAATTCGAAAGGTATTTTATAAGATCAAAAGGATAGGTCACAACAGATCAACACTTTATATTGTGCATGCAATACAAACATGGAGAGTGCCTTTCATCTGGGTGTGAAAAGCCTGATCATATATTTCAGAAATTTGAGAGACCTTAGTCAGAAAATTCTATCTCTGAGAGGCTGGTGTGTCATCTCATTGATGAATTATTCAAATCTCTGTCTGCTAACAATGCATTAAAGCAATTTTAGGTACACACAAAAAACCCCTTTTGCCAACATGATGTATTACATAGTACCCGTGAGAAGTGTGACAGAGTTTTTCCTTTATAGCTGTACTTCCCTGAATTTCATCTCACGACTTCTCTTCTTTGCTTTTGTGCCCTCTCCATCCTTATTTTCTGTACAATTTTACAGACAAGTAACTGAACTAAAAGAATTTTTTTTTCAAGCTTTCTCTTGGAAAAGTGGTTTTAAGCCCATCAGTATCACTGCTTGGTACTTACTATAGAGGTAGCTGTAACTGGCTTTATGGTTTGCTATTTCTCATCAGAGTTCTCCTTGATACTTCTGTTCCTAGATTTATTACTTACAAATTCTTGCAGCACTCTTTCTTGCTTTACTATGATGTTTTTAAAACTTGGCTACCTCTGTACTACTTAAGTACTCTTCTATCAGTGATAATTAGTCATCCAAAACATAAACAGCCCTCCACTCTAGGTTAGACTGGTGTCAGCATGTTGAGTTGGCTGGAGCCTTACTTATGTTTGTCTTCACTTATTTTAAAAGACTAATCCTTCCAACATGCTCTGGGATAGTCTGCGCAGACCTCCACATGCTTACCTCTTTTGTTTTGTTCAAGCTCAACCTTCCAGAGGGCATTTCATTGCCAAATGGAAAGTTTTAATTTGGCTTTCCTAATTTAAAATATAGATGTACTTGCCTTCCTGGAAGTCTAAAATATTTCACTTGTCTCAAAGGACTCTGGGCAGACTGCTTCAATGTCATTCTTGTGTTTAACACATGACTTGGCTACAGCTTCTGTTTGCATGATTGAGATGAGACTTTAAACACTTTAAGGTTAAAGGATTTCTCAATAGTAGGTGGGTATATTGTGTAGTTTTCTTTTACTGCAATTGTATTTTCATATCTGAATCCTACTTAGTCTGTATTAAAAGAAGTTTCCATCATCGTGACAGCTTTTGGGTTTTCTGGGTGTCAAGTTAATGAAATAAATCACAAACGCAGACTGCATTTATTAGGAGGTTTTTCCTGCTGTAGGATCACAAGATGTTCACAAGCTTGATAAACTACATGGAACCTGTTAATAATGCCGTAGAGACACGGGTTTTGGTTGGTTTTTTTCCCCCACCACTACAGCTGGTCATGGATAGTACAATGCTGTCAAACAGTGATATTTACTCAAATTCAATAAAGTCTAGCCTTAGGAACCATAAAATAGATCTATTATGTCTGAGACACACTTAACTAAAAACAAGACTAAATGGAACAAAACTGGCATATTTATTCTGAGTGGTGACCTGTACTTGGTTACTTTTCAGCCATTGCGCTTTATTTGCATCTACACCTATAGCACTTTACATCACTTGAGCCTGGTAAAGAAGCTTTTATGCCGAAGTCAGTTTATTAAATGGCCTCAGTGTAAATAAGTATCCAACCCATATTTTTAAATCATGTCCATTAAATAAAATCAGAAATTGCAAAATGAAAACTTTGACTTTATTAAAAACAGGCATGTCTACTAAACATGAGAAGGCTAATGAAATCTGTTTGTGTGGCTGCTCAAAAATAAAATAACACTATAGGAAGCTGAAGAGGTAAACCCTATGTGGAGGGTAGTTACTGACTAAAAGATAGTAAAGGATTCTGAAGCCATCATATAAAAGAGTTCTTCTTAAGCAGAAAAAATAAAGGACAATAAAAAGAAATTACAATTCTGAATGCCTCACCAATATAGTTATCAACAAAAGTCCAATGTATTAATTGAAATTATACATTGCTATAAATATTAAGGTTGAAATTTTAAATATTAGAGTTCTGTTGAGAAGTTACTGATAAATGGTAAAGAGCTGACCAGCCAATGTAGAGACTACAAACATGGTTATGTCTTTTAGCAATCAGAAGCCCAGCAGTAGAAAGTGTGATAGATTGCTTTACTGACATCTAGGACTTCACAGAATTTAGTTTAAAATTTATTAGTCCTTTATAAATTGAACTTTGATATAAACAGTGACCAAATAACCTTAGTAATTAAACAACAGGTGGCCAACCCTACTCACAGATAACAAAATCTTCCTTCCACAAGTCTTTGTTTTGCTGTGCTCGCTAGAGGGAAGTAAACATCTGGAATCCCCACACTAAAGCAAACATTTATGATAGTGAATCATAGCTCAGAAAGCAAAGAACAGTATGAAATAAATTCTGGTCTTCATTCTGCTGTCTTTGTTATTTTTAAAGAGTAAAGTTTTTCTTGAAATATGAAGATCAGAGACTTCTAACAAGAGATGCAAATTAGGAATATATAAACATCTTGGGATAGCGGACCTTACTAGTCCCATTAACAACTCCACTGGCAGATGCTTATGTCATTCTTAATGATTTCTATAAATACACGCCAGCATTGCTATACAGTCACTTTATCAGTCACGTGTTCTTCTCCACTGCAGATTTTTGGGGGTTTAGGGAATTTTTTTTTATTTTCCAGACAAATCTGTTCTGTGCTTGAAACAGTGACCACATCACTTCTACAGCATTATGATTTAAACAAGGACTGGATCTAGTTAGAGAATGATGTTCTAATGCTCAAGCATGCAAGGCAATAAGCACTTCTTTTCTGGTGATCTGCAAATGTCATTCTGCAACCACAAAGCTATGAATATTATTATTGTTTAAATGTGACAAAATGAGACAGAAAAGAAAAATGAGGAGGAAGGGAAAGGAAAGGAAAGGAAAGGAAAGGAAAGGAAAGGAAAGGAAAGGAAAGGAAAGGAAAGGAAAGGAAAGGAAAGGAAAGGAAAGGAAAGG